>NC_135232.1:48630932-49230932 GCF_051348905.1 Ranitomeya variabilis | reverse complement strand
CGCTAAGGGGGGCTATGGTACGTCTGATGGCACTGAAGGAGTTCATCTGATCAGGTATCACAGACACCAATACATTTCACAGTCTGGCCTCCAGGGGGAGCTAAGGGTACTATGTATTAGACCACTCCTCACAGTCTGGTAAAACTGGGGGTTAGATAGGAAGTTAGATCAGAAAGCTGACTGGGCTGGAACCAGGCAACACCTTGTGGCAGAGGGTGTTGCAGGGGAAGATTCGGAGGGGTCCCTGTCAGGGGTGGGATCCTGACAGAGGCCTAGCAACAGAGAGAACGTTACGGGACCACGCCTGCACGATATAGCGGCGGTGCCCCAAGAAAGGACAAGAAGCGAGGTTTATTGTGCTGAGTGAGAAACGAGATCAACGCAACAAGGAGAATACCAGTAGGAGTCGTGCTGTAAGACGAGGCAACATCCTACTGAGGCGCATAACCGGTGGCCGGAACGCCGAGGAAGTATTAGGCTCCAGGCAATACTTCAAACCTACGGCAGGACAGTCAGTTAGAGGCGGGCTGTCTCACCCAATTGACCTAGGAAGACACAGGGGGGTAACAACAGGAGTGGGGCGACGCTAGAGTCCCGGAAGAGCTCCGAGCCTCCCCGTCATACGGGTGCGTCCTAAACCTTAACATCTGGGGACGCGGAAGAACATCTGAATCGAGTTGTGAGGAAACACGAGAAACAGACACAACAGTTGTGGGGACTATCCCGTAAGCACAGCAGGGGAGGACCACAACACACAAGCGCTAGAAGGTAGGCACAGATTTCCACCTGAAAAGGGAGCTCTGGATGTGCCATTGGACCGGCCGGACTTGCGCAGCCCGGTTAACCGTATTCTGGATTGAGGACCCTGAAGCCTTCAGTAAAGAGGTAAAGAGACTGCAATGTGGTGTCCTCGTTATTTACTGTGACCGGCACTTCACTGCACCACGACAACACCACCATCCCTCATCCCCTTTTTACTGGACGCCCTTCGGCAAGGCCACGGACCGGGCCTAGCCACCGTGACAACCCCAGAGCAGAGACTCAGAGGCCCGGTACCGGGTACCCCTCGGCCCTGCGGCGGTGGGGGCGACACAACTTGGCGTCACGAACAGGATCTACTTAAGCCTGAAGAATCGGGTCATGTGTGCCTTGGAACTGTGATTTACTGTGATTGGACTGTGCTTTATTGCAAGGACTGTGTATTGCCATTTACCGCCAAAATCCGCCATTACAGCGCCCTGAGGAGAGCGCAGGAGAAGAAGAGGGGCGTGGAAGTGGGCGTAGACAAGCTGGAGAGCGCGAACGACAATGGCCGCCCAGTCTAAATATTTCTGCCCGTGAGGACATGTACGTCAGCAGCCGAGATCCGCCTCCTAATCCTCATTGGAGGGCGGAGGCAGAGAAAACGGAACCGCCCACGAAGGAGAGAGCGGGAAAAGGATCCGGAAGCGACCCACGTGGGGGACGCCATGGCTAGCAGCTCGGAACCTGAATGTGGGGTTGAAGCAGGAACCTTCCCCGATTACCCGGATGAGCACCGCAGCCAATTCTCCACGGACAGCACTGATCTCCTGCAGGCTGAGATGGAGGACTTGATCGACCAGCTCCTCCAGCTGAACGTGAAGGCCCAGGCTCCGCACCAGGTGGCGCTGGAAGAAAATCCTCAGGCCCCGGATCCTGTACCGCTGCCGGAGTTGCTGCCGAGGTCCTCGCCGACACAGCCAGCGGAACCCGCCATGGAGGAGGAGCCTGCACCGGCTGGTAAGTCCGCCGACCCCGTCCCGTCGACAGAGGACTTGCTAGTAGGCCCCGTCGCGGCACCCCCTCTCCCTGGGACCCATAGACTCCAGCGCCTGTTACCATGGGAGGAGACAACGGGTATGGAACACTTACTGAAAGCCCCGATTTCACCAACTACCCTGCTGTGTGAGGTCCGTGCGGAGCGCACAGTGTGCCGCTGGGTGAACCCAGGATCCAATCTTATGGGGTTCCCCAGGGTGAAGACGCAGGCAGGAGAGATGGTGCAGGCCCTGAGCTGGGAGGAATACCAGACCCAGCTGGAACAACAATGGGAGGAGAAGGAAAAGGCGTACCAGGCCGGGCTAGAGGCCCACCACCAAAAAGACTTGGCTGTCAAGGACCGGGCCCGCAAGGACTCCAACGCTCACCAGGCCCCGCGCAGGCAGGGCACCATCGTCACCTAAGCTCCGCGGAGGCTGGGGCTTTATAAAAGAACCGGGCCTGTATGTCGAGGTCTTCGTCAACCGGCGGGATGTGGAGTCTCAGCTTGGAGAAGGCCACCCCGACCGGGATCTCTATCCGGGGGACGAAGTCACGTACACCCGGCATCTTGGGGAAAAGGGGTGGTTCGCCCTGAACGTTCATAAGAAGCGCAACCCCGTGACGCCCCTCGTAGCCAAGGTGCCTCCTTGTGGTCAGCCCGCGATCGTCATCAAGACCACCGTGGTCACCCCAACGTGCACCACTGTAAAGACCACGACCTGCAGCATCGTCACTTCCACCACCATTGTGGCCAAGGAGGCGCCTCCTCAGGTGGTCGGTGCCCCTGCTGCCCCAGAACTGAAGACAGTGGGTACGCAGACCCCCGGGTGGAACGACAGACCCCCTTACGCAGTGCCAGGCGGCTCGCAATACCCAAAGGGGTTGCCTCCGCCGGTGTTGCCTCCTGAGTGGTTCAAGTAAATACCCTAATACTTTGCAAATGTAAATAGTTAACTGTTTGTTTTCCCACTTTTTGCTACTTTAAACCCGATCAGGGTTAACTCTTAAAGGGATCCCTTTGTTTACCCGGGATCCCTTCTTCTGCTTTTTGTTTTGTTTCCTGTTTATTCATCATTGAAAGAACTGCTGAATCATGAACAATGCATGATTACAAACTTTTTGTACATAGTTGCACCTTCTTAAAGGTGCTCTCTACTGGTTTTACATAAAGAAAGGACTCTTTACGAAGACACTGGTCTTGGAACTAGCACCGGAGTCCTTACTGCGAACGGACTTGCAGCTTGAGAAGTTGCACTACCTCATAGAGACTTGGTTCCCTCTTAAAGGGAATGTCCACATATTGCACTTATGAACAGTGTTGCCTTAAGATGGTTAAATGGCAATAATGTCTTGACAGAAGGAGTTAAATGTAGCTAACTAGTTGATTGTAAGAAATGTTTAATGATGTTGATAGAAGAATGAGGACAGAAAGTGAACCCGTATGGGGTTAGTTAGTGAGTCCTCCTAGGAGCCATACAGAGATGGCTCAGTGATCCTGAACTGAAAGATGGATGATAAGTTCTATACTGTGTATAGTAGCGGAGGGACAGAAGGCCGGGGCGGAAAGGGGTGGTCCTGTAACAGAAAGGAGAGGCAGCAGGCCTGGAGCAGTTAGGACAGGCGGTCCTGCAGATGTAAAGAAGGAGAATGCAGAAAAGTTGCTTAGTATTATAATGTTTTATAAGAAAGTCTTTAGTGGATTTAGCGTGTACGTCCTTAAAGGCAATGTTAAATTATTGTTCAGAAAATTTGCACTAAGTAGAATACCCGGTTGGGTAAGAAGAGTTATTTATAGTAAATTATCTTAAATATTTAACCATGTTTGTAACGTTCAAGTGTCCTCACCTCCCATAAAGGGAAGCTCTGTTAAAATTACTTGTTATTGCATTTCAAAATTGTATGTCTTTTTGCTGACATGTATTGTTGTTTTCTTCCCAGTCCAGGAGTACTGGATTTAACCGGGGGGGGAGTGTAGCGCCCCAGAGTCCTGGTCGTTGCAGTACTGTTGCTCCGCCGCTAAGGGGGGCTATGGTACGTCTGATGGCACTGAAGGAGTTCATCTGATCAGGTATCACAGACACCAATACATTTCACAGTCTGGCCTCCAGGGGGAGCTAAGGGTACTATGTATTAGGCCACTCCTCACAGTCTGGTAAAACTGGGGGTTAGATAGGAAGTTAGATCAGAAAGCTGACTGGGTTGGAACCAGGCAACACCTTGTGGCAGAGGGTGTTGCAGGGGAAGATTCGGAGGGGTTCCTGTCAGGGGTGGGATCCTGACAGAGGCCTAGCAACAGAGAGAACGTTACGGGACCGCGCCTGCACGATATAGCGGCGGTGCCCCAAGAAAGGACAAGAAGCGAGGTTTATTGTGCTGAGTGAGAAACGAGATCAACGCAACAAGGAGAATACCAGTAGGAGTCGTGCTGTAAGACGAGGCAACATCCTACTGAGGCGCATAACCGGTGGCCGGAACGCCGAGGAAGTATTAGGCTCCAGGCAATACTTCAAACCTACGGCAGGACAGTCAGTTAGAGGCGGGCTGTCTCACCCAATTGACCTAGGAAGACACAGGGGGGTAACAACAGGAGTGGGGCGATGCTAGAGTCCCGGAAGAGCTCCGAGCCTCCCCGTCATACGGGTGCGTCCTAAACCTTAACATCTGGGGACGTGGAAGAACATCTGAATCGAGTTGTGAGGGAACACGAGAAACAGACACAACAGTTGTGGGGACTATCCCGTAAGCACAGCAGGGGAGGACCACAACACACAAGCGCTAGAAGGTAGGCACAGATTTCCACCTGAAAAGGGAGCTCTGGATGTGCCATTGGACCGGCCGGACTTGCGCAGCCCGGTTAACCGTATTCCGGATTGAGGACCCTGAAGCCTTCAGTAAAGAGGTAAAGAGACTGCAACCTGGTGTCCTCGTTATTTACTGTGACCGGCACTTCACTGCACCACGACAACACCACCATCCCTCATCCCCTTTTTACTGGACGCCTCCTCGGCAAGGCCACGGACTGGGCCTAGCCACCGTGATAACCCCAGAGCAGAGACTCAGAGGCCCGGTACCGGGTACCCCTCGGCCCTGCGGCGGTGGGGGCGACACATATAGAGGCCCATTTCCAACAACCATCACTCCAGTGATCTTATGGTACTTTGTGTTTGCTAACGTGTAAGAAGGCTAATGGATGGTTGGAATCCCCTTGAATCCCCTTGTGCAAGTATGTTATTGCAGTGCCCCAGAGTCCTGGTTGTGCAGTATTGTCGCTCTGCCGCTAAGGGGAGTGATGGTACGTCCGATTGTACTAAAGGAGTTCACCTGACCAGGTATCACAGTCACACATTACACTTCACACTCCGGCCACCAGGGGGAGCAAAAGGTTCTATGTATTAGGCCACTCCTCACACTCTGGTAAAACTGGGGGTTGGATAGGAAGTTAGGGAGAAAGCTGACTGGGTTTTGCCCAGGCAACATCCAGTGAGAGAGGGTGTTGCGGGGAAAGATTCAGGGGGGTCCCTGTCAGGGGTGGGATCCTGACAGGGGCCTAGCAAGAGACAGATCGTTACGGAGCCGCGCCTGCACTTCATTGCGGCGGTATCTTAAGAAAGGACAAGAAGCGAAGTATATTGTGGAGAAGTGAGAAACGAGATCACAGCAACAAAGGAGATAATACCGGGAGGAGTCGTGCCCTAAGATTGTGGCAACATCCTTCTGAGGCGCGTAGCCGGTGGCCGGAACACCGAGGGAGTACTGGCTCTATGCTTTACTTCAGTCACGGCAGGGCAGTTGACTTTAGGTTGGCTGTCTCACCTTTTCACCTAAGCAGACAACGGAGGCAAATTGTGGGAGAGGGGCGTCTCTAGGGTCCCTATAAAATAGCTCCAGGCCTACCCCGTCATACGGGTGCGTCCTATCCAAACTGGGGGACGGAGAGAGAGAACATCAGAAACAGATACAAGAGTTGTGAGGACTATCCCGTGGTGCTCAGCAGGGAGGTACTACAACACACAGGCACAAGTAGGAAGGCTACTGATTTCCACCTGCAAAGGGAACTCTGGATGTGCCTTCAGACCGGCCGGTCTCAGCAAGCCCTGTTAGCAGTGCTCTGGATTGTGGATGCCGAAGTCTACAGTAAAAGGTAAAGAGACTGCAACCTTGTGTCCTCGTTATTTACCGCAACCTAAACCACCACCACCTACACCTTTAATTGGACGCCCCTTAGCAGGGCCACGGACCGGGTCGGGCCACCGTGACATCCCCAGAACCGAGACAGAGGGACCCGGTACCGAGTACCCCATTGCCCTGCGTCTGGGGGCGCTTCATTAGCACAGCTGAAAACAGTTTGGCTGATTAGAGAGCCTATAAACCTGACCTTCCTTTGAGCTAGTTGAGAATCCAAAGCATTACATTTGTTGGTTCCATTAAACTCTCAAAATGGGCAGAAAAAAAGAACTTTCATGTGAAACTCTACAGTCTATTCTTGTTCTTAGAAATGAAGGCTATTCCATGCGAGAACTTGCCAAGAAACTGAAGATTTCCTACAACGGTGTGTACTACTCCCTTCAGAGGAGAGCACAAACTGGCTCTAACCAGAGTAGAAAGAGAAGTTGGAGGCGCCGCTGCACAACTGAGCAACAAGACAAGTACATTAGAGTCTGTAGTTTGAGAAATTGACGCCTCACAGGTCCTCAACTGGCAGCTTCATTAAATAGTACACGCAAAACGCCAGTGTCAATGTCTACAGTGAAGAAGCGACTCCGGGATGCTGGCCTTCAGGGCAAACTGGCAAAGAAAAATCCATATCTGAGACTGACTAATAAAAGGAAAGGATTAATATGGGCAAAAGAGCACAGACATTGGACAGAGGACGATTGGAAAAAAAGTGTTATGGACAGACGAATCCAAGTTTGAGGTGTTTGGATCACACAGAAGAACATTTGTGAGATGCAGAACAACTGAAAAAGATGCTGGAAGAGTGCCTAGCGCCATCTGTCAAGCATGGTGGAGGTAATGTGATGGTCTGAGTTTGCTTTGGTGCTGGTAAAGTGGGAGATTTGAACAAGATAAAAGGGATATTGAATAAGGAAGGCTATCACTCCTTTTTGCAACGCCATACCATACCCTGTGGATAGCGCTTGATTGGAGCCAATTTCATCCTACAACAGGACAATGACCCAAAGCACACCTCCAAATTATGCAAGAACTATTTAGGGAAGAAGCAGGCAGCTGGTGTTCTATCTGTAATGGAGTGGCCAGCGCAGTCACCAGATCTCAACCCCATTGAGCTGTTGTGGGAGCAGCTTGACCGTATGGAACGCAAAGTGCCCATCCAGAAAAAACAACTTGTGGGAGGGGTTACTGGAATCTGGGGCGGATTATAATGAGGTCAATCTGGGCGGTAGCCCAGGGCCCAGTGGTGTGGGGGGGCCCTTGGCAACCGCTCAGATTGACCGCCACCATCAGGGCATTACTGCCCTGACTGGCGTATGGGCTCGGTGGGCAGAGGGGGCCCGCATCGGGCCCCGTCTCATCTGCTTACCGGGCCCCTAACGGCGCTGCGGTAGTTTAACGCTATTGCACCCGCACGTCAATAGTTAACAGCCACCAGCCAATCGGAGGCTGGCAGCTGATGTCAGCTGCAGCGCACATGTCACCGGCGTCTGATGTCATTGTCAGTCGCCGGCGAGTGCGCGCTTCAGCTGCAAGGAGGGAGCTTCAACACTGGAGCGCGGACAGATGAGAACTCTTTTTTTTTATTCTTTTTTTATTGCGAACGGCAATCCGGGGGGACCGGGCCAGAATGCTGGACACTGGGGGCAATATGCTGGACACACTGGGGGCAATATACTGGACACACTGGGGGCAATATGCTGGACACACTGGGGCAGATTGCTGGACACACTGGGGCAGATTGCTGGACACACTGGGGGCTGAATGCTGGAGACACTGGGGCAGATTGCTGGACACACTGGGTGCAATATGCGGGACACACTGGGGGCAGAATGCTGGACAAACTGGGGGCAATATGCTGGACGCACTGGGGGAAATATGCTGGACACACTGGGGGCAGATTGCTGGACACACTGGGGGCAGAATGCTGGACAAACTGGAGGCAGAATGCTGGACACACTGGGGCAGAATGCTGGACACACTGGGGGCAATATGCTGGAGACACTGGGGGGAATATGCTGGAGACACTGGGGGCAATATGCTGGAGACACTGGGGGCAATATGCTAGAGACACTGGGGGCAATATGCTGGACACACTGGTGGCAGAATGCTGGACACACTGGGGGCAGAATGCTGGACACACTGGGGCGGAATGCTGGACACACGGGCAGAATGCTGGAGACACTGGGGCAATATGCTGGACACACTGGTGGCAGAATGCTGGACACACTGGTGGCAGAATGCTGGACACACTGGGGGCAGAATGCTGGACACACTGGGGGCAAAATGCTGGACACACTGGGGGCAATATGCTGGACACACTGGGGGCAATATGCTGGAGACACTGGGGCAGATTGCTGGACACACTGGGGGCAATATGCTGGAGGCACTGGGGCAGATTGCTGGACACACTGGGGCAGAGATGCTGGACATTGGGGGCAGAGATGCTGGACACTGGGGGCAGAGATGCTGGACACTGGGGGCAGAGATGCTGGACACACTGGGGGCAGAGATGCTGGAGACAGATGGGTCAGGATTGGAGACATGGGCAGAATGTAGATACGGGGCATGATTGGAGACACGGGGCAGAATGAAAGACATGGGGCAGGATTGGAAACAGATCGTGCAGGATCATGGGGCAGGATGGATATGATGGAGACTGATGGGGCAGGATGGGGAGATCATATGGGGCAGAATGGATACTCATGAGGGCAGGATGCGAGAACATATGGCTGGAGCCAGGAATGAGATAAACGGGGCCAGGATGGGGAATATTATTACCATAGGGGCTAATTAAGGGATATTATTACTGCAGTGATGTATTTATTTTATTTTTTGAGTATACTGTTTTAAATGGGGGGGGCGGTCCTGTTACTGTGCAGAGTGACACTATGTCGCCTTTTTTTCTTCATGTGGTGTAATGTAGTAGTTGTGAAAAATTAAGTAATGTGTTCTGCAAGCGGAGCTCTAGATAACTGTGTTATTTCCTGCAGAGACGAGTCCTGGCTGGAAGAAGTGATGGCGGTCTGTGCTGGATGAAAGATGAAGGACTTCACCTAGAGACGCCACTGGTGAGTCAGTGTGTTACCTATACACTGACACAATACACTGTATACTATATACAGAGGTCCTGTGTATAATGTCACCGGTGATCACTGTATTACCTCTACACAGACACTGCATACTAAGTACAGATCTCCTGTGAATAATGGCACTTATGGTGATAGTATTGTGTTTTGTTTTCTTTTTTTTCTTCCTAACTGAAGGGTAAGTTGACTAGATCAATGGATGTTTAACAGGTTATAGTTTCACACAGCAACTATTTTTCTGGAATAATCTGGTTCAGGTATATGATGACCCCGTCACATGACCCTGTCACATGACCGGAGGGCCCACAGTGTCTGAACAGCCCGGGGCCCTGGCTACCCTTAATCTACCCCTGACTGGAAGTGGAGCGGCCCCACTGCCGCAGGGCCGAGGGGAACCCGGTACCGGGCCTCAGAGTCTCTGTTCTGGGGGTATGTGGTCACGGTGGCTAGGCCCGGTCCGTGGCCCTGCCAGTCAGTGGGAGACGTCCGGTGACTGAGTGGTGAATGATGATGTAGTTGTGAAGTGCCGGTCGCAGTAAATAACGAGGACACCAGGTTGCAGTCTCTTTACCTCTTTACTGAAGATCTCTGGGTCCTCAGTCCGGAATCCGGATAACCAGGCTGCGCAAGTCCGGCCGGTCCAATGGCACCTCCAGAGTTCTCTTAGCAGGTGGAAATCTGTGCCTTCCTTCTAGCGCTAGGTGTTGCGGTCCTTCCCTGCTGTGCTTACGGAAAGTCCCCACAACTGTTGTGTCTGTTTCTTAAGTTCCCTCACAACTCGATTAGGTGATGTTCTGCTAATCTTCCATCCCTCCCTGATGTTGCGGTTAGGACGGCACCCGTATGACGGGTAGGCTCGGAGCTCTTCCGGGACCCTAGAGTCGCCACTCTCCACAGGTTGCCCCCTATGTCTTCGTAGGTGATTTAGGTGAGACAGCCCGCCTATAACTGACTGTCCTGCCGTTGGTTTGAAGTATTGCCTGAAGCTCTGTATAGAAATACTTCCTCGGCGTTCCGGCCGCCGGTTGTGCGCCTCAGTAGGATATTGCCTCGGTCTTACAGCACGACTCCTACTGGTATTCTCCTTCTTGCTTTGATCTCGTTTCTCACTCAGCACAATATATCTCGCTTCTGATCCTTCCTTGAGCACTGCCGCTATGCTGAGCAGGCACGGTCCCGTTACGTTCTCTCAAGTAGCCAGGCCTCTGTCAGGATCCCACCCCTGACAGGGACCCTACCGAATCTTCCCCTGCAACACCCTCTGCCACAAGGTGTTGCCTGGTTCCAACCCAGTCAGCTTTCTGATCTCACTTCCTGCCTGACCCCCAGTTTTACCAGTATGTGAGGAGTGGCCTAGTGAATAGAACCCTTAGCTCCCCCTGGAGGCCCGACTGTGAAATGTATTGGTGTCTGTGATACCTGGTCAGATGAACTCCTTCAGTGCCATCAGACGTACCATAGCTCCCCTTAGTGGCGGAGCCACAGTACTGCAACGACCAGGACTCTGGGGCGCTGCACTCCCCCCCGGTTAAATCCAGTACTCCGGGACTGGGAAGAAAACGACAATACAGGTTAGCAAAAAGACATACAATTTTGAAAATGCAATAACAATAAGTAAGCTTGAACAGAGCTTCCCTTTATGGGAGATGAGGACACTTGAACGTTACAAACATGGTTAAACATTATAAATTACAGGCTATTAATAACTCCTGTTACCCAACCGGGTATTCTACTCAGTGCAAACTTTTGAATAATAAGTTAACATTGTCTTTAAGGACGTACACTTCCTATCCACTAAAGACTTACTTATAAAAACACTATAATACCAATTAACTTGTCTCTTTTATTCTCCTACTTTAAGTCTGCAGGACCGCCTGTCCTAACTGCTCCAGGCCTACTGCCTTTCCTTTCTATACATGACCGCCCCTTTCAGCCCAGGCCTACTGCCTTTTCAACTACTATACACAGTATAGAACATAACATTACTTTCAGTTTGAAATCACTGAGCCATCCCTATATGGCTCCTAAGAGGACTCGCTAACTAACCCCGTACGGGTTCACTTTCTGTCCCCAGTCTTCTGACAACATTATCAACATTTCTTCACAATAAACGAATTTTCTACATATAACTTTTACATGTAAGCATTATCATCACTTTCTCTTTAAGACATCATTGCCACTTAACCATTTTAAGGCAACACTGTTCATAAGTGCTACAGGTGAACTTCCCCTTTAAGAGAGGACTAAGTCTTTATGAGGTAGCACATCTTCTCAAGCTACCAGTCCGTACTCAGCAAAGGCTCCGGTGCGGTATCTTCGCAAAGAGTCCTTCTTTAAGTAAAACCAGTAGGGAGCACCTTTAAGAAGGTGCACACTATATACAAGGAGTTTGTATCATGCATTGTTCATGATCCAGCAGTTCTTGTTAACGAAGGAGAAAATAGAAAATAACCAAAAACAAGAGGGATCCCGGGTCAACAAAGGGATCCCTTTAAGAGTTAACCCTAGATGGGTTTAGCAGAAAAGATCAGGAAACAAACAGTTTGAAGAACTATTTACAAATAATGCAGTATTCTTTCTTACTGGAACCACGCAGGCGGCAGCACCGGCGGAGGCAATCCCTTAGGATATTGCGCGCCACCTGGTACTGCATAAGGGGGAGTGTTGTCCCATCTGGGGGTCTGCGTACCCACTGTCTTCTGTTCTGGGGCAGCAGGGACACTAATCACCCGAGGAGGCACCTGCTTAGCCACGACAGCGGTGGAGGTCACAATGCTGCAAGTCGTGGTCTTCACAACGGTGCATGTCGGGGTGACCACGGTGGTTTCGGTAGTGATCATGGGCCGACCACAAGGGGACACCTTGGCTACGGGAGATGTCTTTTCTGGCACCTTAGTCGGGGGTTCCATTAGCTTTCTCTTGTAGACATTTAAAGCGAACCATCCCTTCTCCCCAAAGTGCCGGGTGTAGGTGACTTCATCCCCTGGGTGGAGGTCCCGGTCCCGGTGACCTTCCCTCAAGTGAGACTCGACATCCCTCCGATTAACAAACACTTCCGCATACAGGCCCGGTTCTTTGATGAAGCCCCAACCTCCACGGAGCCTAAAGGTGACAACGGTGCCCTGCCTGCGCGGGGCCTGGTGAGCGGTGGGGTCCTTGCGGGCCCGGTAGTTGACCGCCAGGTCTTTTTGGTGGTAGGCCTCTAGCCCGGCCTGGTATTCCTTCTGTTTCTCCTCCCATTGCTGCTCTAGCTGGACCTGGTATTCTTCCCAGCTTAGGGCCTGTACCATCTCTCCCTCCTGGGTTTTCACCCTGGGGAACCCCATAAGGTTGGATCCTGGGTTCACCCAGCAGCACACTGTGCGCTCTGCATGGACCTCACACAGCAGGGGAGTGGGTGAGATCGGGGCTTTCATGCGGTGTTCCATACCCGTGGCCTCCTCCCATGGTAACAGGCGCTGGAGTTTATGGGTCCCAGGGAGAGGGGGTGCTGCAACGGGGCCCACTAACAAATCCTCCTTCAGCGAGACAGGGTCGGCGGACTCACCAGCCGGCGTAGGCTCCTCCTCCGCGACGGGCCCCGCTGGCTGCATCGGCGAGGACTCCGGTAGCACCTCCAGCGGTGGCACAGGCTCCGATGCTCGGAGGCTCTCTTCCGGCGCCACCTGGTGCGGAGCCTGGGCCTTCTCATGCAGCTGGAGGAGCTGATCGATTAAGTCCTCCATCTCAGTCCGTAAGAAACCAGTGCTATCCGTGGAGGATTGGCTGCGGTGCTCCTCCGGGTAGTTGGGGGAGATTCCTGTTTCAACCCCACTTTCGGGTTCAGAGCTGCTGGCCATGGCGTCCCCTACGTGGGTCGCTTCCTGGTCTCTTTCCCGCTCTCTCCTTCGTGGGCGGTGTCGTTTTCTCGGTCTCCGCCCTCCATTGAGGATCAGGAGGCGGATCTCCGCTGCTGACGGACACGTCCTCACAGTGCAGAAATATTTAGACTGGGCGGCCATTGTCCTTCGTGCTCTCCAGCTCGTCTACGCCCACTCCACGCCCCTCTTCTTCTCCTGCGCTTCTCCTCAGCGCTGCAATGGCGGCGGTTTTGGCGGTAATCCTTATAGTAATGGCAGCACACAGTTCTTTCAATAAAGCACAGTCCAAGCACAACAAATCACAGTTCCAAGGCACACATGACCTGATTCTTCAGGCTTAAGTAGATCCTGTTTGTGACGCCAAAATGGAGCGGCCCCACTGCCGCAGGGCCGAGGGGAACCCGGTACCGGGCCTCAGAGTCTCTGTTCTGGGGGTATGTGGTCACGGTGGCTAGGCCCGGTCCGTGGCCCTGCCAGTCAGTGGGAGACGTCCGGTGACTGAGTGGTGAATGATGATGTAGTTGTGAAGTGCCGGTCGCAGTAAATAACGAGGACACCAGGTTGCAGTCTCTTTACCTCTTTACTGAAGATCTCTGGGTCCTCAGTCCGGAATCCGGATAACCAGGCTGCGCAAGTCCGGCCGGTCCAATGGCACCTCCAGAGTTCTCTTAGCAGGTGGAAATCTGTGCCTTCCTTCTAGCGCTAGGTGTTGCGGTCCTTCCCTGCTGTGCTTACGGAAAGTCCCCACAACTGTTGTGTCTGTTTCTTAAGTTCCCTCACAACTCGATTAGGTGATGTTCTGCTAATCTTCCATCCCTCCCTGATGTTGCGGTTAGGACGGCACCCGTATGACGGGTAGGCTCGGAGCTCTTCCGGGACCCTAGAGTCGCCCCTCTCCACAGGTTGCCCCCTATGTCTTCGTAGGGGATTTAGGTGAGACAGCCCGCCTATAACTGACTGTCCTGCCGTTGGTTTGAAGTATTGCCTGAAGCTCTGTATAGAAATACTTCCTCGGCGTTCCGGCCGCCGGTTGTGCGCCTCAGTAGGATGTTGCCTCGGTCTTACAGCACGACTCCTACTGGTATTCTCCTTCTTGCTTTGATCTCGTTTCTCACTCAGCACAATATATCTCGCTTCTGATCCTTCCTTGGGCACCGCCGCTATGCTGAGCAGGCACGGTCCCGTTACGTTCTCTCAAGTAGCCAGGCCTCTGTCAGGATCCCACCCCTGACAGGGACCCTACCGAATCTTCCCCTGCAACACCCTCTGCCACAAGGTGTTGCCTGGTTCCAACCCAGTCAGCTTTCTGATCTCACTTCCTGCCTGACCCCCAGTTTTACCAGTATGTGAGGAGTGGCCTAATGAATAGAACCCTTAGCTCCCCCTGGAGGCCCGACTGTGAAATGTATTGGTGTCTGTGATACCTGGTCAGATGAACTCCTTCAGTGCCATCAGACGTACCATAGCTCCCCTTAGTGGTGGAGCCACAGTACTGCAACGACCAGGACTCTGGGGCGCTGCAGAAGCATGGGGTGAAATTTCTCTAGATTACCTTAGCAAATTAACTGCTAGAATGCCAAAGGTCTGCAATGCTGGAATTGCTGCAAATGGAGCATTCTGTGACTAAAGCAATTTGATTAACAAAAGTATGAGTTTTCATGGAAAACACAAAATTGTCTGGGTGACCGTAAACTTTGGAACCATAGTGTATGTCACACAAAATAGTTAATAAATAACATTTCCCACATGTCTACTTTACATCAGCACAATTTTTGAAACATTATTATTTTTTGTTAGGAAGTTATAAGGGTTAAAAGTTGACCAGAGATTTCTTATTTTTACAACGAAATTTACAGCACCATTTTTTTTTAGGGACCACCTCAAATATGAAGTGACTTTGAGGGACCTATATGACAGAAAATACCCAAAAGTGACAACATTCTAAAATCTGCACCCCTCAAGGTACTCAAAACCACATTGAAGAAGTTTATTAACCCTTCAGGTTTTTCACAGGAATTTTTGGAATGTGGAAGGAAAAAATAAACATTAACTTTTCTTTCACAAAAATGTTCCTTTAGACGTAATATTTTTTACTTTCGCAAGGGTAACAGGAGAAAATGGTCCATACAATTTGTTGTGCAATTTCTCCTGAGTATGCCAATACCCCATATGTGGGGGAAATCTACTGTTCGGGCGCATGGCAGGGCTCGGAAAGGAAGGAGCGCCATTTCACTTTTTGAATGTAAAATTCATTGACATAATTAGCGGATACCATGTCGCATTTGGAGAGCCCCTGATGTGCCTAAACAGTGGAAACCCCCAACAAGTGACACCATTTTGGAAACTATACCCCTTTGGAAACTTATCTAGATGTGTGTTGAACAGCTTGAACCCCCAAGTGCTTCACAGACATTTATAACATTAAGCCGTGAAAATAAAAAAATCACATTTTTCCCGCAAAAATCTTTTTTTAGCTCCAAATTTTAAATTTTTACAAGGACAATTTCTCCTGAGTTCACAGATACCCAATATGTGGTCAAAAACTACTTCTGAGGCACAGTGCCATGTCACATTGGAAGAGCTCCTGAGGTGCCAGAAAAGTAGAACCCCCATAAGTGACCCCATTTTACAAACTAAACCTCTCAATGAATTAATCTAGGGGTGAAGTAATTATATTGACATTTTTACCACCAAAATTGTGTTAGCCACAAATTTTTTCATTTTCATACTGGGAAAACGGTAAAAATGGCACCAAAATTTGTCCCGCAATTTCTGCTAAATGTTGAAATATCCCATATGTGGCTGTACAGCACTACTTAGCCATATGGAAAGACTCAGCAGGGACGGAGCGCTATTTTCCTCCTTGAGTGCAGATTTTCCTAGAATAGTTTGTGGACTCCATATACAGAGCCCCTAAGTGCTAGAAAAGCAGAATCCCCCCTTAAGTGACCCCATTTTGGACATTATAACCCTTTGGGAATTTATCTACAGATGTAATGACGATTTTGACTCCATGGGTGTTTTCCAGAAACAAACAGCAGTGGATGTTGCTGAGTGGAAATTGCAAACTACCATTGTAGTGACCAGTACGCTGTAGTGACCAGTACTTTGCAGTCACCAGTACATTATGCTCTGCCCGTGCTTCTGAAGGCAAGCAGCACCCATTAGGTAGTCGAGCCCTTATCACTACAGAAATGCCAAACATGTGGGCGCTAAATGTGGTTTAGTCACACTGGGGCTCAGAAGGGGATCCACTTGGATTTGGGAGTGGAGAATTTGCCGAATTTCTTTTGAGGGACGAGACATTTTGCTTTTCCAGAGCGTTTGTGCTACCAGTAACGTAGAAGCTCCTATATTTCCTTTAACAGATGACAGACCTGAGTGAGGGCTTGCTTTTTTGTGTATTGAGTTGAAGCTTTTATTGGGAACATTTTACATAACATTTTTCACATTTATCCAGCGCTCTACACTGAGCGCTTACAGCGGGGTTTCCTTCTAAATCTCCGAATGATGTGACAGATGAAACTCCCGATGAATCCATTCACTATAATGAGGCAGAAGAGTTAATCTGGACTCCATCTGGCCTCTGTTCAGCAGTGTCCTTCTTTTCAGAAGTGCACAAAACTGTTGCCGACAGCACTTTTATGCAATCCTAAAAAGACAGACACCGCCACATCACAGGTCCTAGAGCCAAAATGGTGTCACTTGTTGGGGGTTTCCACTGTTTAAGCACATCACGGGCTCTCCAAACACAACATGGCATCCACAGTGCCTCCATCTCCCTTATTATAGGGAATCTTCCACCAGTGGTTCCATCTGAATCACATATTTCAAAGATCTACACGGAAACCCTGGTGTAAGCGCTCATCGCAGAGCGCAGGATAAATGTGTATCGAGCTTTAGTGCGATCTTTGGGAGGCAGAATGAAAACATCAACAGCATGTAAAGAATTGTTTTTATTTATTTATTTTACGCCGTTCCTCGTGCAGTATAAGTGATTAGGCGACTTTATTCTTTGGGTCGATGCGATTACAGCGGTACCAGACTTATATCAGGTTTTTATGTTTGGCTGCTGTCACACACTAAAAGGCGCTTTTTATTGCAAAAAATAGCTTTTGCATCACCACATTTTGAGAGCTATAATTTTTCCATGTTTTGGCCCACAGATTCATGGCTTGTTTTTTGCGGGCCGAGTTGACGTTTTTATTGGTTCCATTTTCAGGCACATGACATATTTTGATGGTTTTCTATTCCGATTTTTGGGAGACAGAATGAACAAAAAAACAGCAATTCAGGAATTGCTTTTATTTTTTTATACATTTCCGCTTGTGTTAAAATTCTTGGGTCACTACAATTACAGCGATACCCAATTAATATTTTTTTTATGTTATGGTGCTTTTACACAATAAACACTAATTTATAGAAAAAATAATTATTTTTGCATCGCTTTATTTTGAGAGCTATAACTCTTTTTATTTTTCTGCTGATGGAGCTGTATGATGGCTTGTTTTCTGCTGGACAAGATGATGTTTTCAGCGGTACCATTTTTTATTTACATTCATCTTTTTGATTGCGTTTTATTGCACTTTTTGTTTGGCAGTTTGATAATAAGCATTGTTTTTTTGTCCCTTTTTTACGGTGTTTACTGAAGGGGTTAACTAGTGGGTTAGTTTTATGGAGCGTGTTGTTACCGATGCGGCAATACCAAATATGTGTACTTTTCTTTTTATATATACACTCACTGGCCACTTTATTAGGTACACCTGTCCAACTTCTTGTTAACACTTAATTTCTAATCAGCCAATCACATGGCGGCAACTCAGTGCATTTAGGCATGTAGACATGGTCAAGACAATCTCCTGCAGTTCAAACCGAGCATCAGTATGGGGAAAAAAGGTGATTTGAGTGCCTTTGAACGTGGCATGGTTGTTGGTGCCAGAAGGGCTGGTCTGAGTATTTCAGAAACTGCTGATCTACTGGGATTTTCACGCACAACCATCTCTAGGGTTTACAGAGAATGGTCCGAAAAAGAAAAAAAATCCAGTGAGCGGCAGTTCTGTGGGCGGAAATGCCTTGTTGATGCCAGAGGTCAGAGGAGAATGGGCAGACTGGTTCGAGCTGATAGAAAGGCAACAGTGACTCAAATCGCCACCCGTTACAACCAAGGTAGGCCTAAGAGCATCTCTGAACGCACAGTGCGTCGAACTTTGAGGCAGATGGGTTACAGCAGCAGAAGACCACACCGGGTACCACTCCTTTCAGCTAAGAACAGGAAACTGAGGCTACAATTTGTACAAGCTCATCGAAATTGGACAGTAGAAGATTGGAAAAACGTTGCTTGGTCTGATGAGTCTCGATTTCTGCTGCGACATTCGGATGGTAGGGTCAGAATTTGGCGTAAACAACATGAAAGCATGGATCCATCCTGCCTTGTATGGAGCATCTTTGGGATGTGCAGCCGACAAATCTGCGGCAACTGTGTGATGCCATCATGTCAATATGGACCAAAATCTCTGAGGAATGCTTCCAGCACCTTGTTGAATCTATGCCACGAAGAATTGAGGCAGTTCTGAAGGCAAAAGGGGGTCCAACCCGTTACTAGCATGGTGTACCTAATAAAGTGGCCGGTGAGTGTATATATATATATATATGTATATATACACATATATAGATTAAAGAAAAGAAGGCAGCACTCCAAGTCCTTTTCAAAGTGGAAACATGTGCAGTTTATTCAAACCCACATCTCTCTTGTGCTACGTTTCGGCTCGCAATGAGCCTTTCTCAAGCCTAGTATATATACATGTATTTATTGGAAAAATATATTTATTTTTTTTCTTTATTTGGGGATTTTTATTAAAAAATTATTTTAACACTTTTTAATATTTTTTTTTACATTGTCCCATCCTGTGGCATCACTATATTACATCAGATTGCTGATCTGATGTTCTGCAATGCATCTGCACTGCAGAACTTCGAAGCAGCGACTGACAAGCAGGGAAGGAGGCGTCTCAGGTCCTGCTCTCTGCAGGAACTGGGAAGCCACCTTCCCTACAGGACCCGAAAGGACCCCACGGCCATCTTGGGTGTCTCTATGGAGACCATCAGGATTACGCGATCGCATTGTGTTGTCCTGATGGAAGTGTGCAGGGAACCCTTGCCATAAATCTTACTCCAGTCAGGGATGAACCACAAAGCTGTGACATCACACAATCGGTGCAACCCTGTCACAACCCACGTTAATCCATTTTGGCAGAGATTAGTGAACTTGGTGTGAAAGCTCCAGAAGTAGAAACATTTTTTGGGGGGGCAATTCCAAGTTGCGCAAAAAATTTGTGACATCAATTAATACTACAATTCTGGTGTAATTACTTTAATGATTCAGGTCCATATTTTCTCACTAGATTTTAAAAGTATGTTTTCTCTGAACCACTGCAGTGTTTCAGAGTAAAATATACCCAGCGGCAAGGCAATCGTGCAGGCAGTGTCTGAGTCATTGAAAACATTCCTGTCATTTCAGGTGACTCTTTAGTACAAGCTGTCATGTGTGTATATGGGGAATAACACTATTTCTGGCCACTTTGACTATATTCTGTATCTTTCCCCAGTTATTCCCTCTCAGCCTCAATGTCAAGTTTGCAACTGACTCTGAGCTAGTGGGTGAACGATAGCAGCCATTATGTCTCCCATCCACAGTGCACACAGACATGAGGGATGCCGGCTCTCCTTTTTCTATGTATGTGTAAGGAAGTGGAGAATTCAGTTGAAGTTGATGCCTAGCTGAGTAATTGCAAGCAAGCACCGCCATCTGCTGGTCAAAGGCGACAGTGAAAGTAAAGAAAGAATTACAGTTGTAAGAACCTAATAGTGGGAACCTATGCTCTCCTAGGTACAGTTTAAAAGACAGCACCAGGTCAGGTAACACCTGTGTCGCAGTTACTAATTATAAAAGACCTCGCCAGGCCAAGAAGAGGCAGTTGGCACCAGAACCTGTACAGGACAGGTCATGTGGCTGTTAGGTGGGCTTACAGCCACCATCGCCACAGAATGGTCTAAGAGCAATAAGATGCCAGAGAAGGTTTGAGCTGTGAGGAAATCTGTAAGCAGAGCCAACAGAAGTCCGTATGCAGCTAAGGTTAGAAGATATGTAAGCAGCACCAGTAGTAGATCCGTAAGCAGCATCAGTAGAAGTCCGTAACCAGATCCGAACCAGGCTTGGGAGATGATCAGGCTGTAGCAGAGGACAGTTCCTTGGTGACGTTACTTCCAGCATAGATGTATGGTACAGGGTGTGGGCTGGGGCCGTCCTTTAGGGAATGGAGATGGCCAGGGCAATGAGCATACTGTAAACTCAGTAACTTGTATATCTAGGGCCTGCGGCCTAGTGGGAAACACCGGTGACCTCCGCTAGGGCCAGCATAACGATCAAAGATGTTTACAGAAACTACAACTGGAACGGGTCCAGTACGGAGAGTGACGCCTGAGAGGTTGAGACATAAAGGCATTAACTGATTCATAACATGAACAGTGTATGTAATAGAACGTTGCATAGATATTGTATTTAGTCGTATTGCTTTGTCATGATATACTGTATAAACCCTGTTGCTGTAACTTTTAAATACATTTTCCATTTTGTGTTAAAAAAATAATGATGGTTAAATACCGCTGTCTCATAATTGTCTGTGCTGTTGCATCCAAGTAACTTGCTTACATATGTTCAGAAGCAGCTGCAGCATGCAGATCATTATACAGCGGCTCTGAGCTGTGTAGCTGTGAATCCAGCACTCGAATGAGATAAAATACTAGAAAGCAGTTTGACCAAGATGAATTTCTTCAGAGTGGATGATAAGTATAGGAGGTTGAGGCAGGGAATGGATGATATATAAAAGATTTATAATATATAATAAGATTTATTACAAAGTTTCTACTATTTTTGCATGTACTATTTATATATGCAAAGCTTGTTGAAGTGACACTGAATTTTTTCAAGTGTATTCAGTAAAGCATGGAAACTGACTTGTGTCTCAGACTTCCGCTTTTAGAACTTGAGACAGGAAAGAGCTGCCTGATATCATGGTTTCCCATTTCTTTGTCACTCGGTCACACAAGATCTCCCTCTTCCCAGTCCTATTCTTTATTGACCTTCATTCTTCCATACTTCTCACTTCTCCTTGCAGCTTGCATTCAGGATGTTTTGTTTTTTTCTTTATTTTAAATATGCTATGGAACAACAAATGCTTGCAAGTATACAGCGAAATATAAAAGTTTGGGCACCCCGGGTCAAAATTACTGATATTGTGAACAGTTACACAAGTTGAAGATGAAATGATCTCTAAAAGGCATAAAGTTCGAAATGACACATTTCCTTTGTATTTTAGACAAAAAAAAAAGAAAGTCATTTTTTACATTTTAAAAACTACAAAAACAAAAATGGGCCAATGCAAAAGTTGGTGCACCCTTGGATATTTGTGTGTTTAGATAACTTTGACCAAGGCTTCAGTCCTTAATTAGCCGGTTATAGTTATGGTTTGTTCACAATTATCGTTAGGAAAGGCCAGGTGATGCAAATTTCCCAAGAGCAGCCATAGGTTCTTGTAAGTAGTTACCTAGAATTCTGAAAATGAAAATGGTGGAGGGCCACAAAGCAGGAGAAGACGATAAGATGATAAAGCATTTGCAAGTTGCTCTTTCGTCAGTTTGAAATGTAATTAAGAAATGGCAGCTAACAGGAACAGTGAAGGTCAAGATAAGGTCTGGAAGGCCAAGCAAAATTTCAGTGAGAGCTGCTCGTAGGATTGCTAGAGAGGCAAATCAGAACCTCCGCTTGACTGCAAAAGACATTCAGAAAGATTTAGCTGAGTCTGGAGTTGTGGTACATTATTCTACTGTTCAGAGACACCTGCACAAATATGGCCTTCATGGAAGAGTCATCAGAAGAAACCCTCTTCTGCGTCCTCACCATAAAATTCAGCATCAGAAGTATGCAAAAGAATATCTAAGCAAGCCAGATGCATTTTGGAAACAAGTCCTGTGGACTGATGAGGTTAAAATAGAACTCTTTGGCCACAATGATCAAAGGTATGTGTAGAGGAAAAAGGGCACAGAATTTTAGGAAAAGAACATCTCACCCACCATTAACCCCTTTCTGCCAGCTGACGGAATAGTACATCAGCTGGCAGTATCCCCCACTTTGAGGTGGGCTCCGGTGGTGAGCCCACATCAAAGCTGTGACATGTCAGCTGTTTTCAACAGCTGACATGTGCACGCAATGGGCGCGAGCGGAATCGCGATCCACCCGCTCCCATTAACTAGTTCAATGCCGCTGTCAAACTCCGACAGCGATATTTAACAAGCGCTGCCGGCCGCGCGGCCGGAAATACGCGCACCGTTGACCCGTCACGTGATCGGGGGTCTTCAGTGCGTTGCCATCACAACCAGAGGTCTCCTGTGGTCGGCACTCATAGCAATGCTGTAATTCAGCTACATAGAGGTGATTTGTGCATCACCTCTATGTAGCAGAGGTGATAGAGTAGTGGATACTTCTATTTTCCTATGGAGACTATTGAAGCATGCCAAAATTTAAAAAAAAATGTGTTTAAAAATATTAAAAAAAATATATATATATAAAAGTTCAAATCACCCCCCTTTCGTCCCAATCAAAATAAAACAGTAAAAAAAAAAAAAATCAAACCTACACATATTTGGTATCGCCGAGTTCAGAATCGCCCGATCTATCAATTAAAAAAAAGGATTAACCTGATCGTTAAACGGCGTAGTGAGAAAAAAATAAAAACGCCAGAATTATGTTTTTTTGTCGCCGCGACATTGCATTAAAATGCCATAGCGGGCGATCAAAAAGAACGTATCTGCACAAAAGTGGTATAAATAAAAAACGTCAGCTCGGCACACAAAAAATAAGCCCTCGCCCAACCCAAGATCACAAAAAAATGGAGATGCTACGGGTCTCAGAAAATTGCGCAATTTTACAGTCATATGAAAAAGTTTGGGCACCCCTATTAAACTTAAGCTTAATGTTTTATTTATTTATTTTTTTTTTGCAACAGCTATTTCAGTTTCATATATCTAATAACTGTTGGACACAGTAATGTTTCTGCCTTGAAATGAGGCTTATTGTACTAACAGAAGATGTGCAATCTGCATTCAAACAAAATTTGACAGGTGCATAAGTATGGGCACCCTTATCATTTTCTTATTTTAAATACTCCTACCTACTTTTTACTGACTTACTAAAGCATTTTTTTTGGTTTTGTAACCTCATTGAGCTTTGAACTTCATAGCCAGGTGTATGCAATCATGAGAAAAGCTACTTAAAGTGGCCACTTGCAAGTTGTTCTCCTGTTTGAATCTCCTCCAAAGAGTGGCATCATGGGCTCCTCAAAACAACTGTCAAATGATCTGAAAACAAAGATTATTCAACATAGTTGTTCAGGGGAAGGATACAAAAAGCTGTCTCAGAGATCTAACCTGTCATTTTCCACTCTGAGGAACATAGTAAGGAAATGGAAGAACACAGGTACAGTTCTTGTTAAGGCCAGAAGTGGCAGGCCAAGAAAAACATCAGAAAGGCAGAGAAGAAGAATGGTGAGTCAATCAGTCAAGGACAATCCTCAGGCCACCTCCAGAGATCTGCAGCATCAACTTGCTGCAGATGGTGTCACTGTGCATCGGTCAACTATACAACGCACTTTGCACAAGGAGAAGCTGTATGGGAGAGTGATGCGAAAGAAGACGTTTCAGCAAGCACCTCACAAACAGAGTCGGCTGAGGTATGCAAAAGCACATTTGGAGAAGCCAATTTCTTTTTGGAAGAAGGTCTTGTGGACTGATGAAACCAAGATTGAGTTGTTTGGTAATACAAAAAGGCGTTATGCATGGCGGCAAAAAAACACAGTGCGTTGTATAGTTGACCGATGCACAGTGACACTATCTGCAGCAAGTTGATGCTGCAGCTCTCTGGAGATGGTCTGAGGATTGTCCTTGACTGATCTCACCATTCTTCTTCTCTGCCTTTCTGATGCTTTTCTTGGCCTGCCACTTCTGGCCTTAACAAGAACTGTGCCTGTGTTCTTCCATTTCCTTACTATGTTCCTCACAGTGGAAATTGACAGGTTAAATCTCTGAGACAGCTTTTTGTATCCTTCCCCTGAACAACTATGTTGAATAATCTTTGTTTTCAGATCATTTGACAGTTGTTTTGAGGAGCCCATGATGCCACTCTTCAGAGGAGATTCAAACAGGAGAACAACTTGCAAGTGACCACTTTAAGTAGCTTTTCTCGTGATTGCAAACACCTAGCTATGAAGTTCAAAAGTCAATGAGGTTACAAAACCAAAAAAAGTGCTTTAGTAAGTCAGTAAAAAGTAGGTAGGAGTATTTAAAAGAAGAAAATGATAAGGGTGCCCATACTTATGCACCTGTCAAATTTTGTTTGAATGCAGATTGCACATTTTTTGTTAGCACAATAAACCTCATTTCAAGGCAGAAACATTAGTGTGTCCATCAGTTATTAGATATATGAAATTGAAATAGCTGTTGCAAAAAAAACAATTTTTATAAAACATTAAGCTTAAGATTAATAGGGGTGCCCAAACTTTTTCATATGACTGTATTTATTTATTTTTTTAAGCAAACTTTGGAATTTTTTCTTACCACTTAGATAAAAGAGAACCTAGACATGTTTGGTGTCTATGAACTCATAATGACCTGGAGAATCATAATGGCTGGTCAGTTTTAGCATTTAGTGAACCTAGTAAAAAAGCCAACCAAAAAACAAGTGTGGGATTGCACTTTTTTTGCAAATTCATCGCACTTGGAATTTTTTTCCCATTTTCTGTTACACAACATGGTAAAACCAAAGGTATCATTCAAAATTACAACTCGTCCCGCAAAAAATAAGCCCTCACATGGCCATATTGACGGAAAAATAAAAAGTTATGGCTCTGGAAAGAAGGGGAGCGAAAAACGAAAATGAAAAAAGCTCCAGGGGTTAATGATGGAGGTGAATCACTTATGATTTGGGGTTGTATTGCGACCAGTGGCACTGGGAACATTTCCACACAGGTAGAGAGAAGATTGGATTCAATTAAATTTCACCAAATTCTTGATGTAAACATAACACCATCTGTAAGAAAGCTGAAGTTGAAAAGAGGATGGCTTCTACAAATGGATAATGATCCTAAACACACGTCAAAATCCACAATAGACGACCTCAAAAGGTGCAAACTGAAGGTTTTACAATGGCCCTCACAGTCCCCTGATCTGAACATCATTGACAATCTGTGGCTAGACCTCAAAATAGCAGAGGATGCAAGATGACCCAGGAATCTCACAGAACTGGAAGAATTTTCCAAGGAAGAATGGATGAAAAACACCCAATCAAGAATTGAAAGACTCTCGTCTGGCTACAAAAAGCGTTTACAAGCTGTGATACTTTCAAAAGGGGGTGCTACTTTTTGCCAGTTTGTGGAATTCATCAAGGCTTGTATGGCAGTTTTCTGGCAAAAAATAGTCACGAATTGGTCTGGACAGAAACTGATTTTATTATTCTTTAGTAGGATGGATGACAAAAAGCTCTTGCCCAATTTGTATTAATCTCTGACATATACACTATAAGGACATAAATATTGGGATTCCTCTACATTCCCCTCCAGGAGCTTTTCTGACCTCCCATCCTACATCCATAGATAATAATATGGAGTCTTCCCCTCTGAAGATATAATGGCTCCCGCTCTTTTAAGGAGGATTTCTACAAGATTTTGGGAATTTCTGCTCCTTCATCCAGAAGAGCATTTATTGTGAGGTCAGACCTTGACATTGGGGGGAGGCTGGGGTCACAATCTCCATTATAGTTGTTGGATGGGGCTGAGGTCCGGGCTCTGTGCTCATGTTCTCCCCTTCATGTCTGTATGGAGCTTGTGCACTGGGCACAGTCATGGGGAACAGAAAAGGGTCTTCCCCAAACTGTTCCCGGAAAGCTGAAGCTACAATTGTCCACAATGTCTTGTGTGATCCGTCACTGCACAGAACACGTCTCCTCCAGAATCCAGTTGTGGCGACTTTACACCACTCCATCCGATGCTCGGTATTGTGCTTGGTTATGTAAGGTTGCAGCAGCTGAACGGACTTGTTACCCCAGTGGCTCTTATTACAGGGTCGCACTGGTACCAGTGAGCTCTGCACCACCAGCCAATTTGTCACTTTAGTAAAATCAGACAGCATGGCAGGGGACGAAGATCTTACACCGGGGACGTTGGGCCGGATGCTGTGCACCAGGGTCAGTGGGGGGGGGGTCTGGATATTATATACTGGGATTAATGGGGCCTGGTATTATACACGGAGTCACTGAGGCCAGATGTTATACATCGTGGGGAAATAGTACGAAATTGGAAACCTGAATTCAATTATTAGAAGGTATGTTCTGTACTTTTGTCCATATAGTATAGGTCCTAAACACCCAGAAACATTTCTGTGCGTGGGGTGACTGATATGATCCTCTCTCCTTAATGCTTTATACCACTTCTAAAAGCTTGTGACGTTAGATTTAGTGGCCTTTTAAGGACTATCCATGTTCTTTATTCGATAGTTGTCAAATAAGATTTCAAGGGTCCGCGGAGCTTGGACATCCCCTTGGGTAGCCCTCAACATTCATGTGTTAGCTGGCAGTGCCGAGCAAAGCATTGCAGTGAAGTGACGCCCAGGCCGACTGCTGAAATTACTGGGTTCTTTTAGGTCAAAATGGAAGCCTGTGGCCAAAAATTATGTTGGACCTTACACAAGTATGGTCTATTAGAGCATTCAAAGGGGATTAATAAAAGCAGTCATAGCTCGTAATACTGCAAGTTCGAAGATGAATATACATGCATGTGGGTGATGAGGGCGCGCTGCGTTCTGAGGTCATCGTGCTTCTTCCCGTCTGTGGGTCACATGATCTAATAATTCTAGCCCCTTCCCGCATGCCTTACAGCTATACAAACACACCCAAAAACAAAATAAACACACCACACCTAGTGGATAAGGCCAAATCATGTAGTTAACCTTCCTCCATAAATCATTTCCTATCGACACAGTACACGTGGAAGACAAATCATATCTTTAACTCATCTCTGCTGTTGGATGAGGTCAGTTCGGAACTCCAGGAGCCACAGCTTCTTCCATAATGTCTACTGTAGAAGGAAAATACATTGAGGATCCTAGATAGATATATAGTAGATCAACGAAAGGCACACTAATGGAGACGACAGGGCTAAACCAACATTGCAAGCATGGCTTTTCTTAAAACCCAAGAACATGACTTTCCTCACCCAAGTGCAAAAAACACAAGGATGTAAAAGGAGAAAGGGCCACCAACAAACAATTTTGCTATTCTTCTATCGCAAGGGTAATTGATCAGTGACTTAACCTTCTCAAAGCTTAAGGACAGCTCATCTGGCTCTCAGCTACCACCTTGGTTGTCACCGCAGTGTCCACCCCGAGTCAAGATCCGTTATACCAAAGAATGTGGAGTTCTTGCTTCCATAAGGCTTCTTACCAGTAATGAGGCCTGAGCAAATATGCAAAATTGCTCTCCTCCAGAAGGAAGAAACTGTCTAGGGCCACGTACTCTGTATATCAATATCTGACTAAACACTGCCCACACTGTATATACCCACCAATCAGTGACTACATCGTTCCATACAGTGTACATGTTCGATTTTTATACAGTCCCAAAATAGTACGGTCATACAGAGGCCAGATGCCTTGGGCCACAAAGAGCGTAATTATTATTGGCAGTAAAGTTGGCAAATAACAGCGTTATCTGGAGCTGGGATTGTTATCAAATCCACGGAGTAGACACAGTTGGTACCTAACACACATTCATGGTCAACAATTATGAAGTTTGAAGAAAAGTTCCTTCAACTCTTCTCCAAAGGTCTTGATTGTTGACTGTGAACAGACGTTAGGTAGCTATCTATTTTATGGATTTGAGAACAAGTATCAAGAACAGTAGGACATATCAGGTGGATAATTTTTAGACTATTCAGTGGGACTTCATCCTACCTAGTAGAAATGACATTGCAGAATAGCCACAAGACATTTAGATCAAAGCAGCCTCCAGGAATAATTTATATACATTGTCCATTAGGCCATGCTCACATGTCTAGTGATCATCACCAGTTATAAAAGCTATCCGTTGACAAAAAAGTTGTGTAGACACAACTTTTTTGTCCTCCTGAAAAAAATCTGGCTTCAACTAGATCCATTTTTTTTTTACATTGACGTTTTGGAAAATGAATCCCTTAAATCGCCATCCGTTTTTTTTTCCATTTGAGAAGGATCCGTTTTTTGCTTACTGGATCAATTTCAAATGGAAAAAAACAGGCGGCTAATTAAAGGATCCATTTTCCATAGACTTGTGTTAAAAAAAAAACAGATCAAGTTGAAATTAGTTTTTTGCAGAAGGACAAAAAAGTTGTGTGTGCACAACTTTTTTTGTCAACGGATTGCTTCTGGATCCGTTCTAACGGATGATTACTGGACATGTGACCTTAGCCTTAAATAGCAGGAGTTAAGATTTCTATCTGGCTCTCCATAATGGATGTTTGCCATTGACTTCCAGATTTAGTCTGAGATTATTGGAGTAAATTGGGCCAAATGTCTTCCAAGGCACACAACAACTCAATTACCGTAATTTGGCTCATTTTTCACTAACTAAAGTCAGAAAATAAAATCTACAGGAAGAATTTTTGAAGTCAGTTGTGCCTGTGCCTGTGTTGCCCTTTGTTTGCATTATCTTTAGTTGCCGAAATTCATCCGTGTCCGTGTCGATGTTTGAGCTATGTAATATATGTATGTAATATAGCAAAAAGTTGACATCTTTTGCACAAAGACAGGATGTAGTGAAGAGTGAACGTCCTCGGATAAGGTTTTAGACATTTTGACTCCAGAAAACTGGTGCAAAAGCATGAGCAGCTCCCCCACCCCCATGCGTGCTATGAGCAGACCTAGATTTGTGGCACATTTTGTTCCATTTTCTGGCTTTAGGCATATTAAATCTAGATTACAGTGCTTGTTAAACATGCCCAGAGGAAATTTTGCACAATTTGTGACCTTTGGAAACTTTTTGCCATTATCTGAATAATAAATGTTGTCCTGTAGATTTTATGATCTCCAGAGAGAGACTTCTTCATTCCCGCGTCTTGTATGTCGGTCATTAACCTGCGTTGTAGGCCGCATTGTGTTCCAATACGAGTCGCTTTGTTCAGACATCTTTTACACAATTTGCTTTGCCGCATAAGTAACAATTTAAATTTTTCCCACAAAGTTTTCTAGTTTTTTTTTTACATCATTCTAATTCCCAGACTTTGCTTTATTTGTCCTTTACCTCGGGTGGCGACCTCCAGACAGAACAGTTTGAGTCACTGTCACCAAAAGAGTCCTCTGCTTTTTGATCCTTTGCTACATACAAGTGCTTCTCACAAAATTAGAATATCATCAAAAAGTGATTTTATTTCAGTTCTTCAATACAAAAAGTGAAACTCATATATTATATAGAGTCATTACAGAGTGATCTATTTCAAGTGTTTATTTCTGTTAATGTTGATGATTATGGCTTACAGCCAATGGAAACCCAAAAGTCATTATCTCAGTAAATTAGAATAATTTACAAAAAAACACCTGCAAAGGCTTTCTAAGCATTTAAAAAGGCCCATTAGTCTGTTTCAGTAGCTCCACAATCATGGGGAAGACTGCTGACTTGTCAGATGTCCAGAAGGCAGTCATTGGCACACTCCACAAGGAGGGTAAGCCACAAAAAGTCATGAAGCTGGCTGTTCACAGAGTGTTGTATACAAGCATATTAATGGAAAGTTGAGTGGAAGGAAAAAGTGTGGTAGAAAAAGGGGCACAAGCAACAGCCTTGAAAGGATTGTTAAGAAAAGGCCATTCAAAAATTTGGGAGAGAGTCACAAGGAGTGGACTGCTGCTGGAGTCATTGCTTCAAGAGCCACCACACACAGACGTATCCAGGACATGGACTACAAGTGTCGCATTCCTTGTGTGAAGCCACTCATGATCAACAGACAACACCAGAAGTGTCTTACCTGGGCCAAGGAGAACAAGAACTGGACTGTTGCTCAGTGGTTCAAGGTGTTGTTTTCAGACGAAAGTAAATTTTGTATTTCATTTGTAAATCAAGGTCCCAGAGTCTAGAGGAAGAGTGGAGAGGCCACAATACAAGCTGCTGGAGGTCTAGTGTGAAGTCTCCACAATCAGTGATGGTTTTGGGAGCCATGTCATCTGCTGGTGTAGGTCCACTGTGTTTTATCAAGACCAAAGTCAGCGCAGCCGTCTTCCTTCTGCCAACAAGCTTTTTGGAGATGGACATTTCATTCTCCAGCAGGACTTGGCACCTGTCCACACTGCCAAAAGTACCAATACCTGGTTTACAAACAACAGTATCACTGTGCTTGATTGGCAGCAAACTCACCTGACTTTAACTCCATAGAGAATCTGGAGTATTGTCAAGTGGAAGATGAGACACCAGACCCAACAATGCAGATGAGCTGAAGGCTGCTATCAAAGCAACCTGGGCTTCCATAACCCCTCAGCAGTGCCACAGGCTGATCACCTCCATGCCACGCCGCATTGATGCAGTAATTGATGCAAAAGGAGCCCCGACCAAGTACTGAGTGCATTTACTGAACATACATTTCAGTAGGCCAACATTTCGGATTTTAAAATAATTTTTTTAATCTGGTGTTATAAAGTATTCTAATTTACTGAGATAATGACTTTTGGGTTTTCATTGGCTGTAAGCTGTAATCATCAACATTAACAGAAACAAACAAGTAAAATATATCACTCTTTTTGTAATGACTCTATCTAATATATGAGTTTCACTTTTTGTATTAAAGAACTGAAATAAATTAACTTTTTGATGATATTCTAATTTTGTGAGAAGCACCTGTAAGTGCACTGATACGCCCTCGGTGCACCTTGAGACTGATTTGCATACGGCTTCTACGCAAAATTTCTCATGAAGCACATGTATATAGCTTCCCCAACCAGTTTTGCCCATACTGGCTTCATCAAGGGGCTACAGTAATAGAGCTATAGCTCTAAACCCCTGATGAAGCCTGTCTAGGCGAAACTGTTTTGGTAAGCTTTTTAGATCTTTAGTAATTCATGGGCTGCTGCCATGATTTAGCTAGGAAGATGCTTTCTTACTATAAGATGCTGGTTATATGTAGCCAGTTATAGAAGTATTCCAATGTTGGGAAACCCCTTTATCTACTGGCCCACTATAGTAGTTTTAAGAAAAGACCACTTTTAAATCAAATTAATAAAAGTTAGTTTTTAATTTCTCCCTTATATAGGGTCTATTTACCCCCTGAGTAACGTGTTATTTTGCACAGCCCCATATAATATCACAGTTATGTGAAAACCACAGATAGAACTCATCCGAGAAAATCGAGCCCTTAGTGGGGGACATGGTAGATGCGGGACCCTATGGCACATTTTGCATTGGGGTCCAGGAGCTTCATGTTACTAAACTTTGCCGATTATTCTCTTCTCCTTTACTGCATTCAGTCCGTAGTAGATATACTGTAATTCAGACTAACAAATCTCGCCCAGGAGCGGCGCTGATGAAAGATGGCACCGTGCACAGTCCCACACAGAGCCGAGAGCTTAATTGTACAGGTGGACGGGAAGGGCTCCACGCCAAATACTTTTGGTTACGAGGGAGTGGTGGGAGTACATTCATGTAACCACTCCTAGGGAAGCAGTGCTCTCTTCATACAAATCAATGACAATTTCCAGTCCACACCCCCCCACCACCACCACTACTGATATTCTTCTTCTTTTTTTTTTTTGCTTCCCACTTTTGGAACAAACCAGCAGTTCTATAATAGCAGCCTGCTCCGACGGACACAGCGAAAAAAGGTCAGTGACATGATTTCTTATAAAACCCCGGACGCTTATAATGTGTTATAGGAGACAGACGGGATCTGGATTATTTTCGGAGAAGGCCCTGCTGGATACGTTGCAATGTGATATAAAAAGAGAAAAAAATATATATATATATGACCGGCTAAAAGGGAGATTATAGGATCCTGTGCAGTGTAAATAGCTGTGAGATGTAGTTTGGATGATTTTTTTTTTTTTCGGGGGGGGGGGTAGTTGTGTGTGCAGATGCGACTTTACAGTTGAATTATATATTGCTAATATCATTTTTTACTTTATGGCAGTGATCTGCAACATGTGGCGCTTTGAGGTGTTGTAGAACTACAACTCTCAGCATGTCCTAACAGCTGCAGGTTGAGAATAAAACACCTGGAAAGCCTTATTTTAGAGACCGCTGCACTAAAAGGATGATACCTACGAGTTATAATTCAGTATATAATAGGGGGCCCAAGAGATAAGAGGGGGCCACATCCACCTCCAAAGCAGCAAGCAGCCCCTTTGGAGACATATAAAGGGCTATATGATGACCTGCCGGACTGCAATTGGCCCGTATACTGTTCCTTTACCCGGAATAATTACCATAATAGTAATGCATCATAATAAGTTTTAAAAAAATGGAATAAAATTCCTTTAATCCAGCGTGAAGATAATCTGATAATCCAGAATTCTGATTAAGGGAGATCCCCCAACATTAAACATAATGGTATTTTGCTTACTGATCAGAAGGGGTCTGATTATCAGGACCTTGCAAAAGAACAGGGGCAGCAGCATTTTTTTCCCCTCCACAGCAGCACTGCCATCTATCTGCAGTGTAGGGAAGTGCAACACAGCCCTATGTATGTGACCGGAGCAGCTCCCTGTACAGCAGTGCCACGTTAACAGTATAAATAATGAAGGAGAATTGACCCCATAACTGAGCGTATTTACACCATTGTATAATAATTGGGAATATCCCTTTTAAAAAAAAAGTAATATCTGCAGATTATTTTACCTTTTTTTTCCCTACAGTTGGATTTTTTTCTTTTTTTCAATTTTTGCAAGGTTGTTTCCACCAATCTCTTCCATCGGGAAACAATGTACAGTCTGAGTTATGTCAATGCTGCAGTCTTTTACTTGGAACCAGAGGTGACTCCAGGTCACCAATAAGCTGCAACCTTAGAAGGAAGATAGACTTTTCAATGTCCAATAATACGGAAAATCTGACGGTTCAGAACCTGTCCGGTCTCTTTTGTTCATTCATTTCATTTATATCTTTAGTTTTAAAGTTTTACTTTTATTCTACTTCCACATATGTAGCAAATATTTTATATGTATCGTATGTACGTGCCCTCCGGGGAACACACAGTCAATTTTATTTATTTATTTTAAATATTTCTGTACTATTGATTTTGTATTTTATTTTTATTTATTATACTTTTGGAAGACCAAGGTTTTTCTGCTGCTTTATATCTTGTTAATTAGAAACCATCAACAAGCAGGCTGGAGGCCTTCAGCACAGTGTATGGTGATCGTGTAGTATGAGTATAAGTACTTCACATATATATATATATATATATATATATATATATATATATATATATATATATATAAAATAAAAAATATTATTTTGAAAAAAATTTAAATATTAAAATATTTTTATTATTTATACTACATGGTGCAAAAATAACATAAAAATAAGTAAGCAAATTATATATTCACATGAGCCTGCAAAATGGATAACATAAGGACAGCACAGCATTCTATGTTTTGGTTCACATTAACATTTTTACTTGTGATCCAATGGTCCAGCATGAAATAGTCTGATCCGTTTTTTTTTTGTTTTTTTGGTGATCAGGCTCACCTATTAAATTCAATGGGTGCATTTAAAAAACGTCATGCGGACACCATAATTATTATTTTTTTTTTTTACGAATCTGCCGCAATTATTAACACTGATTTATTATGAGAATTTAAATTGCTGTTTTTTTTTTATTCATTTACTTATTTTTACAAGTTTCTAAAATTCCATCAATGAATTATAAATACCCCCCAAAAAAACTTTACGAGGTCTGACAAAATGGAATTATTGAAAAATAAGAAGCAGGAATCTATATGTGTATATACTGTATATATAAAAGGCAGCACTCCAGTAAAGATGCAAAAAAAAGTGTGGACTTTATTCAGCCCAGGTGGCAACGTTTCCGTTCATAGAACTTTTTTCAAGATATATATATATATATTATGAAAAAAACAGACCGATTATTGTGATCAAATCCGAATGACATCAGTTTTTTTCCCATGTTAGGCTACTTTCACACTAGCGTCGGGAACAACCCGTCGCTGTGCGTCGGGCCGACGTTCCCGACGCTAGCGTGGTCTCCGCCGCACAACGGGGGCAGCGGATGCATTTTTCCCACGCATCCGCTGCCCCATTGTGAGGTGCGGGGAAGTGCAGGGAGGTGGGGGCGGAGTTCCGGCCGCGCATGCGCGGTCGGAAAAAGCGGACCGTCGGGAGCAAAAAACGTTACATGTAACGTTTTTTTCTCCCGACGGTCCGCTACCACACGCCCAAGCGTCGCAAAACGGACGTGACGTTTGGCAATGCGTCGCAAATGCGTCGCTAATGTTAGTCTATGACGAAAAAACGTATCCAGCAAGAACTTTTGCTGGATGCGTATTTTCGGCAAAACGACGCATTTGCGACGTATTGCAGTTAACGCTAGTGTGAAAGTAGCCTAAGGGTATGTGTCCACGTTCAGGTTTGCTTCAGGCTTTGGTCAGGATTTTATGCAGGTAAAATCCTGACCAAAAATGCACCTGAGGTCACTGGCAGGTCACCTGCGGTGTTCCTGCGTGTTTTGCTCATTGTAGCCACATGCTGCGTTCTGAAAAAACCCAACGCATGTGCGTTTTTGCGGGAAAAACGCATGCGTTTTTTAATGCACAGTGGAGACGGGATTTCATTAAATCCCCTCCACTATGCTGTAACATCTGGATGCTGCGTTTTTGATGCTGCGGCTCAGCGCTGCGTCAAAAACGCAGCGTTTCCTGAACGTGGACACATACCCTAACAGTCCTTGAAAATCGGACGACTCTCAGAAGTCATCCAATGTCCGATTTTTTTTCACAGACTAGTAGACTTGCATGGCCGATTTTGATCCAACCATCTGATCAAAATTGAACGTCTCCTCGATTTTCCTCGGTCAGCAAAAAAAACAAGGACATGTGAATGGCCCCATAGACTATCACAGGTGAATGAGGCCTTAGTATGGAGCTAAACAGAAACTACTAATAGGAATGAAAAGGGCCTACTATGATGTGTCTGATGGAAACCATCAGCAAGCAGGTTAGAGATCATTTTATGGCTTTTTATATTTTACTCATTGTAATTGGTATAAATCATGGAGTCACATAAATGTTTGTTACTTGATTAGGTCTTTCAGACGTGGGGTGTGCGGGGAGGATTATGCTATTTTGGTGGAATTGGGCTCAACTTGAATCCATTTTGACCAGTTGTTGGTTTCCGGCAAGATGGAAAGAGAAGAAGCTTCATCCACTGCAGAGGTTTCCCCAGAGGTGGGAGGATTTGGAATGAGGCTGAGGGGCCCCAGCCTGTGATAAGTAGGGTAAATAAGGACTGGCACACCTAATATAAGTCACCAGTGGGCACGCCATCAGTCAGATGCTGTTATCTATAGGGCAGTGACCAGGAAGGACCGGCCCCATGGTCCATAGTGCTGAGCACAGATCCAGCAGGGCAGGCGGCTTCCTATGGCTTCTGCTGGATCCCATTCAGCCAGCTGCTGTACGGTTCTCAAGTTCAGTAATGTCAACCACATAAAACAGACAGGCTGCGCCTTTCCTCTGCTCCGGGGGAGGACAACATTAGCTAATGTCTTGTTAACACTATATTTGCTGCAGCAGAACAGCAACATGTCACTTGCGAGTAATCTGAAGATAGCGTCTGCTCCAATATAAATATATACTCGTTGCTTCACTTCTATACACTGTATTTCACTCATTAGAGCAGCAGTTAGTGCTTCAGAGCTGCACTTCGGACTAGCACTTTAGACTGTAGTCTCCCATTTTAAAATTTTTTAAGCTGTCATGTTTGGTCACCCCGGCACCCAGTCACACACATGCATTCGTATACATAGTCACATCCCAGTCTCCCCTTCCTCCAGACTTATTAGTCTTTTTTATGTTAGCATCTATGCAATTGGCTGGAGACTACTATTATGTGAGGTCTCACCTGCTGAGGTGGATCCGTAAAGCCCTTTGTCAGGGAGCATTTCTAATGCAGCACAGACAAGTGGCATTGGTGCCCTTGAGCGGACCATCGGGGACAATGATGGGGGAAAATGGCAACTGAAGATGCAGAGTCGTCTTTGCTGTGAGTTTCAGTGTAACAGAGCTGGATTTGTCACAGAGTCAGCGTAGGACTGGAGCACCTTGGGCCCACCAGAGAATATCATTCTTGAGGCCCACTATGTAGCTACATAGAAATAAATTCAAGACCACCAATTGTGTAGTAAAACACGCTAATATAAGGGCATAATATAAGGTAGTACACATCTTAATTATGTAGCAGGGGTTGGGGTAGCCCCCTCATAGAATATAAAGTAGAGCCCCTCATAGAATATAATGTAGCCTCCCACAGAATATAATGCAGCCCCCCCATAGAATATAATGCAGTTCCTTCATAGAATATAATGTAGCCTCCCTAGTGGAATATAATGCAGCCCCCCTCATAGGGTATAATACAGCACCCCACAAAATATAATGCAACCCCCTCATAAGATATAATGCAGCCCCCCCATAGAATATAATGTAGCTCCCTCATATGGCATAATGCAGCCCCTCTACAGAATATAATGTAGCCCATCAGAGTATAATGCAACCCCTTCATAAGGCAACCCCCCATAGAATATACTGTAGCCTCCTCATAGGGCATAATGCAGCTCCCCTCATATAGTATGATTTAACCACCTGAGAGAATAATGTAGCCCCCACATATAATATAATGCAGCCCCTCCACAGAATATAATGTAGCCCCCTCAGAGAATAATGCCAACCCCTCATAAGGCAGCCCCCCACAGAATATACTGTAGCCCCTCATAGGGCATAATGCAGCTCCCCTCATATAGTATGATGTAGCCCCCTCAGAGAATAATGCAGCCTCCCACAGAATTATAATGTAGCCCCCTCATAGGGTATAATGCAGTCCCCCTGAAAGGGTATAATGCAGCCCCCTCCACCATCATCATTGTTCTCCCCCTCCACTATTGTACTCATTACCACCTCCATCATTGCCTCCTCCCCCACCATCATTGTCCTTTCCACCACTACCATCTTTGTCCTTTACAGCACAACCATCATTGCTTTCTTCCCCACCACCATCATCATTGCCTCCCCCACCACCACCATAATCATTGCCTCCCCACCACCATCATTGCTTCCCCACCACCATCATAATAATATAATAATAATAATTTTTATTTATATAGCGCCAACATATTCCGCAGCGCTTTACAACTTATAGAGGGGACTTGTACAGACAATAGACATTACAGCATAACAGAAATCACAGTTCAAAATAGATACCAGGAGGAATGAGGGCCCTGCTCGCAAGCTTACAAACTATGAGGAAAAGGGGAAGACATGAGAGGTGGATGTAACAATTGCTTTAGTTATTTGGACCAGCCATAGTGTAAGGCTCGAGTGTTCATGTAAAGCTGCATGAACCAGTTAACAGCATAAGTATGTAGCAGTACAGACACAGAGGCTATTAACTGCATAAAGTGTATGAGAACACGATGCAAGGAACCTGATTATGTGTTTTGTTTTTTTTTCTATTTTTAATAGGCCACACAGGGATAGTTAGGTTAATGCGTTGAGGCGGTAGGCCAGTCTGAACAAATGCGTTTTTAGGGCACGCTTAAAACTGTGGGGATTGGGGATCAATCGTATTAACCTAGGTAGTGCATTCCAAAGAATCGGCGCAGCACGTGTAAAGTCTTGGAGACAGGAGTGGGAGGTTCTGATTATTGAGGATGCTAACCTGAGGTCATTAGCGGAGCGGAGGGCACGGGTAGGGTGGTAGACTGAGACCAGAGAGGAGATGTAGGGTGGTGCTGAGCCATGGAGTGCTTTGTGGATGAGGGTAGTAGTTTTGTACTGGATTCTGGAGTGGATGGGTAGCCAGTGTAATGACTGGCACAAGGTAGAGGCATCGGTGTAACGGTTGGTGAGGAATATGATCCTGGCAGCAGCATTCAGGACAGATTGGAGCGGGGAGAGTTTGGTAAGAGGGAGGCCGATTAGTAGAGAGTTACAATAGTCCAGACGGGAATGAATAAGAGAAACAGTAAGAGTTTTTGCAGAGTCGAAAGTAAGAAAAGGGCGAATTCTAGAAATGTTTTTGAGATGCAGATAAGAAGAGCGAGCCAGTGATCGGATGTGGGGGGTGAATGAAAGCTCGGAATCAAGGATGACCCCAAGGCAGCGGGCATGTTGATTTGGAGTAATGATTGAATGGAGATGGCAATGTCAGGCAAAGGTAGGTTAGTAGAGGGAGAGAACACGAGGAGTTCAGTTTTTGACAGGTTAAGTTTCAGATAGAGGGAGGACATGATGTTAGAGACAGCGGTAAGACAATCACTGGTGTTTTCTAAGAAGGTCGGAGTGAAAGCAGGAGAAGAGGTGTATAATTGGGTGTCATCAGCATAGAGATGGTACTGGAACCCAAATCTACTGATTGTTTGTCCAATAGGGGCAGTATACAAAGAGAAGAGGAAGGGGCCTAGGACTGATCCTTGAGGAACTCCAACAGTAAGGGGAAGGTGAGAGGAGGAGGAACCAGCAAAACATACAGTGAAGGATCGGTCAGAGAGATAGGAGGAGAACCAAGAGAGAACGGTGTCCTTGATGCCGATGGAGCGGAGCATAGTGAGGAGGAGCTGATGATCCACAGTGTCGAATGCTGCGGAAAGATCCAATAGAATTAGCATGGAGTAGTGACCATTAGATTTAGCTGTTAGTAGGTCATTAGAGACTTTAGTGAGGGCAGTTTCAGTAGAGTATAAAGAGCGGAAGCCAGATTGAAGAGGGTCGAGAAGAGAGTTATCTGAGAGATAGCGGGTAAGACGGGAGTGGACCAGGCGTTCCAGGAGTTTAGAGATGAAGGGAAGATTAGAGACAGGTCTATAATTAGCGGCACATTTCCTCCACCACCACCATCATCATTGCCTCCAGCACCATCATCATCATTGCTTCCTCCACCACCATCATCATTGCCCCCACCACCATCATCATTGCCTCCAGCACCATCATCATCATTGCCCCCACCACCATCATCATCATTGCCCACCTCCTGCCCCACCACCATTGTCCTTTCCACCACTACCATCTTTGTCCTTTACACAACCATCATTGCTTTCTTCCCCACCACCATCATCATTGCCCCCCACCACCATCATCATCACTGCCTCCTTCACACCACCATAATCATTGCCTCCCCCACCACCATCATTGCTTCCCCCACCACCATCATTGCTTCCCCACCACCATCATCATCGCCTCCCGCACCACCATCATCATTGCCTCCAGCACCATCATCATCATTGCTTCCCCCACCACCATCATCATCATTGCCCCACCACTATCATCATTGCCTCAAACACCATCATCATCATTGCCCCCACCACCATCATTGCCCCCACCACCATCATCATTGCCTCCAGCACCATTATCATCATTGCTTCCCCCACCACCATCATCATCATTGCCCCACCACCATCATCATTGCCCCCACCACCATCATCATTGCCTCCAGCACCATCATCATCATTGCCCCCACCATCATTGCCCCCACTGTTATGACCTGGTGGTTACGGAGTAGCACTGAGATGACCTGGTGGGTAAAACCAATCATGGACAAGCTCCGAGGAGGTGGCAGCTCCACCGACAACAATCACAGTTATGACCTGGTGATTACGGAGCAGCACAGAAATGACCTGGTGGGTAAAATGTACAAGCTCTGAGGAGGTGGTAGCTTTACTGACCGCAATCCCTACTCCTAACACCAACACTAGAAATAGCCGTGGGACGTTCCTAACTCTGCCTAGATGCCTCAACACAGCCTAAGAACTAACTACCCCTGAAGATGGAAACGGAAAACTATCTCGCCTCAGAGAAACCCCCAAAAGGAAAGATAGCCCCCCACAAATATTAACGGTGAGTGGAGAGGGAAATGACAAACTCAGAAATGAAAATAGATTTCAGCAAAGGAGGCCAACACTATCTAAATAGATAGAGATAGAAAAGGATACTGTGCGGTCAGTATAAAAACTAAAATCCACGCAGAGTTTACAAAAATAACCTCCACACTGACTCACGGTGTGGAGGGGCAAATCTGCACCCCAGAGCTTCCAACTAGCCTGAATATTTCATAATGACAAGCTGGACAAAAAAGACATAACTTAAACCTGAACAGAAGGTCAAAAGCAGGGATACAACCAAGAACTAGCAGAACTTATCTTAAGCTGAAATGGACTGGCCAACAGAGTACTTCCAGGAGAGGACTGAATCCAACAGGAAAACATTGACAGCTGGCATCGACTATAGACTAAAGCCCAGTTAAATAACAAGGCCAGGGAACCGCAGCAGAACTCCCAAAAATACCATTCATAGCCACAGGATGGAGCCCAAGAACGGAATTCACAACACCCCACCACCATCATCATTGCCTCCACCATCATCATCATTGCCTCCAGTACCATCATCATCATTGCCCCCACCACCATCATCATTGCCTCCAGCACCATCATCATTGCCTCCAGCACCATCATCATTGCCCCACCACCATCATCATAATTGCCCCCACCACCATCATTGCCCCCGCCACCATAATCATTGACTCCAGCACCATTATCATCATTGCTTCCCCCACCACCATCATTGCCCCACCACCATCATCATTGCCTCCAGCACCATCATCATCATTGCCCCCACCATCATCATCATTGCCCCCACCACCACCATCATTGCCTCTACCGCCATCATCATTGCCTCCAGCACCATCATCATTGCCTCCAGCACCATCATCATTGCCCCCACCACCATCATCATTGCCTCCAGCACCATCATCATTGCCCCCACCATCATCATTGCCTCCAGCACCATCATCATCATTGCCTCCCACACACACAGCTGCACACACAGAGGCAGGGACACACATGCAGGCAGGCAGAGACACACACACACAGCCGCACACACACACACACGCACACTCACACACCCTGGCAACTTTCTCTCTGAAACAGCCGCGCTGAATGATGAGTCAGACAGGAAGTGCTGGGCAGGAAGGAGGATGGCGTGGATCCCTGCAGCTCCGCTCTGGTCCCAAGCTACAGGGATCGCAATCAAGGATCGCCACCCTTTAGGGGCCCACCTCCGGGGCCCCACATTCAGCAGCAGCGGGCAGTGGTAGCCTCAGCCTGCGGCTAATGCTGCCCACCATTAAAGTGAAATGGTATTCACGCCTCTCCACGCCCATGGGGGCGTGGGGAAGCGTGGATATCCATTCCTCTTTAGCAGCGGGGACAGGCTCCTGTCCATCTGCTGTTCTCTGGCACCAGGAGGGCCCCCCTTGACTCAGGGGCCCCATAGCAGCTGGGTGTGCCGCTATTAGTGACACTCCACTGGCTGAGGGGCCCCTGGAGCAGTGGGGGCCCTAGGCAGCTGCTGGCCAATATGTCAGCAGGTGTCAGTGCCTGGGCCCACCGGAGACTCTGTGACAGAGTCCAATGTAGAACTAGCATAGTGATATAGGGAAGCTAACCAGCAGTATAGCAAAGCTGGGTTTGTCACAGAGACCAATGAAAAGCATCCAGTGGTATAGTAGAGCTGGGTTTGTCACAGAGTCCAATGCAAAGTATCCAGTAGTTTAGTAGAGCTGGTTTGTCACAGAATCCAATGCAAAGGATTCAGCTTTATAGTACAGCTGGGTTTGTCATAGAGTCCAATGCAAAGCATACAGTGGTATAGTGTAGCTGAGTTTGTCACTGAGTCAAATGCAAAATATTCAGTGTTATAACAGGTCTGGGTCCAATGGAAAGTATCCAGCAGTACAGTAGAATCGGGTTTGTCAGAGTCTAATGCAAAGCATACAGTGGTATAGTATAGCTGGGTTTGTTACAGAGTCCATTGCAAAGGATTCAGTTTTATAGTAGAGCTGAGTTTGTCACAGAGTCCAATGCAAAGTATACAGTGGTATAATAGAACTGGGTTTGTCAGAGACTCCAAAGGAAAGTATCCAGTTGTATAGTATAGCTTGGCTTGTCACAGAGTCCAAATGCAAATTATTCAGTATCATAGTAGAGCTGGGTTTGTCACAGAGTCCAGTGCAAAATATTCAGTGTTATTACAGAGCTGGGTTTGTCACAGAGTCCACTGCAAAGTATCCAGCGTTATTTTAGAGCTGGGGTTGTCAAAAGGTTAGATCCAGTCCTTGACAGTTTCAACCTGAATACTCGGTGACTTTAACAGTGCGACAACATAGGAGTGACCGGATTGCCAGAGAAAGCTGGCCAGAACAACCTAGTGTAGGAGTCAGGCTAGGTGAGTGACATATACTGTAGGTGTATACAGTACTGCGTGAGATATGCAATCATACAGAATCCTTCAGCATTGCCTATGGGGAACAGTATGGTGCCTTATGGCTGCACCATTCATTGTCACATGGAGAGTCTATGGGTTAGTCATACAGACCTGTATGAACTGAACATGTCACCATATCTTTACAATATGCAAGGGCCCTAATTGTCATAGAGAAGCTTTTGGCCTTAATATATTTCGTTTTTTTACTGTCTTTTGCTTTGGAGTTTAGGATTGTACTTCATCCAGTTCATCTACATCTGATGAGAGTCATTTCCCTTCATCCATGTGGCAGCATTCTATGACTGCCTGCCCCTTCTCTCAGCAGGTCTGTCTCTGCCCTCCTCTCCTCTCTTCACACCCCACTCGTTTGCTCTCTTTCTGTGCCAATGTGTGGGAGAAGGGACCCCACCCATGTAGATTGCCATCCAGGTGATTTCTGTCCTGGCACCGCTTATCCTGGCGTAGACAGTAACTAGATGTTATTAACTGCTAAGAAAGAGAGGTCGGCATTAACATGTGTCAACGTATAAGAACATTTAAGTAATATTTGTATCCACAAAACTAAATAAATGTGATATTTCATCCACGAAGGTAACAACTAACAAGCACTCGGGAGATTGTACAGCACATTTTGCTTTGGGGCTCCCTTTAGCTATGACCACAGCAGCGGAAATCAATGTTATAGCTTAGGGTTAGCAAAAAGCAAAAAAACAAATACAAAATACGGTATATGAAAAAAAAAATACACACAAACATGCCTCAACTCACAAGAATATGGACAGATACATTTGCATATACACAAACAAATGAAAATATACTGAACTTATACAGACACACATACTGGGACAAATTTTGCAAATCTGTCTGCCTTTTAGTACCAAAAAAATGCACAAAAAATGCACTTAATTTCCACTGTGTTTTTTTTTCATGCCGAAAAGAATGCATAAAAAAAAGCTAGGTGTGACCATACTCCAAGACTGGGTTCACACGTTGTGTATGTGTGCGCATTTTACGAGCAGATTTCTAAATTGGAATCCACATCAATACTTCAGCTGAAATCCGTGCCTATTTTCCTCACTTTATTATGTGCATTTTTTGTTGACCAAATCCCAGGATAGAGGTTTAACCTGGTAAAATTATTGGGTAAAATCTACTCCAAAACTGTACACTCCTGAAACAGAACCTGAAATGCTGTGGGTTTTAAAAAATGTGACAAAAGCCAATTTCTAGTAAATTTTGCAGCAAAAAATGCAAAATGTGAAATGCTGTGGATTTTATGTTACTCCCCAAGTAAAATCTACATCAAATACGAATATGAATCCAGCCTTAAAATTCACTAGATTTATCATAATGGTCCATACTGGTTGTGGTGCATTTTTAGACTATCTAGTTTCAATTGGCCCCACCTACTAGTTGGTCCTATAAGTTGTGCCACATTTTATCTCAATCTGATCACAATTTAGACTACTCCCCAATTCCTATCAAACCACACCCTATTCTGATAGATCGCACCCCCATTCCTATAGAGCACACCCCAATCCGATAGATCACACCCCAGTTCTATAGATCACACCCCATTCCTATAGAGCACATCCTATTCCGATAGATCACACCCCATTCCTATAGAGCACAACCTATTCCGATAGATCACACCCCATTCCTATAGAGCACAACCTATTCCGATAGATCACACCCCATTCCTATAGAGCACATCCTATTCCGATAGATCACACCCCCATTCCTATAGAGCACATCCTATTCCGATAGATCACACCCCATTCCTATAGAGCACAACCTATTCCGATAGATCACACCCCATTCCTATAGAGCACAACCTATTCCGATAGATCACACCCCATTCCTATAGAGCACATCCTATTCCGATAGATCACACCCCCATTCCTATAGAGCACATCCTATTCCGATAGATCACACCCCATTCCTATAGAGCACAACCTATTCCGATAGATCACACCCCATTCCTATAGAGCACAACCTATTCCGATAGATCACACCCCATTCCTATAGAGCACATCCTATTCTGATAGATCACACCCCCATTCCTATAGAGCACATCCTATTCCGATAGATCACACCCCATTCCTATAGAGCACAACCTATTCCGATAGATCACACCCCATTCCTATAGAGCACACCCCAATCCGATAGATCACACCCCATTCCTATAGATCACACCCCATTCCTATAGAGCACACCCTATTCCGATAGATCACACCCCATTCCTATAGAGCACATCCTATTCCGATAGATCACACCCCATTCCTATAGAGCACACCCTATTCCGATAGATCACACCCCATTCCTATAGAGCACACCCAATCCGATAGATCACACCCCAGTTCTATAGATCACACCCCATTCCTATAGACCACACCCCAATCCGATAGATCACACCCCATTCCTATAGAGCACATCCTATTCCGATAGATCACACCCCATTCCTATAGAGCACAACCTATTCCGATAGATCACACCCCATTCCTATAGAGCACAACCTATTCCGATAGATCACACCCCATTCCTATAGAGCACACCCCAATCCGATAGATCACACCCCATTCCTATAGATCACACCCCATTCCTATAGAGCACACCCTATTCCGATAGATCACACCCCATTCCTATAGAGCACATCCTATTCCGATAGATCACACCCCATTCCTATAGAGCACACCCTATTCCGATAGATCACACCCCATTCCTATAGAGCACACCCCAATCCGATAGATCACACCCCAGTTCTATAGATCACACCCCATTCCTATAGACCACACCCCAATCCGATAGATCACACCCCATTCCTATAGAGCACATCCTATTCCGATAGATCACACCCCCATTCCTATAGAGCACATCCTATTCCGATAGATCACACCCCATTCCTATAGAGCACAACCTATTCCGATAGATCACACCCATTCCTATAGAGCACAACCTATTCCGATAGATCACACCCCATTCCTATAGAGCACACCCCAATCCGATAGATCACACCCCATTCCTATAGATCACACCCCATTCCTATAGAGCACACCCTATTCAGATAGATCACACCCCATTCCTATAGAGCACATCCTATTCCGATAGATCACACCCCATTCCTATAGAGCACACCCTATTCCGATAGATCACACCCCATTCCTATAGAGCACACCCCAATCCGATAAATCACACCCCAGTTCTATAGATCACACCCCATTCCTATAGAGCACACCCTACTCCGATAGATCACATCCCATTCCCATAGAGCACATCCTATTCCGATAGATCACACCCCATTCCTATAGAGCACAACCTATTCCGATAGATCACACCCCATTCCTATAGAGCACACCCCAATCCGATAGATCACACCCCAGTTCTATAGATCACACCCCATTCCTATAGACCACACCCCAATCCGATAGATCACACCCCATTCCTATAGAGCACACCCTATTCCGATAGATCACACCCCATTCCTATAGAGCACACCCTATTCCGATAGATCACACCCCATTCCTATAGAGCACACCCTATTCCGATAGATCACACCCCATTCCTATAGACCACACCCCAATCCGATAGATCACACCCCATTCCTATAGACCACACCCCATTTCGACAGACCACACCCCATCCTGACAGACCACATCCCATTGCTATAGACCACAACTCCTCGTTCAGCCTGTAAAAAATGTATCTTTGGCTGTTTTCACAGTTTGCTGCCATGGTGCGGGGTTTTTTTGTGTGCATTTGCTGCAAATACAAACGCATGACACGATTTTCAGATTTATATTTTTTAAATAATTAGAAAATCACATATTTCCTTTACACTTCACAAATACTTGCTACTTTATGTTGATATATTACATTTAAAAAATCCCAATAAAAAGCATTTACATTTGTGGGTGTAACGTGACAAAATGTGGAATGAATACTTTTTCGAGGCACTGCACTGCGTCCTGATCTCGCAGCCGTCTGACTGCGCCCCAAGCCATTTCTATAGCGCCGTAGTGCACCTTTTACTTTCCATAGCCTCTCTGCTGCGCTGTCTATTGCTGGCTACAGAATGAGTTAACTGAGAATCTATCAGTGAGCTCGCACAAATGGAAATGGTGGGTGAGTTTATAACACTTTTTATTCTGGGGTTTTCTTCTGAGCTGATTTATGAGCACAGATCACATCAAAGTTAAATATGCAGTGAAATTATGAGCCTATAAACGCTAAACGGTTCAACATTTTTAATGTAACCCCAATTTCCAAAATAATTCTGAATCTCTGCGTCTTATTGTTCACCCCTTTGGATCTCACATTAGAGGGTTATGTTCTTTTCTTATAGGCAGTGCATCACATGGGGCAGCTCAGTGTCAGGTTGCAGCCCATAAGCCGCTCAGCCGTAGGTTGAATAGTGGAGCGTTTCCAGCAGGGAGATATCCCAGCATTGTGCAGGCTGATTACACAGGTGTCTGGCTGTACGTGGGGGCTTGGCTGGATTACACCACAGGTTCGCACAGTCACATTGGCTTTTATTTTTTCATTTATTTTTGGCAGAGAAAATCAAATATGAATAGAGGGAGGAGAGTGGGATTCCTGCGCGGCTCCTCCACAATAATCCTGCGCTGTAATATGACATCCAGGTGTGGACTCCGCTGCAATCTCTGGCTCAAGTCACACTTGTAATATACACTGCTCAAAAGAATAAAGGGAACACTCAAATAACACATACCAGATCTGAATGAATGAAATATTCTCATCGAATACTTTTTTCTGTACAAAGTAGAATGTGCTGAAAACAAAATCACACAAAAATCATCAATGGAAATCAAATTTATTAACCAATGGAGGCCTGGATTTTGAACGATACTCAAAATCAAAGTGGAAAATCAAATTACAGGCTGATCCAACTTCAGTGGAGATGCCTCAAGACAAGGAAAAGATGCTCAGTAGTGTGTGTGGCCGCCACGTGCCTGTATGACCTCCCTACAATGCCTGGGCATGCTCCTGATGAGGCGGCAGATGGTCTCCTGAGGGATCTCCTCCCAGACCTGGACTAAAGCATCCACCAACTCCTGGACAGTCTGTGGTGCAACGTGACATTGGTGGATGGTGCGAGACATGATGTCCCAGATGTGTTCAATCGGATTCAGGTCTGGGGAACGAGCGGGCCAGTCCATAGCTTCAATGCCTTCATCTTGCAGGAACTGTTGACACTCCAGCCACATGAGGTCTGGCATTGTCCTGCATTAGGAGGAACCCAGGGCCAACCGCACCAGCATATGGTCTCACAAGGGGTTGGTCTCGGTACCTAATGGCAGTCAGGTTACCTCTGGCGAGCACATGGAGGGCTGTGCAGCCCTCCAGAGAAATGCCACCCCACACCATTACTGACCCACTGCCAAACCAGTCATTCTGAAGGATGTTGCAGGCAGCAGATCGCTCTCCACGGTGTCTCCAAACTCTGTCACGTCTGTCACATGTGCTCAGTGTGAACCTGCTTTCATCTGTGAAGAGCACAGGGCACCAGGGGCAAATTTGCCAATCCTGGTGTTCTGTGGCAAATGCCAAGCATCCTGCATGGTGTTGGGCTGTGAGCACAACCCCCATCTGTGGACGTCGGGCACTCAGACCATCCTCAAGAAGTCGGTTTCAAACCGTTTGTGCAGACACATGCACATTTGTGGCCTGCTGGAGGTCATTTTGCAGGGCTCTGGCAGTGCTCCTCCTGTTCCTCCTTGCACAAAGGCTGAGGTAGCGGTCCTGCTGCTGGATTGTTGCCCTCCTACGGCCCTCTCCACTTCTCCTGGTGTACTGGCCTGTCTCCTGGTAGTGCCTCCAGCCTCTGGACACTACGCTGACAGACACAGCAAACCTTCTTGCCACAGCTCGCATTGATGTGCCATCCTGGATGAGCTGCACTACCTGAGCCACTTGTGTGGGTTGTAGAGTCCGTCTCATGCTACCACGAGTGTGAAAGCACAACCAACATTCAAAAGTGACCAAAACATTAGCCAGAAAGCATTGGCACTGAGATGTGGTCTGTGGTCCCCACCTGCAGAACCACTCCTTTATTGAGGCTGTCTTGATAATTGCCAATAATTTCCATCTGTTGTCTATTCCATTTGCACAACAGCATGTGAAATAGGAAGCAACACTGATTGACAATCAAAGTGGACAGTTTGATTTCACAGAAGTTTGATTTACTTGGAGTTATATTCTGTTGTTTAAGTGCTCCCTTTATTTTTTTAAGCAGTGTATATTGGGGGTGAGACAGTGTCTATAGTAGGGGCATGAATCCCACCATGAGGAGGACGATCAGCAGCACAGAGGAATAGAAAACTATTGGGGCACTATAAACAGTATTATTATGGGGCACTGACTGGTATTATTATGGGGCACTGGCTGGTATTGTTATGGGGCACTAGCTGGTATTATTATGGGGCACTGGCTGGCATTATTATGGGGATTGGCTGGCATTATTATGGGGCACTGGCTGGTATTATTATGGGGCACTAGCTGATATTATTTTGGGGCACTGGCTAGTATTATTATGTGGCACTGCATGGCATTATTATGGGGCACTGGCTGGTATTATTATGGGGCACTGGCTGGTATTGTATTGGGGCACTGGCTAGCATTATTATGGGGCACTGGCTGGCATTATTATGGGTCACTCGCTGGTATTGTTATGGGGCAGTGGCTGGTATTATGGGGCAGTGGCTGGTATTATGGGGCACTGGCTGGCGTTATTATGGGGCACTGGGTGGCATTATTATGGGGCACTGGCTGCTATTATGGGGCACTAGCTGGTATTATTTTGGAGCATTGGCTGGTATTATGTGGTCCTGGATGGCATTATTATGTGGCACTGGCTGGCATTATTTTGTGGCATTGACTGGTATTATTATGGGGCACTGGTTGGTATTATTATGGGGCACTGGCTGGTATTTTGGGGCACTGGCTGGTATTATGTGGCACTGGATGGCATTATTATGTGGCACTGGCTGGTATTATGGGAAATTGGCTGGTATAATTATGGGGCACTGGCTGGAATTATTATGGGGCACTGGCTGGTATTGTTATGGGGCACTAGCTGGTATTATTATGTGGCACTGGATGGCATTATTATGGGGCACTGGCTAGTATTGTTATAGGGCGGTGGCTGGTATTATGGGGCAGTGGCTGGTATTATGAGGCACTGGCTGGCATTATTATGGGGCACTGGCTGATATTGTTATAGGGCGGTGGCTGGTATTATGGGGCAGTGGCTGGTATTATGGGGCACTGGCTGGCATTATTATGGGGCACTGGGTGGCATTATTATGGCGCACTGGCTGCTATTATTATGGGGCACTAGCTGGTATTGTTATGGGGCGCTATGGTGTCACTGTGGCCTGTGTATTGTGATACATAGTAGCGCTAGTTACTAGTATTATGGGGCACTGGCTGGTATTGTTATAGGGCGGTGGCTGGTATTATGGGGCAGTGGCTGGTATTATGGGGCATTGGCTGGTATTATGTGGCACTGGATGGCATTATTATGGGGCACTGGCTGCCATTATTTTGTGGCATTGGCTGGTATTATTATGGGGCACCGGTGGTATTTTGGGGCACTGGCTGGTATTATGTGGCACTGGCTGGTATTATAGGGCACTGGCTGGTATAATTATGGGGCACTGGCTGGAATTATTATGGGGCACTGGCTGGTATTGTTATGGGACAGGAATATAAACCAGCTCACCCGTGATGCATAAACCAATCTTTGGGAGCACGGACCCGCTGTGTCCAAGCGTATAAAGTCCAAAAAAGAAGAGAGTGTCCAGCTTCACCGAATCCATAGAAAATAGTTTTCTTTATTAGCAAACTTTAAACATAGAGGATACAGACTTCAGCACAAACCATATGGGTAAGAATCTCAACGCATTTCTGGAGACTAAGCTCCCTTAATCATGACAAGTTATTATGGGGCACTGGCTGGCATTATTATGGGGCACTGGTTGGCACTATTATGTGGCACTGGATGGTATTATTATGTGGCACTGGTTGGCACTATTTTGTGGCACTGGATGGTATTATGGGGCACTGGCTGGTATAATTATGGGGCACTGGCTGGCATTATTATGGGGCACTGGCTGGTATTGTTATGGGGCACTAGCTGGTATTATTATGGGGCACTGGCGGGTATTATTATTATTGTGCACTGGCTGGTATTGTTATGGGGCGCTATGGTGTCACTGTGGCCTTTGTATTGTGATACATAGTAGCGCTAGTTTATTATGAAACCACTGAGTCCATCATGGGAGCCGTGCAGGCAGCACCTTTAGTTTGATGCAACAGAGATCTCTTTATTGTGTGGCCACTGTGTCTTTATTATGGGATAACTGTGGATCTCTATAGTATGGAGTCACTGCAGATCCCTTTATTATGGGGTCGCTGCGGATCTCTTTATTATAGGGTCCCTGTGGATCTCTTTATTATGGGGTTCCTGTGGATCTCTTTATTATGGGGTCGCTGCGGATCTCTTTATTATAGGGTCCCTGTGGATCTCTTTATTATGGGGTTCCTGCGGATTTCTTTATTATGGGGTCTCTGCAGATCTCTTTATTATGGGGTCACTGCAGATCTCTTTATTATGGGGTCACTGCTGATTTCTTTATTATGGGGTCGCTGCAGATCCCTTTATTATGGGGTCGTTGCGGATCTCTTTATTATAGGGTCCCTGTGGATCTCTTTATTATGGGGTTCCTGTGGATCTCTTTATTATGGGGTCTCTGCGGATTTCTTTATTATGGGGTCTCTGCAGATCTCTTTATTATGGGGTCGCTGCAGATCTCTTTATTATGGGGTCACTGCAGATCTCTTTATTATGGGGTCACTGCAGATCTCTTTATTATGGGGTCACTGCTGATTTCTTTATTATGGGGTCGCTGCAGATCTCTTTACCATGGGGTCACTGCAGATCTCTTTACCATGGGGTCACTGTGGATCTCTTTACCATGGGGTCACTGCAGATCTCTTTACTATGGGGTCACTGCAGATCTCTTTATTATGGGGTCACTGCAGATCTCTTTACCATGGGGTCACTGCAGATCTCTTTATTATGGGGTCACTGCAGATCTCTTTACCATGGGGTCACTGTGGATCTCTTTGCTATGAGGTCACATCGGATCTCTTTATTATGGAGTCACCGCAGATCTCTTTATTATGGGGTCGCTGCCGATTTCTTTATTATGGGGTCCCTGTAGATCTCTTTATTATGGGGTCACTGCAGATCTCTTTACCATGGGGTCACTGCAGATCTCTTTATTATGGGGTCACTGCAGATCTCTTTACCATGGGGTCACTGTGGATCTCTTTGCTATGAGGTCACATCGGATCTCTTTATTATGGGGTCACCGCAGATCTCTTTATTATGGGGTCGCTGCCGATTTCTTTATTATGGGGTCCCTGTAGATCTCTTTATTATGGGGTCACTGCAGATCTCTTTACCATGGGGTCACTGCAGATCTCTTTATTATGGGGTCACTGCAGATCTCTTTACCATGGGGTCACTGTGGATCTCTTTGCTGTGGGGTCACAGCGGATCTCTTTACTATGGGGTCACAGCGGATCTCTTTACTATGGGGTCACTGCGGATCTCTTTACCATGGGGTCACTGTGGATCTCTTTGCTATGGGGTCACAGTGGATCTCTTTATCATGGGGTCACTGCAGATCTCTTTACCATGGGGTCACTGCAGATCTCTTTATTATGGGGTCACTGCAGATCTTTTTACCATGGGGTCACTGCAGATCTCTTTATTATGGGGTCACTGCAGATCTCTTTACCATGGGGTCACTGTGGATCTCTTTGCTATGGGGTCCTAGTGGATCTCTTTATTATGGGGTCTGTCTTTGTCATGGCACACATACGTCAGATTTATAACTTGATTTCTCTTTGCGGTTCTCAGTAAGGACCTGAGCACAACCTCTCTTATTCTGCATATCATGCAGCAATATTTTCTTTCTGAGTGTTGGAGCCTACGTGTCGCCATCTCTGACCCTGGACAGAAAACGGCCCCTGAAAAGCCTGTGACCTGTATAATGTGAAGGTGCAGATATGGCGCAGAACAAAGGCACTGGATTTAGAGCCCAGATCTCAGCCCGGATGCCGGTTACCAGCCTGGACAGCCACGGTGCCTGGTAAATACAGGGTGGATATTCCTTTTTTGTTGTTAGAATTGCAGACCTGTAGAAATCAGATATTCCATAGTGTTATTTCATCTTTAGATAATGGGTGCACAAACTTATACAAGGTTTATAGCTATTACTACATATGATCTATTAATTACGTATCCGATGGGTCATCGATATCAGATTGGTAGAATCCCGGCTTCAGCATCGCCACTGATCAGCTGGTTCATGGGGACAAATCATTGTACATTATTAGTGGATAGGGCTGACATTGCAGCTTAGTCCCCTTTATTTGCTGCAGACTGCTGTAGTACCAGACACATCCACTAGCATAGGTGTGGCGCTGTCCTAGGTAAAGAATGTGTGGAGGGTGGAACACCAAGGCTCCTTCAATTGACGGAATCAGCTGCTTGAGGACGGTGCTGATATTTCACTCCCTGCTGATCTATCCTAAGAATAGGTAATTAATATTAAAGTCTCAGGAAAATCCCTTTAAATAATACAATTCTGGCCGCCTTCTTTCTCTTCAAGAGGTAACTCACAGCATATGGATTTGTACAAACAGCATCATGAGCCATATAACTGTGCATGGGAGTGATCTTCTTTAACAGATGCATTTTTTTCAGCCTCAGACTACATAGGGCTCGTTTGTAGTCTGTAACCATGGAGACACATTGGACCCAATAGGACCTGTGTACAAAAAACCGTAGGGTACTTTTAATCAAAACTTAGCTATTTTTTGCCTTTTTTAGGCATATGTTTGAAAAGATAGTGGTGGACAAAACACACTATCACACAAAGGCAGTAAATAAATAAATAGCAAAAGTGCATGACAATAATATAGTGTGCTTAGTAAATGTAAAAGCCATCCCACCACGTCACGGTGACCCTATTCGAGACAGTCCTAACTGCTCATAGTAAAACCTTACCATTTGTCAAGTGACATGCATGTGGATATGGGGCGAGCAGGACCGAGACCCGGCTAGTAGACACAAAGCCATGGGGAACAACAAGAATGTAATATCCAGCTCAAAGGAAGAGGAGGCTACACTTTTATTTGCACAGGATGCAAAAAATCTGAAACAAAACCAAACAAAAAAAGTGGTGGGTCAGCTAAAGGGACTGGGATAATTTTTTGACACGGATAATTTTTGGTCCAATCAAGCATTACTCTAATCAGAGGACCATTAGGGTATACTGCAATGTGGAGTTTGCTATCAGCGGTCGCTGATTGTCAGCAGAGTTCACGAGGCTTATCAATGTGAAGTGAGTGGCCAGAGACCTGGCGCCAACTGCTGGAACGACTCCGCTGTGATAAGTGAGTACACGGTGCTCATATTTTACAAGGGTAAATACAATATTTAAGAATGGGTTGTCTGCGTATTTATCAGGGTAGTCCAGGACTTTTTAGTTGAAAACTTATCCATAGGAATCGTCATCAATATGAGATTGATGGGGGTCCGACTTTGGTACACTCATCAACAAGCTGAAATCCAGCAATTTATGGGGGGGGGGGGAGACACAGCAGTCCCATGCAGCCAGGTGTTAGACCCCACCCATCTCATATTGTTTATCTATCCATGTCAAAGTCCTGGACAACCCCTTTAAGGATAACCAGTCCTCTTCTAAAGCTGAGGCTGGAGTCACACATCCGGGTGTTGTGATCCATATACGGACCGTGAAGCACGGACTGGCCGCAGATATGACCCGAATTTTACAGCCTCATGGGTGCATTTGAGAGTTCGGCCCAAGTTTGGTCCGAATTGCCTCAGTATTTCTCGTACGTGAAAAAAAAAGAAAAAAAAGTTTCTCCACCTTTTCCTATTTGACAGTCCATGAAAATCAGACTGCAATCGGATGCCATTCGAGTACTGTTGGATTTTTTTTTTCACACTTGTATTGACAATTTTGATCCAATGCTCAGGTCAAAACCGGACATGTTTCCTTGATTTTACGCAGATTGCTCAGTCCGTGCAAAGTCATGGACGTGTGATTGACCCCATTCTCTATTATAGGTAAACGTGATATGTGTAAAAAGCACAGATCACACTCGTACACAAGAAACGGATGTCTGAATGAGGCCCTACAGAGGGAAGAGTCAAGTGATTCAGGTCTTCCGATCCTTTTACTCCTGATATCTCTGGGCATTGTCTTCTACTGGCCCATGGCTATAGGTTATCTAAAAATACACATATAAAACATGGAAATCTGGTCTTCATGACACCGTGTTGTGTTTTTCCACTCGCTCTGGCAGAAGGATATCTTCAGCTCAGTCTTCTTGGCTATGTGATGAAAGTCATAGCCTGGAGGACTTGGCTAAATCTCTGCATTTTCATGGTTTTGCCCATCACTGCTGGTTAAAACCGGAGCAATTTGTGTTTCTTTTTTTTCATAAGTAAAAAGTAAAAAATAAATCAAAAGATGAGTTTAACATATGTTTTTCACAATTTATCTGATTGTCTCCAGGCCACAAAGCAAATTCAATTTTTCATGGAAATATGGTTGTGAGAGTATAACTGTATGTGTTTTTGATAATTATGGGTTAAGTGTGGTCATCTCCACTTCCTCCAGATTTAAAAAGAGGCTTCCCCTTTAAATAACATGATTAAAAACAGAGAAAAAATACACATGCATATTCTACTTGTATAATCGTTCCTGCCGAGACGCTGAATAGCAATATACACCAATAAGTCAACATCCAATGTACTGTGTCATGGCTGGTAGTCAGTGGCAGAAGTAGAGTCTGATGGGCCCCAATGCAAGATATGGACCGGGCCCCCCCATCCAGAATATATATATGAATACCCTCCATCCTCATATATGCACCCCATAATCATTCATAAAGTATAATGAACCCCATAGTCCTCCACAAAGTATAATGCACATCCCATAGTCCTCCACAGTGTATAATGCACAGCCCATAGTCATCCATAAAGTATAATGCATCCCATAATCATCTATAAAGTGTAATGCACATCTCATAGTCCTCCATAAAGTATAATGTACAGCCAAAGTCCTCCATAAAGTATAATGCACAGCCCATAGTCATCCATAAAGTATAATGCACAGCCCATAGTCATCCATAAAGTATAATGCACAGCCCATAGTCCTCCATAAAGTATAATGCACAGCCCATAGTCATTCATAAAGTATAATGCAGAGCCCATAGTCATCCATAAAGTATAATGCACAGCCCACAGTCATCCATAAAGTATAATGCACAGCCCATAGTCCTCCATAAAGTATAATGCACAGCCCATAATCCTCCATAAATTATAATGCACAGCCCATAGCCATCCATAAAGTATAATGCACAGCCCATAGTCATCCATAAAGTATATTGCACAGCCCATAGTCCTCCATAAAGTATAATGCACAGCCCATAGTCCTCCATAAAGTATAATGCACAGCCCATAGTCCTCCATAAAGTATAATGCACAGCCCATAGTCATTCATAAAGTATAATGCTCAGCCCACAGTCATCCATAAAGTATAATGCTCAGCCCACAGTCATCCATAAAGTATAATGCACAGCCCATAGTCATTCATAAAGTATAATGCACAGCCCATAGTCATCCATAAAGTATAATGCACAGCCCACAGTCATCCATAAAGTATAATGCACAGCCCATAGTCATTCATAAAGTATAATGCACAGCCCATAGTCATCCATAAAGTATAATGCACAGCCCATAGTCCTCCATAAAGTATAATGCACAGCCCATAGTCATTCATAAAGTATAATGCACAGCCCATAGTCATGCATAAAGTATAATGCACAGACCACAGTCATCCATAAAGTATAATGCACAGCCCATAGTCATTCATAAAGTATAATGCACAGCCCATAGTCATCCATAAAGTATAATGCACAGCCCATAATCCTCCATAAAGTATAATGCACAGCCCATAGTCATCCATAAAGTATAATACACAGCCCATAGTCATCCATAAAGTATATTGCACAGCCCATAGTCATCCATAAAGTATAATGCACAGCCCATAGTCCTCCATAAAGTATAATGCACAGCCCATAGTCATCCATAAAGTATAATACACAGCCCATAGTCATCCATAAAGTATAATGCACAGCCCATAGTCCTCCATAAAGTATAATGCACAGCCCATAGTCATCCATAAAGTATAATACACAGCCCATAGTCATCCATAAAGTATATTGCACAGCCCATAGTCATCCATAAAGTATAATGCACAGCCCATAGTCCTCCATAAAGTATAATGCACAGCCCACAGTCATCCATAAAGTATAATGCACAGCCCATAGTCCTCCATAAAGTATAATGCACAGCCCATAGTCATTCATAAAGTATAATGCACAGCCCATAGTCATCCATAAAGTATAATGCTCAGCCCACAGTCATCCATAAAGTATAATGCACAGCCCATAGTCATCCATAAAGTATAATGCACAGCCCATAGTCCTCCATAAAATATAATGCACTGCCCATAGTCATCCATAAAGTATAATGCACAGCCCATAGTCATCCATAAAGTATAATGCACAGCCCATAATCCTCCATAAATTATAATGCACAGCCCATAGTCATTCATAAAGTATAATGCACAGCCCATAGTCATCCATAAAGTATAATGCTCAGCCCACAGTCATCCATAAAGTATAATGCACAGCCCATAGTCATTCATAAAGTATAATGCACAGCCCATAGTCATCCATAAAGTATAATGCACAGCCCATAGTCATCCATAAAGTATAATGCACAGCCCATAGTCATTCATAAAGTATAATGCTCAGCCCACAGTCATCCATAATGTATAATGCACAGCCCATAGTCATTCATAAAGTATAATGCACAGCCCACAGTCATCCATAATGTATAATGCACAGCCCATAGTCATTCATAAAGTATAATGCACAGCCCACAGTCATCCATAAAGTATAATGCACAGCCCATAGTCATCCATAAAGTATAATGCACAGCCCATAGTCATCCATAAAGTATAATGCACAGCCCACAGTCATCCATAAAGTATAATGCACAGCCCACAGTCATCCATAAAGTATATTGCACAGCCCATAGTCATCCATAAAGTCATGCACAAGTGCCCATTGAACTGTGTAATACGCAACCTAAATAATTCCTCCACACACTATGCAAATAGTAGGTTCATATAGTGTCCAAATAAAACCTTAATTATTATTATACATTTTTATAGCGCCATTTATTCCATAGCGCTTTACACGTGAACGGGGCAAATATAGACAAGTACAATAAACAGGAGTAAAACAAGGCACACACAAGTACAGGAGGAGAGAGGACCCTGCCCGCGAGGGCTCACAGTCTACAGGGGATGGGTGAGGATACACTAGGAGAGGGTAGAGCTGGTCGTGCGGCAGTTCAGCAGACTGAGGATCACTGCAGGTTGTAGGCTTGTCGGAAGAGGTGGGTCTTCAGGTTCCTTTTGAAGGTTTCCGTGGTAGGCGAGAGTCTGATGTGTTGGAATAATAATTCAGAATATAAATAACAGTGCCAAATAGAGTATAAATAATACCTCCATAGTTTCCAAATAACAATCGCATATAGCTTAAGAATAACTTTGTACAGTATCCAAATAAAGTGTTGGATAGTACCTATATAATGCCTCCTTATGGTGCCCAATAAAAGCGCCAGATAATCTAAATAATATTTCTATACATGTTGTTGCTAGGCCACTGTATGGAAGTATTATGTAGATTATCTGGTGCTGTTATTTGGCGCCATATGGAGGTATTTGCCAAATTGTACCAAAATAATGACTAAATAACAGTGTCCTATACAACTTAAATAATACCTCCATACAGTGTTCTAATAATAATGTCGTAACAATACTTCCATAAAGTATCTAAAAAAAAAATGGCACTCCTGTATACCTTCTGGGAAATATATAAGCTTCCTCACAATCCCACAAAGCTTTTTGATGCTGGTATGTGTTAGTAGCGTCGCAAACTACACTTTTAGTACCCCACAAATCATCCGCCTTCCAATTGGCATCTTTTGCAAGAAATTGCCTGGCACTTCTGCTTGGCACACTAAGCTTGGCCTGCCTTCACCTGCTGCGCCCTCGGAGCTGAGCTAGATCAAACATTCTGACATTTGGTGTTTGCATTGTTTAATACGCCCTTCTCCCCCTCCTGTAGCCCCACACCCAGCTCCTTAGAATATCCTTGCGACTGACGTCCGCACCCTCGCTGTCAGTGACTCAGGCGTCCACCCTGCATGATATTATTTCCCCTAAGCATCTGTTGCTGATTTCATTGCTACGCAGTAAATATCAGTCCCCCCACATTCCCCAGTATATATACTGTATATATATATATATATATATATATATGTATACACATCCTGGTGGGCACAGCCACGACCGTCGATCCTTGTGTGACGGGCAGAGTTATCACCATGTGTTTATCTGACTTTTTCCATTCTGCCCTCAGCTCTTTGAGATGTTGCGGTCGGGAAATGGTCTGAATTTTATTTTAGAAAGGAAGCGAACCCACCCAGAGTGGGCTGCAGCTGAAATAGTATCTCCCAGGCTCTTCCCAAATCTTGGTTTATTTCAGGAAAAAAGAAAGGGGGTAGTGGGTCGCTTCCTCTGGGCACCTGAACAGAAGGCAGAGTCATATTGTCAAGTAGGCATATATTAAGGTGTCCTGTAAGGAGGTGACCGGTGGTGGTCAGAAGTTCAAGAAAAACAACAGAAATGTTTGCTGCTGTCATGGTGGTCAGCCACAAACTTCCACAATATAAACATGTCCTGGCAGTAACACTTGCACCTCGCCTAGACTGCAGGAAGCTCCTATACAACGGATATTGCACCAATTGAGGACAGGGGACCAGAATGAGTCCTGATACTTTTAGGCAGGTATTGTGTGCAATGTAATACCGATTATAGTGGGAGTTTAAGACAAAGCCTGGGGTAAGGGTTTTTTTTTAGGTTAAATGGCGCAGTACCTTATACTGACATCCCCTCTATGAGTACCCCATAGTGCCCCAATGATTAAAGAGGAACTAAACTTTTTTTTTTCCTTTTAATTCTGACAAGCGTGGAAAGTTACGAAACTTTGTAAAACTTTGTATAAGGGAAATTGTCTTCATTCCTCTAAATAGATTGGATGTAAGTGGCTTCTAAATCCTGATTTTCTCCAGACTATTTACCCGCCTTCTTCTGCTGCACTGGTATCAGAACCTTCTTGTCACGGGGTCCTTCTCCGATATCACACAATCAACAGAGCGAGGGAAGTGTGAACAATCCCAAGACCTTTATTATAGGCAAAACTAAAAGGTCCATAAACAATCCACCACACTGAGGATAAGATAGTCCAGAACACGAATGCAGTTCAGTAACAGGATAAAATGTCCAAGGAGATGAGAGTCCAACAATCCAGCAGACATAGGATAAAAAAATCCATATGCTTCCCTTTCTCTCTGACGTACTGTGTTCACACCATCCTCACTACACAGGATCTGACTTCCCAGCTCCTGTCCTCCCCAGCCCCCTCCTTATGTCCAGGGGTAGTCAGACAGGTTAGGGTGGTTTTCAGGCCTCCCAGACCTGACAAAGGTGCCTCTGGGATTAAAGAATTACAGGAGGTCATCAAGAGGCATAGATACAGTCAGGCTGCAGACAGTAAGTGAGCTAATCCAATTATCAGCCTTTTGGAAGGTAATTGAGACTCTAGACAATATGGGGAATACACTGAATGATACAGGGCAACAAGAGAACACTATGAAAATCAGTAAAGTATAAATATACACAAAATGATACCCACATAACATATCACACCATCACACTTCTCATTTGGACCCAACTATTGGACCCTCATCTATGATCCGTATCTGGAAGCCACCAAGAGACATGGTAAGTAGAGATGAGCAACTCCGAACGTGGACTTCTTCTGGAAATACAGTTTGGGGAGGAGAGGGAAAGAGAGGGAGGTAGAGAGAGAAAGAGAGAGATTTTCCAGCCTCCAAAGTTCAGGTCCCCATTGATTTCTAAGGGATTAGGGATCAGGTTTAAGTTCTGGTACTTTGGACTAACGGTCGGTAGAACCAGATGAGCCGTAACTTCCACTGGTCCTCTCATCTCTAATGGTGACATGGGTGGCACATTTATTTAATCGACCCTCATGGCCGGGGAGTCAATTTTCAGGTCATACTTGGCATTTTCTTGCATGGCAGAAGTGCCAGGGGAGACAATTGCAGAGTCTTCATTTCCTCTTGTCTGTGCGACCGTCTGCCATACTGGGTCCGTATACGCCAGAGCTGGAACTGGAGACACAGCCAAACTGATTCACAGTGTAATAAACAGGATTATTGCATCACTTTTATTGCCGCTTACACCCAAAATGAAGCAAATGGCAGAAAAAGTGCAATTGTGCAGTGAGTGAGATATATATGTATACAGTATATATAGAAATACAATGGGACAGATGAGAGGTGTGGGCATAAATGACCGGAGGGAGGGGATCTCCTTCCTGGCTATTCTCTCTCTCTGGCAGGATATGTATCACTGGGATTGGTCTTCCCCGTTGAGAGCACCTTCACCTTTCACTTCCATTGCTTGGAAATAAACCATCGTAATAACTAGTGAAGTGTAGTTTTTCTTTTACATGAGATCACAACTTTTACTTAATAAGGTAGAACAGATTTTATGGCTACTTATGTAATGCAATGATCGGTCCAGTATATCAAGGTCAATTGGGAGTTAAAGTGGACCTATTGTCGGGGTTTATGCATTTAACCTGTTCTGATTAATTTCTTAATGTATTTTTAGATTGTACATAATTTTTTTATTTTCTCATATAGATATAGGAATATCCTGCAAAGGAATGGAGTAAACTGATAACATTGTAGCTTCTGTCAGCCACCACTAGGGGGAGCTCAGCGCAGACAAATGTCTAAATCTAACAATCGGTGGTTGAGTGATAACATAAGAAGTTATTCTCATCCTACAGCTGAAAAAACGGCTACAACTAAGCATCAGACACAGGACAATGAAGTAATAAGGGGGCACAATAAAAAGAAAATCTATTTATGATTTTTGAGAGGATAATGAAATACATGGGGGGTAATAATCAACAGTAAAATATGGTGGTGGTAATGTGATGGTCTGGGGTTGTTTTACTGCTTCAGGACCCATGAATTCTGTTGTCCACCAAAAAATCCTGAAGGAGAATGTCCGGCCGTCTGTTTGTGACCTCAAGCAGAAGCGCACTTGGGTTATGAAGCAGGACAATGGTCTAAAACACACCAGCAGGTCCACCTCTGAATGGCTTAAGAAAAACAAAATTAAGACTTTGGAGTGGCCTAGTCAAAGTCCTGACCTTAATCTGATTGAGATGCTATGGCATGACCTTAAAAAGGTGGTTCGAGCTCAGATGAAATGGGCACTATAGAAAAGGGTGATGCTGAAAATTGGAGTGATGGCAAAGATGGCGATTATGATCAGATGAGATTTATGATCGTGTAAAGATAGTACTAATGTAACAAATGTGATTATAACATTAATAAGGAGAGTAGGGGTATTATACAGTATAAAAAGTGTGATAATAAGGAGAGTGAGGATGTAATATATAATAAGGGTGATAATAAGGAGAGTGGGGTGTACTATATAATAAGGGTGATAATAAGGAGAGTGAGGATGTAATATAATAAGTGTGATAGTACGGGGCATTGGGGATACTATATAATAAGGGTGATAATAAGGAGAGTGAGGTGTACTATATAATAAGGGTGTTAATAAGGAGAGTGGGGGTATTATACATTATAATAAGGGTGATAATAATGAGAGTGGGGTGTACTATATAATAAGGGTGATAATAATGAGAGTGGGGTGTACTATATAATAAGGGTGATAATAATGAGAGTGGGGTGTACTATATAATAAGTGTGATAGTACGGGGCATTGGGGATACTATATAATAAGGGTGATAATAATGAGAGTGGGGTGTACTATATAATAAGGGTGATAATAAGGAGAGTGAGGTGTACTATATAATAAGGGTGTTAATAAGGAGAGTGGGGGTATTATACATTATAATAAGGGTGATAATAAGGAGAGTGAGGATGTACTATATAATAAGGGTGATAATAAGGAAAGTGGGGTGTACTATATAATAAGGGTGATAATAAGGAGAGTGGGGTGTACTATATAATAAGGGTGATAATAAGGAGAGTGAGGATGTAATATATAATAAGGGTGATAATAAGGAGAGTGGGGTGTACTATATAATAAGGGTGATAATAAGGAGAGTGGGGTGTACTATATAATAAGGGTGATAGTACGGGGCATTGGGGATACTATATAATAAGGCGATTGGGAGTGTACCATATAATAAGTGTGATAATAAGGAGCGTGGGGATGTAATATATAATATGGATGATCATAAAAAGAATGAGGGGTATTATATGATTAGGGTGATAATACGGAGAGTAGAGGTATGATATAATAAAGCCAATAGCTGTTCCTGGGATATTATATAATAGGGGTGATAGTAAGGAGAATGGGGTGTACTATGTATTAAGGGTTATAATACGTGGGCCATATTATATGATTAGGGCATTAATAAGGAGATTGGGGTACGATGTAATAATAAGGTATAATAATAATATAATACACTGATGATAAGAATGAGAGTAGATGGTTTGATGTACCGTAGTAAGGGTGATGGAAGTGTAATAATAAGGCCGGAGTCACACCAGCGTATAGCATATGATGTGAGAGCATTGGATGCGATATGCTAACGACCCTCGGCTCCTGCTCTGCTGCGAGCGTGAGCCGAGTGTCATGCTACTGTCCTCCGATCTTCTCGCTTGACAGGATCGGAACACAGGTGCGGAGGAGACGGAGAAAGTAATTTCTACATCTTCTCTGCTGCCGGCGTCGGTGGGAATCGCACTGCACTTGGATGATATCCGAGTGCAGTCCGATGTTTCACAGACACCCATAGACTTGTATAGGAGCGACTAAGCCATGTCTCGCTGCCAATGGATTCTTCTCTCATGCCAAATCGGCATGAAAAAACAATCGCAGATGTGATCTGCCCCACAGAATAACACTGGGCCGAGGGCTATGCCATGTTTTATCTTCTAGCACTAGGCCGTGTTATACGGTAGTGAGATGGGAGATAGTCCTATAATTGTTATAGATGAGGGTGATCATATTACAAGGGTGATGAGATGGGGAATAGCAATGTTATATTCATCATAGAAGCCTAGAGTATTGGAGATGGAAGGGCCCTCCGGGGTCATCGGGTCCAACCCCCTGGGGTAGACGGTGTAATAAGAGTGATGATGAGGTTAGTGACTCCGTACATGACCGTGAGTGCAGGGAAATCCGGAGCGATGGCGTACCTGAGTAGTTGACACTCCCTGAGGGCGAGGGGCGCATGTAGTAATCATCTCGCCCAGGGTTGAATAAACATAGCTGGGATTTCATGTTTTGGATGTGTCTCGCTACTTAGATATTAGCAGGTGCTGAAAACACCTTCTTGCCCGGGGGGAAGCGCTCGCTGCTATTAGGGTGGGTGGTTTAATAACACATTATCCCTGAGACAAGATGTTCAAAATGTGGGTGTGCGGGAAGGAGGAGACCCGGGGCCGCATTGTCCTCCCTGCAAAGTCTGTCGCCCTGTGGGGCTGTAGAAAGGAATCACAGCGAGAAAGAAGATCCTGAGCAGGACTGGATGATTTCTGTACTTAAGAAGGAATCTGTCACAGCTTCATGTTTAAAGAGAACCTGTCAGGATTACTTTACTGCTCAATCTAGTGGTACGGCTGGATAGGTCCTAGTGAAACAATTAAAATGATACCAGTCTTGCAGCAATCCGATGCGTTAGCGCTGAGAAATCCAGCTGCATATTAGCCAGGAAATGCACTGGGGGCGTGTTAATAGACTCATGAACACGCCCCCATTGCACTCAAAGGCTAATTTGCATGTGGTATCAAAGCTTGTATATTTCTCAGCACTAACGCATCGGATAGCTACAAGTCAGGTATCATTTTAATTGTTGTACTGGTTCCTATACAGCCGTACCACTAGTTTCGGTAGTAATATTGTAACGATAGATTTCCTTTAATTCCTTATATTATAATTCCTTATGAAATCTTGCACATTTCGCACTAGGCATTTGCTTTTTTTAGACTAACTTGCTTTTGTTTCAGGAAATCCACACGAATATTAGCAGCAATATCTTTTGTTTTGAAGCATCTAATGAGCGTGTGCAAAGATCATTGTGAAGGGTCCGGAATCTATGAAAATCACCTCTTGTGATTAGTGGATACTGTGTTATCAGCGGTGTATATAGATGTTATTGGTCATTGTAATCCTGCCTCTGATGATAATGAAACTGCTGTAAACTCTTCCTGAAAAGAACAGGAAGTAGTTTTTTTTTTTTTTTTTTTTAATAAAGATAGTGATATGTAAAAAAATTTATATTCAAAATAACTTCCAGTTAGGGTTCTCTCACACAAGCCTAAAACATGGCCAAATGCTATCCGATGTTTTATAGGATTGCACTCGGAGCAATGTTATTCTTTGGGGCTGTGCAGATCTGCGTTTTGGTTTTTTTATCACGCCAATGCGGTATGAGAAAAAAAATGGTGGTTCCGCAAATCGGATCACGTGCACCCATTCAAGTCTACGGATGCATGTAAAACATAGGACTGCATCAAAGTTCAGTCCGAAATCCTTGGACACAAACAATGGAGAAGATGGAGAAATTAAGTTCTCCATCTTCTCCATAGTTGTGATCAGATTGTCTCATGCGAGATCACTGTAAACAGACCCCAATCAGAGTTTGAGACCGGTCTCATTACCATTATCGATCAGATTCTCTCGGAAGAGACAACCATCGCTCGTGTGAACGATCCCATAATATGTTTATAATGTCGTGCAACTGCAGATTAGCTCTGTGGCTGCAGATAACTACTATTCTCTTGGTTGATGGCAGGTCCCCTATAAGCTAAGGACATGTTCCTGTGTTGTTAGGATCCTCTACGACAAGTTTTAGAACGTTGCATGGGCAAAAAAAGGAGATTTTGTTCTGCAGAATGGCCTTGCACAAAACAAATGGCAACATTTCAAAAAGTTGCACATGATGAATTAACTGAAAGCATTGCACACATTGTTGAGCAAAATCCCAAAACTGAAGAGGACAGAAAAAAGTATTGATAGGGGAGACATAACTATAATGGAAAGCCCCTTTTATCTAGATTTCTGGAGCATGCAGCTTAGTAAATCTGCCCCAACGTTTCGCCTGTGCTCCATCAGGAGATACAATGTTATTACCAATACAGCATCCTTACTGCCTACAGTCATCTTCTGGCTCAATTAATGGCTCTCCAGCTGTTACAAAACTACAACTACTCCCACCATGTCCTGAAAGCCAGAGGCTTTGTGGCCAACTGTGGTTTCGCTCCAGTTGGACAGCCACAGGTTTCAGATCACTAACCTCGCCCTTTTCTGTGACATTTTGGGGGGGGGACTTTATGATTTACATCGAGAAGGTTGACCAAGATTAGAAAAGCATGGCTACTTTTTTTTTTTCTTCTTTTCCAAAAACAGTGCCACACTTGTCCACAGGTTGTGTGTGGTATTACAGCCACGTTGACATCAATGGATTTAAGTTGCGAGATCATACACAACCGTGTTTATCATTAAAAAAGGATAATTCACGAGATAACATGTCACGCATGCATTTTTAAGAAACATCCAAGTTTAAAAAAAAGCGTAAAAGAAACTTCTATTTTCAGTTGATGGTTGATAATGATGAATTAATTAATTATCAAAAACAATAATTTCCTTGGTCAGTTATTCACGGCTAATATTAATAGAGAGGGTGAAATCAAGATCCAAGTGTGAAATCCACATGTAGAGATAAATGTTTATGTAACCGTTTACCACCAACGCGTGCGCCATTGCATGTCCTGGATTTTCATCTATCATCCACGTCTAATGTGCTAATGGACAAGCTGCTGAATATGTAACCTGTCACTGACATCTGACGCTGATGGTGATAATGAAGGAAAATTACACTGCGCTCCTGTTATTATCAGGCTAGAATACGCCGCGTCATCCTCTGCCCTGTAGTCAAACCTATCACTCCCTGGTGATCACCTGGGCGCCAGCACCGCATTATTACATTATTTGCAGGAGATAATTTTCACTTGTCTTTTTTTTTTTATGAGATTTTATATACATAAGCTCTGATCATGGTATAATAAAAAGTTTCATAGCATTCAAATAAACCTTTAATTTTAATTTCTCACCATTTTCAACTTCTCTGCTTGCGGTCAGTAAATGACAATATTTCTATATAGAGCTAATAGTCAAACCTATAGATTTCATACAATTCGATTACTTTACAATTGTATTAATTCCAACCAGTTCTGATACAGAATTTATCCTGCAGTAGGAGTAGAATACAACTACTATAATACTGCCAATATGTACAAGAATATAACTACTATAATACTGCCCCTATGTACAAGAATATAACTACTATAATACTGCTCCTATGTACAAGAATATAACTACTATAATACTGCTCCTATGTGCAAGAATATAACTACTATAATACTGCCTCCTATGTACAAGAATATAACTACTATAATACTGCTCCTATGTACAAGAATATAACTACTATAATACTGCCCCTATGTACAAGAATATAACTACTATAATACTGCCCCTATGTACAAGAATATAACTACTATAATACTGCCCCTATGTACAAGAATATAACTACTATAATACTGCCCCTATGTGCAAGAATATATCTACTATAATACTGCTCCTATGTACAAGAATATAACTACTACAATACTGCTCCCCTATGTACAAGAATGTAACTACTATAATACTGCCCCTATGTACAAGAATATAACTACTATAATACTGCCCCTATGTACAAGAATATAACTACTGTAATACTGCCTCCTATATACAAGAATATAACTGCTATAATACTACCTTTATACACGATAATATAACTGCTATAATACTGCTCCTATGTACAAGAATATAACTACTATAATACTGCCCCTACGTACAAGAATATAACTACTATAATACTGCCCTATGTACAAGAATATATCTACTATAATACTGCCCTATGTACAAGAATATAACTACTATAATACTGCCCCTATGTACAAGAATATAACTACTATAATACTGCCTCCTATATACAGGAATATAACTACTATAATACTGCCCCTACATACAAGAATATAACTACTATAATACTGCCCTATGTACAAGAATATATCTACTATAATACTGCCCTATGTATAAGAATATAACTACTATAATACTGCCCCTATGTACAAGAATATAACTACTTTAATACTGCCTCCTATATACAGGAATATAACTACTATAATACTGCCCCTATGTACAAGAATATAACTACTATAATACTGCCCTATGTACAAGAATATATCTACTATAATACTGCCCTATGTACAAGAATATAACTACTATAATACTGCCCCTATGTACAAGAATATAACTACTATAATACTGCCTCCTATATACAGGAATATAACTACTATAATACTGCCCCTACGTACAAGAATATAACTACTATAATACTGCCCCTATGTACAAGAATATATCTACTATAATACTGCTCCTATGTACAAGAATATAACTACTATAATACTGCTCCTATGTACAAGAATATAACTACTATAATACTGCTCCTATGTACAAGAATATAACTACTATAATACTGCCTCCTATGTACAAGAATATAACTACTATAATACTACCTTTATACACAATAATATAACTACTATAATACTACCTTTATACACAATAATATAACTACTATAATACTGCTCCTATGTACAAGAATATAGTATAAGGTATAGTCCACGTATATATTGATTCTATGACCAGTTAAGGGTTATGTAACAGTGGGCATAGCACAGACCCAGAAGTGTTTGTGTAGCAGAGATATTAGCAGGGAAAGCTGGGGCTGGGCCCTCTGATTATTGGCTCGGGTGTGGCTATTAGGCAGGTTTACAATCACACTCTTGGCCCGGATTCCAAGTTCTGAATGAAGACACAAGGGTTGGTCTTTACCTTCAGATGTGACGTGCTGATGTTGTTGGGTGGGGGGGACTAGTAGGGTTGTTTAGTAGGTGGTGAGACCAGAGTAGAAGCCAAACTCTCAGGCTTGTCTGGAGCACGGTCTAACCCTAGGGGACTGTGTCTCATCAGTTCCTTGCTTTGGATTACTGTTTGCAGCGCTGACTGCAGTATTTTGAATCCAATGATTGCAAACTGCAATAATCTGCTCAAATGGGGTCATAACTCCAGCAGCACAGACACACCAAGGTATCGTATGTTTATCTGCATATTAAGAAATCCTATTGCAAATCATGGAAACAATGCTGGGGGCACAGTGAGAAAAAGGGGGTGAGATGGGTGTAGACGTAGCAGAACATAATGGGTCTAAAAGCTTTTTGGGGTGGTATTGGCTGTGATAACTCTGAGATAACACCAAGTACAGTGTTCTAGACAACATATTGTGCAAAATGACAAACTCAGCTCTGTAACATCTGTGCTGTACATCTGCAGTAAGGAAGGATAATGCATTATTGAGTCGTTTTCTGCAAATTTCTAAGGGTTAGCTTCAGATCTGCCAAAACATCCCATACGTTCGAATATATACCGCTTGATACTTTTTGTCTAGGAGTAACTTTATTTTTTTGCATCTTAGTAAAATAATGTACATTTTTTGGTATATTTCTGGATTGCCGGTCTGATTATAATGGAAAGAAAACTTTTTTTTATTAAACTGGAATCCCGACCCATAATAATAGGACTAACTGGGTGCCAAATTCCTAAAGCTCCTTCTGATGGCTCTAGTATCCCAGAGTTTACACCATAGCTTGTTGTTGCCGATATATTGACGATGTGTTTTTTTTTTCGGTTTCAAGCTAGACTTGTCCATACCTAAAGTGGGGAATTTAACATAATTTTATCCCTTTTATTTTACTGTAAAAATACATAGGAAGCCTATGACTTGTATTAGTTTTCCTATATGTTGGGCCAAAAGCTCCAGGTGAATCTGTGATTATTAACTTCTAGCCAATAATTAGGAAGCTTCTAAATTAGTCCAGATTTTGTCCTTCGATTTCTCATCCTTTTTCATTATTAATGCTGAGACTTCTATATATAATGGAGATTTCTTTCTATCATCCTATATAAGTAGCTAACTTGTTTTATCATGGCATTGGATGGGTTAATTGATGCCCTCAAGTTCCTCTTGCCTCTGCCTGTCTCAGTCTCCCCGCCGCTGCCGCCTCCACCTCCTCCTCTTCTTCTTCTTGGCAGTGTTTCGGCATTTAATATCTTTACCGTTGTACTTGCTTTGCCCTCTAGTGAAGACAGAACAGACAGCAATAAACACCTCCCCAACCAAAATTGTTACATGGGGGGGGTTGCTTCAAGAATATAGAACAAACCGAGAAATATAGTATAGAAAAAAAAAAAATTGGATTTATTTCATTTTCGGTTTATAACACAACTAGCTGTACTACCCGGCTTCGCCCGGGTTAATGACTGCTGTTAGCAAAATAGAATGTGTTAACAAAAATTTATTCTGCACACAAAAACCACAAAACAAATAGATAGAAATGTAATTATTAAAAGGCAAAAACTAAGCAAATAGAAGCATTTCACAACATATATTAGCTTTGTTATACTGAGAATGTCTTTGTTGCCTATATTAACCAATCAGAGCTCAGGTTAATTAACTGTAGCAAAATAGAAGCTGAGCTGTGATTGGTTGCTATTGGCAGCCTGATAAATCCCCAGCCAACAGGAAGCCCTCCCCCCTGGCAGTATATATTAGCTCACACATACACATAATAGACAGGTCATGTGACTGACAGCTGCCGTATTTCCTATATGGTACATTTGTTGCTCTTGTAGTTTGCTTATTAATCAGATTTTTATTTTTGAAGGACAATACCAGACTTGTGTGTGTTTTAGGGCGAGTTTTATGTGTCAAGTTGTGTGTGTTGAGTTGCGTGTGGCGACATGCATGTAGCGACTTTTGTGAGATGAGTTTTGTGTGGCGACATGCGTGTAGCAACATTTTGTGTGTTGAGTTGCATGTGACAGGTTAGTGTAGCAAGTTGTGTGCAGCAAGATTTGTGCATGGCGAGTTTTGCGCGTGGCGAGTTTTATGTGTGGTGCATTTTGAGTATGTGCAAGTTTTGTGTGAGGCAACTTTTGCATGTGGTGCAACTTTTGTACATGTGGCAATTTTTCTGTGTGTGCAAGTTTTGCATGAGGTGAGTTTTCCATGAGGTGAGTTTTGCACGTGTGGCGAGTTTTGCGTGAGCCTAGTTTTGCATATGGCGAGTTTTGCATGTAGCGAGTTTTGAGTGGTGACTTTTGTGTTTCGACTTTTATGTGGCGAGGTTGGTGTGTGTGTGTGGTGAAATGTGTGCTGAGGGTGGTATATGTGTTCAAGCACGTGGTAGTGTGTGGCGCATTTTGTGTTTGTGTTCATATCCCCGTGTGTGGTGAGTATCCCATGTCGGGGCCCCACCTTAGCAACTGTACGGTATATACTCTTTGTCGCCATCGCTCTCATTCTTTAAGTCCTCATTGTTCACATCTGGCAGCTGTCAATTTTCCTCCAACACTTTTCCCTTCACTTTTTCCCCATTATGTAGATAGGAGCAAAATTGTTTGGTGAATTGGAACGCGCGGGGTTAAAATTTCACCTCACAACATAGCCTATGACGCTCTCGGGGTCCAGACGTGTGACTGTGCAAAATTTTGTGGCTGTAGCTGCGACGGTACAGATGCCAATCCCGGACATACACACATACATACATACACACATTCAGCTTTATATATTAGATATACCTGTATGTAATCTCCTGTATATAGTATATACCTGTGTGTCATCTCACCTATATATAGTATATATCTGTGTGTCATCTCCTGTATATAGTATATACCTGTATGTCATCTCCTCCTATACATAGCATATACCTGTGTCATCTCCTCCTGTATATACTATATACCTGTAGGTAATCTGCTCCTGTATATAGTATATACCTGTGTGTCATCTCCTCCTGTATATAGTATATACCTGTATGTCATCTCCTCCTGTATGTAGTATGTACCTGTATGTCATCTCCTCCTCTATATAGTATATACCTGTGTGTCATCTCTCCTGTATATAGTATATATCTGTGTGTCATCTCCTCCTGTATATAGTATATACCTGTGTGTCATCTCCCCTGTAAATAGTATATACCTGTGTGTCATCTCCTGTATATAGTATATAGCTGTATGCCATCTCCTCCTGTATTAGCCCTCGTTCACACGTTATTTGGTCAGTATTTTTACCTCAGTATTTGTAAGCTAAAATGGCAGCCTGATAAATCCCCAGCCAACAGTAAGCCCACCCCCTGGCAGTATATATTAGCTCACACATACACATAATAGACTGGTCATGTGACTGACAGCTGCCGGATTCCTATATGGTACATTTGTTGCTCTTGTAGTTTGTCTGCTTATTAATCAGATTTTTATTTTTGAAGGATACCAGACTTGTGTGTGTTTTAGGGCGAGTTTCGTGTGTCAAGTTGTGTGTGTTGAGTTGCGTGTGGCGACATGCATGTAGGGACTTTTGTGAGATGAGTTTTGTGTGGCGACATGCGTGTAGCAACTTTTTGTGTGTCGAGTTGCATGTGACAGGTTAGTGTAGCAAGTTGTGTGCAGCAAGTTTTGCGCATGGCGAGTTTTGCGCGTGGCGAGTTTTATGTGTGGTGCCTTTTGAGTATGTGCAAGTTTTGTGTGAGGCAACTTTTGCATGTGTTGCAACTTTTGTGCATGTGGCAATTTTTCTGCGTGTGGCAATTTTTCTGCGTGTGCAAGTTTTGCGTGTGGCGAGTTTTGCACGTGTGGCGAGTTTTGCATGTGGAGAGTTTTGCGCGTGGCGAGTTTTGAGCGGCGACTTTTGTGTTTCTACTTTTATGTGGCGAGGTTGGTGTATGTGTGGTGAAATGTGCACTGAGGGTGGTATATGTGTTCGAGCACGTGGTAGTGTGTGGCGCATTTTGTGTGTGTGTTCATATCCCCGTGGTGGTGTGATTATCCCATGTTGGGGCCCCACCTTAGCAACTGTACAGTATATACTCTTTGGTGCCATCGCTGTCATTCTTTAAGTCCCCCTTGTTCACATCTGGCAGCTGTTAATTTGCCTCCAACACTTTTCCTTTCATTTTTTCCCCATTATGTAGATAGGGGCAAAATTGTTTGGTGACTTGGAAAGCGCGGGGTTAAAATTTCACCTCACAATATAGCTTTGACGCTCTCAGGGTCCAGACGTGTGACTGTGCAAAATTTTGTGCCTGTAGCTGCGACGCCTCCAACACTTTTCCTTTCACTTTTTCCCCATTATGTAGATAGGGGCAAAATTGTTTGGTGAATTGGAAAGCGCGGGGTTAAAATTTCACCTCACAACATAGCCTATGACGCTCTCGGGGTCCAGACGTGTGACTGTGCAAAATTTTGTGGCTGTAGCTGCTACGGTTCAGATGCCAATCCCGGACATACATACATACATACATACATACACACACACACACATTCAGCTTTATATATTAGATTTAAAAAGAAAGCCAACACGTTTATAATAACTCTGCAACAACGGAGCCGTCTGCTTTGAGAAAGTCCTTTTTATTAAAAGGGCGCTCCATCAATATGCTGGGACCCAAACAAATTACCTGTAAGATGTGGGGGTGCCAAGCAGTAACTTTTCAATAACCCTGCAGCGCCACCACAGGGCAAAGTAAGCATTACAGAGCAAGACGCTGCTTTATTTCCAAGTAATAGCTGGGGATTGTAATGCCTTATTAAAGGGATGGTTTTATTTGGGCAGTAAATGTTGACCTGATTAAAGCCCCAACTATCAGCTGTAACCTGTAAGGAAAGGAATGTGTCACCAGGTGTTTGCTATGTAATCCGAGAGCAGCATCCTGTAGGGGCTGAGACTCTGATTCCAGCCCCCACTTGCTAGTCTGCTGCTGCCACTCTGATACAATCGCAGCTTTTTTACGGAGCAGAGCTCGGAATGCTGAGCCCTGTATAACCCCGCCCACACCATTGATTGGTCACATTTTGTATACACTATGCATAGGCAGAAAGCTGTGAACGAGTGGTGAGGGCAGAGCGGAATGATTTGGAGACACAAGACACCTACTCCTGTAGTGATAATCTCCTCCCGATAATTGTATTGAAACCGCAACACAGCCTAGTAAGCGACACATCGCTGTAATCAGGGTCTCTACCCATACATCGTGCTGCTGTCGGATTACATGGAAAATAATGACAGATTCCATTTAAAGTTCAATTTCCCTGGAGCACCAGCATACGAGAAATGTAGAATTACACATTGCCCACTCACACCAATGCATTTTTCTTAGTAAAGCAGGGCAGGACAGGTCTTCCATTGTGAGAGACACTTTGTAACCGACCAACAAACCAGGTTCCTGAACAATGAATCCCCCCTCTCTTAATTCCATGCATTTAACTTACACTCCCCTAATTGGATATTTTAAGATGTATTAAAATATTCTCAAAATAGCAAATTAATTATAAAACTAAGGCCAAAATCAGTCCTGTATACTATGGTCTGAGTATGCACCGTGATGCATGGACTGGCATCATATATACCTAGGAGTCTGCCAAGATCTGGTCACGGTGTGTATTTGGAAATGGTGCATACGGATGCCTAAATTCGGCCTTATTAAGGTTAATTACCCATTAATCACCCATGCTAATTAGATGCCATGAAGGTCTTCGTGCGTTCTTTCTAGCTGGTCCCACATGTGATCGGCTGCAGCAGTCAGCAGCTAGTTTGACTTCCCTGTAATTAGTATACGGCCGCTTGTGGGTACTACATTTTTTTTTTTAAATTCCTTATGGACCGCCCAACGATTTAAAACGTCAGGTTGGTCCGCATAGTACTCCGCAATAATATTCTAGAACATCTTTGCAATGTAAGCAGCTACACAACATTATAAAGCTACAAGATCCGGGAGCTGGCGGTCAGAGACTGCTGCACTCCATAGAGAAGGCAGAGATGGTTAATTACCATCCTCACCTTCCTGATCTCTGTACACAAAGGGCTGAGTCATTGCTGTACATGAGAGGAGATAGCACTGATAGCATTCCCCTCTCCGGTTCCAGTGATCATGGGATTGCTGGGTGTAGGGAGGCAGTAGGCGTTCAGCAAAGCCAGAGCAGTTCTGCTGTGCAGGCAAGAGAATTAATTTGTTATGGGTAGCACGGTGGCTCAGTGGTTAGCACTGTGTTTTTGCTGCGCTGGGTTCCTGGGTGGAAATCCCACCAAGGAAAACATCTGCAGGCAGTTTGTATGTTCTCCCCGTGTTTCCGTGGGTTTCCTCTCGGTTCTCCGGTTTCCTCCCACATTCCATAGACATACTGATAGGGAACGTAGATTGTGAACCCCGATGGGGACAGTGATGATGTCTGTAAAGCGCTGCGGAATTAATGGCGCTATATAAATAAAGCATAATAAATAAATTAATAATAATTTCCCCTGTAACTGAGAGTAATGTGCTAGTCACAGTTACAGGGGAAATCATCAACAATAAAAATGTATTTTAAATAAAGTCTTTTTGGACTCTGTACGGTGCGCACACAAAAAAAGTAAGACAGTCAGTGTCTAATACATAAAAATAGTTTTTTTTATGGAAAAGGGAACACAATTTATAATGTATTTTAGTGGTCATAAAAAATGTGAAAAACAGACATGTTTTGCCTCCAATTTTTGTGGCATGTGGTGCTGGAGAAGGAGGTTATCAATATCATGGATGACAAGAAGAACAAGTAAATCAATTTTGGAACAAATCAAGCCAGACATGTCACTAGAAGCAAGGATCACCAAGCTACGACTTGTCTACTTTGGACACATTATGCGAAGGAAGCCATCACTGGAGAAGGACATCATGGTGGGAAGAATAGAAGGAACCAAGGCGAAGAGGAAGACCAGCAACCCGATGACTTGATACTATCAATGGCAGAGAAGACCCTGGTGGACCTATCTAGGCTTTTACAAGATCGATAATGGCAGAGAAGACCCTGGTGGACCTATCTAGGCTTTTGCAAGATCGAAAAATGGCAGAGAAGACCCTGGTGGACTTATCTAGGCTTTTACAAGATTGATAATGGCAGGGAAGACCCTGGTGGACCTATCTAGGCTTTTACAAGATCGATAATGGCAGAAAAGACCCTGGTGGACCTATCTAGGCTTTTACAAGATCGATAATGGCAGAAAAGACCCTGGTGGACCTATCTAGGCTTTTACAAGATCGATAATGGCAGGGAAGGCCCTGGTGGACCTATCTAGGCTTTTACAAGATCGATAATGGCAGAGAAGACCCTGGTGGACCTATCTAAGCTTGTACAAATTCGCTCTTCCTACAGATTGTTCATCCATCAAGTCACCATGTCCCGAGATCGAGCTGAAGGCCATTAAATAATATTAAAATATACAAAATTAAAAGAATATTAGACCCTACTTATTATGAAAGAAAGAGGAAAAGAAATATTTAAATATCCATAAAAAAAAATCTAGAGCTTTTAGAGCAGGTGGACGGGAAAAGAATGAAAATGTACCTTTTCATTAATGGGGGGGGGGGGGGGGAGGAATCATCCAGTCTTGTACTGGTTAAAACCGCGGTCAGATAGTGGTGGTGGCCTGTAGACCTGCTGACAGGTTCCCTTTAAGCTATAAAGAAATACAAGACCGCAATAGGCTCTTATCCAACATAAATGATTAGTAAAGAACTAACAGAACTGCTCAAATAATAGAGCTGTGTGTGACACAACACCTAAAAAGCTCACAATCTACCCAAGTTGTCCTGAAGAAGGGGTCGGTGGACTCTGAAACGCGTGGACAATAAATCTACATTTTTACTTTACTAGTGGTTTGTCGGGACTCCAGAGGGCGCAGAATAACCTCCATTCTCGGCCTCTAATTGTGAGGTTCCCTTTAAGGGAATTCTACCTGATACAATGTATTCATTCTGTTACAAGAACCATAATATTCACTAATTGGATAAATATTTTTCTGCTTTCCCTTTTTTGTGTGTTTCGCCGTGGGAGTGTGATGAGCCGGAGTATCATGTGTCTGCGACTTAGAACGAATGTCTCCCCAGAGCCTGACACGGCCTAAGATTAACAAAACAATTACTTTCCTTGAGCACTTTTCTACTATTCCAGGAGAAGTGGCTATATTTTTATTGCTGTATTGATCTACGATATATCAAGGTTAACCAGGACAATGGCTGCAGGCAGCGCACATCGCCAATTAATGTGTTCTGTATATACTGAATAAACAGGATCCTCTTCTATTTCTCAATTAAATATCGACCCGTGAACATCTTCTTCCTATACAACATGAAAAATCGAAGAGCGGGTCAATGGAAGGGCCACTGATCTTAATGACAGGCACCGCAGAGTGTTCGCATTCCGGAACGTTTCTTATTCTCAAAATGATCCTCAATTCGGCTGATAAAAGAAACTTTAACCCTTATATTCACCTATATCACTAGCAAATGAGGCTTTCAGATGAACCATGACCATGTTTCTTGCAAAGTCGGGCCACCTTATGGCTCCATAGAAGGGTTACTACCAATATCTTCTAGTCAAGTCAAAGAGAAGCCACATCGTTAGCAGTTGTATCCAGGTCCTGATACCTGGGGGGCTCTCATTTGAGAAAACATTAGTATATGTCAACTAGTAGATGTGGGCCATGAAGTTTTCCTTGGAATCCAAGAGTTTCAAGTTCCGTGCATTAGTCTTGTTAACCAGGGATATGAAAATGGGGCGTGCATCACGGTAACCAAGGCCATGTGGGGGTTGGGTGACCATTCCTTTGGACCGGTCATGCCAGCTATATTGTTTGGCACTTAGGGTCTTTACAAACAGGAAAATTTCAGAAAGTGTTTTTTTTTTTTTTACATTTGAGGGTAAAAAAAATAAACTTTCCAAGAAAGCATTAACGAAAAACGGCAAAATTTGTGATAAATCTGTCACTCCATATTTATCAAATGTCCCACCTGAAAGGGAATCTGTCAGCTGATCCATCCTGCCGGAACCACGGACGGAATGGATCAGACACAGGCTGCGGTTTTACAGCTTACCGTATATATGTGTTAACAGATTACTGGGATGCAACAACACAGATAATGATGATGACGAGGAAGTAGTCAACTGAAGCTATTCATTTTACTATCACAGAATGAATGTTTAACCATGGATCAGACGGTTATCCGGGTATAAAGTAACAAATCACACAACATCAGTATAACAATTCTATGCTCTGTCTAGTTATCTCTTGATTGATCAGCTATTAAGGTTTTTCTGTCTCAGCTTAACGGGCATCACACCCCACGATAGGCCGTTATACAATATGCTCTTCAAGCTCCTCAGATTATTGTACTGGCACTAATGGGCGGGGGTCACTTGTATTTCCAGCTAGGTCACAAGTATGAGTATTGAGTAAGCTTTATGTTCAGTTACCATGAGATTTGGAACTTGCAAACATCCAGTTCTCTGCTGCAATCATCTACTTCTTGGTTCAGACCTGCTGATTAACCCTTCATCTGCTGTAAGCATAACAAACTGTTATCTGAACTTGTATACACTTCAAACGCTCATGCATCAAAGTGCATCTTCTCTATATGCAGCACATGTTTGCGGCTTCATCTCTGCTACCAACGGCTATCCATTTGTTTTCTAAAAAAAAACTTCAGCTGCTGCAAGTATAATGAACTCCTCTGCATTTGTTCACATTACGCTGCAGTAATTCCTGGACTGGCTTATACTTTTTCGGTTCCTGTGTTGGTCTACACTTTTGGGTCTGTGACTTCTGGTGTGTACTGCTGTGCTTGCCTGCCTGCCACCCGACTTACTCCATGGTGTGGTCCACACTGTCCCTTGTACCATCACTTTCCATCCATGGGTTCACCCTGATCTACAGCTCCCCAGGTGAACCCCAGTAATGACTGGTAGGTTTCTCCCAGTGCATGTCCCATCTAGGGGTGTGGGTCAGGAGAAGACGTTATTTTTTTTTTATTATTATTTTTTTTAAAGACAACTATGACCTGTCTAGAAAAGTGACTTTTGGTGACTTATGTAGAAATGTAAGTTGTACTTCATGCCAAAAGACAAACCATGCCCCCTTGTCTCATCATTTTTAAGTTATGGAACAGGAACTAAAAAATGGGTTATTAAATGATGTGAAACATTGATCGATTTGGCTTAGATATTTACAACAAACATTTTGGTGCAACCGCCATAATATATGCCCCCCATATGTTTCAAACTCAATGTGTTGAAAAGAGGGCTTCAGCTCAGTATGGCCCTGACCCTCCTGTTCATGGGTGTGTATATGGGCCGCTGGGAAAATAGCCTAAGGGTCATGATGACAACTTTCTATCATAGAAAAGCTGAGAAAACCAGTGCTTGACCTACCCCTTACTGGTAGTTTATGTAGTGTATGAAGAAGGGGGGCCCAACCTCAATTTCTTCACCCTCCTCATGGGTGGTATCAACTACTGAGCTCACTTTCTCTACAGCAAGTTTACTACCATCCCTCAGAAGAAGGGCTCGGTCCTTGTTCAACCACCCCAACCCTATTGGAGAGAAGGGTGGCAGATATTTAGACTGGGGTTTCCCTTAAAGGTCCAAATGCTGCCTTAGTTTGGCACAGAAGGGCAGATTACCATGGGGTAACGCATTGCTCATTCATTGGCACTGTAAGGCCCATGCCCCCTGGGTTCATGTTCATTATAGCTGTTAACACATTCATGGAAGTAACGCCTTTGGCTGTTATACCATGGAAAACAATGTGATTAAGGCGTCACAGTCCCAGTGGACATGAGTCATGATGTGTAGGCATCTGGATGCTAAGAATCCGTCCATCACCATGCCCATAGGACAAAGTCTACATTACTGGGTACTGTGTTGACATGTCTGCCAAATATGAACTTATTCCACTGCTAGCAGACGTATAACTACGGCCCAAGAATGAGGAGCAAAGGATCCAAACATATTTTCTAGAATGGCTTCTTTAAGATAACTTTAACCTCTTTCTGGCGGGACAGTTTTTGTTTTTGTAATTTCATTTTTTTCCTTCTCTTCTTCTTCCAGGATCCATTTGGGTTGTTTTTACAGTTAACATAGCCGTATAATGGATTTTGCGTATTTTGAGGGATGAAATGTAGTTTGACATCATTAACTTTAAAATATAATGTGCCTAAAAATGGCAAAAAAAATCCAAGTGGGCTGAAATGGTGCAAAAAAACCTTCAAAATTCTACCATTGTTTTACTAGTCAGTATAATTACAGCGATGCCTAATGCTGTATACATGAAAATGAATGCTGTGCAGTGGTCAGTTGAAATTGTAAAATGAATGCTGAGCTTTGATTAGTTGCTATGGTAAAATTAAAGCGGAGCTCTGATTAGTTGCTATGGAAAAATGAAATCTGAGCTCTGATTAGTTGCTAATATGGTAACATGAAAGCTGATATCTGGTTGCTATGGTAACATGAAAGCTGGGCTCTGATTAGTTCCTATGGAAAAATGAAATCTGGGCTCTGATTAGTTGCTATGGTAAAATTAAAGCGGACCTTTGATTAGTTGCTATGGAAAAATGAAAGCTGATCTCTGTTTACTTGCTATGGTAAAATGAAAGCTGGGCTTTGAGTAGTTGCTATGGTAAAATGAATGCTGAGCACTGATTAGTTGCCATGATGAAATGGCAGCTGAGCGTTGGTCAGTTGCTATGGTGAAATGAAAGCTGAGCTCTGATTACTTGCTAAGGTAAAATGAAAGCTGATATCTGGTTGCTATGGTAAAATTAAAGTGGAGCTCTGATTAGTTGCTATGGAAAAATGAAATCTGAGCTTTGATTAGTTGATAATATGGTAAAATGAAAGCTGAGCTCTGGCTGCTATGGTAAAATGAAAGCTGAGCTGTGGTTGCTATGGTAAAGTGAAAGCAGAGCTCTGGTTGCTATGGTAAAATTAAAGCTAAGCTCTAGTTTCTAAGGTAAAATGACAGTGTCAGGACTCTGAACATTTTTTACCTTTTGTGCATTACTGCCCTTTTCCAAGATGGCATCTTTGGTCTCATGTGCACTGTGTCTTCCTGCTATAAAACTCCACCCCAGCCTTCAGTCTGTGCTAGAGTATTCTGCCTTGCATTCAGCTCCTGACCTCTGGTGACTCCCTGGCTATACACCTGCTCCTGTGAACCTGTGTGGTGATCCTGCTACTCTGCTCTGAGTTCCTGCTGCATACACCAGTGTTCAGTAATCCTCCTTCATCTGCTGCTCGTGTTTACTTCCATCTGCATTTGCTGGACATGTAAGCTGTTGCTGCTCTGCGAATACCTGAGACTATTACCCAGGCCTCCCTGGTTGAGCTAAGATATGATTTGAACTGCCTTATAAGCATATCTATCTGTGTCTGGACTAAGACAAGGATTTATTCGTGTCAAGTATCCTCAAGAATAACTGTGCTTCATAGACTTTCTGCTTGATTGCATTTCCCTCTGAAGTTTCCTATAGACTGCTAAGCTGCGTTCATTATTTGCACCAAGTGTTGTGGACTTGAGTTTCTCTCTGCACCTGTTTGAATCACCGTGTGATAATATAGACTTTACCACTTATAAAACTGTGTCCTGTAGTTGTCTTGTTCCACACAAAGAGTGTCCTGAGTTATCCCCTATAATTATTACAGACAGGTACAGTAGGCTCTGATTAGTTGCTATGGTAAAATGACAGGTAGGCTCTGATTAGTTGCTATGGTAAAATGACAGGTAGGCTCTGATTAGTTACTATGGTAAAATGACAGGTAGGCTCTGATTAGTTGCTATGGTAAAATGACAGGTAGGCTCTGATTAGTTACTATGGTAAAATGACAGGTAGGCTCTGATTAGTTGCTATGGTAAAATGACAGGTAAGCTCTGATTAGTTGCTATGGTAAAATGACAGGTAGGCTCTGATTAGTTACTATGGTAAAATGACAGGTAGGCTCTGATTAGTTGCTATGGTAAAATGACAGGTAAGCTCTGATTAGTTACTATGGTAAAATGACAGGTAGGCACTGATTAGTTACTATGGTAAAATGACAGGTAGGCACTGATTAGTTGCTATGGTAAAATGACAGGTAGGCTCTGATTAGTTGCTATGGTAAAATGACAGGTAGGCTCTGATTAGTTGCTATGGTAAAATGACTGATAGGCTCTGATTAGTTGTTGCGGGCAACAAATTTAGTTTTACAATAAGAGAGTTGTGCTGAAGGAGGCTGGTTAGGCCTTATCCTGTACAAATCGCATAAAGGAAACAGGAAAATGTTTTTTTGTGTGTAATAAATGATGGGAAAATGATCCTGGACAGGGTTAACAGTCCCTGCAGAGAGGGGTCAGCGTCCTGACTGGCTCTTGGATGTAGGTAGCCCCCTCCAGCAGCTGGAGGGTCGTATTTACACGTCCCTTTTCCCATGGCCCCAGGCTTCCTGCTCCCACACGCTGACCATGGTGGTGTTGCTATCTGGGTGTGTGGGGGTGGGAGGTGGCCCAGGACAAGGTCCCTTGTATGCATTGATCTTCCATGAAGAAAGAGGAAGCCAGCGCAGCGTGTAAATTCCACCGCGCAAATTAAAGGTGCCCCGATCATGGAGGAAAAACACACGAGAAGATGAGGTTTCTGCTCCAGCAGATAGGAGAGGAAACTGGGATGTAGCAGGGTCAGGCCAGGCCGCCATTCCCTCCATCCTGAAGGCATCCAATATAATGTATTGTACGAGCGGTCTACATCTGGGTACTTTCATGGGCTACACATCTGTCCTGGGCCCTGGGAATAATCAGTGGCGGTTCCCATTCAATGACAGCAAGCAGAAATCTTCAAAAATGTGATAAATTAACATAGAAATTTTGTTAAACCTTACCCATCAGGTGTGGCTTTATGGAGCAGGCTCAGGAGCTGAGCCTGCAACATACATGACAAGTGTCAGCCGCTAGCAGCAGAGATCAGAGGTGGCTCCGATCACTGCTGTTTAATCACATGAATGCTGTTAATCTCTGACAGTGGCATATAAAGGTTGTGATCATGTGGCGCCGATGGATGGCCATGGCAGTTGACCCGCTGAAGGGCCCTGTCACCGCCATATTTATACTTCAATGAAGCCAATGGATAGGCTGGGATTCATAGGTCATTATTCTTACTATATTCTGCAACACTGTCATATGGCACTATATCATACACACAATCTCAGGTTCAAGTCTCTTAGATTGGCCTAAAAAAAATAAAGTAAAAATGAATTTAAAAAGTTTTCAAAATAAGAAAATAATAATAATAATTAAAAAAAAAAAACATTTGAGTCAACACCCTCCCTTTTCCCACTTAAACAACAAATAAATTAAATATATGAAATATGAATATATATGAAAACAGTAAGTCAATGAATCCATGTATCCGCACCTGCCCTCAAAAATGCACTAAAAAGCTATCAAAATGTGATATTCACCCCAAAATGGTATCAATAATAATTCTAACTCCCACATAAAAAACAGCAACTCCATGGATTGAATAATAAAAAACGAATGCGTTTTAAAAAGTGGTGACATAAAAAAAAAGTCCAGAATTTTATACCATATATTCTATACTTTTTATAGACCTGGACAATTATATTTAGTTCATTTTACTGCACAATGAATACCTTAAAACAAAATTGTGATTTTTTTTTTTTCCCTCACTATTTCACCACACTTGGAATTTTTTTTAATATTATATGATATAATTAATGATGCGGTTCAAAATGACAACTCTTTCCGAGAAAAAAAAAAAACAAGCCCTCGTACGGCTGTGTCATAAGAAAAAAAAATAAAGTTATGGCTCTTGGAAGAAAAGGGAGGTAAAAAAAATGATAGCATAAAAATAAAAGATGGAAGCATTAAATAATATAATTGTACCACTTTCTTAATTACAGACTTATGGACAGTGTTATGTTTTGGGTAAAAAAGAAAGCCGAGTAACGCATATTGGAAACATCAGTGGGTGGAGCTGCGTCCTAATAAATGACTACATGAGACATGAGGTCATGGTACAGTTAGGTCCTATAGGGAAAAGCCGTCATCAACAACATAATGGTGTCCCAGCCCCGGCAGGGCGTCATGGAGAGAAGATATTGTAATCCATACTGCCGCGCAAAGGAAATAGTCTGTAGGATTGGCGCTAAAATTGCAAGCACCATACATCAAGCCTGGAGAAATCATAGTCCGGTCCTGGGACAAACTCCAGAAGCAGCCAGACAACTGGGATGTCCATTTTAAGAATGTTTTCCAGTTACTTTTTTTTTTTTAGAAACAAACTGTGCTTTACTCACCTTCCCAGGTCCAGTGCCGACTCTTCACCGCTGCTCCCTGTCTGTTACTGCCTGCAGTGCTGACGTCTCGTAAACAGCACCACGGCTAGTAACTAAGCTCCGCCCAAGTAGATGGCACCGCTGAATTCACCAATTGGCCGCAGTGTTGTCAATTGGACGTTAGCGCTGCAGACAGTAACGATCATCGGGTGCAGCGCTGGGTTCGGAGAAAGGGGAGGAAGACCCTTTTTTTTTTAAAGCAAACTGCAAACGGGTGACAGGGATTTTCTGAAATGTAAGCCCCATCCTTTATTCACTTAAGTCCACACTTCTCGCAGTCATGCCAAAGTAGTTAGGTTATGTGTCCGCTAAGCTCAGTGATTGGCAGAAGTGGTGACATGCTATAGACAAGAGCCAACTTCAGTCCGGTTGAAGAAAGCCGAGCTGGGAGGAGCGAAGAGAAAGTTCTGGATCGTCAATGGCTTTTTTAGTTAATCCTGTTCGTTATGTTATATGAAACCAGACAACCCCTTTAAAGGGTGTAGTGCAGCGGGGTTGGTGCAACATGATAGACAGGCAGTGACCACAGGAAAAGTTCAAAATAAAGTCTCTTTAATGTTCAACGTAGTCACAAACGGAAAATAAATGGTATTCTCCGGATCGCAGCCGTGAATCAAGACAGTCTGTATCCGGGACCGGTTGCCGTGGGCGACTGCACCACCGTTCTACGCTACCGGGCTTTTTGGCTTCGCTTGGCTCCGTTTTACTTCACACCAGCTGAGCTCTGCAGAGCCACCTGCTCTGCAAGTTTGCAAACCAAGACTGACACATTCAGCCCTTTGCTGCAGGGTTTTTAAAATGGAATCTGTGGCCATGGGCCACTTGTAAGACCCGGCCTGGAGGGAGATAAATGCCCCACTACCATCCTGTAGTTCGCTCCAAAAATAAAAGCCCATGGCGGGTTTTCTTAAATATGCCTTGGGCAAATAGATTGCCCAAGACCAAACTTTTATTTTGCACTGCAATCACAGCTATGCCTGTGACTGCAATGCATTCCAGCGGTCTCAATACAGTTCTATGCCCATCCTGGGGGACACATAGCCACCGTCGCATATAACACCTGTCTCACAAGGGTTTCTCCATATTGAACACTCCCTAATTGTTGAAGGGTTCCTTGTAGAGATGAGCGGGTCGTTTTGTGGGACTACAATTCAGCTTTCAAGTCAGTGGTATATGCCGGCTAGGTAGGAATCCCATGAATCTCTAACCTTCTCGGCGTCTCCGGCAAAACCTTTGATTAACCAGGGCTGGATAGATGTCATCTGTGCACCATATTGTAAGATGACATTGTGCCATCCCTAACAATTTAAATGCTGCGCCGGGTACACCAGAAGGTAAGAGATTTGCGGGTGTCTAACTGTTAGTTGCCACTGACCTTGACGCTGGACCAGAGTCCCATGAATCAATCCTCTCCTCTCTAGCTCCTTGACTTGGTCATGAAGTGTCAGCCAGTTGTGGGACCATTAGTGATCAGCTGTGATCTGATTGTTGTATTAATACCCCCCTGGCTTCTATACTGATCCCACATTCTCTGTATTGTAGGACCACTCATGAGAACATGGCAAGTGGCCATGAAGATCTGATCGGCATTCCATTTCCGAACCACAGCAGCGACATCCTATGTGGACTCAATCAGCAGCGACATGACGGCTTCCTCTGTGACGTCATCCTTATCATCCAGGACCAAGAGTACCGTACGCACAGATCTGTCCTAGCCGCCTGCAGCAAATATTTTAAGAAGCTTTTCACCACAGGATCCGTTGTCGAACAACCGTACATTTACGAGATTGACTTTGTTAAACCCGAAGCCTTTTCTGCCATATTGGAATTCGCCTACACGTCCACGCTCACGATCACCACGTCCAATGTCAAACACATCCTGGATGCCGCTGAGATGTTAGAGATCCAATGTGTTATCAATGTCTGCCTTGAAATCCTAGAGGCACCAAGAGATGGGGATGAGGAAGAGGAGGAGAAGGAAGAAGATGATGACGATGATGATGAAGAGGAGGATGAAGATGACACAAAAGACTTTGTGAACCAGGAGAACCAAATTGATATTCAGGAAAGCAGCTGCAACCAAAGCCCTTCTGCATCGGATCATACAGAAGAACCCTACCGAAGATCTCAGAAGGACTTACCCACCCAATACTCTTCCACCCATAATTCTTCTGGCCACCAAAGTGCTGTCAAGGACTTCTCCATCGAATCTTTGTTAAGTGAAGACTCCCATCCTAAAAACACCAAGTCAGACAAAAGACCGACCATTTCTCATTTTGTCCCAGGGTTCTTTCCGCAGCTTTGGAATGGGGATCTCGCTGCCTTTTCCCAACTCCAAGAACCGCAGGTCGATATCGGACCGCTCAATCTCGTGATCAAAGATAAAAAAATAAAGGAGGAAGAGAACGATGAGATACCAACCCTTCCCTTCTCCACTGATTTTTTCAAAGAGATGATCCTGGATCATTCCTCTAAACATTTTGGGCAAATAAAGGCGGAAATGGACTACAGTGCCTACCTTAGCTTTCTCAGTGCTGCTCACCTGGGTATGTTTCCACCATGGCCTTTGGAAGAAGAGAGGAAAATAAAGCCAAAGGCTTCCCAACAATGTCCGATCTGTCATAAGGTCATCATGGGAGCCGGAAAACTTCCAAGACACATGAGGACACACACTGGAGAGAAGCCATACATGTGCACCATCTGCGAGGTCCGATTCACCAGGTTAGAAGCTAGTAAAAAATACCAACTTCATTACTTATGTACTAATATTTACTTGATTGTATCATAGAAAATGTATAAAATTTAGCTGATCGGGGCATCACAGCTTGTAGGGGGCAAAGTATGCAAGTAGCATTTTATACAAACGGGAAACATTCTTCAAGCTTGTATTGTAAATGTTGTTTTCCTTTATCTGATGGGGTATGGAGCTGGTAAATAATTAGATCCGTACCTTTAAACAACAGTCACACATCTCAAGGTCAGTTTTGAGAATTAATTTAGAAAGTTTAGCAATTCTCATGTATACAGGGGCAGCAGGAGCACATATACAGTCAGCAAAGAACTAGTGCCATCTAGTGGTCAACTAAGGTATTGTTTCCAAACTTTTTTGTTTTTTTAGTGTTGTGCATTTTGGTTAGCTTTTTATCCCCGATAAATCCTTTGCCTCTTATTTTTTTAACTAACTCTACATAACCAATTCATTTACATTTTTTCCTTTTTTTTTCCTTTAAGTTTTCGGGTTTTTACTCCTGTTTTTCAATTATGCCTAATTCTTCTTTTAATTTCAGCCCGTCCCAGAGGGATGGGATGTGCTGCCAAATGCCCTGATAGAAGTCCTCACACTCTACAGTTTTGGACTGCGCATACTCCTCTGATACATATATATGCTCTCCATCAGGTGTATGATCCGAAATATGGACTCATGTGCCAGCCAACCATATTGGCACATAGCCTATATCATTTTACACCTTGTATATATTTATTTATAAAGCCGCAGCGTTTAGTGTAAGCAGAACATAAAATTTGCAACTTTTCTAGTGGCTTGATAAATTTATAGACCACATTTTGGCACAAACCTACACTTCCTCATAGCATATGTCACGGTCGGGTGACCCAGGACCAAGGGCTCCTTCCCTGTCCTTAACACTAGGGGGGTACCCTACTCCCTGGGATGCTTCAGATGTGAAGATGTCGGGGCCTCCACCCTTGCCTTATCTCTTGTTAGCCCCCTGTATGTTCTCTTCCCCCACACAGGGAATAGGAGGCACTACTGTGCACCGTAGTACACCAACCCAACAAACAAGGCAACACAAACAAAGGTTAACACAAAACTCTAGACATCCAAAATATTCACTCACATGTAACAGAGGAATGCACCGGGGTGTGGAGGTATGGGAATAAACCAAAATAGAGAAGTATAAGGAATTACCACGCATACAAACCAAGCAACAGTCACTGATAACTCCTTCAACTCTCCTTCTCATATGTGCTCCTCTCCCACCATTAGCCATGCAGCAAACACTAGCTCTGACAAGGATTAGTATCAGAGCCCAGATTATAAAGGGAAAAGGAGTGGCTAACCGAGCACAGCTGTGAACACAGGGATTTCCAACATGGCCGATTAACCCTTGTTCTGGCAGAAGGAATAAACACATTTAAAATGAAGAAGTGCTTCTTTTCAGCGCTGGTCTTCTGGCTCCACAATGTCGCGGTATCCCAGTGACAGCAAAGATATTCCACAGATAATAAATTTAGTGCAAATGGCTGCCCTTGTTGAGAGCTGGAGATGAGTATTGTCACCTGTCCATTCATTCTTTGTCTGGATGCACTGGGCACCTCATCAGACCACCATGCTGGAGATATATGTCCTCTGGATATGCCATAAATGCATTTTTTCAAACTTTTCAGAAGTGGGCGTTTTTTGGTCATGTCTTCTTCACAAATTGCCCGCACCCCCTTCTTGTCTTTTCAGGCTTCCTTTGAAAGTGCTGCTAGTATTTTCTGTGCGATTTCAGGAGGATTTGGGGGCTCCTGGCAAATTTGCCAACTCCTCCAGGAGTCCAGAAGATTTATTTTTTTTGAGGGCCTACTGGGCATCCTAGAAAAGTTGGCAAGTATTGTCAAAAGGAGGGGGGATGCTTTATCTTTACATTCTGAAAATGTTGGGACACTGTAAAATGTAAAGAGAACAAGAATGCAATGATTGGGAATCTGTTACAAAGGACGCAGATCAGAAGGTGAATGTTGGACACTTTTTTTTTCCATTTTATTTGAAAAAATTAATTTAGAAATAATCCGATATCTGATTAGCTGCGGTATTTCGGGAAAGGTTAAAAATATTATGTGTAGGATCATGCTTTGCAATAAATAAATTCCAAACCACAGAGATAAAGGTGGAACTTGAACGCTGACTCAGGATCTCAATTGAACCAAAATTTGTGTATTTTTCAATCAAGAAGGTACTTGGGTCACATTCAGGTTTTCGGGGCTTGACAGTGACTGCTATTTTTACTGAAAACCTTACCAACATTTGAATAATCAAAATCGGGACTCTAAGCCCTGCCTACGAATGCCCAAAACACCCACTTTGAGACGGGATTCCTAAAACCCTCTTGTTTGTCTCCTGAGTTCGTGAGACTGTCTTGACCAAATTGGAACCATTGGCACGTAAGCACGAAACAGTGAAACATAAGCCTGTTTTTCCGTTGGTCGAAAGTTGCCGCCTGAACCATGTACGATTACTGCCCTGTGTTTTTTCTCAGAAGCTCTTTGGCATTTCAGAGAAAACAGTTGAAGGCTATGTGCACACGTCAGGATTTCTTGCAGAAATTTTCCTGACAAAAACCGGACATTTCTGCCAGAAATCCACATGCATTTTTTTCGCATTTTTTCATGCGTTTTTAACGCGTTTTTTGTGCCTTTTTTCCCAAATGCATAGAATTGCGGGAAAAACGCGGAAAATCCGCAAAATTCATGAACATGCTGCTTTTTTTTACAGCAATGTGTTTTTTTCGCGGAAAAAAACGCATCCATGTGCACAAAACATGCAGAATGCATTCTAAATGATAGGATGCATAATGTATGCGATTTTAATGAGTTTTTATAGCGTTTTTACTGCGAAAAAATGCGAAAAAGACGCGAAAAAACCTGAACGTGTGCACATACCCTAATGATCCTCACATTGCTGTAGTTGATTGACAGATGTCTCCCATGTATGTACATAAGGAGGGACCTGTCAATAATCTGGAGTGATGCGAGGAAAGGCCGGCCAGAGGAGGAGTCAAACTAGGCCAATTTCTCCTCATGGTCTCCAGCCAGATCTTTACCCCATTTTCTCCAAAAAGCAACATCCAGAAAACGTTCCAGCTTTTCAGCCGGGTTCTGTTTCATGTGGCCTGTGGTTTGGGCAGCATGAATCGACTGGTACTTTATTGAAGGGAACCTATTTCTTGACCCATCAAGACTGGTAATCCAGCAATAAAATGTAATAATTTCCCTAGACCAGAAGATGGACAGAAACAAACAGAAAGTTCCTCTTCCCTGTAATCCCGAATATTTTCTCATGTCCTACTGAAAATAAAATTAAAAGAATTTTTCTACCCATTCCCTATTGATCTGCCCTGTAATCGGTGACACACATAATGACCGTCTACCATCACTGGCTGGGTCATATGAAGCCTTTATTGTGGTCGCCCCCCATATTCTGGATGTAGATGACAGACAGGTAAGGTCTTGCTTTTTTTTTTTTTAAACTTTGTCTGATTCAAATGTTATAGAAATCACATAGCTTCTGTTAAAGAGTAAATTCCCTACATGTCATAGTGGTAGTTACCAGTGGGGCATCGCATCCATAAGCTCGGATCTGCTCATCTGGACAACCCCAACCAGTGGCGTAAAGTGGATTCCCAGCAACCAGGGCAAAGCAAGTTTTTTGCAGAGTGCAGCAGTCGATATATATTTGCCATCAGCTGCTGCCCTCTGCATAGGCAGCAATCAGGATGACAAAGCTCATGTATGTATCCTGAGAGCTTTGTCATCTCAGCCGCTGCTTTTGCAGAGCGTAACAGCTGATGACATCTTGACTGCTGCGCTCTGCATGGGGGGCAATGCTGGGCAGGCCGCTCTAAGAAGACGTAGTGCTTACCAGCACAACTCATTTCATACTGGTGTGAAATCTTGCACCCCTATAGATTTTGGCACCCAGAGCAATTGACCCTGTTCCCCCTCTCCACCTAAAGTTGCTGGGCGCCACAGGTGAAGTTGTGTCATTAAGTTCAGTCTTAGCGTGTTCTTCAGGAATATGGGTTAAACTGGGTGACAACCCTTATGGGAGCTGAAAGGCGGCCATGTTAGTTGTCACAAATGTAAACTGCAACAACAAGGCCCCAATAGAAACTATACCTGGATAATGCGGCTCGGAATGGAATAATTATAACTAAATCTCTTTACAACACTGTATAATCTATTTGGCACATAAAAAAAAAGATAACTTAGCTACTCACTGTATATATTGTAAATCAGGGTGATGCTAGGGTCCCAAAGAGATGAAGGGCCCAAGTTTGAAGTGTTTTATCTCCTTATACTCCCCCCCAAACTTAAAATATACATATATAATTATGATATAGTACAACTGCTAAATATTACCTACATACTATATCACAATCTTCAGAGACCAGTAATAGCAAAAATGACCACTATACAAGGGCCAAATAATACCGCTACATGATGGCCAGCACAGTGAATAAATACTACTACTACTATATCACTACAGAACCAAATATATTACCAATACCACCACTGTATACCTACCACGACATTCAGTGCCCCCTTCAAATAATAATTTCCCTTGAAAGTAATAGGGACTCTTGAGCATCCCCTTAAAATAAAAATGTGGCCTGTGTGCTGACTCAATGCCCTGCTAAAATAAAAATAATCCATGAGTGCCACGTCAAGTAATAATGGCCACTTGTAATAATACTTTGAGTGCCCCCATGAAAGTCATAATGGCCTCTGAGTTCCCCATTCAAGTGAGTGCCCCCCTCAAGTAATAATGCATTGCGTGCTCCTTGAGATAATAATGCCCCGATTGCCCCGTTCAAATAATAATGCCCCCTGAGTGAGTCCCATTTCGAGTATTGCCACCATTTTTCCACAACCTCCACTAAAAATAAAGCTAATTCTCTACTAAACTTATCCCTCGATGATCCACAGAAGCTGAGTCGTCTTCTTCAGCTCCGCTCACGAGAGAGGGTCTGCGTAGGTGGCGCAATGCTGTGACGTAGTGGCGCCGCCGCCAGCAAGGACTGGTTGGGCAGGGAGTGTATGGCTCTCTATACTACCACATGATCGGACTGTATCGGCACCATGTTGACACCTATACAAGTTCAAAATGGAGCTCACTGGAGATACAGGGCAATAGGTAAAAAGTCCGTGGCTCGTGCCGGGGCCAGTGGCTAGCGACACCAGTGCTGTAAATAGATATGAGCTACATTTGATGTAAATTTGGAATTGTATGATACGTGTCAGGCAAGAAAATAAACAAATATCTTATTCTTTCAGGCAGGATAAGCTGAAGATTCACATGCGGAAACACACCGGGGAGCGGCCATATTTGTGCATCCACTGCAATGCTAAATTTGTCCATAACTACGACCTCAAGAATCACATGCGCATCCACACAGGAATCCGGCCGTACCAGTGCGAGTTCTGCTACAAGAGCTTCACCAGGTCCGACCACCTCCACCGTCACATCAAGAGACAGAGCTGTAGGATGTCCAGGCCCAGAAGAGGCAGGAAGCCGGCCTACTGGAGAACGTCCAGTCTACTGTTTGCCCACAACAACTGTCCTGAAGATGAGGCCTTTGTTATGATGCCGCCAGGTCTAGAAAGCGGTGGTAATCACAGGCCTAATGGGACCATTGGTGTACCAGGGCCAAGCCCAAAACATCTACTTGAAGAACCTAAAAACCTTCTTAATTTACAAGGATTGGACAATCAATATGAGGACTCTAACCTAAAACTCCTGGAGAGAACGCGTTTGGAGTCGGACAGACTTTACGCGTTTTCTTTGGCGCACAATGAGAATATCTCCCCTCAGCCGTTCTTTGTAGGAGCAGGTGATCCTTGGAATATGACACTGAATCATGCTCCTCTTTCTGATACTAGTAACTAGATAAAACATATTGGCTTTAAAAGGGGCACCACTTCATGGAGGCGGCCATGTTGTATAGTGTCCTGATCTACTAATGACGTGGGGTTAAAGTGCAGCTCTTGATTGGCTGCACTCTTTGGACACAAGCAATTGCTGCCATAACCATTGACCAGGTGGCTGGTCCACATCAACGAACCAACATGCACGCCATTTTATCCCTTGTAGATTATTTTCTTCCTTTTTTTTCCATGAGAACTATATAATTGTATGGAAATTGACAGTCGACGAATCATTCCAAAGAAGCACAGACACGATATATATGTATAGTGTGACTATATGTATATACGAGTATAAAGTTCATTTATGCATGTAAACTTCTTCTTGTAGTAAACTTTTTGATGACACTTGGTAAAGACCTGAATTTGTAATTCACGCTCTGAAAGAGCAAATAATTTATTTTAAAATTGGGTAGAGTATTAAATCCACCCTCCAGGTTTACAACTATACAAAGGCTTTAGAATAATGGCGCATGTTGCTGCAGGTAGGTGTTATGGAAGAGGGTTTTCTATGGACGGCAGAGACTAAAGTGTCCAGGCCCCAATACAAATCTATAAGTGGGTCCCACTGCTACCACATGCCCCTTATAATACTGGTGGCCTTTGGGCCTCCTAAGGTGCGGGTGTGACTGCTGCCTCTGCCACTAGTTACGCCCCTGGCCAGAGGTGTAGCTTCCGTCATCACCGGAGGATGGCCCTGCAGTCACTTCCCGTCTCTTCTATTACCACCCGAAACAGGACATCATCCGGGGACAGCGCTGCAGTTACTTTCCTCAGCTTTTTTCCATCGCCGTTCATGGATTGTGTCATGTTTCGGAGGGGTTGGGGGGTGCAAGGGAAATGCTCTAAACTTTGGTACCCGCCACTGGCATAACTTGAAGCTTGCAGGCCCCAAACCCCAATGCAGAATCTCCAACCGTGCCCCCCAACTAATAGAGGCCTTTAATAGTAACTTATATGGAGGAAAATAAATTTTAGGTCCCCTAGTCTCTAGGGCCTGGATGCGATTGCAACCCCAGCACCTATTGTAGTTACATCCCTGGTGCCCGCATCTTCAGTGGCTGTCGCCGAACTTCTGTCTCTGCCACAGTCCCTGCTTGTGACATGCTGTCTTTCCCTCAAATGAGATGTCAGGAGGGTGCGGTGATAGAAGCAGGGTAAGTGACAGAAGTGCCGCCTGATAACTATATGTTAGAGGGCAGTGATAAAAACTTTAGGAAAGCACTGCTATCACTTACCCTGCTTTCATCACCGCACCCTGATGACTTCTCATTTCAGCGAAAGAGATGGCGGTGTCAGAAGCAGGGTGTATAGCAGGGGCTAACAATACTGCTGAAGATGTGGGACGCAAAGTGTGGCCACTCATATAGCACCCGACCGACACAGGACATCAGGGGGAAGTTACGAAACCGTGATACATTACTGCAGCAGTGCCTGCCGATGATGTCTTGTTCCAGAAGAGTGATGGAAGGTGCGGAGAAGTGACTGCAGGGCCATGCTCCTGTGATACCCTGTTTTGACACTCCCCTCAAACGAAACATCACAGGAGGGAAAGAAAAATATGACTGCTATAGAGAATAGCTGTATAGGGAGAGTAGTAGGGAATTTTATAATAAAGCAATTGCAAATGTGACTACGGTTTAAAGATAGATATTTATAAAAGGCGCTATAGATATCGAACCATCAATTTAATGTGAGGGATATAGGGAAATAAAATTATTAAAATATATTTCCAGTTATAAAAACAAACAAACATGTTTAACCCATTTCAGGTCACGACTTCTCCTGCCGATGGTCCTCTCCAGGTAGTGAGATCATGTCTGTATGGGCAAGCATATATTTTCCTCCATTTGTGTGACATTTGTTTCAGAAGCGAGTCATCCTCCAATATATAGCACTTATGTACAATGCATTTTTTGGAAAAATGGACACATGACCACTACAGCTTGCATTCAGATTTATGAGTCTCTATGGCAACAGACAACAAACCCTGTGTAGTCAGATCTCGAGGTCACACTCACTTCCATCTCTTCCCGACTTCCTATTAATTTACCAAATTTATGTGAAGAAGAAATGGAATAGAGGAACGACATGACTGTGGGCTCAGACTACAGAGAATTTGATGTCTGCTTCTACAGACATGCACAGAGATGAAATGGTAGGAACTTTTTAATGAAAAGATGGTGGGAAAGGTTGACCCTGATCCATAGAACTAAAGTCACCAAACATCTCCTAGGTGAAGAGGCCAGTAATCATCGAAGCCACAGAAATGACAATTGGTCTGATCAGGCCCTTGGGAAGATTATATTCATCTTCTCACTCTTTACTAGAAAGAAAAAATAAAAATCACCCTCTAGATGTGACAATCAGATGCCAGATCACCTTTCTACTTGGTACAAGGGGTGATAACATGAAGAAAAGATTCTGTTTCCTTTCTCTCCGGGTTACGAAGAATAAGCAAATAGGAGGCTGTGATCATTAAGAGGGGTGATCACATGAAAACAAGTTCCTGTATAATCTCCAATGGGATCCCTGGAGGTTGTACAGGGGGTGGAGAGGAGATTAACAGGCTGTGATTAGTCAGGTGGTGATAACATGAGGAAATGTTTCCGAGAAAGGTGATAAAATGTCCAAAATACAAGTTATTGTTTAAAGGGAACTGATTCATGCTGTCCGAATCATGCCTCAAAGTTTGGCTATGCTATTACAGCCGTGTTTGTTTTACTCGGAAACTCTGCAACATTTCTGAAAAATCAGACGTTCTGGGACTACATCTTTGCTGACCTGACCAACGCAGGTCCCCGGCAGCTTCTCCACACCCCAATCTTTTTGATTGACAGGTTTCTCTCCAGACGGTTTTCTCGGAAATACTGCAGCATTTCGAGCAGAACGAATTAGGTAACATGTTCCTTTGAAAGTTATTTAAGATTATCTTGTGTAGGCTTTTACCTAAATTCTATGATTTTTTTTTTCCTTTTTTAATAAATACTGATTCTGTTCCAATTTGTTGTCCTTGTATCAATTCTTACATGGAGACTTTAAGGAGGATCTTTGTCATCCGCTCACCGTCGTCCTCTGTGGAGCTCATTATTCATGAGCTTCGATATCTTAAAGTGGATCTGTCACCAGATTCTACAATACAAACAGCACGCGTTATTAATAGCTATTAGACCTGATGAGGCCGGTGTACTTACCCTATGAGGATGGCTGTGATATCAGTAGGAGCATTTTATGAATCCAGCTAAAGAGGGACAGAGCTCATGAGTCCCAGAGTCTTCAGTCTCTACCCACCCAGCCTGACTGCAGTAATCAAAAAGGATTATATAGCCATCCAAATATGGAGTTATAAAAGTACACCAGCCTCTTCAGGACTAAGATCTATTTAATAATATATGCAGCTTGTACTGTGAAATCTGGTCATTGATTTGGACACTGATTAGCAAACATTGTTTTTAATGGGAAAAATAGCATTTCATGCAGTACAATTCCCCCCTCTAAACTACAGAAACTTTGGAAGTACCTGATGGTCTCTACTATATGTCAATAATGTAAAAATGATTATTGTTTCTGGCAGATCGGCCATGTCATAATGAATATGTGAACAGAGCCTTAGTGTTCTCCAAATATATCCTACTCACAGTCCCAATGTTCTCAGGACCGTCCCACGAACTGGACTGAAAAAGAGGTGGGTTCTACAGCGGAGCCTTCCCACGCAGAACGGAATGTGGCTGAAATAATCCCACAGTTTAGCCCTGAAATATGCTAAGGTCAAACAATTCACAACCATTCCCTATAGCCTTACTACCAGGAAACCGTGATAAAGGATTTTCCTCTCAGTTTAACCCCTTCATGCCGCAGCCCTTTTTAGTTTTTGTGTTTCTGTTTTTCGCTCCCCTCGAGCCATAACTTTTTTATTTTTCCGTTAACATGGCCATGTGAGGGCTTGTTTTTAAGCGGGACGAGTTGTAATTTTGAACAACGCCATTGGTTTTACCATATCGTGTACTCGAAAATGGGGAAAAAAATTACAAGTGTCGTGAAATTGCAAACAAAGTGCAATTCCACAACTGTTTTTTGGATTTTTTTTTACCATGTTCACCAAATGCTAAAACTGACCTGCTAGTATGATTCTCCAGGTCATTATGAGTTTGTAGACATCAAACATGTATAGGTTGCTTTTTTTATTTAAATGGTGAAAAAAATCCAAAGTTTGCTAAAAAAAAATAAATAAATAAAAAGATTGCGTCATTTTCCGAGACGTATAGCAACTCCATTTTTTGCTTGCTGATTTGACGTTTTTAATGATACCATTCTGGTGCAGATACCATCTTTTGATCTCCCAATATTGCATTTTCATGTAATGTTGCGATGACCAAAAAAAAAAACGTAATTCGACACCAAATGTGTATTTTTTTTAATATTGTTTTATTTTGAACGGGGCAAAAGGGGGATGATTTGAGCTTATATTTTTTATCTTTAACCCGTTACCCCCGGAGTTTTTTTTCGGTTTTGTATTTTTTGTTTTTCGCTCCCCTCCTTCCCAGAGCCATAACTTTTTTGTTTTTTCCGTCAATATGGTCATATGAGGGCTTATTTTTTGCGGGATGAGTTGTATTTTTGAATGACACCATTGGTTTTACCATGTTGTGTACTAGAAAATGGGAAAAAAATTCCAAGGGCGTTTTTTTGTTTGGCTTTTTTGCTAGTTTCACTAAATGCTAAAACGGACCTGCCATTATGATTCTCCAGGTCATTATGAGTTCATAGACACCAAACATGTCTAGGTTATTTTTAATCTAAGTGGTGAAAAAAAAATTCCAAAGTTTGCTAAAAAAAAAAAAATTGCGCAATTTTCCGAGACCTGTAGTGTCTCCATTTTTCAGGATCTCGGGTCGGGTGAGGGCTTACTTTTTGCGTTATTTAAACAGTAGGTGATTTTCTCATGACACATTCCCTTTATTATAACAAGTAGGGGATCTGAGTACTTACAACAGATCATGGCAGATTTGGCTTAGCCATCATATTCCTGTGAATATAGAAGCGAGGACACCATTCTGGAGCACTTTTATTCAACGTTATGGCATTCCTCTGATGGTGAATCAAGACAATAACTATACACATAAAGAAGCAGATTGGATCAAGACAGTAATCTCCTATATGGAGAGCAGGCTGGTTGGCGTGAGAATCGACAAGAGAAACTTTTTTAGATGTGCATGACTACTGTAGGGATGCTGAAAGAAAAAAGCACAAAAGGTCAGAAGAACATGCCTTCTCCTATAATACATGTAATGATTCACAGCTCTGATCTCTGCACCTACTGTGTAGTATACTGTGTAGTATAAAGCAGTGGCGAGTGTCTTTACAAACACCTCCAGCTTTCTCTTCATGGCAGTCAGTGTGGGGGGACTCAAAAAGAGCAGCAGGCAGTGTGATTTCAAACACTTCTTGTAGCCTTCTTTTCACAGCAGTCAGTGTAGAAGGAAGACGGGTAAAGCTGAGCAGAGAATCAATACAAAAGTCATAGTTACTCACCGATGTTTCTCGGATGTTTTCCCGGTGTTTCTCGGAGCCCATGACAGCACTACGGAGAGAGGGGATCCGCCCTTCGGGGACAGGAAACCTACAGATAAAAGGGCGGTACCTCTCCCTTGCATCAGTTGGTTTACAGAGCATCGGAGGACCTCCAGGTTAGTTACAACAGAGAAAACATATTATAACATTGCTTATTAGAGGAACACCGTGCCTATATTATATTAGATAAGTTATATGTAAGAAAAGTGCTCACCGCACTCGTGATGGGAGGGAATAAGCGGGTGCTGTCATGGGCTCCGAGAAACACCGTTATCGGTGAGTAACTATGACTTTCTCGGTCTCCCATGACAGCACTACGGAGAGAATTGCAGAGATTAAGCTTAGGGAGGGACCACCGCCTCGAGAACCCTTCGCCCGAAGGTCAAGTCAGACACAGAGGCTAGATTTAATCTATAGTGTCTAAAAAAGGTTGATGGTGATGACCAGGTGGCCGCTTTGCAGATTTGCTCAATTGATACCTCTGACCTCTCAGCCCATGAGGTAGCTACTGCTCTTGTGGAATGCGCTTTTATACCATCCGGGATCGTATTCCCGTGGATGAATATGCCAAGGCTATTGCCTCCTTTATCCACCTTGCCAAGGTACCTTTGGATGCCCGGAATCCTTTCCTGGGACCCTGAAAACAGACAAAGAGCCTTCCTTCCTATACTCCCTGGTGGAATCTAAATATTGGACTAGACATCTTCTAACATCTAAATTATGGAAGTTTCGCTCTTTCTCATTTTTGAGGTTTGGGCAAAAGGACGGCAGGGATACTTCTTGTGACCTATGAAATTTTGATGCCACTTTTGGCAAATAGGCCGGGTCGGGTCTAAGAGTGACTCTGTCATCTAATATTTTTGTAAAAGGTGGGTTAGAGGACAGGGCTTGAATGTCACTTATTCTGCGTGCAGATGTTAAAGCTACCAGAAGAATAGTTTTAAGTGATAGTGTTTTTATGGAAATTGTGTCTATGGGTTCGAATGGAGAACCCGTTAGTGCAGAGAGGACTAAGTTTAGGTCCCACGAGGGTATTTTTTGAGTAACTAAAGGATTTGATCTTGTTACCGCTTTAATAAATCTTATTACCCATTGATTGGCTGCAATATTTTGATTATAGAGTGCTCCCAGAGCTGCTATCTGTACTTCTAGAGTACTAACCGCCAACCCCTGTTCCAGACCTTTTTGTAGGAATTCAAGTATTTTATCAATTGAAGGCCCATCCTGGACTTTCACTTTGGAGACAGATAAGAATTTTCTCCATGTTTTCCTGTATGCTTTAGTAGTAATAGGTTTTCTACTTTTCAACAACGTAGCTACTAAGTTGTCCAAAAACCCCCTTTCTTTTAATAGTCTCCGTTCAAAATCCAAGCTGTTAAATGTAAGTTCGACTCCTGTGGGTGGAAGATCGGTCCTTGCTGTAGCAGGTCTGGCATATTCGGTAGGATCCATGGGTCTGAGACCGATAGCATCCTTAGCCAGGAAAACCATGTCCTTTTTGGCCAGAATGTGGCTATAAGGATCATTTTTGTTTTGTCCTCTCTGACTTTCCGAATGACTGCCGGTATCAGAACATTCGGAGGAAAAGCATATGTTAGCTTGTGGGTCCATGGAATCAGAAAGGCATCCAGAGCCTGGGGATTCCCTTCCGGGTTTAGTGAGCAAAACTTGTTTACTTTTTTGTTTTTGGAATTGGCAAATAAATCTATTGTTGAGGTTCCCCACATTTCTGTAATCTGGTTGTAGATAGATTGGTTTAGGGACCACTCGCCTTGTTTCATCTGAGTTCGACTCAAGTAATCTGCTTTTTCATTGTTTGACCCCTGAATATGTAGCGCGGAAAGGGATAGTAGATTTTCCTCTGCAAGACTGATAATTTTGGCGGAGGAACTCATCAGTGATCGAGACCTTGTTCCTCCCTGGTGATTTATATATGCTACTGTCACTTTGTTGTCCGAAAAAATTTGGACATGATGTCCTCGAATGTAAGTTAGAAAAAATAGAAGAGCTCTATGCACCGCCCAAAGTTCTTTTTGGTTTGAGGATGCTGATAGTTCCCGAACTGTCCAGTTTTCCGAAGCCACTCTGTTTTCCATGTGGGCCCCCCACCCCCTGGGACTCGCATTGGTTGTTATTATCCGAGATATTTTTGGTACCCAAGGGATTCCCTTTGAAAGGTTTTGGTTCTTTCCCCACCAGAGAAGGGAATGAATAACTGAGGAGTTTAGAATGATGCGACCTTCTAAATAGTTTTTTAGTATTGACTGCCATTCCAGTATATGCCATTGAAGCTCTCTCGTGTGGAATTGTGCGAAAGGTACTGCTGGCAGACATGAAGAGAGAGAGCCCAGTAGCGACATCGCCCTCCTTAGAGTCATGGAGGGGTTGTGTAGAGTTCGTGCTATCATGGTCAATATATTGTCCTTTTTGGAAACTGGGAGTCGGCATTCTTGAACCTGGGAGTCTAATGTTAGTCCCAGAAACTCCTGAATTTGACAGGGTTCCAACTTTGATTTTTTTATATTTATGAGCCAACCCAAGTCTGTCAGAATAGTTATCACTCGGTCCCGCTGTTCCCTGCAACCTTGAGCCGAGTCGCTTGCAATAAGGAAATCGTCCAAGGGACAATTAATATATTTTGTTCCCTTATGTGGGCCATCATTTCCGCTACTATTTTTGTGAATACTCGCAGAGCAATTGAGATCCCAAACGGGAGGGCTCTGTATTGGAAATTTCTTGTCCCTCTATGGAGACCGCCATCCTGAGAAATTTTTGGGATTGTTTGTGGATGGGCACATGGTAATATGCGTCGGTTAGGTCTATCACGACCATGTAGCAGTTCGGGAAAAGGATTTTTATGGTTGATTTTATTGTTTCCATTTTGAATTTTTGATTTTTTACGTATTTGTTCAGGTTTTTTAAATTTATTATCGTTCGAAAAGAGCCGTCGGGTTTTGGCATTAGAAATAGTGGGGAGTAAAAACCCTTCCCTATTTCTTGAGGGGAGATCTCCTGAATTACAGATTTCTGTAACAGGGAAATAATTTCCTTTTCTAGTGCGGCTTGCTCTGCTGCTGACGACCTTGTTCTTGTTACTACATAATTTTTTTTTTTTTTGGGGGGGGGGGGGGGTAAAGAGAGAAAATCTACTTTTAGACTGAAGTGAATTAGATTTAAAGTCCAGGTATTGTTGGATATTTTCTTCCAGGCGGGAAGGAATGAAGTGAGTCTTCCCCCCCACCGTAGGAAAAATGTCATTTAGAGGGTTTTTTTGTCACGGGAGGTGTTGCCGAAAAGGTAACCCCTATCTCTTCTTCTTCCTTCTTCCCATGTATTCTGCTCTCTGGGGGGTCTTCGGCGAAAAAATCTCCGGTTCCGAAAGGACTGTCTGAATGGAGCTGGTCCCAGGTTTGGGAAACCTTTCTTTTTATCTCCAGCTTTCTGAAGGATATCATCCAAGGTCTCCCCAAACAAGAAATTCCCCTCACATGGAATAGAACATAATTTTAGTTTCGTCTGGAGATCCCCCAGCCAACTTTTAAGCCATAAAGTTCTTCTGGCTGCGTTGGAGAGGGCAGCGGCCTTGGATGTTAAGCGCACAGAGTCCGCTGAGGAATCCGCTAGGAATGCCGCTGCTGCTCTAATTACTGGGATTGAATCCAGCATTTTATTCCTGGGTGACCCGTCTTTAATCTGTTTTTCTAATTGGTCAATCCATACCATTAAAGATCTGGAGGTGCATGTCGTAGCAACTGCAGGTCTCAAGCTACCCCCAGCCGATTCCCATGCCCCCTTAAGAAAAGTATCCGCTTTTTTGTCTAAAGGGTCTTTAAGGGTACCCATATCCTCAAACGGGAGTGCAAATTTTTTCGAGGCCTTGGCCCGCGACATCCAATTTAGGTGCCTTGTCCCAGGAAGTAGACGCCTCGTCTTCGAAAGGATACTTCCTTTTAAGCGAGGATACTGAGGAATTTCTCCTATCAGGTTTCTCCCACTCTTTTTTAATCAGTGTTTGGACATTGGTATTTAGGGGAAATGTTCTCCGCTTTTTCTGCCCCAGACCACCGAACATTATATCTTGAGCCGTTCTATCGGGTCGGGGATCCTCTACCCCCATAGTAGCTCTAACTGCTTTTACTAGAGTATCTACCTCCTCCAGTGGGAAGCAGTGACGGCCCGAATCTTCGTCGGAGGAAGATAAGGAGGAATTAGATTTGTTAGAATCCGTGTCCTCAGATGAAGACTGGTCAGAGTGGGAATATACCGTCTCTTTTTTCTTATCTTTCACTTTTTTGAAAGATGTAAGGGCATTCTGAACCTCAGATCTAATTATCGTTTTTAGCTCAGATGCGAAATCAGGGGTCTCTTTACATAATAACCGTTGAATACATGATTTACAAAGCTTTTTGTTCCAGGCTACCGGCAAAGCTTTGTTACAGGTGGGGCAGCATTTATTTTTCTTTTTCTCCAATCTCTTCTTTCCCTATTAAGGGAGAAGAAGGAACCCCATTATAAAATATGAACTTTCTGGGAGGTCACTCACCATTCAGACGTGGACGTAGGTACCGGTTCTGGAGGAGGGCCCAGGTCTGGTAGAGGAAACTCTTGAGGAGGAGAGTTGGTCACTGCAGATCTGCTGCGCTGCGTGGAATGACTGCTGGACCCACTTCTCTGCTCCGGTTCTTGCTGCACGTCGCTGTCCTCCATGTTTCCAGGGAGTTAGTGCAACAACCATGTGTGCACTATCTCCCTATTTGAATCTGGCGCCACCCCCGGCGTTCTTCCGGCTCCTACGTCACGTCCCCCGGGGAGAAAAAGCTACTGCGCATGCGCGCGGAGATGACCTGGAAGTCCTGCCGCGTTTCCGGAGCAGCTGCCATCTTTGTACACCCGGAGCGTGTGTTTGTCGGCACATGAGCTCCGGGTGTTCCAGCGCCCCTTCCTCTCCTGAGAGTGGCAGCGATTCTCCCCCCGCACACCCTGAAGAACCCCTCGGTTCCAGCGATGGCGGCTTCAGGCACCGGACGAGCCGCGGCAGGAGCCTCCCCGCTGCCGGAACCCGGCTGTCCGGTCCCGGTCCTTTGAATACGGTGTCTTCTTGCAGGTACCACCGAAAAAGAGGTTCCCCGTCAGGGACAGGAACCATCTGATGCGAGGGAGAGGTACCGCCCTTTTATCTGTAGGTTTCCTGTCCCCGAAGGGCGGATCCCCTCTCTCCATAGTGCTGTCATGGGAGACCGAGAAAGACCTATTACAGCTGCAGCTTTCCTCTCACAGCACTGTCAGCTCTACTGTACTCCTCTCTCACTGACTGCCATGATTTGCTACAAAAGGGGTTTGTAATCACATTCAGTTCTGCTGTCTTCTTCCCTTCCACCAATATATGTGAGATAAAAGCGGGAGGTGTTTGTAATCACTCAGCTTTGCTTTGTTCCCCCTCTCACCACACTAGCTGCTGTGATATGAAAGCTGGAGGTGTTTGTAATCACACTCAGCTTTGCTTTGTTCCCCCTCTCACTGCACTAGCTGCTGTGATATAAAAGCGAGAGGTGTTTGTAATCACACTCAGCTTTGCTTTGTTCCCCCTCTCACCACACTAGCTGCTGTGATATAAAAGCGGGAGGTGTTTGTAATCACACGCAGCTTTGCTTTGTACCCTTTCATCACACTAGCTGCTGTGATATAAAAGCTGGAGGTGTTTGTAATCACACTCATCTTTGCTGTACTCTACACAGTACTGGCAGAGCAGGGCTGTCTCATTACAGAAGCCTGTTCTTCTGACCTCTGAATCTCTGGTAAAATCCCATTGTGTTTATCAGAAATGTATCACCTAAACTTTTCAAGCTAAAATTACGGCAAAGGACATGAGAAATTAAAAATAAAAACTATGTTTTATCCAGCTCTGCAGTCATTATTCTATTATGTGTCCAGTTTAACATCCCTTTAGTGATGCAGACCATTTTTTTAGCACTTTTCATTATTTCCTCCTTTTCCTCTATAGCCATCTCTTTTTTATTTTAACATCGGTCACAGCCATATGTGGTCTTATTCTTTGGTGAAGGACTTGTTATTTTGAATAACAAGTCCACTATTGTTTTTGGGTTTCATCTTAATGGTGTTCAGTGTGTGGTAATGACCAGATAACAATTATTCAGAGCTGTACGATTACGGCGATATCAAATGCATCTAAATTTTTTAAATATGCTATGATTTTATTACAAAAAAAATTGAACCTTGGATACATTTAAGGGGGAATTTTTTAGGAAGAAATTGTTTCGTTTCCTTAGTTCCATACCATTTTTCTTTTCTTGTCGACGAAGCTTATTCTTTAAATTTGTGTTGCTACCATCCTGATGTACACAGCCGGACTCCAATGAAGGAGCAGAATCATCTCAAAGAGGATCACAAGGAAATGGGCAGCATGTGACTTAAATAGGAGTGTCTGAGTAAAGGGTCTGAATACTTATGACCATGTGATATTTCAGTTTTTCTATTTTTATTAAATTTGCAAAAATGTCTACATTTCTGTTTTTTTCTAAGTCAAGATGGGGTGCACAGTGTACATTAATGTGAAAAAAAGTGAACTTTTTTGAATTTAACAAATGGCTGCAATGAAACAAAGAGTGAAAAATTTAAAGGCGTACCCACTGTACATACTGAAGAAAAAAAAAACCTTCTACAGGCAGGTGCCGGCCGTGGCCCCTGAGCTGCAGCATAAATTATCACATGTTTACTGTGTTAATAAATGTGGTTGAGCATTTCCTGAGTATAACAAAAAAATGGCGCCCGCCGCACCTGCGCAGTAGCAGCTATTGGTGTATAGAGGCGATCCGATAGCTGTTACTGCTCGGGCGGCGCCATCTTGGAGAAGGAATTTTTTTTTCTCTAGCAACATGGTGCCGCCGGCACCTGTACAGTATCAGCTATCAGATCCCCTTTATATACACAGATAGCTGCTACTGCGCAGGTGCGGCGGGCGCCATTTTAAAAATTGGTTTTTTTTTATACTCCTCAGGATAACCTCAGCCACATTTATTAACAACACAGTAATCATGTGATTATGCTGCACCGCAGGGACCACGGCCGGCACCCACCAGCAGGATTTTTTGCAGTATTTACATAAATTTATTATGTAAACTAGCGGGCAGATCAGTAAGGGATCAGTGATCTGTCAGCAGTCTTCATTATGAATACGTAATCAGAGCACCACATAAAGACCCTTCCACAGGCCGCCCAGGAGCACGACAATCTCATTAACTGAAAATAAAGATTACACAACAACCACAAGACAGATTTCATCACAGGTATCATTGGAATCAATATAATGGTGCCGACCTGACACTGTGTTGTTACTGTGCACAATCCTTCTGACAGGTTCCCTTTAAATTAGTATGAAAACACATTTTGACTCACCTGTGAATAATTGTCGGTGCCCATGTGACATGAATTGGCCAATGAATGAGGACTTCAGTGTTTTAAAAAGCCATATAGTAGGCCATGTTCCTTTGTCACAATGGTGAAGACAAAGGAACTGTCTGAGGACATCAGAACTGATATTATTAGCAAACACAGGACTTCCAAAGGTATAAAGCCATCTCCAAAGACTTCAGTATCCCAGTTGTTTCAATAGTGCGCAATGTTAAGAAGTTTGCCAAGCATGGAACGGTCAAGAACCTCCCTGGACGTGGGGGAAAGAGGAAAATTGACAAGAGATGTCTTCGAAGGTTGGTGCAAATAGTGGATAAAACATAACATCAAACATCTAAAGACCTGAAAGCCAACCTGGAACATTCTGGGGTCATGGTTTCAACAAGTACCATACGCGACACACTAAGGGTATGTTTCCACGTTCAGGAAACGCTGCTTTTTTGACGCTGCGCAGAGCTGCAGCGTCAAACAAGCAGCGTCCAGATGTTCCAGCATAGTGGAGGGGATTTTATGAAATCCCGTCTCCACTATGCGTGGAAACCCGCACGCGGCGGCCCTGCGACTCCGGACATGCTGCGCGTCTTTTCAGATCGCAGCATGTCCGTACACCTTGCGGGGATGCAGCGTCTGAACGTGGAGACATAGCCTAAATCAAGCAAAGCTTTATGAGAGAAAGCCAAGGAAGAAACCATTGTTGAAGAAAAAAGATAAAAAGGAACTGCTGATCTTTGCCAAAGACTACCTTGAGAAACCACAATCCTTCTGGGAAAGTGTTCTGTGGACAGAAGAAATAAAAATAGAGCTTTTGGGCAGAGAAAAGCAACAATTTTTTTTTATTTTTTATTTTTTTATAGACAGCGCAATGAAGCTTACAAGGAAAAGAACACCCTACCAACAGTAAAGCATGGTGGAGGATCCATAATGCTGTGGGGTTGTTTTGCTGTATCTCGTACTGGAGGCCTTAACCATATCACAGGAATCATGAAATCAGAGAATTATGAAGAGTTTTTAAAGCCAAATGTCTTACCCAGAGTAAGAAAACTTGGTTTGAGTCGAAGAGCATGGGTCCTCCAGCAAGACAACGACCCAAAGCACACATCCAAAACTACACTGTACACAGGAATGGTTGAAAAAAGACAAAATGGACTGTTCTAAAATGGGCAGCAATGAGTCCTGACCTAAGTCCCACAGGAAATCTTTGGGGTGAACTGAAATCTGCCATTGGGGAAAAGAACCCTGCACACATTCAAGAGCTTGAACAAACTGCAAAGGAAGAGTGGGAGAAAATACCGGCTGAGAAGTGCGAGAAGCTTATAGATGGCTACACGAAAGGTTCGGAGGCCGTCATCAATGCCAGAGGATGGGCAACCAAGTATCGTGAAAAAATCCTGAGGATATAACTATGGTACATTTCCAATTAATTCTGAAGATATTGAGCAGTCTATGAAAAAAATGAAGGGATGCCAATAACGGTGACCAGCACTGTATATGATATATTGTAATACATCAATATTACAGCACAAATAATGATCTACGATGGCCTGCCTGGGTCAGGGTACATAGGTGTATAAGATGGTGCTGGCCTTTAATATGCCTCTGCATGCCATGGCAACCCTCAGCACTGTACAATCATGGCGCATGTGGTGGGAGGGTGATGGGCGCCATTTCAATACCTCCATCAGAGATTGACAGCAGATGAAACATTGCGGGGAAACATTGTGGTGAAGTTCACGGGGCAGCGACGAGTTACCATTGCAGTCAGGGGTCCCTGTGGCCGCCATCTTGCTCCTCCTGTACAGCTTAGCCATGGGCTGGGATTCATAGGAGGCCACAATCTACACTATAATATAATAAATATATATTTACAGTATAATATAATACAATTTACTGCAATAGTCTGAGCGATCTACGTAGGTTCAAGTCTCCTAAGAAAACAAAAAATAAAATAAAAAAAGAAACACAAAATTTTATGTGTGTAAAAATACATATATTTGAATCCATTTTCCCGTTAAAAAAAATAAAAAATAAAATAAAAATATTATATATATATATATATATATATATATATATATATATATATATATTTGGTATTACCAGGTTTCTAGAAGTTATGTATCAAAAAATAAAAATTAAGGTAAAAAAGTGAAAACCAATCGAAGAAGCTAATTTGCTGTTTTTTGGTCGCCACACCTGCCTAAAAAAAAATGCAACAAAGTATAGATCAAAACATCGTATGTGGTCAAAATTGACATTAAAATAAAATCGTCATCACGTCCCAAAAAACCCAAAAAACAACCATCTAGCCCTTAACCCCTTCACGATCAAGCAATTTTCAGAATTTGCGCATTCAAATTTGTAAAAAAAAAAAAAAAAAAAAATGCTTTAGTCGGCATTTTCCAAGACCCGTAGCGTCTCCATTTTTTGGAATCCGGGGCTGGGAGAGGGCTTATATTTTGCGGACCGAGCTGAAGTTTTTATTGAAACCATTTTGGGGTACAGTTTGATCGCCCGTTATTGCATTTTATTTCAATGTAGTGTTGGCCAAAATACCGTAATTTTGGTGTTTTGATTTTTCTCATTACGCCGGTTACAAATCTGCTTAATTTATTTTATATGTTGATAGATCGGGTGTTTGTGCACGTGGCGATACCAAATACGTGTATTTTTTTAATACATTTTTCAATCTACCTGCATTAAAGTCAGAGAGTCGGCATGTGGGTTAAATTGCTCCAATGGCAGAAAAATAAATACACCACATAAAAAAAAATTGGAATTGTATGTTTTTTCTACACCATTTCATTCCACTCCAACAAAAGGTAAAAATTAAGGTGTCAAAACTGGATAAACAGGAAAATGCAAAGAAACACAGCCTAAATAGAAAGGAAATACTTCCCTAACCGCAGCTAAATCCGTGTGGCTCATTGCACATGCGCAGAAAACTCAATTTCTGCCTCTCGCTCAAAAGCGCATCACGAAGGCACGCACTCTACGTCACACGTCATAGGAAGTAGGCGGGGACTCATCGTGATCGACATCCCAGTGGAACGTCACTTTTATTGTCTCTTATTCACTAGACCACGCCCCTCGATGGGCGGGGATTGTCTAAACCCTCCAGCATGAAAAAAAGCTCTGACGTAAGACATGGACACGAAAGAAGGCGGGGTGAAAATGATTGACAGTCTATGCAACTAATAAAATAGCTTGATGCCTCTCTTTCAGCCAATGAATGACTGCAGTTGAAATAAAGGGGCGGGGTAAGATAGATTGACAGTAGAGCTGGCCAATGGTGTATCCAGATTCTTTTCCGTGAACCAATGGCGCATAGCGGTAGAGGCGGCGGGGCGGTGCTGCGGGCCGTGGCGAGGTTGAGGTTGGCCGGTTGCGTGCGCGGTTTTGAGGAGATTTTTTTTTTTTTTTTTGCTGGGGAATAATAACAATATTACTGTTATCATAACGATATCGCGGAGATCTGGGAGCGGGGGTCGGACGACGCCGGGGCCGCCGCGCGGGCTCTGCCCCTCACTCCATTTTGAACAGGGGTCGTCGTTGCGTATTCCACCCCCTCCTCCTCCACCTTCCCCGGCCGCCTGGGCCTACTGCCGGGCTGAGGATCCCGCCGAGACCGCGGCCTGCGGGGGGTGAACGGAGTACAAGCCGCACCTCGCAGCGGAGCCCCGGCCTGAGAGACTGCGCGACCTCCGGCTCCAGGTAACTGCCGCCCTCCAGAGCAGCGAGGCCCCTCATGTTTACCCTCCACTGCCCTCCGCAACCCTGAGCGTGACCGCCAGCGCCGCGGTGTGAGCCCGGGCCTCCTGCCGCCCCACTACTACCGCACCACTACCGCACTACTACCGCACCGTGTGCTCAGCTGTTATCACATAGGGAAGGATTGTAAGCTCTTCAGTCTAGCCCTGATCTCCCCCTGTAACTGCGTTACATCCTGTGTTATTCTCCAGAGCTGCACTCACTATTCTGCTGGTGCAGTCACTGGGTACATACATTACTGATCCTGAGTTACATCCTGTATTATACCCCAGAGCGGCACTCACTATTCTGCTGGTGCAGTCACTGTGTACATACATTACATTACTGATCCTGAGTTACCTCCTGTATTATACTCCAGAGCTGCACTCACTATTCTGCTGGTGCAGTCACTGGGTACATACATTACTGATCCTGAGTTACATCCTGTATTATACCCCAGAGCGGCACTCACTATTCTGCTGGTGCAGTCACTGCGTACATACATTACATTACTGATCCTGAGTTACCTCCTGTATTATACTCCAGAGCTGCACTCACTATTCTGCTGGTGCAGTCGCTGTGTACATACATTACATTACTGATCCTGAGTTACCTCCTGTATTATACCCCAGAGCGGCACTCACTATTCTGCTGGTGCAGTCACTGTGTACATACATTACATTACTGATCCTGAGTTACCTCCTGTATTATACCCCAGAGCGGCACTCACTATTCTGCTGGTGCAGTCACTGTGTACATACATTACATTACTGATACTAAGTTACATCCTGTATTATTCTCCAGAGCTGCACTCACTATTCTGCTGGAGCAGTCACTGTGTACATACATTACATTACTGATCCTGAGTTACATCCTGTATTATACCCCAGAGCTGCACTCACTATTCTGCTGGTGCAGTCACTGTGTACATACATTACATTACTGATCCTGAGTTACCTCCTGTATTATACCCCAGAGCGGCACTCACTATTCTGCTGGTGCAGTCACTGTGTACATACATTACATTACTGATCCTGAGTTACCTCCTGTATTATACCCCAGAGCGGCACTCACTATTCTGCTGGTGCAGTCACTGTGTACATACATTACATTACTGATACTAAGTTACATCCTGTATTATTCTCCAGAGCGGCACTCACTATTCTGCTGGTGCAGTCACTGTGTACATTACATTACATTACTGATCCTGAGTTACATCCTGTATTATACCCCAGAGCTGCACTCACTATTCTGCTGGTGCAGTCACTGTGTACATACATTACATTACTGATCCTGAGTTACATCCTGTATTATACCCCAGAGCTGCACTCACTATTCTGCTGGTGCAGTCACTGTGTACATACATTACATTACTGATCCTGAGTTACATCCTGTATTATACCCCAGAGCTGCACTCACTATTCTGCTGGTGCAGTCACTGTGTACATACATTACATTACTGATCCTGAGTTACATCCTGTATTATACTCCAGAGCTGCACTCACTATTCTGCTGGTGCAGTCACTGTGTACATTTATTACATTACTGATCCTGAGTTACATCCTGTATTATACTCCAGAGCTGCACTCACTATTCTGCTGCTGCAGTCACTGTGTACATACATTACATTACTGATCCAGAGCTGCACTCACTATTCTGCTGGTGCAGTCACTGTGTACATACATTACATTACTGATCCTGAGTTACATCCTGTATTATTCTCCAGAGCTGCACTCACTATTCTGCTGGTGCAGTCACTGTGTACATGCATTACATTACTGATCCTGAGTTACATCCTGTATTATACCCCAGAGCTGCACTCACTGTTCTGCTTTTGTAGATGGGATCACTACCTCTGTAAACTTAACCTCTTTCTTTACCATATGATGCATTTCTGGCTGTGCAGTCAGCACTTTAGATGACAGTACAGTCCCTCATACACATTTTGATTATTGTTCATTTTTTATAGCTCCGTTTATTGCATGGCGCTTTACATGTGAAAAGGGGGCAAATATAGACAAATACAATAAACATGAGCAAAAAAACAATAAACATGAGCAAAAAACAAGGCACTAACAGGTACATAAGGAGGGAGGACCCTGCCCGCGAGGGCTCACAGTCTGCAGGGGATGGGTGAGGATACACTAGGAGAGGGTAGAGCTGGTTGTGCGGCGGTTCTGTAGGTTGAGGATCACTGCAGGCTGTAGGCTTGTCGGAAGAGGTGAGTCTTCAGGTTCTTTTTGAAGGTTTCTATGGTAGGTGAGAGTTTTATGTGTTGGGTCAGAGAGTTTTAGAGTATGGGGGAAGCACGGAAGAAGTCTTGGATACGGTTGTGGGAAGAAGAGATGAGAGGGGAGTAGAGAAGGAGATCATGAGACGATCGAAGGTTGTGTGTGGTTAAGTATTGGGAGAACATGTCACAGATGTATGGAGGGGACAGGTTGTGGATGGCTTTGTATGTCATAGTAAGGGTTTTGAACTGGAGTCTGGACGATAGGAAGCCAGTGAAGGGCTTGGCAGAGAGGGGAAAGGCTGGGGAATAGTGGGGAGACAGGTAGATTAGTTGGGCAGCAGAGTGTAGGATGGATTGGAGTGGTGCTAGACGGGAGGCCATGGAGTAGGAGGTTGCAGTAGTCAAGGTGGGAGATAAGGGCGTGCACTAGTGTTTTTGTGGTTTTGTGGTCAAGGAATGCGCAGATCCAGGAAATATTTTTGAGTATGAGATGGCAGGAAGAGGCACAGGCTTGGATATGTGGCTTTAAAGAGAGGGCAGAGTCGATGATCACCCCGAGGCACTGAGCATGTGGGACTTGGGAAAATCAGCAGCCATTGACATTGATGGATAGGTCAGGTGGAAGGGTAGAGTGAGATGGGGGAAAGATGATGAATTCTGTTCTGTCCATGTTCAGTTTTAGACAGTGTGGGATTTTGGTGAGTAAGGAGGTGAGGTCACGTCCGGATAGGTAGATCTGAGTGTCATCGGCGTAGAGATGATACTGTAAACCGTGGTATTCTATGAGCTGTCCTAGGCCGAAGGTGTAGATTGAGAAGAGTAGGGGTCCTAGAACTGAGCCTTGAGGAACACCTACAGACAAGGGGCTAGGTGAGGAGGTGGTGTGCGAGTGGGAGACGCTGAATGTCCGGATATGATGAGTTCCAGGTTAGGGCCAAGTCTGTGATGCCAAGAGATGAGTGAATCTGTAGAAGGAGGGAGTAGTCCACAGTGTCAAAGGCAGAAGACAGGTCCAGGAGGAGGAGGACAGAGTAGTGTTGCTTGCTCTTGGCGGTTAGTAGGTCATTGGTGACTTTAGTTAGGGCAGTTTCAGTTGAGTGATTGGGTCTGAAGCCAGATTGTAACAGGTCAAAGAGTGAGTAGGAGGAGAGGTGGGAGGACAGTTCAAGATGGACATGCTGTTCCAGTAGTTTTGAGGCATAAGGGTATGTGTCCATGGTCAGTTAACGCTGCGTGTTTGACGCTGCGTGGGGCCGCAGTGTCAAACACGCAGCGTCCAGATGTTCCAGCATAGTGGAGGGGATTTTTTGAAATCCCGTGTCCACTATGCGTGGAAACACGCACGCGGCGGCCCTGCGACTCCGGACATGCTGCGCATCTTTTCAGATCGCAGCATGTCCGTGTTCCTTGCGTCGCCGCTGCGTCGCCGCAAGGCATAACACAGGGCCCTATGCGAGGGGTGCGATGATCCCGGATGTGTACAATGAACACATTCACCATCATCGCGTCCCAGAAGGGGGCGGGGCTTAGCGCCGAGCGGCTTTGCCGCTCCGACGATACCGCCGGCCATCCTGAACGTGGACACGCACCCTTAGGGAGAAGGGATATCGGGTAATAGCTAGATACAGAGGATGGGTCCAGGGAGGGCATTTTGAGGATGGGTGTGATCTTGGCATGTTTGAAGGATGAGGGGAAGACACCAGTTGTGAGTGAGAGGTTGAAGAGGTGTGTTAGGGTTGGGATGAAGACCGTTGCAAGGTTAGGGATGAGGTGGGACTGGATCGGGTCGAGTGCACAGATGGTGAGGTGTGATCTTGACAGGAGGGTGGAGAGCTGATCTTCTGTCATGGTGGAGAAGCTGGTTTTGGAGGAGCAGGGTTGAGCAGGTAAGAGGGGTATTGGGCGCCATGGGCCAAAGCTTTCTCTGATCGTATCGATCTTCTGTTTAACCCCTTAAGCCCCAAGGGTGGTTTGCACGTTTATGACTGGGCCAATTTTTACAGTTCTGACCACTGTTTCTTTATGAGGTTATAACACTGGAAAGCTTCAACGGATCCCGGTGATTCTGACATTGTTTTCTCGTGACATATTGTACTTCATGATAGTGGTAAAATTTCTTTGATATTACCTGTGTTTATTTGTGGAAAAAACGGAAATTTGGTGAAAATTTTGCAATTTTCCAACTTTGAATTTTTATGCCCTTAAATCACAGAGATATGTCACACAAAATAATTAATAAGTAACATTTCCCACATGTCTACTTTACATCAACACAATTTTGGAACCAACATTTTTTTTGTGTTAGGGAGTTATAAGGGTTAAAAGTTGACCAGCAATTTCTCATTTTTACAACACCATTTTTTTTAGGGACCACATCTCATTTGAAGTCATTTTGAGGGGTCTGTATGATAGGAAATAACCAAGTGTGACACCATTCTAAAAACTGCACCCCTCAAGGTGCTCAAAACCACATTCGAGAAGTTTATTAACCCTTCAGGTGTTTCACAGGAATTTTTGGAATGTTTAAATAAAAATGAACATTTAACTTTTTTTTCACACAATTTTTACTTCAGCTCCAATTTGTTTTATTTTACCAAGGGTAACAGGAGAAAATGGACCCCAAAAGATGTTGTACAATTTGTCCTGAGTGCGCTGATACCCCATATGTGGGGGTAAACCACTGTTTGGGCGCATGGCAGAGCTCAGAAGGGAAGGAGCGCCGTTTGACTTTTCAATGCAAAATTGACTGGAATTGAGATGGGACGCCATGTTGCGTTTGGAGAGCCACTGATGTGCCTAAACATTGAAACCTCCCAAAAGTGACACAATTTTGGAAAGTAGACCCCCTAAGGAACTTATCTAGATGTGTTGTGCTTTGAACCCCCAATTGTTTCACTACAGTTTATAACGCAGAGCCGTGAAAATAAAAATTATTTTTTTCCCACAAAAATTATCTTTAACACCCAGTTTTGTATTTTCCCAAGGGTAACTGGAGAAATTGGTCCCCAAAAGTTGTTGTCCAATTTGTCCTGAGTACGTTGATACCCCATATGTGGGGGGAACCACCGTTTGGGTGCATGGCAGAGCTCGGAAGGGAAGGAGCGCCATTTGGAATGCAGACTTAGATGGATTGGTCTGCTGGAGTCACGTTGCATTTGCAGAGCCCCTGATGTAACTAAACAGTAGAAACCCCCCACAAGTGTCCCCATATTGGAAACTAGACCCCCCCAAGGAACTTATCTAGATGTGTTGTGAGAACTTTGAAGCCCCAAGAGTTTCACTACAGTTTATAACGCAGAGCCGTGAAAATAAACAATCGTTTTTTTAGCCCCCCAAATTTTTATTTTCCTAAGGGTAACAAGAGAAATTGGACCCCAAAAGTTGTCCAATTTGTCCTGAGTACGCTGATACCCCATATGTTTGTGTAAACCCCCGTTTGGGTTCACGGGAGAGTTCGGAAGGGAAGGAGCACTGTTTTACTTTTTGAACGCAGAATTGGCTGGAATTGAGATCGGACGCCATGTCGTGTTTGGAGAGCCCCTGATGTGCCTAAACAGTGGAAACCCCCAATTCTAACTGAAACCCTAGCCCCAACCTTAACCCTAGCCCCAATCCTAGCCCTAGCCCTAATCCTAGCCCTTTTGGGAAAATGGAAATAAATACATTTTTTTAAATTTTATTATTTTTCCCTAACTAAGGGGGTGATGAAGGGGGGTTTGATTTACTATTTATAGCGGGGTTTTTTAGCGGATTTTTGTGATTGGCAGCCGTCACACACTAAAAGACGCTTTTTATTGCAAAAAAATAGTTTTTGCGTCTCCACATTTTGAGAGATATAATTTTTCCATGTTTTGGTCCACAGTCATGTGAGGTCTTGGGTTTTTTGCGGGACGAGTTGACGTTTTTATTGGTAACATTTTCGGGCACGTGACATTTTTTAATCGCTATTTATTCCGATGTTTGTGAGGCAGTATGACCAAAAACCAGCTATTCATGAATTTCTTTTCCACGTTTACCGTTCCACGTTTAGTAAAATTGATAAAGCAGTTTTATTCTTCGGGTCAGAACGATTACAGCGATACCTCATTTATATCACTTTTTTATGTTTTGGCCCTTTTATACGATAAAAACTATTCTATAGAAAAAATAATTATTTTTGCATCGCTTTTTTCTGAGTACTATAACTTTTTTATTTTTTCGCCGATGATGCTGAATGGTGGCTCTTTTTTTGCGGGACAAGATGACGTTTTCAGCGGTACCATGGTTATTTATATCCGTCTTTTTGATCGCGTGTTATTCCACATTTTGTTCGTCGGTATAATAATAAAGTGTTGTTTTTTGCCCCGTTTTTTTTTTTTTTACCGCATTCACTGAAGGGGTTAACGAGCGGGACAGTTTTATAGGTGGGGTCGTTACGGATGCGGCGATACTAGATATGTTTACTTTTATTGTTTTTTTTTTTTTTTTTTAATTATTATTTAGATAAAGAAATGTATTTATAGGAATACCAATTTGTTTTATTTATTTAGGAAATTTTTTTTTTTTTTATTTACCAAGGATTGCCTAAGGCTGGACTCAGACCAGCGAACTTTACAGATGTGATAGAATCATAGAATGTATGCTGTCCATGTTAGAATCGGGAATCTCACAGGCCGCATATGGACCGATGTTATTGAATAGTGTTCAGATGAGTGTCTGTGTAATGGACTCACAAGATTCACAAGTCTCTTCCATTTATTATTTTTTTTTTAATTTTGTGACTTGACAGTTCAGGTCTATGGGTGCCCAAAACAAAAGTCTGATCCCATGTGGGGCAGTACGGTGGCTCAGTGGTTAGCAGTGGGGCTCAAATCCCACCAAGGACAACATCTGCAAGGAGTTTGTATGTTCTCCCCGTGTTTGCGTGGGTTTCCTCCGGATTCTCCATTTTCCTCCCACACTCCATAGACATACTGATAGGGAATTTAGATTGTGATCTCCAATGGGGACAGTGATGATAATGTTTGTAAAGCGCTGTGGAATTAATGGTGTTATATAAATGAATAAATAAATGGTTTGAACTGCATCTGTTTTTACGGATACACTGAAATTATTAGCATAGGAAACTGTATTTTGTCATGATTTTTTTAACTTTTGGCTTGTTTCAATAGTCTCCATGGGAGACTAGAAGCTGTCATAACCCGATCGGCTCTGGTACATACAGGCGATAATCAGATCGCCTGTATGTAGCAGAATGACTCACTTGCTATGAGTGCTGACCACTGGGCGGCGCTCATAGCCATCCGGCAGTGACAACCATAGAGGTCTGCAGAAGACCTCTAGTTGTCATGCCAACCCATCGGTGTCCCGCGATCACCTGACGGGGGTCACCGATGGGTCGGATTTCAGGCGATCTTGCCGGGACCGCGTGTTAAATGCTGCTGTCAATTTGACAGCAGCATTTAACATGTTAACAGCCTCGGGTAGATCGCCATTCCACCTGCGGCTGTTAGGGGCTCATGACGGCTGATCAGATCAGCTGTCATGTGCCGGAAAAGGTGCAGGCTCATTGCCAGAGCCCGCACCAAATGGGGAGGCGTCCAATAACGGACTATGCCCGTCATTGGATGTTAAGTGGTTAAACACAGGCTGCTTTTGGACCAACAGGCCATTCATGGATGTCCAGTGTCTTCACATCCATGTATGTTTCTGGATTGCCATTTTGCCTAGACCTGGCTTGCAGGCTGATGACTGATCTTCAGAGTCCCTGTATGCATTGTGATCAGCACGGTAGGCCATGGCAATTATAGGTGAGGTCCTGTGAATAGACAACAATCGTTCTATGCAGCAATTACCATGGGCAAAAGTTTTTAGACAAATTATATTTTTTGCAAAGTTTGCTGTTTTATTGTTAGATTTTTTAGTTGGATGTTTCTATGGTTACTCAAGTACAGTTATCATGTACGTTTTTACGCTTTCATTGACAAATACATTGTTTATATAAGGACTCAATATTTCCTGTGTCGACTCTGATTTTTCAAGACTTCTGCCCTTCACTCCTGCCACTTGGATGTCAGCTCCTAGGCCAAATCCTGACTGATGCCCATTCTTGTCTTATCAGTGCTTGGAGTTTATCGCAATTTGTGAGATTTTGTGCGGCGTTCTGCTTTTTGACGCTTCACCACAGTTTCCCAATGGAAATGCAGGAGTCTTGAGAAATAAGGGTCAACTCTGTAAATATTGAGTTTTTGCATAAGCTTTATATATTTGTCAATAGCAAACTACGTGAAAATCTTTTTTATCAAAACCCACCCTGACTCAGATTACATGAATGGATTGCTAGCTCTTCGATCTTGGTTTTCATTTATTATTACATATTACTGCTGTTATATTACCTCTCGTCCCCTTATGTGCATCCTCAGTGTTTCTAAAGTTAGGGAGCCTGAATCCTGTGATTTCAAGCTCTGAGGTCCAGAGTTCCTTTTTGTCTGCTTTTGTTTTCAGGTAATAGGGGTCTTAATCCACTTAAGTAATCGTCTGAGACTTCCTAAGACGGAATGACAGGTCCTATCCATGCCCTCCCTTGCATACAACTGTGTTGATCGTTTTTGAATCTTTATTCTGGTAGTTTTTGGGGGTTCCACAGCTGTCGCCCTCGTCTTATAAACTTATCGAACCTGTCAGAGGATTGTTCTCACCTTCCTTGTACAACACACAGGACAGGACGTGCATTACAGGATCTATAGCGGAGATTGCTGCTCTCCCATCCCCCATTGTTTACATTCCTGGATCTGCCCTCCCCCCAGACTCTAGGCCAAGGGGGACTTATTGGCAGAAAATGATCTAGTCTCAATCAATGCGTCTGCACTCGATGTTCCCCGAGTAAACCCAGAGATGTTCGTCTGGAGAAAGAGTCCACACGAGGCATGCTGCGTCCGTCCTCACAGGCTAGGTACGTAGCTTCTTCTCCAGGCTATTGCATTTATCACTGAATAAGAGTAATTCATGGAGGCAGGTTGGTAGATTGTGGCATTACGGGGGAGCAGTCGCTGCTCAGTGCAGATTTTGCTTGTGGTTTTCTGCTCTGTAGGAGAAAGCAGCCGTATCTGAAGCATCTGTGGTGCACACCTGTGTGAGACCTCGTGTGACCCAGCATGTCCCTTATGTTTTTTTTTGCTGGCATGTGCCCTAGTCCCTCCAGGCATTAATAATGTAGTAATTAGTCATTTCTACTTTACGTATGGTTGTTCTACTTGTAATACTTGTCTTTACTTTCTAAGGTGCCCATATTCTCTATGGGGAGAGTGGTGTAAGCCTTTGTTAGACACTGCAGATCCCTGTTTTGAATGGAGCAGAGAGGTGAATGCTCGGCCACCGCTCCATCCATCAGATATGGGACATCAATCATATTCTCCATTTTCCGGTTATTTTCTTATGACTCCACTAGCAGAATAGTGAGTGCAGCTCTGGAGTACAATAGAGGATGTAACTCAGGATCAGCAATGTAATGTATGTACACAGTGACTGCACCAGCAGAATAGTGAGTGCAGCTCTGGGGTATAGTACAGGATGTAAATCAGGATCGGTAATGTAATGTATGTACATAGTGACTGCACCAGCAGAATAGTGATTGCAGCTCTGGGGTATAATACAGGATGTAACTCAGGATCAGTAATGTAATGTACACAGTGACTGCACCAGCAGAATAGTGAGTGCAGCTCTGGGGTATAATACAGGATGTAACTCAGGATCAGTAATGTAATGTAATGTACACAGTGACTGCACCAGCAGAATAGTGAGTGCAGCTCTGGGGTATAATACAGGAGGTAACTCAGGATCTGTAATGTAATGTACACAGTGACTCCACCAGCAGAATAGTGAGTGCAGCTCTGGAGTATAATACAGGATGTAACTCAGGATCAGTAATGTAATGTATGTTCACAGTGACTGCACCAGCAGAATAGTGAGTGCAGCTCTGGGGTATAGTACAGGATGTAACTCAGGATCAGTAATGTAATGTATGTACACAGTGACTGCACCAGCAGAATAGTGAGTGCAGCTCTGGGGTATAATACAGGATGTAACTCAGGATCAGTAATGTAATGTAATGTACACAGTGACTGCCCCAGCAGAATAGTGAGTGCAGCTCTGGAGTATAATACAGGATGTAACTCAGGATCAGCAATGTAATGTATGTGTGTGTGACTGCACCAACAGAATAGTGAGTGCAGCTCTGGGGTATAATACAGGATGTAACTCAGGATCAGTAATGTAATGTATGTACACAGTGACTGCACCAGCAGAATAGTGAGTGCAGCTCTGGGGTATAATACAGGATGTAACTCAGGATCAGTAATGTAATGTATGTACACAGTGACTGCACCAGCAGAATAGTGAGTGCAGCTCTGGAGTATAATACAGGATGTAACTCAGGATCAGTAATGTAATGTATGTACACAGTGACTGCACCAGCAGAATAGTGAGTGCAGCTCTGGAGTATAATACAGGATGTAACTCAGGATCAGTACAGGATCAGTAATGTAATGTATGTACACAGTGACTGCACCAGCAGAATAGTGAGTGCTGCTCTGGAGGTTTAAGGCATGTACACACGTTGCAGTTTTCTCTTGTTTTTGTTGCATTTTTTTCTGCACATACTTGTCACAAAACCTCAACAGTTTCCTAGTACATAGTTCATACTGATGACTGGGAAGAATGCATGTATTTTATGCTGCATTTTTCCTGCCAACTCAGCAGTATTTGCAGCATACTTTTTATGTAGTGTCAAAGTGAAATCTGACCTCCATTATATCACCAAGCCCTTTTATCAAGAGTTTGTTCAATGCGTTGTACCCAGGATTGAATATGTGCTGGCATCTTGTAAAGTGGTGATATATTGCTTCCGCATGGGGTCTCTCAGACGCCCAGCTGTGCAGGGGACCTGAATGGCTGGATGCATGTCCCTGCACAGTGGACGGCCGGCCAGTGCGCTGCAGGGAAATACAGCGATGGGGCGCAGCTCTGCAGCACATTAGTGGGGTCACAGAGTCCAGAACACCACGTATCATAACGTCACGGCTTTTCCTAACAGTTCACATGATGGGAATGCCTCTTTAGTAAGGTAACTACAAAGAATGGTGGGTCTAGTGCAAATGCCATGGCCTGTAGGCAGCTGACAACATCTGTGTAGGTCTAGAAGTGAGGTTTGCTGCTGTCAGAGAATAGCACAAATCTATTGTCTTCCCTCAGATGGCTCTGGCCCTTTTTTTGTTTTTTTCTGTGGTTCAGACACCTTAAGTGGAAATGTTACCGTCTTGCATTTCTCCGCAGCGTTGTTCTTCCCCCACAAGAATGTGTTATGTTCAGTATTTTTATGTCATGGTGTAATAGAAATAACAGATTGACTCTCTTCCTGAGTGCAGGGGAAGTCATGTATGTGACACTTCAGTACAATGGGGGAAATGTGGTTTTGTCACGATATTAACCCATTTTTTTTTTTCCAATTTCTCCTTTGAAGAAGTTCTCTTCTATTTGTGGGATATCTAGCTACCGGATCTAGAATTCTGTTCATGAAGGTATTGAAGATTTATTGGGTGAATTGAAGGACCATGAAACATAGAAAATGCAGAAAAAAATATATAAATCCTGTGCAATTAATCCCTTCAATTCTATTTTGCCTTGTTTCACAAATAAAGTGACTTTCAGAATGAAGAAATGAAGTGCATGTAATTTTTTTGTAAAGGATACTTCATTATCATGTATGGCTTTGCCTGAGTTCACATGAATAGGATTGAGCTGCCTTTAGCTCAAGTCTATTTTGCCCGTTTTTGATATATTTGGGAGATACTCGTGAAAGGGTTTGTCCAGTACGGATCTATAGCCATGACTCTTCTTTAGGTTGTAGGGGCCTATTAATGTGAATAGGAGCTGAGCTGCAGTGCTTGAGAATGGCCACTACGCAGTGAGTGGTGCTGCGTCGCTCCGTACAGTGTGTCCGTACGGCTGCTGCCGGCTTATGGGTGACCGGGGGTGTGTGTTGGGTGTTGAAGTCTATTGATCTTGCATTGATGACCTTGTTCTGTGGAGAAGTCATTAAAGAGTCACACTAATAAAGTCCATGGACTATATGAATAATCCTTAGGCTAGGTTCACATTGCGTCAAGTACATGGCGTTAAACGGATCCGTTAAACGCATGTACAGAAAAGGATCAAATTTGTTGAAAAATCGGCTTCACGTTAACGCTTTTGACAGCGTTTTTCTCATTTTGATGTCCGTTCGCGATGTATCCGTTTGTCTGCGTTTGTCACTGTCAATAAAGTTTTTTTTTTTTCTGTGCAATACACTACGTGGCTCTGTGATGTATACTACGTCACTGGGCAATATACTACGTAGCTGGGCAATATACTACGTGGACATGCATATTCTAGAATACCCAATGCATTATCGGGCCACCATCTAGTGTATATATATATATATATATATATATATATATATATATATATATATATATATATATATACAAATGTACTTACATTTCCTGTGATCTTTTGCAAGACACTTTTTCTCTGGTGTGCAGCAGGCCTCAGGATGTGCGCTGGGGACAGTAATGGCCGAAATCCTGTTTCCTGTCACATGACCACATGGACATCCCTCAAACGCTATTAAAACGTATGGTTCTTTTTTGAAATTTATCAAGATTTGCGTCTGGCTGCGTTTGCAATAGACATCAATGGCAGAATTAACGCTTCCGTTAGTATTGCGTTAGCTTGGCCGGACCCAAAAACGCTGCAAGCCGCGTTCCAAGGTCCGTCAGAAAAAAACGTTATGTGACTAACGCATGCCAAATTTGGCATGCGTCACGAGGCGTCAGACAATGCAAGTCTATGTGCGTTATATTGCGTTTTCACTACTTAAAAACGTGTCCGTTAGACGGACTCACCTAGCGCAATGTGAACCTAGCCTTAGTGAGATACATTGCGGCAGTCCCTGCAGGGGAGTGTAGCATGCCATGACGGCTATTGGCAGCTTTCCTACGTGGCTCATTTTGTGGAGTCACCCCCCACTTCCCCTGCGCGGGTCCACCTCCGGCTGTGATGTCATTATGCCCTGACAGCATGGGGACAATCCTCTTAAGGAGGCTCTGCTAAATCGATGACCGTCAGTATCAGGTATTCCTATTTTCTTCTCTTCTCCCTACTCCATAAATGTACAGAGCTATAACCAGCGTTTACTAAAGCCACCCTCTTCAATCAGTTGATGTCTTGGGAGGTTTTTCAGGGTGATCCCCAGCTGATCTCTCATTTTGCTAAGTATCTATTGGTTTTGTACAGCTGGAGAGCCTTGATGATGATTGCACAGAACAAGAGACTTTTTCACCAGCCAAATGTCAGCGTGCACCTATGCAGGAAAGTAAGAACGCACCATGGAGTGGAAAAGCTTCTCGTCTTAAAGGATCCACATAATCTCCACGTAGCCTAGAGGAGCTGGTGCGGTTTCCTAGAGGAGCTGGTGCGGTTTCCTAGAGGGGCTCGCCTGGTTTCCTAGAGGGGCTCGCCTGGTTTCCTAGAGGGGCTCGCCTGGTTTCCTAGAGGGGCTCGCCTGGTTTCCTAGAGGGGCTCGCCTGATTTCCTAGAGGGGCTCGCCTGATTTCCTAGAGGGGCTCGCCTGGTTTCCTAGAGGGGCTCGCCTGGTTTCCTAGAGGGGCTCGCCTGGTTTCCTAGAGGGGCTCGCCTGGTTGCCTAGAGGGGCTCGCCTGGTTGCCTAGAGGGGCTCGCCTGGTTGCCTAGAGGGGCTCGCCTGGTTGCCTAGAGGGGCTCGCCTGGTTGCCTAGAGGGGCTCGCCTGGTTGCCTAGAGGGGCTCGCCTGGTTGCCTAGAGGGGCTCATAGGATCTTTCCATCGCCCGTGCGTTCATGTTGTCGGTCCTATGTTAATGAACCATTAGACTGATTTTTTTTTTTTTTTTTTATAGCCACTTAGTGATTTTTGCAATTTAGTTTCCACTACAATTAAGTATTTTGTGGCCCTAATGTCGTTGTCTGAGCAATTCACACAATGTTCGCTTTATCTCTTTTAGGTCAGACGTGAGCTGAACCTGCACCATTATGTCCTCCATATTGCCCTTTACGCCTCCCGTTGTAAAACGTCTCCTCGGATGGAAAAAGTCGGCAAGTGGCACCACAGGAGCCGGCGGCGGGGAGCAGAATGGCCAGGAAGAAAAATGGTGCGAGAAGGCGGTAAAGAGCTTGGTGAAAAAGCTGAAAAAGACCGGACAACTGGATGAACTCGAAAAGGCAATCACAATGCAGAACAGCAGTACCAAATGTATTACAATCCCCAGGTATACGCTGAGATCACCGCTCAGTGTCTTGCTCTCATTATTTGGAGGAGCGGGGCGTATGTTGTACCTGTTTAAACTCCCCTTTTGGCAGTACGTGTCTCAGACCAGTGTTCCTAACTTGTTTTATTTTATTTTTTTAAAAAGACTAACATTTGAGGGGGCAGATGTGACGGGGTCGTGTGTTTCCCCCGCACATCTCCGTGAGCTGTGTGTCCTCCATAACTCCGCTCCACAAGGTTTTATGGTTCTCAGGATCTTGCTCTTTGTGTCTTAAATAACCAGATGATACTACACGATGTGTTTCGGAGCTGGCTTGTCACTGAATTACTCACTCGGGTGATGTCACTGCTTCCTGGTGGGCTGCATAGCGGATTTTCTAACATAATGGCTATATTTGTGAAGCTGTCGTGTATGTGGTTACTGTGTCCTCACGTTTCATTTACTTTACAGCACAAATTAAGGAAATGAGTGGTAAAAATGTCATTTTTAGTATGCAAATTGCTACATCAGATAGTGATTGAAGATCAGCTTAAAGGAAATCTGTCAGTAAGATCATCCGCCCCAAACTGCATATATTAGCATGCAGGTCTGTGAAATACAAATCCATCGTTCGTTACCTTTGCATTGGCGAGAAAATACTTGTAATAATTTTAATTTTCATCGATCTGCAAATCGTTTGAGGAGTTAAGTGCTTTGGGTGTTCTGGAGCACTTCCCAAGCCCCTGCCTCCCGAGGTTGCTTTGCCACCCAGCAGTGGCCTCTCTAGGATGATTGATAGCTTACTGTCTGATTTCCTCTCCTGATGTCATGCGGTGAAACAACCTCAGGAGGCAGAAGCTTGCTGAAGTGCTCAGACAATCCCAGAGCACTTAACGTCTTATTGTCATTTAGATTAAAAACGCTACTTTCTCAGGAATGCAACAACCCATAGAAGATATAAAGGTGTCGGTGGATTTCCATTTCAAAGACCTGCATATTCATGTACCTTATGTGGTTGGGGGTTGATCTTACTGACAGGTTCCCTTTTTTAATATCACATCCTTTAAGCAGTAGTCCCACAATTACAAAGTGTCTGATTGTTGGGTGTTCCAATGCTAGGGTTATAGGGGTCTTGTGTCCCCCTGCTTGAATGGGTGGGGGGTCATGCATGTGTGCGCTCACTTCCTATTCCTTGTCTAAGGGTCTGACAGGGCTAAATCCCTACTCCCGCCCAATGATCAGACACTTATTACTTACGCTGTACATGGGTGGTAAATTGTGGGACAAACACCTTCAATGGCTGCCCTTTTAGGGTGCGTGTCCACGTTCATAAAATCCCCTCCACTATGCTGTAGCATCTGGATGCTGTGGGTTGAACGCTGCAGCTGTACGCAACGTTCAATCTATGTATTCCTGAACGTGGACACATACCCTTATTGCTTTTTTTTTTTTTTATGTCTGACTTATTTCTGTTTTTGTTTAATCTCCATATAATAGTCCACCACTTTTACATGAATCTGATTCCCCCCCTCCTTCCATTCTATTAAATCACTATGCACAATGGCTCCAATATCCACGTGACCACTGTCCTTATAATTGGCTTTGGATGATTACTTGCCTTTGATGTGGAGCACATCCTATAACTTGGGCTGCGGCTGCTGAAATCCACAGCGACGTGCCTGATCGCTGAATATGAAGCCTTGATTTCTGCTGTTTTGTCACTTATATTGGTTTTGCCCTCCCCAGGTCCAGCGGCAGCGTTCCCTTTTAAGTGCAGTGAATGTCAAGGTACCTTTCTGGCCCCCTTCACCCAAAGCACCCCACGCAATACTATTGTTGGGTGCCGATGGATTACCATGAAAGACTGGTGACCTAGCCCATCAAAAAGACGTCATAAAGCGGGAAAAAAAATATTGAAAGCCAGAACTACTGTTTAGCAGCCACTTAAAAAAAAAAAAGCAAGCCTTCCCAGGTGTCACAAGATGGCTCGAATAGGAATGTACACCTGATATCCTGCACAGTTATAGGGTAAAAACGTTACTTGAGCCTTTCCTTAAAGGGATTGTCCAGCTCCTGCGACTTCAGACTTGCGAATCCTTACATCGTGCGCACAGTGAGGATTCTCTGGTGCCGGGAACGGCATAGCATATGCATAATTCTGGCCACATTCCAACTAGACTATCTTTCCTTGCTCAATACAAGCCCATCTAGTCGGCATGTGACTACGGTGATTACGGTCATGGGCCTGCCAGCGTCGTAGAGTCCTGGTGCTTACAATGTGAGGATTCACAAGTCACATAGTGACTGCAGACTTGTACCCCAATGCCAGACAACCCCTTTTACAAAATTCTGGAACATGGACCCTCATGAACTCGCTGAACAGGCTGATTGCACTCTTCACAATGTAATATGATTGTGTTCCCACCGGTAGAGGCCATGTCACTGAGCGAGATATGAACTGGCCTGTGTTGTTACTCCCTCTCACATGATCTTCATGCATCCAAGGTAGACAGAGAAGAGAGCTTGTTATGTTATTAGCCTTTATAGGCAGAAAATGGCGGAGCAATGGTGGTGTCCTGATTGGAAGAATCCATCTCTTATCGCAACAATTCCTTTTTTTTTTTTTATATGGGGGGCCCATGTACAGTGCCTGATAATTGGCAACAAGCATTCCTGGTCCGCACTCATTCTCGGTTATCGTTCTCACAGCCCCCCTAAAAAAGAGAGAAACTATCGTGGATTGCTTAAAAATGATTGTTCTCAGCGGCACATTGTGTCGTAAACTGTATGTGCTGCCTAGAACCATGGTATTCTATGCACACGGATTGGGATCAGCGTGTCTTAAGCTGATCCTGAGATTGATGGGCCAGTAGTCACCGTGTCTTTGTACCACCGGGAAAGAAAAAAAGCACATAAAGTAGGACGCAGGGCTGAGAATCTGTTTTTCATCCTGTGGATTTACAAAAAAACACCTAAAGTAGGACGCAGGAATGACCAATCATGGTGATGGCGTATTTCCACTACACGTGTACATTGTACCTGATTTTACACCTTTTTATATGCTACATTTATTGACCTTTTGCATGTACTTAAGAACCAGTGCCCTCCACCCCACCCCCAAATGCTACAGCCATATTTCCATGATATTATGGCTTTGTTAATCAGAAATGAATGCTTTTAGGGCTGCAGCCATGGAATCACACTAGTCTTAGCCGCCCTGATGTGTGCAGTGATGACCTTTTGCAGTGTGTTTGTATTGCATGCGGCGAGTGCCTGGCTCTGCTGCTAATGGCTGTATACTGTATGCGAGGGTACAACCTGTTGTCAGCGGAGTCTGTGCTGTCTGATCTTTACAATGGCAGGCCGACGGGGTGGGACAAGCTCAGGGCAGTGTTCAGGAGCTCCTATAAAACTGCGCTCTGCGGATGGGGGATCGTTAATTTTTGGGAAGTGATTGGTTTTTCTGTGTTCACATGGCATCGGGGGGCTCATTTATGTCCTATAACATGGCGTATTCCAACCAGTGATGCAATGCATGTGCTATCGGGGGGTTAGATTATTATTATATTTTCCCCTAGTAGCAGTGATTGTGAATCATGATCAGTTGAGGGTTCACCAAAAGAGCTCAAGTTTTTGCAAAAATGTATAAAACAAATTGCTGAAACGCATCTTTCATAATGTAGAATAATTGATGGACCCCAAATAATTAGTAAATTGGCTGATAACCGTAGCACCAGTTCCTTCTGTAAGCTCATTACCAATGTCTTTCCTCGTCTGCATCGTGTCATCACATGCCGGAGTGAAGACCAGGAAACTGCAAAAACTTCTGCTTTTATGAAGGCGGCCGCACTTGCTGGTGAACATGGCATCTGATCGGCAGCACCCGACTGCTACTTTAATTCCTACGGAAGCAGGAAGGGTGCACTTACTTCTTTCCCACATTGCTTCTGCATTTTGGCCCGTTTTTTTGTTAAATACCGACACGTGTGGATGTATGTGTGTAGTTTGGTAGTGCTTCTTTTAATCACTTGAATGCCATAGTCGTCATTGATCAGAATATCTAAGGGGTTAAAGAGCTGGGATTGGAGTTGTCTCTGATCTTGGCGGTGTTACGGCAGACGGCACAAGATGCTGAGCTCAGTCAGTGATTAGCTGCAGCGCTGTCGATATAACGTCACCACTGCAACCAAATGAAGACTACCATAGCAATGGAGAAACAGTGCCGGACCCGAGGAGGTTGAGTGATGCGCTTTTTTTAATTTTTAATTTTTATTTTTAAATCTATAGTGTGCTTGTCTCATAAGCAATGGGAACTTCCCAAGGTTTCAGTAGGAAACTGTTGAGCTGATGACGACTCGTGTGTGCGTGGGATTTGCTTGCGGTCAGCAGGGTTCTTTCTCCTTTAGTGTCGGATTGTCTGACCAGCTGATGAGTGAGCGGTTGTGGGTCCAGAGCGAACGTCTGAACGGATCTCTGTGCTCCGGATAATCTGTAAAAATGTAATTACACGACATTTGAGTCTAATTGCGCTTAGCTGGCCTCCTAAACCTTGCAGTGCGCGCTGACCGTCTCCTCATACGTCCTCCCTTGTGTAATCGCGTGCATTAAATTATCTGTGTTTGCTTTGCGGCCTCTCAAATATTTGATAAAAATACCAGAGGTCAGCTGCGCTCCAGCAAAGAGGAAAACTTGGAAAGTATTCTAAAGTTTCAGGGCTGAGTTACTGTCTCAGCGACTGTTTTGTCTTCGCCCGTTACCCGTCCTCTAAACACGGCCTTTACATTCATGTGGCCCCGGTGAGTGAGATGACATTTATGTTCACATAAACCGGCCATACAAGTGAGATGTAACTGTCCCGCAGATGATAATTAAATATACATTTCAACAGGCAAAAAAAACCATTTCATATATTTCCATTAAGTAAAAAAAATCAATCCAATAAAAAAAAAAATCTTTTTTTAGACAATTTATTGGCTCACAATCTAATCTTGTGTCTTCAGGAGCGTGCCGTTCCTCTGCCTCCCGGCTTATTACTTTTTGGAGGAGGTGTGCACTTGAAGATTGACATTTCAGCGGCTTGGCCGTGCCGCCGGTCTGAACTATGTACCCTCCCATGTTAGTTCGAGAGACGACTTGCATCCGCTGAAGCGCCAAGTGTGTAAGCGCTGCACTCTTTTGCTAGGTAGCCGACCCACTCTTGATAGAATGCGGAGGTGGCCGGTAACCTAGGCAACAAGCCTTATACAATGTAACTAAAAATGCTTTCAGGAACGAAAAAGATATTTAATAAGAGATATATTGCAAAGTTGCTTGTATTTAAAAACACATTGCAAGATGAGACAAACCCTATAACTAGGTGAGGCAGACTTGTTAGCACATCCTGTGCCCCATTTATGGAGACCAATGAAGAAGGCTTTGTTGGCACCCTGGATTCAGCACTTGGTATCTCGTGCTCTTCACATCGGCAGATGTACAGAGTCCGTGTGTCGCTTATATGGAGTCTCTGTAGAACGCCTCCTGCTTCATTCAGGCCACCGGATATTGTCTGCAGCTCGCACAGAGGTTACACGTATACGTCAGCTAGGTGGTAACGACAGAAGATGTGGCTGGTGCAGATAAGACCTTGGAGTTTGTGTCTCCGGATTAAAGGCGCGGACATCGGAAGCGGCAACGTTCGTGTCACAGGCAGACGCAGGACTTACTCATCGCTTCATCTGGTCACTTTCTGCAGGAGTAAACCTCTAGTGAAATCTGGCACGCAGATTGCCCAACTCTGGCCTTAGGGGAAGGGGGTGCACTTCCTTTTTTTAATGTGAATTTTAAAGCTAAACTTAGATGGTGAAGTTTGTTTTCCTGTAGATGCAGAACATAAGGAGGAGCGCAGTTGGAGGTGACCTTGTTTTCTTCTTTTGTGAGTTAATGGAACATAATGTATCTCCCAGTGTATTTATGATGCATGTGTCCTAATAGCACATATCCATGAGAGATCCCACCAGCCTGATGTCCCCAGTGATCACATAAATGATGGCTGACCCAGGCTGTGCGTTGGGATCATGCCCTTAGTGATGAGATTACCATCAGTGCTACCCTGAAGGGATCATTTACAGCTGCCACAGCAAGCGCCGAACGGCAGTGTAACAAGTCAATCAGCGGTAATTTACATGGGGGGATGACAATCAATCCTCACTACATATGGTTTGCCCCTTTCCTGTCTACATAAGATGTGCGATCACTGATTTCTTGATGCAAACCGCACCTGGCCGCTGCCATGATTACAGGGGCCCATGATCAGGAACAAGCGCTCAGCAGAAATACAAAAATGATTTTTAGCCAAAAATACATGCAAAAAAGAAAAATCTATAAAATAAATATATATATATATATATTTTTTTTTTTATGTATTTTTTTTTTTTGCATGTATTTTGGGCTAAAAATCATTTTTGCATTCAGGTTTCAGTACAAATGTCAGAACCAGGAAAAGGCAAATGGTGCAAGCATTCATGCCAAAAGTAATGCAAAAGTTGTGTGTTTGTCTTTTTAGGCCAAAGTGCATGCAAAAATTTTATATATATATATATATATATATATATATATATATATATATATATATATATATATATATATATATATATATATATATATATATATATATATATATATATATATATACTCTATTTGCATTCAGGTTTCATTACGAAGGTCTGCACTATTTGCCATTTCCAGGCTGTTTCTTTCCCTGCATGATCCATTTTGATATGGCCCGCTATCATAAATCAGGTGATAGGAAGTCAGAGAATCCGTCAGTGAGTCTGGTTGTGACCAGGGTCGTTTGTAGCTTGGTTCACTCATTGTGTAAGATGGAAGCTGTAGACATCAAGCAGTGTAAAAAATATATATATAATGAAACTGAATTGTAAAAATGTTTACTACTTACATGAAATGAAAGAAAAAAAAATGTCCTTAAAGGGGGCCATCCCCTTTAAATCTGAATGTTGACATGCAGAATATTGATGATTGTGAGGCTGTGTTCATTTATGGGGGCCGGTTGTGAGCACTGCTTTGCCCGATTTAGGCTCTGATGACTTTTTACTTGAGAAGGGAGCGTTGCCGGATACACCGACTCCTGCTCTTCTCTAAATGCAGGAATATGATATTGACACTTGTGCAGCACAGTTAGGCGACATGTCATATTGGTACTTGTAGGGCCTCCCAGATTGGGGGGTCTCTATAACTGATGATTAGTATGGGACCACCCTCCGCTCTGTGCTGTTACCATTGTTGTCAGCCATGTTTCACTCATTCTTGAGGGGGCCGAACTGTAATCCTCCGAGCTGCATTGTTGTGACCTCCATCCCGTCTTCTCTGTGTGTTCAGCTTTTCCACATTTTGTCATAGCTTTTACTTCCGATCACTTCTTCCATTTAACCCCTTCCTTTACACTAACGATGCCATTCTTTTTGTATCTTCTATGTGAAGGAAGTGTTCTGTACCTTTTTTTTTTTTTCCTCCATGTTTTGACCTCATGGTATATCAAATAACCATGCTTCCATTGTTCACATCAATTTTTGTTTTTTCGATTTATTGCACAGCACTTGCTCTGAAATTTGGGGACTGAGTACACCAAATACCATAGATCAGTGGGATACCACAGCCCTTTACAGCTTCTCTGAACAAACCAGGTGAATATTCTGCACTCTGTCGCATAGAGCTCTGGGTGGGGGGAGAGGGGCTAGACATGGACCTCAGGAGGGTGCTTCTTCTGAAATCAATTTACAATTACGTTTCTGGATGTTTAATTTAACTTCTTTTCTTTTTTTTACGTTTGTGTTTTTTTTTTTTGTTATTTACTAGCTTTGACCAACGAAATCTGATTTTAGAGTGTAAGTGTTGGTCAGGCCCAGCGGAAATATCCAATTATCAATGTTGGGGAGCGGCTGACGTGATGAAGGCGTACTATACTTCTCAGTGGCCATTCACCCCCTTCAACTGGGCAGGACAACATGTACATTTTAAAGCCATATACATTCGTTTACATCATGTATTGCACAAACGGATCCCAAGCATAGTCTAAGAGTGATTCTCCGATCCATCCTTCCACGGTTCTTTTGTCAGCCATTGATTGAGGAGCCAGAGAATTTACATTCAAGTTCCACGCTTAGATATTTCTTGGTTCATGTTATTTCAGTTATTTATTTTCTGTTTGTCTCATTATTTTGTCCATTTCACAACCATTTACATCTGCATTTGTGTATGTACATATGCAGTTAGTGTTCATGGGCTGTTGTGTGGAAAGAAAACTGGAGGGGGAGTTAATTTAAGGCTATGTTCACTATCGAGCACTATGTTACAGTCTAGGATCTACTTAAAAGGTTGAATCATTTAATTATCCTGCACTGATCCTGAGTTACATCCTGTATTATACCCCAGAGCTGCACTCACTATTCTGCTGGTGCAGTCACTGTGTACATACATTACTGATCCTGTACTGATCCTGAGTTACATCCTGTATTATACCCCAGAGCTGCACTCACTATTCTGCTGGTGCAGTCACTGTGTACATACATTACATTACTGATCCTGAGTTACCTCCTGTATTATACCCCAGAGCTGCACTCACTATTCTGCTGGTGCAGTCACTGTGTACATACATTACACTACTGATCCTGAGTTACATCCTGTATTATACTCCAGAGCTGCACTCACTATTCTGCTGGTGCAGTCACTGTGTACATACATTACATTACTGATCCTGAGTTACCTCCTGTATTATACTCCAGAGCTGCACTCACTATTCTGCTGGTGCAGTCACTGTGTACATACATTACATTACTGATCCTGAGTTACCTCCTGTATTATACTCCAGAGCTGCACTCACTATTCTGCTGGTGCAGTCACTGTGTACATACATTACATTACTGATCCTGAGTTACCTCCTGTATTATACTCCAGAGCTGCACTCACTATTCTGCTGGTGCAGTCACTGTGTACATATATTACATTACTGATCCTGAGTTACATCCTGTATTATACCCCAGAGCTGCACTCACTATTCTGCTGGTGCAGTCACTGTGTACATACATTACATTACTTTACTGATCCTGAGTTACCTCCTGTATTATACTCCAGAGCTGCGCTCACTATTCTGCTGGTGCAGTCACTGTGTACATACATTACATTACTGATCCTGAGTTACATCCTGTATTATACTCCAGAGCTGCACTCACTATTCTGCTGGTGCAGTCACTGTGTACATATATTACATTACTGATCCTGAGTCACATCCTGTATTATACTCCAGAGCTGCACTCACTATTCTGCTGGTGCAGTCATTGTGTACATACATTACATTACTGATCCTGAGTTACCTCCTGTATTATACCCCAGAGCAGCGCTCACTATTCTGTTGGTACAGTCACTGTGTACATACATTACATTACTGATCTTGAAGATCAGGAGTTTCATCCTGTATGTACACAGTGACTGCACCAGCAGAATAGTGAGTGCAGCTCTGGAGTATAATACAGGATGTAACTCAGGATCAGTAATGTATGTACACAGTGACTCCAGCAGAATAGTGAGTGCAGCTCTGGAGTATAATACAGTTTAAGTAATGTAATTTGACTCAACTTTTTACGTAGATTTCTTGTGTGTGTAAAATGGTGTTCAGCAGTGAGCGCGCTGTAGATGGGGCATAATAAATGTATTTATTTTGGCTACTCTTTATTTTGCTTCTCCCTAATGCATACTGCGGCTGATACTTTCTGCTCTTATACCAGATGGACTTAGCAGTATAGGTGACCGTTAGTGTAGTACAGATAGGGGGCGCTGTAGTCCTGACTTTCGGGATGGTTCTGCTGTGCAATATGCCGCCTCCTGTAAACGTTAGGATACATGTCAGTGTCTCGCTTTTTTACGGCTTTGCTTATGTTTTTGCTCTGTTTTTTCCAGTGCTGCTGCCGTCTTTGTGTTTGCATGATGATCTAGCATCCGTTTTGCTGCAGCTTCTCTCTACGCTTGGTTATAACCTCAGCTGCTACAGTCTCGAGTGTATCTTCATTTTTATTTTTCTTCCTCTCAACTAATTGTTACTGCCAGGTGTATGTGCTGTGTGTCAGTGGTGGGTACATTCACCCGCACCCTGTGCCTCCTCGTCTCGGTGAATGCTGATCTAGCTCCTGCTTTCTCTGTGCACTCTCTCTGCTGTAATCTTCCATCTTCTCCTCTCGCTTCAGTGTTTGCACATTTTATTTAATGTAATGATATCCTTTTAAAGCTTTCATTTTTTTTTTCTTTCTTTTTTTTTTTTTCTCCCTAATATTCATTCTTCCTCTGCCCAGGTCTCTAGATGGCCGCCTTCAAGTGTCCCACCGCAAGGGTTTACCGCACGTTATTTACTGTCGTCTCTGGCGCTGGCCGGACCTCCATAGTCATCATGAACTGAAGGCTATTGAAAATTGTGAATATGCTTTTAATCTTAAGAAAGATGAAGTTTGTGTCAACCCTTATCACTATCAGAGGGTGGAAACTCCAGGTAAGTGCAAGGTTACACTTTTGTGCTTTCTTTTTGGTTCACTGCTACTCTCCTTCACTGACAATGGAGCCTCTGGTCTCTTTGCTAGACAGGGGACAAGACAAAGTGGTCCCTGGGTCCAATAAAATTCTTCAAGAAATGTAACTTAAATTACTTTCATTCCAACAAGTCTTGCAAAGTCCTATACTAGACAGTCTAAATAAATAAGTAAATTATATATGTATGTATGTGTGTATATATATATATATATATATATATATATATATATATATATATATATATATATATATATATATATATATATATATATATATATCTATATCTAATTCTAGAGGGAGATATAATATATGTAATTTTTATATAGTGATGAGAATGAGTATTTGATACACTGCCAATTTTGCAAGTTTTCCCACCTACAAAGAATGGAGATTTCTGTCATTATTATCGTAGGTACACTTCAACTGTGAGACAGAATTTAAAATAAAGAAAACATGATATCACATTGTATGATTTTTACATAATTAATTAATTTGCATTTTATTGCATGAAATAAATATTTGATACAATAGAAAAGCAGAAGTTAATATTTGTTACAGAAATCTTTGTAATTACAGAGGTCATATGTTTCCTGTATTTCTTGTCCAGGTTTGCACACACTGCAGCAGGGATTTTGGCCCACTCCTCCATATAGATCTTTCAGGTTTTGAGGCTGTCGCTGGGTAACATTGAGTTTTATCTCCCTCCATAGATTTTCTATTGGATTCAGGTCTGGAGAACTGGCTAGGCCACTACAGGACCCTGAAATGCTTCTTAAGAAGCAACTCCTTAGATGCCCTGGCTGTGTGTTTCGGGTCATTGTCATGCTGGAAGACCCAGCCATGACCCATCTTCAATGCTTTTCCTGAGGGAAGGAGGTTGTTGGCCAAAGTCTTGCAATATATGACCCCATCCATCCTCCTTTCAGTACGTTGCCTTCGTCCTGTCCCCTTTGCAGAAATACACCCCCAAAGTATTGTTTCCCTTCCATGCTTCACGGTAGGGATGGGTTTCCAGGGTTTGTACTCATCCTTCTTCTAACTCCAAACAAGGCAAGTGGAGTTGATACCAAAAGTTCTATTTTGGTCTCATCTGGCCATATGACCTTCTCCCATGCCTCCTGCATCATCCAGATGGTCAGTGGCGAACCTCAAACGGACATATGCTGCGTGAGCAGGGGACCTTACGTGCCCTGCAGGATTGGAATGCATGACGGTGTAGTGTGTTACAAACGGTAATATGTGAGACTGTGGTCCTAGCTCTCTTCAGGTCATTGACCAGGTCCTCCTGTGTAAATTGTGTTGATTCCTGACCTTTCTCAGAATCCTCTTTACCCCATGAGGCGAGATTTTGCACGGAGCCCCAGACCCAGGAAGATTGACAGTCATCTTGTGTTTCTTCCATTATCTAATAATTGTGCCAGCAGTTGTTGCCTTCTCACCAAGCTGCTTGCCTATTGTCCTGTAGCCATCCCAGCCTTGAGCAGGTCTACAGTTTTGTCCCTGGTGTCCTTAGGCTATGTGCACACGTTGCGGATTAGGCTTAGGAATTTCTGGTGCGGATTCTGTCTCTCCTGGCCGAAAACGCACCTGCGGTTTTTGTGCAGTTCCGCAGCATTTTTTTGTGCGTTTTTGCTGCGTTTTTTACCCCTGCGGTTTTCTATAATGGAGTGGGTACAAAAACACTGCAGATTCTCAAAAAAGAATTGACATGCTATTTTTTTTTAAAGCCGCAGCATTTCCGCAACGGATTTTCCGCAAAGTGTGCACAGCTTTTTTTTTTTTCCAGTGATTTACATTGTACTGTAAATCAATTGCAGATCTGCAGCGTTTCTGCACCTCAAAAAACGCTGTGGATCCGCAGCAAATCCGCAACGTGTGCACAGACCCTTAGACAGCTCTTTGGTCTTGGGCATGGTGGAGAGGTTGGAGTGTGATTGTGTGGACAGGTGTCTTTTATACAAGTAACGAGTTCAAACAGGTGCAATTAATACAGGTAATGAGTGCAGAGTAGGAGAAAAACTAACAGGTCTGTGAGAGCCAGAATTCTTGCTGGTTGGTTGATCAAATACTTATTTAATGCAATAAAATTCAATTATTTAAAAATCATATAATGTGATTTTCTGATTTCTATTTTTAGATTCTCTCACAGGTGTAGTGTACCTACCATAAAAATGACAGACTTCTTCATTCTTCATAGGTGGGAAAACGTGCAAAATTAACTGTGTCAAATTTTTATTTTCCCCACTGTATGTCTATATAATGTATGTGTAATTATAATGCGTGTGTGTATACATGTATGTAACCAGAAAATTATTGTAATTACACATGTTTATTTCCTTTGTATTGGAACAATACAAAAAACCGGCACAAAACAAAATTTTACACACTGCCCCTCTGGACAAAATCGCTGGCACCTTTCAAAAATTGAGGGGAAAACAACTTTGTTTCAAGCTTGTAATGCTTGTTCAAACTCACTTGTGGCAAGTAACAGGTGTGGGCAATATGAAAATCACACCTGAAACCAGATAAAAAGGGGAGAAGTTGACTCAATCTTTGCATTGTGTGTCTGTGTGTGCCACACTAAGCATGGAGAGCAGATGTAGAAGAGAACTGTCTGAGGACTTGAGAACCAATAATGTTGAACAATTTCAACAATCTCAAGGTTACAAGTCCGTCTCCAGAGATTTTGATGTTCCTTTGTCCATGGTGCGCAACGTAATCAACAAGTTTACAACCCATGGCACTGTAGCTAATCTCCCTGGACGTGGACAACACAGAAAAATTGATGAAAGGTTGCAACACTGGATAGTCCGGCTGGATAAGTAGCCCCAATCAAGTTTCAAAGAAATTCAAGCTGTCTTGCAGGCTCAGGATGCTTCGGTGTCAGCGAAACGATCTGTTAACATTTGAATGAAATGAAACGCTATGGCAGGACACCCTGGAGGACCCCACTACTGACAGAGGCATAAGAAAGCTGAGTAAGCCAAAATCCTTCTGGGAAAGCGTCTTGTGGACAGATAAGTCTAAGATAGAGCTTTTGGGTAAAACGCATCATTCACAGTTTACCAAAAAACGGAATGAGGCCTGCAAAGAAATGAACACACTACTCACAGTCAAATATGGTGGAGGTTCAAACCTGTTTTGGCGTTGTTTTGCTGCCTCTGATGCTGGGTGCATTGAATGTGTATGGGGCATCATGAAATCTAAAGATTATCAAGGGTTTTGGGTCCCCATGTACTACTTAGTGTCGGAAAGCTGGGTTTGCGTCCTAGGTCATGGGTCTTACAGGAGAACAACGACCCCAAACATACTTGAAGAAGCACGGAGAAACAAAGCGTAGGAGTGTTCTGAAGTGACAACAGTGAGTCCGGATCTACCTCCCAATGAACAACTGTGTAGAGATCTTAACACTGCTGGTGGGAGAAGACGCCTTCATATATGAGAGATCTGGAGCAGTTTGCAAAAGAAGAGTAATCCGAAATTCCAGTTGAGAGGTTGTTGATGATGATATGAATACACGTAAAGGAAAAACATGTAACTGCAATAATTTTCTGTGAGAAATACTTCATTTTCTGGAACTCTTGCAAGAGTCCCAACACTGCCATCACTGTGTATGTATATGTACGATACAGGTGAGCTCAGGCACCAGCCAACTACGGTACTTGCCACACATATGAAACGGTTTCCATTTGTTAGAGCTTTTGCAGGTAAGGAAGGAAGATTGTGGTGCTAGCTCACAAGTATAATGCGACAGTCATTTGAAGAAACAGAGCAGCACTCGCCAAACCTTTTTAAAAGATGGAAAATCCTTTATTTTTCAATGCATCTGGACATACATAGGGTACACAGGAGAATGCATGGTGCTGGAGGGATTGTGGGAGTCTATTCCTTTTGTTAGTAGTTTGACAAATCCACACCCCATCACAGCTTTAACAAACATTCAGTGTTAATTGCGAAAAAACTTTTCAACAATACATTTAAAATGACTATCATTTTATAAAAAAAACGATTTACAAGAACATTCGTAGGTCAATCCTGTGGTTTAATTCCTTTCTGCCCTCGGATGGAGTAGTACATCCGAGTATAGAACCCCCGCTTTGATGTGGGCTTCGGCGGTGAACCCGCATCAAAGCCAGGACATGTCAGCTGTTTTGAACAGCTGACATGTGCCCGCAATAGGCGCGGGCGGAATCGCGATCCACCCTCACCTATTAACTAGTTAAATGCCGCTGTCAAACGCTGACAGCGGCATTTAATAAGAGGTCTCCCAGTGGTCGGCGCTCATAGCAATTCAGTAATTCTGCTACGTAGGGGCGATCTGAGCATCGCCTCTATGTAGCAGAGCCGATCAAGTTGTAGCAGCTTCTAGCCTCCCATGGAGGCTATTGAAGGATGCCGAAATAAAAAAAAAAAGTTTTTAAAAATATGAAGAAAAAAAAAAAAAGTTCAAATCACCCCCCTTTCACTCCATTGAAAATAAAACAATAAAAAAATCAAGCATACAAATATTTGGTATCACCACTTTCAGAATCTCCCGATCTATCAATAAAAAGGTTTAACCTGATCGCTAAACGGTGTGGCGAGGAAAAAAAGTCAAAATGCCAGAATTACGTTTTTTTCGGTCGCCCCCCACATTGAATTAAAATGCAATAACGGGCAATCAAAAGAACATATCTGCACCAAAATGGTATCATTAAAACCGTCAGCTCGCACGTAAAAAATAAGCCCTCATTCGACTCCAGATCACGAAAAATGGAGACGCTATGGGTATCGGAAAATGGCGTGTTTTTTTTTTTTTTTTTAACAAAGTTTGGAATTTTTTTTGACCACTGAGATAAAAAAAAAATAACCTATACATGTTTGGTGTCTATGAAGTCATAATGACCTGGAGAATCATAATGGCTGGTCAGTTTTAGCATTTAGTGAACCTAGCAAATAAGCCAAACAAAAAAACAAGTGTGGGATTGCACTTTTTTTGCAATTTCACCGCACCTGGAATTTATTTCCCGTTTTCGAGTTCACGACATGGTAAAACCAATGGAGTCGTTCAAAAGTACAACTCGTCCCACAAAAAATAAGCCCTCACATGGCCATATTGATGGAAAAAATAAAAAAGTTATGGCTCTGGGAAGAAGGGGAACGAAAATGCAAAACTGAAAAAAGCTGGAGCTCATGAAGGGGTTAAGCCTAACGGACCTTGTGCTGAAGTTTTCGTTATCCATTTAGCCTCCTTTCTTAGTAACATTTTATTGTGATCTCCCCGTTGCAGAGGGTAGTTATCCCTTTCCAGACCAGCAAAGCACAATACATTAGGGTTTGATCCATGGGATTCTTGAATATGCTAAATCAATTGTGGGAGCCTTTTCCAGTGCTAATAGATTTATAATGCTCACGAAAACTGATAAAAGGGGTCTAATAATTTTTTTTCCCCAATTTAAAAAAAAAAAAAAAAATTGCAAGAACAAAGAATAATACAAACCACTTGTGTGGTTCCGCATATGAAATCCCCTACTTGATGTTGAAGTGAACCTATCGTAATTATTTTACTATGTTCATCGGACAGGAGGAGCAATTTCCATACCTGTAATTGCCTTTCGGACTACTTTTATAAATTCAGCTATTTATTACGGGTTCCATTCTTTTGTGGACCAGAATGTCCCCCAAGTTGCATCCTCTCTCTATGAAAAAAATAGTTTTTTGGATTGCTATACTGCGCAAATCTTTGTCCCCTTCAATAAATATATATGAAGTTTGCTAGAGAGAATTTGGATTATCCAGAAGTATTGGGAGAATGTCATATACTTTGATGAGTTATAGAGAAGAAGGCGTGCACTCAGTGTATGATTAAATAAGTGCTGGCTGGACGTGGAAATGATCCAAACAAAGTCATATATTGAAGAAAACAGCTGCACTCAGGTTTGGATTTTTTGTATGCATAACAGGAGCAAAAAGTTTATTCAAGTCACCGCAATGTTAAGGCAATTAGGAGAGGGACTCCGTGTTAGGTATAAAGTAGGTAAGTACGGTAGGTAACATTTCGACCCCGTGGTGGGTATTTGACAAACCTCACTTGAAAGAGGCACCGCTCCAGCTCCTGCAGTATTCCCAGGGACATACCCCTTCCGTCCCATTCCGGATCTCCACATGCATTCCCGTACTGGGAATTTCCTCTTTCAAGTGAGGTTTGACAAAGACCCACCACGGGGTCTAAACGTTACCTACTTACCTACTTTATACCTACCATGGAGTCCCTCTCCTAATTGCCTTAACATTGTGGTGACTTGAATAAACTTTTTGCTCCTGTTTTGCATTCAAAAAATCCAAACCTGAGTGCAGCTGTTTTCTTCAATATATGGTCTGATGAAACCAAAGTAGAACTGTTTGGTAGAAACAAAACTCGTGTTTGGAGGAGAAAGAATGCGGAGTTGCATCCAAAGAACACCATACCTACTGTGAAGCATGGGGATGGCAACATCATGCTTTGGGGTTGTTTCTCTGCTAAGGGACCAGGACAACTGATCCGTGTACATGAAAGAATGAATGGGGCCATGAATCGTGAGATTTTGAGTGCAAACCTCCTTCCATCAGCAAGGGCATTGAAGATGAAACGTGGATGGGTCTTTCAGCATGATAATGATCCCAAGCACACCACCAGGGCAACGAAGGAGTGGCTTCATAAGAAGCATATGAAGGTCCTGGAGTGGCCTAGCCAGTCTCCAGATCTCAACCTCCTAGAAAACCTTTGGAGGGAGTTGAAAGTCCATGTTGCCCAGCAACAGGCCCAAAACATCACTGCTCTAGAGGAGACCTGTATGGAGGAATGGGCCAACATACCAACAACAGTGTGTGCCAACCTTGTAAAGATTACAAAAAACTTTTGACCTCTGTCATTGCCAACAAACGATATAAAACAAAATATTGAGATTAATTTTTGTTAATGACCAAATACTTATTTTCCACCATATTTTCCAAAAATAAATCTTAACAAATCAGACAAGGTGATTTTCTGGATTTGTTTTCTCATTTTGACTCTGTTGTGGTCTACCTATGATGTCAATTACAAGCCTCTCTCGTCTTTTTAAGTGGGAGAACTTACACAATTGGTGGCTGACTAAATACTTTTTTTCCCCCACTGTATGTTTGTATATATAATATCTGTACACAGAACATATAGACAAACGCAGGCTAGCTGTAAGTCATGTTTGAGCACATAATGTGATTGCGGACATTAAAGTGGTCACCATTGATATCCTTGAAGGGAGGGTATGCAATATGAACAAAAAGAAAGGTGCACATGGGGTGAGTATGTTTGGACAGTACATTAAGAGTAATGGAGAAGGTGGGAGCGCACGTTGCTGGGTTGTGCTGTGATGGACACCACTTCTGTGGACACATATGTACTACAATATGCAGAGATGGGGATGAAGCACCTTTTATTGGATTTTGAATACAATCTGCGTTCCTTATTGCGCCTATAATCTGTCTGTGATTTTTTGGGATGCCGCATCCAGGCACCCTGGTCCGGTTACCTTTTTAACATCCAAACATTTCTGATTGTGGCAAACTACTGCATGAACAGCATTAGTTCTCGTGCGCTGCTCTGCATGAGATTTCATTTTCTCCCCGTAGGGAAGTCAGTATATTTGGTTTTATGCGGTATACGACATTCTTTAGGGTTCCTCGCTGGTTGAAGTTGAGTGGCGTGATTAAAAAACAAGAAAAGTGGTCCAATTAAACCCCTGGATGACAATCCACACCAAACATTGAGCCCTGGTAAATTTGAGTATTATTTGGAGCCCAATAAACTCAATTATGACCTTTTATGTCTCGATGCACAATTCATCCCACAGAAAACAAGCCCTTATATGACTGTGTTAGTGGAAGAGAAAGTGGGGGAAAATGGTTTTTTTTTTATAAGGGCTATTCCAGCCTGCAAAACTGATCGCTGATTGAACGGACAGGTGACATTTGTAAGATCAATGTGTGTCCCACCACCGTGACCCCCACTGATTGATTACTAGAGCTGGACCCCTAGGTTCCTTCTCTGGTTACAATATTACGGTACTGCCAGGAGGAGTAGAAAGGAGCTGCTGGATGTCCCACCAAGGAGAACCTACCGTACTTTGGTACCCGCAGCTCCTCCTCGGCTCAATATTTCAGCTAGAGAAGAAGCAGGAGTTGAGTTAGGAGATGTAGTTTCCTGTTCTGGCAAACGGCGAGGGTCCGAGCATTGGCACATACACCAATTAAGAGTTATGAAATGGCTGTGATTATTGTGTTGGTTGAATGACAGCTGTCAGAAGTAGGTGGCTTGTCTGCTTCTGCTGTACGTACATGTATCTCTGACACTCCCAAGTGTGTATATTGTAGGGTCTGGTGAAAACAGAGGCCTCATCCACAGGTTTATCTGCAGATCCCTCAGAGGACTGTGGTTATGTTAGTGAGATCATTCCTTTATTCCCCAAGTCGGTAGGATGTGCCCCTACACACTCCGATGTGGCCAGCTTAGATTGGACACAGTCAGGGTGTAAGCTTCTGCCCCATTGATGAAGGGATCCCCCAATAACATTCATTTCCAGTAAGGAAAGATGCTCCACTGTGTGCGTATTTTATAACTCTGATCTGCAGAGCCGACGCGTTCCCTTTAATGGTGTCCCACGTGGTGCGACATTGCTCAGTAAAGTCAGAGCAGCCTCCCTCACACACAGCTGCACGGATCGCCCGGCCATTCTTGTCTACTGCAAGAAAACTGATGCATGTGGCCAATTTAATTGGTGATTAGCCTTTTAGCCGTTCATGGCCAGGACTACAATATAATTTATCCCGTTCTTCTCCTGCGCTGCCTCTCTGCTTCTGCCCATGGTGTTTGTCGAAATTGTCACAAATACAAAACCACTGCAGCCAGTCACTGGGGTCGATTGTCTCGTGCCGTCAGTGCTCATGGCCACCAAACGCAGAGATTAGGTGCAGACAGTGAAGTTGTCCCTGTACACTGTGATGGAATAATGTTGTTTGTTTTTTTTCTCAGTTTTACCGCCGGTACTGGTGCCGCGACACACGGAGATATTAACAGAACTTCCTCCGCTCGACGACTACACGCATTCCATTCCGGAGAACACTAACTTTCCAGCAGGAATCGAGCCCCAGAGCAACTACATACCTGGTGAGTCCGTCAGCTTCTGTGTAATGTATAGAGATGCGTGTGTCCTATGGAGACCTCTGCTATAAGAAATGCAGAGAGTCCAATCTCCTAGACAGCCTGTGTAAGAAGCTGGTGGTTACCACCACCCTGTTATTACAGCGCGAGGTGGGCACAGGCTTGTGCCCTTGGCATCCACAGCTGCTCTCCAGAGATGAGTCTGAAGACTCTAAACCATTAACCCCCTTAGATCCATATTTAATTGCGTCCACAGCACCTAAGGGGTTTTACAGGCAGCAATGCCAGGTGGGTTGTCACTTCAGTCTGGTGCCAATCAAATGCCCTTAGGTCTGTCGTGAGCCCGTCATTTTTCTCTATAACCCACCTGCTTTACTACTTTCTACTCATCTGCCGGCTCATTCATAAGGGCGGGTTAAAATGTTCAGATCAAAAGGTCACATAAAGTTTACAATTTTTTTGCAAAATGTGTTATAATTGCAGCACTGCTATTGCGATATCTTTATTATGGGATTTCTGGTTCTTTTAGTTTTTCTTTTAGCCAGTAACTAATTATTTTGGTTTTTGCAGAAACGCCACCTCCGGGATACATTAGTGAAGATGGCGAGACAAGCGATCAGCAACTTAACCAAAGCATGGACACAGGTACCCAATCGTCACAGGCGGCTGGTAAAGATTTATCATTGAATTGAGGTGAAATTTCAGCAGACGTCTTTCTGACAGCGCAGAAAGCGGCCATTGAGGAGCTACAGACTAATGTAGTCTTTCTATAACATCTGTGTATGTGCTAAATGTGACCATCAAATAATATTGGTGTATCCCCTAACAAATGACCAACATATGCAAATGTCACCTCTGATTAACTTCTGTGTTTTGTTCATTTGCAGGCTCTCCGGCCGAGCTTTCTCCTAGTACACTTTCTCCAGTCAATCATAACCTGGGTAAGTCTGAAAGTAGTAACTTGGACTTAAAGGCGGTAATAAGAAAAGAAAAAAAAAAAAGCTGCAGATAGAATCACATCTAAAATAATAAAATCCATACACTCGCCATTTTAATGTCGGCAAATCCGGCATGTCTTCCCCTCAATACATTCTGCTTGTCATCTGCTCCATGCAGAGGTCACGTCCTGTATACCCCACGTGAGCGCTTCAGCCAATCACTTTCCACGGTGCTTTATTGCTTTATACCAACAATGCTGCATCGGACACACGGGGTATATATGGGACTTGACAACCTGGGACGTGGCCCTAAAAGCAGAGTAAAAGGGTAGGAGTATTTTCATAATTTTGAAATGTGTTGCTGCCCGTCTTCAGCTTTTCAATCTGCATATTTGTGGTCTCAGAAAATGAAGAGTTCCCTTGAAGATTATTCTAGGCAGTAAAATAATCACCTTTATAATGCATAGATCCATGTAGATCCCACCAGATGGGCCCCCTAAGGATTGCCAGAACAGGGGGTCTTATGTCCACCATTCTCCACTGATTGGAGAGGTGATGGTAATCACAGCTATGGTTGATAGCATATCCTACAAATAATTCAAGCTTTTTTTTGCTCAGTAGTTGCACCTTTTTTGCTCTGTTTTGACTTTAATGTTATTTCTTTATTTTCGTACAGACTTGCAGCCCGTCACTTACTCTGAGCCGGCTTTCTGGTGTTCAATAGCTTATTATGAGCTGAACCAGCGAGTGGGGGAAACATTTCACGCATCACAGCCTTCACTCACAGTGGACGGTTTCACAGATCCATCAAATTCAGAGAGATTCTGTTTAGGTTTACTGTCAAATGTGAACCGGAACGCCACGGTGGAAATGACCCGACGCCATATAGGTAATGTCGTCCGCTACAAGTGGAGAAACCGTAGTAGTATTTTATTTTATATCGTTTTTTTAAAAAATTCCCCTTATAAACACAATGTTCTCTGTTCTCGCAGGAAGAGGAGTGCGGTTGTATTACATTGGGGGAGAAGTATTCGCAGAGTGCCTAAGTGATAGTGCTATATTTGTCCAGAGTCCTAATTGTAACCAGCGGTATGGTTGGCATCCTGCGACGGTGTGTAAGATTCCACCCGGTAAGTTCGGCGCCCTTTACATGTGAAGCACAATGGAAATTACAAAAGGATTACTTAATTGTTTTAATTAATGGCACATTTTCCACAAGGTGGAAGCTGCTAAACGACTATTAAGTATAAACCCAGTGGCTTTTATTACAATTTTTAGATTCTCCACCTATTTTTCTTTTTGTTCTTTTGTTTTCATTTTTTTCTCTTAGGCTGCAATTTGAAGATTTTCAATAACCAAGAATTTGCTGCCCTCCTCGCTCAGTCTGTGAACCAGGGCTTCGAAGCAGTTTACCAATTAACCAGAATGTGCACCATCAGAATGAGCTTTGTAAAAGGCTGGGGTGCCGAGTACAGGTAGGTAAACGGGCAGGAAGACCATTATAATCCAATACTGCTTGCACAAAATACAATACTAGGAAGCAAAGGAAAATGCAATAGGGTTTTATCCAATTAAAGTTTTAAATAGTGAAAAAAAAAAAAAAGTTTTGCTGGTCAGGTTGTGATCACATAACAAATTGAGGGCGTGTAATCCTAGCTGCTGCGGTACAGATTTGCAGAAGGAATAATTTTGGATATTCCGTGCTGCTGCTGAATGTCTGTTCCAGGTAAACACAAGAAGGGTATGCTTTTTTTTTTTCTTTTATTACTATTTACACGTTTCGAGGTATCTTCTTCTTTGGAATACATTTATACTGATGGATTTTGAAATTCTGGCGCCAAGAGGGACACATGATGTGTCAAAGTTCATCATGCCATTTCAACTAACCACTTGTATTATGGTCATGATGAACTTAGACGCATCATGTGTCCCTCTTGGCGCCATAATTTGAAAATTCATCAGTATAAATGTTTCTGTATCCTGTTAACTTGCACATGGTTTTTGTCCTGAGGAAGAAGTAAGTTACTTCAAAATGCGTAGACATAAATAAAAAAAAAAACAAACAAAAAACCATACCCTTCTTGTGTGTACCTGGAATTGCCCTTCATTCACCAGCAGCACGGAATTTCCACAATTATTGCTTCTGCATAAAAAAAAAAAAGCTTGCACAAAATGGCATCTGTCATTCCTAAGCCGTCTATATTGACATGAAGAAATGAAGGGTGTTAAGAGTGCTTTACAGATCCTTGCAATCTGACAGTGAAGACACGTTTATAATATTTCCACACAATGGAATCAATCCGCAGCAATAAAGATGAAATCCATGACATGAAATCCACGTGTTAAGCCCATGCGCGGGTCACACGGATACATTGAATATATTGGTGCACATTGGCACACATTTCCAAACCCACCTGTGCCAATTTTAGGTAGATGTCAGGCGCGTAGGCATTAAACGGCTTCTCTAAGGTTGTTCGTCAGGAGTGCATTGCTCTCCAGCTCCTGTTTCTGGGGGGCAGTGGGCTCCTGACCAAGACTATTTGCATATTATAGGGTCGACTGTGTATTGGAGCCCACCTCAATATGGCCGATGATGTCCGACAGCGTCTTGTTTTCCAGGGCTTCAGACGTAAGCTCCAACAAAAGCCACTGACTATAATGCAATATGAACATAGCCTAAAAGATCAGATTAGGGCGTCGCGTCCTTTATTGCTGCATGCAGACACAGCTTTGTCTCTGCAGCCTCGGAGGAGCGTTGGGGAACTTAAGCTGGTCAGATCCAGCGATACGGTCAGCTTCACCCCAGCGCTTAATCGCTGCACTCTTTAAGAGACCAGCTGCAGAGGTGGACAGTAACCTAGGCAACAGTCAGGAAACAATATTAAAAATCCCTCCATAAAAGGGATCTATAGGCCCCTATTAACTAAATGAAGTCCTAAAGAGCACCCTTCCGGTCTCTGTTGTCGCCTTCTACCTGCTGTATAGAATAGCATAATTTGTGCTACTCCACACATATCCAGAAGAGTAATATGTATATCATGGCTTACAGGCAAATGGATGCCACTGTCAGTTATACTATTTTGTGTTACTCTGATCCTTTCTACATTTTTTATTTTATTGTCGCAAATTATAACGATAACCGCTCCAACTATAAAAATAAAGGAGGACATTGTCAATTCAATGTTCCTGCAGCACCTCCGCAGGAGACCTGAAGCATTACACCGTTTTCAATAAAGTCGTTTGATTATCCATATAATGTTATTGAGTCCTGCAGAAAGAGGGACGCTTACAGAGCTATTACCAAAATAACAAGTTTACACCATATCCTTATAGGATCCGGGATGACTTGCCTGTCATTGGTGGTCTGACTTTTTTTTTTTTTATTCACCAGTGATCCTGAGGTCAGGAATCTGTAGTCCCCTCTTGAATGGAGGCGAGATGCACATGCTCGGCATACGTTTGTCTATGGTACGGCTAAAGAAAGAAGGGGTCGGCTCTGCCTTTTCTAGCAGTATAGTCAATAAATGGAGCGGAGGCCGAGCACAACCACCTCGCCTCTGTTTTTTGCCCCATTATCGGTATTGTTGAAGGTTCCATTGGCCAAACCCCCAGGGATCAGCAGGTTCTTCCCAATCCTGTGAATAGGGGATAACTGATTTTTGAAATAGCCCTGTAAAATAGCGTACCTTTTTTTTATGAACCCTTTAAATTGCAGCATGGTAGAGGCCCCCCATCTCCCTCCTTGACAGTCGTCTTCTGGTACTTTAGCTGTGCCTGGTACTGTATCTTTTCCCATTCAGGTGAATGAATACCAGATGTAGGCCATGATCATATTTCCACATCATCTTTTTGTCTAGTTTCAGTCCATGCTTTCTTGCTGCGTCCATGAGATCAATGCTTGGTCCTTACTTATTTTTGTACCTTTTTTTGCAGGCGGCAGACAGTCACAAGCACTCCCTGTTGGATTGAGCTTCACCTGAATGGACCTTTGCAATGGTTGGACAAAGTGTTGACTCAGATGGGTTCTCCTTCAGTCCGTTGCTCCAGCATGTCCTAATGGGGGACCCCTCCAATTTTTATTTTTCCCCCTTTTTATTTGTCCTTCTTTACCATACAACCTACGGGTTCTAACCCGGAAGTCCTGACAACAGACTTTACAGTACAGCTCGTCTGTTATAGTATTCGTGTATGGTCCCCCATGAACTGTTTACAATGTAAAAAAAAAAACGAGAAAAAAAAACAAGAATGCAGCACTTGAGGTCCCATCAGCGTCGAAAGCACCTTGTTTTATGAACATCCCTCTCCCCCCTAGAAGAAAGTGCCGTGTGAAGTCACTCCTTACCGGGAAGCTTTTTATTTTAAAAGGACTTTTAATGTATTATCGGGCATATAGCGCAAGTGTCCAGACGGTTTAATAATAACATGAGTAGCCCCTTACCTATTTGTCATGTGTAGTTAATCTGTTTTTTTTTGTTTTTGCTGTTTTTAGATATCAGATAGGGTTTGTCTGCTTTCTTAATTTTAGCGTTTTTAATTTTTTTTTTCTTCCATAAATCCAAACATGGGTTAATAATTTTTTTTTCCCATTATTAATATATCCTTTTTTTTTTTTTTTTTTTTATAAGTTGGCCTTTTCATTTTGCATCCGCTTGCTCAATTTCAATTTGTCTCTTTTTGCTTGTAAGCTACGTAGACCCAGGACCGTAGTTCCCCGCGTTAAGCAGCTTTCGGACAACGATCAGCTACTACTTTGGAAAGATTTGCAACTTTTTTTTTTTTCCCGTATTATTATCGTTATTATTTTTAACGTTTTCGCAGTGCAGAAAGTTCAGACAGCAGAAATAGATTTTATTATAATTTTTTTTTTAAAGTGCATGTTATTTTGAACCCTTGGACACTACATTTTGCACCCTATAAAAACAACAACAAAAAATGCATTTTTAGAATTATGTTACGGACATGCAAGGTTAGGGACGGGCGGGGGACAAAGGTTGTGTAGTAAAGGGTACTCAGAATTAAGTGTACATCTTATTAACATACAGTACTTGTTCTGTAGCTGTCTGTCATCCTTTTATACACGTGACAGTGTCAGACTTGCCTTTCTTCTCTCTCTCTCTCGTTATCACCATGGACTGTATCAGTGACGCTAGTGTACTTTGTGAGTACCTCTAGTGAAAAAATCATGGGTTTCAGAACAAACTAGCGGCCGGGCAGTTTAACGATGCCTCACGGTTGGCAATACCCTGGCCCACCCGCCATAGGTCAGATTGCGAGGTTTCCGACTGCAAGCTACAAATCGGACGCCCGACCAAGAATGCCTTGTGTTTTCGTTACGGGCGCCAAACCTGAGAAAGTCCCCCCCCCTTTCCTCTGCTGTTCTGCCTATAGCGCAGCTCCAAAACCAAAAAAATAATAAAAAAATGTAAAAAAATCACACTGATGTTAAAACACAACGCCAAACCATTGACTCGTAACTGGCAAAGCATTTAACATTTGTGAACTAGTTTTACCAGTAGATCAGTGTATTGGTAGAACTCGTGAACTTGACGTAAGCTTTGTGCGTGTTGCATTTGCAGAGTATGTGAATACGCTAATAAAAAAAAAAAAAAAGAGAAAAAAAAATCAATTCTCACGCAGTGTGCTTGTGGTGGTGGTGTTTCTTATGGTCACGTTTTTTATTCTTCTAAGCAATATTACTTTGTTTGCACGTATAAGGTTCATTAAAGGGTTATTTCCAACAGATGGGCAAAACTTCGTCACTACCAATAATCACAAGTCAGTGTCACAGAGGGCATATTAGTATTGTGTGATTTTTTTACATAGGGCTGCAGAATGGTTTAACTGCTTCCCCAATTTTTTTTATTTTTTTTCCCCTCTCCAAGAGCCATAACTTTTGTAACTTATTTTTTAAATTTTTCTATTTTTTTTTTTGTGTTGAATGACTCCATACATCTTTTTTTTTCCCCGTATATAATGTACTGAAAAAAAATCCAAATGTGATGAAATGGTGATGAAAAATAAAAAGCTATTCCGCGGTTTTATTGGGTTTCTTATATTTTTTTTTTTAATGGAGTTTAGTGTACGGTAAAAATCACCTGGCAACACCATTCTGAAAATCTATACAATTACTGTGATACTATATTTACAGTTTTCTTTTTTTTTTTTTTTTTTTTTTTTTATAAAAAAAAATATATATACTGGTTTGTGATTTTTCTGAAACTCGTAACTTTTCCTTTTTTCCTGTCAATGTAGGTCTTTTTTTGTGTTTAATTGTAGTCTTTCTTTGTACCATTTTTGAGGTACATACTACAGTGTTCTGATTGCTTTTTTTCACTGCATTATTTTTGAGACAGGAGTGCTGACTGAAAGTGGGAATTTTGTCTTTTTTTTATTTGTTGGTTCAACAATTTTTCATATTTTTGATAGTTCAGACTTTTGAGGATGCAACAATACCAAATATTCAGCTTTTTTAAGATTTGGAATGTGTGATCTACTATACACTTTTTTTTTCCTTCCTTTTTTCCCTATGGTACTTGAACTTGCAAGTGTTTGATCTGGTGCAGTATATACCAATGCTGTAGTATTACAGTATATGATCAGATTAACAATCTCATATGAAGTCTCCTGGGCTTCATCGGAGTACCAAGATGGCGGCTGAGGTGCTTTTAGTTAGGTATCAGACTGCTAAGGTAATCCATTGACAGAACTGTGGCGCAAGAATGGCAGATATTGGTGGCCTTAACAGACACCCGCTGTTACCTGGCAGGCAGCCGTCGGCCCATCAGCAGTTCCTAATGCCAATGCCGCAATGATTAGGCAAAGTCAATGGCGGGCTAAGAAGCATTGCACAGTGCCCAGTAAAATCCAAACATACAGGATACTCTCCTTGCAGATTTGGGTTGGAACCTCTGCAACAAAGGGAAGAAAAAAACAAAACAAAAGAATTGTACAAAACACAAGGTAAAGTCATGGGAATATTTGACCACTAACTGAAGGGGTGATCCGGCGCTGCTTTCGTCATTGAAGAACGAGTGTGGATGGTGACGTCTACAGTAGTGATGAGCGAACGTGCTGAGATAAGGTGTTATCCATGCTCTGGTGCTGAGTGTCTTCGGCATGCTCGAATAATATGTCTGAGTCCCTGTGGCTGCATGTCTCATGGATAATCGACAGCAGCAACACATTAATAACAACCACGGCACCTGCATGTGTTGCGGCTGTCGAACAGCACCGAGACATGCAGCTGCGGGGACTTGAACATATTATTTTTATCACGTCGAAGACACTTATCCGAGCTTGCTTGCTCATCACTAGTCTACAGCGATCGGCCCCATAATGAATAGGAAGGGGATCGATACCTGCCACTCCCTGCTCACGTCTCGGAAATAATGTGTAGACGCGATGCCACAAGCCCCTCGCTCCTCCCGATTTTGAAGCGAGATTTCACCATTATTAAATACTAGATGGTGGCCCGATTCTAACGCATCGGGTATTCTAGAATATGCATGTCCACGTAGTATATTGCACAGCCCACGTAGTATAGTGCACAGCCCACGTAGTATATTGCACAGCCCACGTAGTATATTGCACAGCCGACGTAGTATATTGCACAGCCCACGTAGTATAGTGCACAGCCCACGTAGTATAGTGCACAGCCCACGTAGTATATTGCCCAGCCACGTAGTATATTGCCCAGCGACGTAGTATATTGCCCAGCGACGTAGTATATTGCCCAGCCACGTATGTCACAGGTTAAAAAAAATAAACATACTCACCTTCCGATCCGAGGGCCCCTTGTAGTTCTAACATACTCACCTTCCGATCCGAGGGCCCCTTGTAGTTCTGTCGCCTGTGCCCGGTGCACGCGGCAGCTTCCGGTCCAAGGGTGTGATGACGTCGCGGTCACGTGACCGTGACGTCACGGCAGGTCCTTGTCGCATACCATCCTTAGCACCGGAACCTGCCGCTTGCATGGAGCGGTCACTGGGTCCGTTACCGCTGGCATTAACCGTGTGTGAGGGAAGTATGGAGCGGGCGCCGGGCACTGACTGCAGGGGAGTAGGGAGGGACTAATCGGACTGTGGCCGTCGCTGATTGGTCGCGGCAACCATGACAGGCAGCTGGCGAGACCAATTAGCGACTTGGATTCCATGACACAGAGGCCGCGACCAATGAATATCCGTGACAGACAGAAGGACAGACAGACAGAAAGACGGAAGTGACCCTTAGACAATTATATAGTAGATTGCTTAAGGCTACTTTCACACTAGCGTCGGGCTCGGCCCGTCGCAGTGCGTCGGGCCGAGGTTACCGACGCTAGCGTTCTCTGCGCCGCACAACGGGGGCAGCGGATGCATTTTTCCAGCGCATCCGCTGCCCCATTGTGAGGTGCGGGGAGGTGGGGGGCGGAGGCGGGGGGGCGGAGTTCCGGCCACGCATGCGCGGTCGGAAAAAGCGGACCGTCGGCAGCAAAAAACGTTACATGTAACGTTTTTTGCTCCCGGCTGACCGCCACAACACGGCGCAACCATCGCACAACAGTTGCGACGTGTGTCAATGCGTCGCAAATGCGTCGCTAATGTTAGTCAATGGGGAAAAACGCATCCTGCAAGCACTTTTGCAGGATGCGTTTTTTTGCCAAAACGACGCATTGCGACGTATTGAAAAAAACGCTAGTGTGAAAGTAGCCTAAAATGTTTAAATAAGGTTTTATGCAAATTGTGTTTTCAGAGAGGAAGAGGACTTGAACTCTAGCTCCAGTTATTGGAAGTAGCGATCCTACAAGTCATTATCGACCCTTCAACGAGCCTTGCAATATGACTTGGGATAAAAGCCAAACCAGAATCTCAATTTGCAGACGTGGTGTTTTGGGTTATTGCCCCTCGTCCGTACAAACTGAGATCTGATTTGGCTGGGTTAGAAGCTAAGACTGTGATCTAAGGGTTAAGTTTTCTCCTTGTGGAAAGAGACAAGTGCCAGGTTTGGCACTCCAGTATGAGGAGGCTTAAACGCCTTGCATGCTTCCTCTCCTGATCATGGTGCTTTATTGAAAAAAGCTCAAATTGTAGCAGAATTTTTCATCGCATTTACATAAACTAATGAAATTTGATATTGCCGTAAGCTTGAACGGAAGGGTAAGTAACATCTCAATTCATAATGCATGATGTATGCCACAGTTTGTTCATTCTGCTTCACCCCCCCCCCAAAAAAAAAAAAAAAAAAAAGGAAAGTCTATATGTATTCCTAAACTGTTGCAAATAAAGATAAAGTCATCAACATAAAAAACAGCTTGCATAATTTGATTTAAAAAAAAAAAAGAGAAAATTAAATTACAATGAGCGAAATTAATAAAACAAAACAATTTTTCAAATTAATAATTTTTTGATGGGTACAACATTTTCTTACCGATAGTATTGTGGGACACAGCACCATAAGATGACTTGAAATAGAACAGTTGACCATGCGACTTGCTTAGCACAGCATGGATAGCTGCACTTTTATGCACCAGTCTAGCATCGACAGTAAGCTGTAGTAGGAGTTGTGGTAGAGCCAGGTGAAGGTGAACAGAAATCCAGATGGCATCCTTGTAGACCTCGGAATTGGAAGCCAGAACCCGGACTGCCCTTTAAAATAATCGTCAGTGAATGTAAAAGACTGAGCTTTTATTCCTGGCCTTGTAGGCTTCACTAATTGCAGATCTGATCCATCTGGCAATGGTTGGTTTGGGGCCCGGCAGGTCCTTGCAAGGCTTTTCAGGTACCATAAAGATATAATCTGAAGGCTTTTGTTATGGATAGTTATGTCCTGTTGGTTCTGATGAAGTCCTGACTGTGGATAGATGGTCGTAATCTAGAGTAAGAAACAGCCAACTATGCAATTATCGAAGCTCTTCCCGGAGACGCATGCTTTGGGACTGTGTGAGACTTGACCTCTTTCGGTTAAAGATCCAACTGAAAAGTTGGAGAATCCCAGGTGATCTGAAGACTGGAATGAATCTCCTTTCAAGAAGGGACCTTCAACAGAAGATCGTCCTGGTAAGGAATGATCGCAACCCTCTGGCCTAAAGAAGCTTCACGAGCAGAGTGAGTACCTTGTTAGGACTAGCACCAGCTGACAAGGGCCAAAGAAAAGGGTGACGGCAACACGATGGAATAGTTGGTCACTCTTGGTAATGTGGATGTGAAGGTACACTTTGCATATATCCACTGAAGAGAGGAACTCTCATACCTTCAGAGATGTGACTACAAATTGCAGCGTTTCCATGCACAATCTTTAAACAACAGAAGTCTGTTCAGTCTATCCAGATCAAGGAAGTGTCTGACCTAGCCATCAACAGGTTAAAGTAATGAGGACATTGATGACTTGGACAGTTGATACCCTATAAATAGTGCATCAACTCTTACGGTGAAACAAGAAACTTTGCATAGGGGCAGGAAGAAGACCTTTGCCTACTACCTCCCTGACCAAGGCACATTATTCACTGCGGCAAGACAAATCTAAAAAAGAGAAGACATTCCCCTCCCAAGGAGAGCATTTGAGTAGAGATAAACCTTTTATGCGGCGGAAGTGTTAGATCTTGCATGCTTGGAATTGTTTTGGCTTGTCAAAGGGTCAGATGAACTGGAGGTCGTCTTGTCACAGTGGCCCTAAGAGTTGTGAATGGAGTTTGTTTGGGACTGCCTAGATCAGGGGTGTCAAACTGCATTCCTCGAGGGCCTCAAACCATGCGTGTTTACAAGATTTCCTTCTCATTGCACAAGGTGCTGGAATCATTCTGTGCAGGTGATTAAATGATCACCTGTGCAATACAAGGAAATCCTGAAAACATGACCTGTTTGCAGCCCTTGAGGAATGCAGTTTGACACCCCTGGCCTAGATGGTTGAGAATGTCCATGGTTCTTGCAAAGAAAAGCACTCTTTCTTCTTGGCGTCAAAAATGATTTTATCCAGACATTTGCCAAAAAGTCTACCTCCACATAGAGGAAGACCAGTGAAGGCCTTTTCTAAGATGTTGGATCAGCAGCCCAAGCTTTGGAGCTAAATGGAGCAACACAAATGAAAAGAATTGGCCGAAGTGCAAGGGGTGTTGACCCTAGAAACCTACAAAGGAATTTTGAAGTATGCAACAAATCCCGCTGGGATCCAGAGTACAAGCTCTGATGAAACTGCGTAGACCATCTGTACATGCCTTGGTGACTTAGAATGCAGCGAAAGTAGGAAAAAAGGCAGAACCTGCCTTGAAGAAGCTGCTTTAGAGAGGGTGTTGATCTTTTAATACAGCTGATCAATGAAGGATACTGCATCGGAAACAGGTGAGGTGTTGCTTATAGATAGACGAGCAACTTCTGGATCCACAGAGGGAGGTGTGGACAAATTGCTTCCAACTACTCTGAAATGGGGATCTGGCACCTTTTAAAGGATGGCATGAGCCTGTCAGGACGTGTCCATTCTTTGCCTAGGTGATCCTAAAAATGTTGGGGTAGAACACCGGTTGGCACCATACCTTGCGGAAAGAAATCTGGGAAGAATAAGTAAAGGCAATATTAATATGGAGCATGTGTTTTACTGCCCAAGAAGATCTCGCATTGTCTAGGCCAGATGAACATTTTGCTCAAGCTTAGAATCTGAGTCAGGTGTCCTTCTCCCAACATGCTCCTCCTGAGAATTCGGACTGGGCAGGAGGAGACAGTTTTGTCCATAGTGGCTCTTTCCTGGAAATAGAGCAAACATGTCCAAGGAAGATCTGTTGGAGAGGATTCTAGTTCTTTCACAGGCTCGTCTCCAGGAACCATAATAGACTTGTCACCAGAAGGGGCCAGGATCGTACCTGACTAAGCTGCAATCTGAGCCAATACGTGATTCTACTATTGTCTGGGAAATGCTGGTCAGGATACCTTGGTACCTTGGGTCATAACCAAGAAGGACTACCAATCTGGAAGATTTGGTGCCTAAGGAGATTTGAGTGGGTCCTTGAAAACCACAGGGTTAAGGCACAAAGGGCCGACCACATTGCTAGCGCTTTTTGCAGCATGAACAAACAAAATAATGACTGCATGGGCAGTCTTCCTTGGAAAAAGTTGATCTTCATCTGCCTGGTGTCTTTGGGCATCCTAAGTCACCCCTTTTGTGGCGTCACATAGTAATGATAACTCTTGATTGTGGACGTAGTCTGAGTGAGTGTCCAAAGTGGCTGCTTCGGGAGGAAGTATCGGAGTAGAGTACATAATTTAGGCTCCCTAGCAATTGAGCAAAGCTAGAGGATATCCATGCTACCTTAAAAAAAATGATAATTACTTATGGGTAATTTGATTTTCCAGAACCATGACAGCACCGCACGTGAGAGATGGCATCCACCCCCAGGAACAGGAAACCTGTAGCAGAGATAAAAGAATGGGGCGGCCCCTCTCTCCTCAGTTTGTTTCAGAGTATGGAAGATGACCGCTTTGTTAGTACACAGTCATGTATTATATTTACATTGTACAACCGCTTGTTAGTTTCTATCTATACACATGTCTTATATATATATATATATATATATATATATATATATATATATATATACACACACACACATATATATTTGCTCATATATAATAAGCTTTTCTCTTTTTCCTTTTTTTTTTTTTTTGTGAATCACAACCATCACCAAGATAGGGCGGGAATTAATGCGGTGCTGTCATGGTTCTGGAAAATCAAATTACCGTAAGTAATTATCATTTTTTCCCTTCACCATGACCGCACCGCACGTGAGAGGAAGAAATAGAAGACTCCTAGGGTGGAACAACAGCAGACAATACCTTTCTCCCGAAAGACAAGTTCGATAGACCTAAGTCTAGCCTATAATGTCGGAAGAAGGTAGAGGGTGAAGACCATACTGCCGCTCTACAAATCTGTTCCACCGAGGCATTTGCCCTTTCCGCCCAGGATGTGGCAATAGCACGCGTGGAGTGGGCCGTAACACCCTGTGGGGGAACTTGGCCAGAAGAGGAATAAGAAAGTGAAATAGCCGTACGCAACCACCGTGCAATAGTTGCCTTTGAGACCTTTTTTCCCCTGTTTGTCCCCTGGAAGGCGACAAAAAGGGCTGATGACAGACGCCAAGATTTTGTGGCTTCTATGTATTGAAGCAGGCAGCGTCTGACATCAAGACAATGGAAGATTTGCTCTCCCTGGGATTTTGGTTGAGGACAAAATGAGGGCAAAATAATTTCCTGGTCCCTATGGAATTTTGAGTTGACCTTTGGTAGGAAGGCCGGGTCGGTTTTGATAATTACTTTGTCATCCTGGAAGGTAGTGTAAGGGGAGTTCACCGAGGCAGCTCGCAGGTACGTCGGGCTGAAGTTAATGCAACCAGGAGGACAGTTTTTAAGGTTAAGAATTTTATTGAAATGGAATCGAGAGGCTCAAAGGGGGAAACAGAGCAATTTAAAACTAAATTTAGATCCCAGGGAGCCACCTTAGGTAACAATTTTGAGGGTCTAGATGTAAAGGAGGCTCGGATGAACCTATAGACCTAAGGGTGGTCAGCAAGTTTCTGATCAAACAGCGCACCCCGGGCGGAGACTTGCACTTTTAAGGTGCTAGTAGATAGCCCCCTTTCCAACCCTCTTTGGAGAAATTCAAGAATTTCTTTTACCGGGACTTCCTGACTTGTTTCGGACAATTGACGCCCCGAGAATTCCAGGAATTTTTGCCAGATTTTTTGGTATTTCTCTGAGGTGACCTTTTTCCTGCTGGCGAGCAATGTGGTCACCAAAGGGTTTGAGAATCCTTTTGCTAACAGAAGCCCCCTCTCAAGTTCCAGGCAGTGAGATGTAGCCTGTGTACTTGGGGATGTTGATCTGGTCCCTGGTGTAGGAGATCCGGGGCATCCGGAAAGATCCACGGGTCCGAGATAGACATGTGTCTGAGCCACGTGAACCATGCCCTTTTCGGTCAAAAGGGAGCTATGAGGATCACTCGTGCTTTGTCTTCCCGAATTTTCTTGAGGACTGTCGGGATTAATGGTATTAGGGGAAATGCGTATGCTAGATGGAAGTTCCACCGGTATAGAAACGCGTCCACTCCCTCCGGGTGTTCTCTTGGGTTCAGAGAATAGAACTTCTTCACCTTCCGATTTTCTTTTGTGGCGAACAAGTCTATTTCTGGAACGCCCCAGTTGGCACATATTTTCCCAAACACTCTCTGGTTCAGGGACCACTCCCCTTGATGTAATGTGTGACGGCTTAAGAAGTCGGCTACTTGATTCTCTGACCTTTTTAAGTATGTTCCGGTTAGTGAAAGAAGGTTGTTTTCGGGCCATATAAAAAGTTCTTTGGCTTCTGCCATAAGGGATGGTGATCTTGTGCCCCCTTGGCGATTTTATATAGGCTATCGTTGTGTTGTTGTCGGACAACACCACCACATGTCTAACTCGTATCCTTTCTCCTATATGAAGAAGTGCTTGCCTTACCGCCGACAATTCTTATAGATTGGAGGATGCTGCCGTCATTGGGGCCCCCCATTGACCCTGTAGGACCTGATCCTTTAAGTGTGCTCCCCATCCCCATGGACTCGCATCGGTAGTAACGACTACTGGATCCTGTACTGACCACGGTACTGCGTTGTTTAAATTTTCTGTTCTCAGCCACCATTCTAGTGAGTTCTGAACCTTTGGAGATATAAGAATTTTCCGATTCAGATTGTATGGATTCCTCACTTGTTCGGCTAGTATCTGCCATTGTAACTCTCGTGTGTGGCTTTGTGCCCACCGTGTTGCTGGAATTGTTGCCGTTAGGACTCCTAAGAGCGACATTGCATTCCTTAGAGAGATGGTCCGTTGTAGCTGGAACAGTTGTACTTTCTGTTGAATAGATTGAATTTTTCTCTGTGGAAGGACACACTCCTGCTTGACTGAATCTAATAAGATTCCGAGGAATTCTTGAGCCTGTGTTGGGATAAGTCTTGATTTTTTCAGGTTTATCATCCATCCTAATCTGGTCCGTACCTCCAGTACTCTTGCGACCGTTTTCTCGCAATTTTCTTTGTTGTTCGCTATTACCAAAAAATCGTCCAAATAAGGTACCAGCATTACGTCTTCTTTTCTGATGAAGGACGCCACTTCGGAAATGATTTTTGTAAACACGCGGGGCGCTATAGCTACCCCAAAGGGAAGACATTGATACTGGAGATGGATGGGGTTTTTTGCAAGGTTTACCACCAATCTCAGGTATTGTTGGTGTTGGACAGCGATTGGTACATGGTAGTAAGCATCTGTAAGATCGATCACTGCCATGTAACAGTTCGGGTCGAGTACTTTTACTGCCGTTTTTAGGGTCTCCATTTTGAATTTCTCTATTTGAATATAATGGGTTAGGGCCTTCAGGTTGAATATCACTCTCAGCGAGCCGTCTGGTTTTGGCGTTAGAAATAAGGTGCTGTAGAACCCTTTCCCTATCTCTTGATGAGGTACCTTTACTAATACCTCCTTTTGTATGAGGAGATGAACTTCTCTCTCCAGTGTGGCCTGATTTTTTTCCAGCCACTTGCGTCATTATTACACGATTTGGTGGGAGGCTGGAGAACTTGAGTCTTAGACCCTCTGACAATAAGTTGGTTACCCATTGAGAAGCCGGCAGTGCTGCCCAGTGGTGGACAAACCGTCGGAGTCTCCCCCCCCCCACCGGAATGCTGGCGTCATTGATGTTTGGGATCAGACTTGGGGGGGAGGCTTGTTGAAAAGAAATCCTCTTTTCGATCTTTCCAGGGTCTACCTCGACTAGACCTGTCATCTGATCGGCCGCGGGTCCCTCTATATCCAGATCCACGAAAGGACGAACGAGAGGTCTCCCATCGGCGCCTGGGAAAGGAAGGAGGTGGAAACCGCTTCTTTTTGACGAGATCCTTGAGAAGGCATCGGACTAGAGCCTTACCAAAAAGATATTGCCCTTCACAGGGTACCCCACAGAGTTTGACCTTCGATTGGAAGTCAGTCGTCCAATTTTTCAGCCACAATGCTCTACGTCCCGAGTTGGATAAAGCACATGCACGTGCGGCACTTCTGACAGAATCAATTGAGGCATCTGCCAGGAATCTCGCGGCACCCTGTAGAGAGGGCAATGCTTCCAGAAGTCTCTCTCTCGGGCACTTAACTCCTCTAACCACTTGACCATAGCACATGCCGTGCAAGTGCCAGCAACCCCGGGTTTAAATGACCATGTCGCTGCTTCCCAAGTTGACTTTAGAAAGGCATCTGCTTTCTTGTCGAGGGGGTCTTTTAGGGCTCCCATGTCCTCAAATGGTAACGCAACCCCTTTAGAGGTGCTGGCGATGGCTGCATCTAACTTAGGAGCCTTTTCCCACTTCTCACAGACCTCCTCATCAAAGGGGTATTTGCGTTTTAAGGCCTGAGGGATGGACATCTTTTGATTAGGCTTTTTCCACTCACGTTTAATTAAATTGACTATATTATCATGGAAGGGAAAAAATTTACGCTTTTTCCCCTCCAAATTACTGAACATGGTGTCTTGGATTGTCCGCGGCTCCTTAGGGGTCTCTACCCCCATAGTCGCTCTGACGAGTTTGAGCAGTCTCCCAATATCTGATGACTGAAAATAAGGTTGGCCATACTCCTCATCCGAGGAGTCTAAATCTGAGGCATCAGAGGGGGTTTAGGCTCCCGGCTCATCCCCTGAATCTACGTCCGACCCTTGTTCACTTGTTGGGGGAGGGGGGGTTCCCTTTGCTGTATGATGTTTCAGCTGTTCCTTAACCGTAGATTTGACTTCCTCCCGTATAATTGTTTTAATATTTTGTAATAAGGAAGAAGATTCTTCCGCAATCGTTTTATCAATACAGGACTGGCAGATTTTCTTGCTGTATAGCCTAGGGAGTGTCTCCTTACATAGCGCACAGACCCTATTTCTCTAGTCACCTTCCACGACAGCAGTATCGGAGGATGTCTCCCCGCCCTAATAGGGGACAGGAACAGAAAGAGGTTAAATACCCCTTCCTGCAACCACCAGTGTTTTTCCTGTCCCCTATGGGGCATGAAGAGGTTCTCCGATAGTGCTGCCGTGGCCGGCGAACGAGAGCACTGTTACCTGACAGCCGGGCAGTCGCGGTCGGGAGCTCCGCTCTCCTCCTCCGCCTCCAGACTGCTCCCATCTCCGCGGTCCCCGCGTTACTTGGGACCTCCGCCCGCTCTTCCTGCGCCACCTTCGGGTGGCAATGCAGAGCGGTGTAGTGCTCCGGGGTCCTCCTGCAGCTCCCCGGCTTCCTCCTCTCCCCAAGCTGGCCGGCGTCCTGAGCCTGGGAACATCAGCGGCGGCCAGGGCGGGTGTCTGGGACCCCCCCCAGGGACACTATCGAGGGAGGAGCACCAAACTCGCTGGAATCTCGGTAAGACTACTTATTCCTGACTGGGGTAGCCCTCCTAGTGAGACGTCTGTCTGTGACTGTACCTCTGGCGTTATGGACGGCGACAAACCCTCTCACTCTGCCACTGCAGAGCCCAGCGCACACCCCTCTACTGTAAGTAGTGGGATGATGTCCCTTGCTGTCCATTCTTTAAAAGTTTAAGCGGCTTAGTCCACCTCTCTCTCTCGTTCCAGGGAGACAAGGTCACTGGCACTAGGAAGCCCAGCCGCAAGTGTGGTGCTTGTGCAGCCAAGCTCCCCTCAGCATACACAAAGAAGCTCTGCCAACCATGCACAGACGAAGTGCTGCGTAGCGAACAGCCTTCTTTAATGGATAGCATCAGAACCCTCATCAGGCAGGAGGTTCAGTCCTCTATGGCAACCTCTCAAGCCCTGACTCCGCAGCCTCCCCCTCCTAAGAAAAGGAAATTGGGCCGGGTAGCCTCAGACTCTGACTCAGGCGAGATACATACCTCGGGTTCAGAGTACAGCTGGGAAAAAGAGGGTTCTACTTCTGCTCCCAAATCTGATAGTAGGAAGTACCTCTTCTCCTCTGAAGATTTGGAAGAGTTAATTGCCATGGTGAGAGGCACCATGGGGGTAGAGGAGGAGATAGAGGGCCATTCCGTACAGGATGATATGTTCGGGGGTCTGAAACCTAAATCGGTAAAGGGATTCCCCATACATGAAAACATCGAGAACATTATCCTCCAGGAGTGGAGCCTGCCAGAAAAGGGGCTGAACGTCCCATCTGAGTTCAAAAATCGCTTTCCCCTGGAGGGAGATTGTTCTTTATTTGATATGCCCAAGGTGGATGTTCAGGTGTCAAGGGTAACTAAAAAAACGGCCCTACCCTTCGAAGATTCCTCCCAGCTGAAAGATCCTATGGATCGTAAAACTGAGAGTTTACTGAGGAAATCTTGGGACACCTCAACTAACTTATTGAAATCCAACGTGGCCTCAACATGTGTGGCCAGATCGTTGTTTCTTTGGCTTCGTACCTTAGAGAACCACCTCGTACAAGGTACATCCAGGGAGGACATCCTTAATTCTCTCCCCTTGCTCCAAAAAGCAACCGGATTCCTCGCGGACGCTTCCGCGGAATCAGTTCGGGTAGCCGCTAGATCCGCTGTCCTTACAAACTCAGCAAGGAGGGCCCTGTGGCTTAAGTCTTGGGGAGGAGACATTACCTCAAAGTCCAAACTTTGTGGTATCCCTTTCCAGGGCCATCATGTCTTTGGACCAGCCTTGGACAACATCCTGGACAAGGCTTCAGACAAAAAGAAGGTCCTTCCAGAACAACGGAACCCGAGGAAGCGGTTTTTTCGTCCCCCCCCCCGTGAACAACCACCCCAACAGAACTATAGGGGAAAAGGCAAAACGGGGCGATGGAGCTACCCCAAAGGGGGGAAAACCAGAAATATCATGGTTCCCCAGCCCCAGCAGTCCTCTGAAAAACAATGACTGCTCCCAGGTCGGGGGTCGACTCTCGGATTTTCTCTCCAGGTGGCAGGAGATCACCAGGGATCAGTGGGTCCTGCGTACCATACGGGACGGCCTAAAATTGGAATTCGAGACTCCTCCCCCTTACCATCTAACGATCACTTCCCCACAATCTCCAAAACTTCAGGAGGCTCTGAGGGCGGATATTCTAAACCTGCTCCGGGAAAAAGTAATTTCCCATGTACCTCATCGGGAAAGAGGAGAAGGCCATTACTCCCATCTCTTTCTGGTGAAGAATCCCTCAGGGAAACACCGTATCATCGTAAACCTGAAACCCCTAAATCAGGTGATAAGATATCGAAGATTCAAGATGGAATCTATCAGATCAGCAATCCCGTTGATTGGACGGAACTGGGTAATGGCCACGTTGGACCTGAGGGACGCATATTACCATGTGCCAATACATCCAGACCACAGGAGGTTCCTCAGGTTCGCCATTTCCCAGAACAATCGGATCAGCCATTACCAGTTCAATGTCCTTCCGTTCGGAGTATCATCTGCCCCACGGGTCTTCACCAAGATCATGCTGGAAGTGATAATCTTTATCCGACAACAGGGGGTCTGTGTCATTCCATACTTGGACGACTTCCTCCTCATAGCACCGTCAGCTTCTCGCCTCAATCAGGACGTGACAAAGGTTCTCAACATCTTAACGTCTCGGGTGGATTCCGAATCTGGGAAAATCAGATCTCCAACCATCTCCACAGAAGAAATTTCTAGGAATTCTTCTGGACTCAGAGAAGAGAATGTCCTTCTTACCCAGGGACCGTCGGATCGATCTTATCCACAAGATCTCCAGATTCAGAGTCCAGAAATTCCCAACTCTAAGGGACTCTATGTCAATCCTGGGTTCTCTAACATCATGTATCCAGGCAGTTCCCTGGGCACAGGCCCATACAAGGACTCTACAATCTCATATCCTGTCCTATTCAAGAGGACACCAGATGGCTCTATCCAGGAAGATCCCTCTTCCCACTCATGTAAGATCCTCCCTTTCATGGTGGCAGAACCCCCGAAACCTACAGCGGGGAGTCAGCTGGGATCAGACCCCTCTCCGAGTCCTTACAACAGACGCAAGTCAGAGAGGTTGGGGTGCTGTGATCGAGAAATCCCACTTTCAGGGGTTGTGGTCCCCAGATATGAGACGCAGCTCCTCAAATCTGAGAGAATTAAAAGCAGTGGAGGAGGCGCTAAAAGCCTCATCGGCCCTCATCCAGGGTCACCATGTACGGGTGATGTCCGACAATATGACCACTGTCGCCTACCTCCGACACCAAGGGGGCACGAGATACTCAAGCCTGAAGTTAACTGCTGGAAGGATTTTTTCCTGGGCAGAGAAACACCTCCTGTCCATCTCTGCAGTACATATAAAGGGACTGGGCAACTCCCAGGCAGATTACCTCAGCAGGAGGGATTTTCATCCGGGGGAATGGTCCCTAAACCAGGAGGTGTTCATGTCCTTGGTCCAGAAGTGGGGAACCCCCGAGGTGGACCTGTTCGCCAGCAGACAGAATACAAAGTCAGACAATTTTTTTCTCCCTAAACACCTCAAACGAGACTCGGGGACTGGACGCATTCTCCCATCCTTGGGAATTTACCCTAGCATATGCCTTCCCGCCGATTCCGCTACTATCCAGAACATTGCAGAAAATCCGGATAGATCAAGTCTCAACCATCCTGATAGCCCCATGGTGGCCAGGAAGAAGCTGGTTCAACGCGTTAATAGACATGTGCCTGGAAGGTCCAATCCTACTTCCCCAGAGACGCGACCTGCTTCAACAGGGCCCTCTATTTCATCCAGACCTACACAAGCTGAAGTTAGCAGCCTGGTTTCTGAGGCCGAGATCCTGAAAGCCAGGGGGCTTTCTCAAGACGTGATTGAAACCCTACAAAAAAGTAGGAAACCGATAACCAATGCCATCTATGGGAAAATATGGAAGAAATTTTCTTCATGGTGTTCTCCGAACAAACCAGATCCATTTAACCCGAAGATTGCTCAGATCCTTCAATTTCTTCAGAATGGCTTGGATTTGGGACTCTCACCAAGTACCCTAAAAGTCCAAGTGTCGGCACTCGGATCTTTCTTTGACCAAGATCTGGCAAATCACCGATGGATCAAACGGTTTATAGCTTCAGCAACAAGAATCCGTCCAAGACGTCTCATCCACACCCCTCCGTGGGACTTGAATCTGGTCCTAAAGAGTCTAACCGGTGACCCGTTTGAACCCCTTTCAGCCTCCAACTTGAAAATCTTGACCCTAAAAACGGTCTTTTTGGTGGCTATCACTACCGCCAGGCGCATAGGGGAGATACAGGCTTTATCAATCCGAGAGCCATTCCTGACCGTAACTATGGACAGCATAATCCTGAGATTAGACCCTTCCTTTATGCCTAAAGTGGTCTCTGAATTCCATAGAAATCAGGAAATTATCTTACCCTCTTTCTGTCCGAATCCATCTAACCCAAAAGAGGAAGTCTTTCATACCCTGGACGTCCGCAGAGTAGTCCTATTCTACCTTCAACAAACAGAAAGTTGGAGGGTAGATCAGAATCTATTCGTCCAGTGGTCAGGACGAAATAAAGGCAAGAAGGCAGCCAAAAGTACAATAGCAAATTGGATTAAACAGGCCATTAGCCTTGCCTACTCATCCCAGAATCTGACTCCTCCAGCTTCTCTGAAAGCACACTCCACCCGTGCAGTCTCAACTTCCTGGGCAGAGAGGGGTAGCGCATCTTCAGAGCAGATTTGCAGAGCCGCCACCTGGTCGTCAGTCCATACATTGACCAGGTACTACAGGCTCAACTTCAATAGGGACCTATCGTTTGGCAGACGAGTTCTCCAGGCTGTTGTCCCTCCCTAAAGAAATTAGCGGTTGGTATTGCTCCGATACTGCTGTCGTGGAAGGTGACTAGAGAAAATAGAATTAGAACTTACCGGTAATTCTCTTTCTAGGAACCTTCCACGACAGCACTAATTTCCCTCCCTATCTGATTTATGTATTAAATGTTTCCTGCACTTAAGTGGTAACTAAACATGCTACTGTGTCCAGAAAAAACACTGGTGGTTGCAGGAAGGGGAGGGGTATTTAACCTCTTTCTGTTCCTGTCCCCTATTAGGGCGGGGAGACATCCTCCGATACTGCTGTCGTGGAAGGTTCCTAGAAAGAGAATTACCGGTAAGTTCTAATTCTATTTTTTCTGCTTGGAGATGGCTTTCCTTCCCTAAAAAAAAGCACAGTGTACAGGGTGTCAGTATGTGTGATTTGCCTTACAAAGGCACGCACCCCTCCAGGACCCCAGATACCGCGGCAGCTTGTGTCTCCTCAGACATTCTGGGCGCAGGCATCATCAGCGTCTCTGGATCCATCGCTGTTTCGGTCATCTTAGCAGGCAGATTGCTTGCAGTGAAGGACCAGCGATTCCTCTTGTTGCGGTGTTATATAGGAGTGGTGTGCGCGCCTCTGGAACAACTTCCGCCCGGAAGTGTCCAGCACACCGGCTCCCTCGGTGTGTGACGTCACTTCCTGCGCGACTGGAAGTCGTCATCCTTCACTTCGGCATCAGTGAAGGACACGCCCCTTATCCCCGGACCAGCCTCCTGCACAGAGCGGTCGCCGGGGAGTCCAGCGAGGGGGAAGGAAGGCGCGGACATAGCAGCCTCTTCACCCGGCAGCACCGCACGCAATGCCGCCAAGTATGGCTGGCCCCCCCGCGGACCTCGGCCTCTGGACCGGAATCATCAGAGGGGGATCCCTCCGGAGGTAGGAGCTCTGCGACAGGCGTCCACCTGCAGGAACAGGAAACCAAACTGAGGAGAGAGGGGCCGCCCCATTCTTTTATCTCTGCTACAGGTTTCCTGTTCCTGGGGGCGGATGCCATCTCCCGTGCGGTGCTGTCATGGTGAAGGGAAAAAAAAAATGCTAACAATGGAAATGGCAAAAAAAATAAAGCAAGTAGACTGTATAGGTTGTCTTCCTCCTACGCACACGGCTAACACTGAGGTTCCTAGTGACTGTATTGCCAGAGACAACACTTTTTTTTTTTCCCCCCCACCTAGTGTCAGCTTCCAAGTGGCATGACATATACCTATGCTACTGTGTCCTCCAATGTAATCATACTGATGTAGAATAAGGGGAACACATTATCTTGCATTTTTAAAAAATCTGAATCGTCATCAGCAGCAAAGAATAAAATAAAAATATATCCATTTCCTTTGAAAAAGTACTTTGTTTTTTTTTTGTAATGGGATTCATTCCTATTTTATGCCAAAATTCCTGTACTGTGCATCAGATTATTTTTAGCTACCATTTCTGCATTTTGTCAGTTCACCACGAGATGGAGCCACAGTCCAACATTTTAAAGATTGAGCGCTCCCAAGGATTTACTAATGGAATCCTGATACAGGAAAGAAATATATCTTGGTACCGTGTTAGCCAGTAGAAAGAAAAATATTTAGGATTGAGAGTCCTCAGTGGTTGATACCTTTTAATGGCTAACTGAAAAGATGGTAACAAATTGCAAGCTTTCGAGACTACATACGTCTCTTCATCAGGCAAAGACTAAAACAAATTCTGAAGAATCACATATTTATGCACAACATAGTATAGAAAAAAAAAAAAAGGGAGAGGGGAAAAAACCATGGATAAGCCAGGTGACATGAAGCAGAATTACCATGGGTCATAAACAGTTACGTCCATAAATATTGGGCCAATTCTTAGATAAGGATTGTTTTATTGTCCTGTGATTAGGGTCTGGTTCTGTTGTGATGACCCCACATGGTCTGATGAGTTCATTAGTTGATGTAAAAAGACATAAATCCGTGTGACACATTCATTCCTGCATTTAGAGTGTCAAAGGTCGTCATCAGTTTATATTCCCAGACTCTCCTGTCTTTCTGCGATTTGAAGTTACCCTTTAATACAAGTAATTTCATGTCCATAATGTTATGATTTGGGAGACAGAAATGTATTGCCACAGGTATATCCTTTCTTTTTTTCTCTTATTGTATGGCGATGAGAGTTCATCCTTGTTCTCAGTTTCTGCCCTGTCTCCCCTACATAAAATCACAACATCTGTCATCACAACAGAACCAGACCCTAATCACAGGACAATAAAACAATCCTTATCTAAGAATTGGCCCAATATTTATGGACGTAACTGTTTGACCCATGGTAATTCTGCTTCATGTCACCTAGCTTATCCATGGTTTTTTCCCCTCTCCCTTTTTTTTTTTTTTTTTCTATACTATGTTGTGCATAAATATGTGATTCTTCAGAATTTGTTTTAGTCTTTGCCTGATGAAGAGACGTATGTAGTCTCGAAAGCTTGCAATTTGTTACCATCTTTTCAGTTAGCCATTAAAAGGTATCAACCACTGAGGACTCTCAATTCTAAATATTTTTCTAATGGAATCCTGCAATTCCTCTTCTGTGTTTTACAGATATGCCTACATCTTTGAGGCATAATTTACAAGTTGTGTGTGTGTGTGTGTGTGTATATATGTATGTTTATATGTGTGTGTATATGTGTATGTGTGTATATGTATGTATGTATATATATATATATATATATATATATATATATATATATATATATATATATATATATATTTATATATTATACTATACTAGATGGTGGCCCGATTCTAACACATCGGGTATTCTAGAATATGCATGTCCACGTAGTATGTTGCCCAGTGACGTAGTATACTGCCCAGTGACGTAGTATACTGCCCAGTGACGTAGTATACTGCCCAGTGACGTAGTATACTGCCCAGTGACGTAGTATATTGCCCAGTGACGTAGTATATTGCCCAGTGACGTAGTATATTGCCCAGTGACGTAGTATATTGCCCAGTGACGTAGTATATTGCCCAGTGACGTAGTATATTGCCCAGTGACGTAGTATATTGCCCAGTGACGTAGTATATTGCCCAGTGACGTAGTATACTGCCCAGTGACGTAGTATACTGCCCAGTGACGTAGTATACTGCCCAGTGACGTAGTATACTGCCCAGTGACGTAGTATACTGCCCAGTGACGTAGTATACTGCCCAGTGTCGTAGTATACTGCCCAGTGACGTAGTATACTGCCCAGTGACGTAGTATACTGCCCAGTGACGTAGTATATTGCCCAGTGACGTAGTATATTGCCCAGTGACGTAGTATATTGCCCAGTGACGTAGTATATTGCCCAGTGACGTAGTATATTGCCCAGGGACGTAGTATATTGCCCAGCGACGTAGTATATTGCCCAGCGACGTAGTATATTGCCCAGCGACGTAGTATATTGCCCAGCGACGTAGTATATTGCCCAGCCACTTATGTCACAGGTTAAAAAATAAACATATACTCACCTTCCGAGGGGCCCCTTGTAGTTCTGTCGCCTGTGTTCAGTTCAGGCGGCAGCTTCCGGTCCGAGGGTGAGATGACGTCGCGGTCACATGACCGTGACGTCACGGCAGGTCCTTCTCGCGCAGGCGCGCAGGGCCTGTGATGACGTTGCGGTCACATGACCGTGACGTCATGGCAGGTCCTTGTCGCACACCAACCTTAGCACCGGAACCTGCCGCTTGTATGGACCGGTCACCGGAGCGTCGGAAAGGCGGCGGAAGGTGAGTATATAATGATTTGTTATTTTTTTTTATTATTATTTTTAACATTAGATGTTTTTACTATTGAGGCTGCATAGGCAGCCTCAATAGTAAAAACTTGGTCACACAGGGTTAATAGCGGCGGTAACGGAGTGAGTTACCCGCGGCATAACGCGGTCCGTTACCACTGGAATTAACCCTGTGTGAGCCGTGACTGCGGGGAGTATGGAGCGGGCGCCGGGCTCTGACTGCAGGGGAGTAGGGAGGGACTAATCAGACTGTGCTCGTCGCTGATTGGTCGCGGCAGCCATGACATGCAGCTGGCGAGACCAATCAGCGAATGAATAGACCGTGACGGAAGTTGCCGACAGAAAGACGGAAGTACCCCTTAGACCGTTATAGATATATATACATACATACATACATACATACATACATACATACATACATACATACACAGTACAGACCAAAAGTTTGGACACACCTTCTCTTTTAAAGATTTTTCTGTATTTTCATGACGATGAAAATTCTAAATTCACACTGAAGGCATCAAAACTATGAATTAACACATGTGGAATTATATACTTAACAAAAAAGTGTGAAACAACTGAAAATATGTCTTATATTCTAGGTTCTTCCAAGTAGCCACCTTTTGCTTTGATGACTGCTTTGCACACTCTTGGCATTCTCTTGATGAGCTTCAAGAGGTAGTCACCGGGAATGGTCTTCCAACACTCTTGAAGGAGTTCCCAGAGATGCTTAGCACTTGTTGGCCCTTTTGCCTTCACTCTGCAGTCCAGCTCACCCCAAACCATCTCGATTGGGTTCAGGTCTGGTGACTGTGGAGGCCAGGTCATCTGGCGTAGCACCCCATCACTTTCCTTCTTGGACAAATAGCCCTTACACAGCCCTTAAAAAGGGGGAAGGATTCTTCCTCTGAGGCAGAGGACAAGGGGAGTGGGAAGAAGAAAGCCATCTAGCTTAATCACCAATGATGGCGGTACCCACTCCGTTGACGCTGGCTTCCATTAATGTCGCGAGCATAAAGTCAAATACAGCCAGATTTGCGGCCTTTGATCTTCTCAGCCTTTTTGCAGGAGACCAGGCTGCCAAACATGGCAGACGTGTTTAAAGCTAAGAGGGAGTGGAGACTCAGGCCCTCCTACTGGTCTCTTGTAGCCGAGCCGTAATGCGGAGTGGTGGTCCTTTTTATCGCAGCGGTGGAATGCCGACTGGTTATTGGGGTAGAAATGGGAAGGTGCCTGATCTTAGATGTCCTCATGAAGGGACAAGAGCTCCGACTCATTAACATCTATGGTCCCCAATCTAAGTGAGACGGGAAGTGTCTCTTTGAGGATCAAGCCCTACCTTTTTACAAGTCGGCAGGTTGTCTCTGGAGGGGACTTCAATACTGACTTGGAGGGGACTTCTTCCCTAATTAGTTCTTGCATAATTTGGAGGTGTGCTTTGGGTCATTGTCCTGTTGTAGGATGAAATTGGCTCCAATCAAGCGCTGTCCACAGGGTATGGCATGGCGCTGCAAAATGGAGTGATAGCCTTCGTTAATCAAAATCCCTTTTACCTTGTACAAATCTCCCACTTTACCAGCACCAAAGCAACCATAGACCATCATATTACCTCCACCATGCTTGACAGATGGCGTCAGGCACTCTTCCAGCATCTTTTCAGTTCTGCGTCTCACAAATGTTCTTCTGTGTGATCCAAACACCTCAAACTTGGATTTGTCTGTCCATAACACCTTTTTCCAATCGTCCTCTGTCCAATGTCTGTGTTATTTTGCCATTATTAATCTTTTCCGTTTATTCGCCAGTCTCCGATATGGATTTTTCTTTGCCCTGAAGGCCAGCATCCCAGAGTCGCCTCTTCACTGTAGACGTTGACACTGGCGTTTTGCTTGTACTATTTAATGAAGCTGCCAGATGAGGTTCTGTGAGGCATTGATTTCACAAACTACAGACTAACGTATTTGTCTTGTTGCTCAGTTGTGCAGCGGGGCCTCCCACTTCTCTTTCTACTCTGGTTAGAGCCTGTTTGTGCTCTCCTCTGAAGGGAGTAGTACACACCGTTGTAGGAAATCTTCAGTTTCTTGGCAATTTCTCACATGGAATAGCCTTCATTTCTAAGAACAAGAATAGACTGTCGAGTTTCACATGAAAGTTCTTTTTTTTTCTGGCCATTTTGAGAGTTTAACCCCTTCCCGACATGTGACGTAATAGTACGTCACATGTCGGGACCCCCGCTTTGATGTGCGCTCCGGCGGTGAGCGCACATCAAAGTCGCGACATGTCAGCTGTTTTTTACAGCTGACATGTGCGCGCAATAGCGGCGGGTGAAATCGCGATCACCCGCCGCTATTAACTAGTTAAATGCCGCTGTCAAACTCAGACAGCGGCATTTAACTACCGCATCCGGCCGTGCGGCCGGATATGAGCGCATCGCCGACCCCTGTCACATGATCGGGGGTCGGCGATGCTTGTGCATTGTAACCATAGAGGTCCTGGAGACCTCTATGGTTACTGATTGCCGGTGGCTGTGAGCGCCCCCCTGTGGTCGGCGCTCACAGCACACCTGCATTTTAGCTACATAACAGCGATCTGATGATCGCTGTTATGTAGCAGAGCCGATCGGGCTGTGCCTGCTTCTAGCCTCCCATGGAGGCTATAGAAGCATGGTAAAAGTTAAAAAAAAAAGTAAAAAAAAATGTGAAAAAAATAAAAAAAATATAAAAGTTTAAATCACCCCCCTTTCGCCCCAATCAAAATAAATCAATAAAAAAAAAGCCCAACCTACACATATTTGGTATCGCCGTGTTCAGAATCGCCCGATCTATCAATAAAAAAAAAGCATTAACCTGATCGCTAAACGGCGTAATGAAAAAAAAAATCGAAACGCCAGATTTACGTTTTTTTGGTCGCCACGACATTGCATTAAAATGCAATAACGGGCGATCAAAAGAACGTATCTGCACCGAAATGCTATCATTAAAAATGCCAGCTCGGCACGCAAAAAATAAGCCCTCACCCGACCCCAGATCACGAAAAATGGAGACGCTACGGGTATCGGAAAATGGCGCAATTTTATTTATTTATTTTTTTGCAAAGTTTGGAATTTTTTTTCACCACTTAGGTAAAAAAGAACCTAGTCATGTTTGGTGTCTATGAACTCGTACTGACCTGGAGAATCATAATGGCAGGTCAGTTTTAGCATTTAGTGAACCTAGCAAAATAGGCAAGCAAAAAACAAGTGTGGGATTGCACTTTTTTTGCAATTTCACTGCACTTGGAATTTTTTTCCCGTTTTCTAGTACACGACATGGTAAAACCAATGATGTCGTTCAAAAGTACAACTCGTCCCGCAAAAAATGAGCCCTCACATGGCCAAATTGACAGAAAAATAAAAAAGTTATGGCTCTGGGAAGGAGGGGAGCGAAAAACGAAAACGGAAAAACGGAAAAAGCTCCGGGGGTGAAGGGGTTAATGGAACCAACAAATGTAATGCTCCAGATTCTCAACTAGCTCAAAGGAAGGTCAGGTTTATAGGTTCTCTAATCAGCCAAAGTGTTTTCAGCTGTGCTAACATACTTGCACAAGGGGTTTCAAGGGTATTCTAACCATCTATTAGCCTTCTTACACAGTTAGCAAACACAAAGTACCATAAGAACACTGGAGTGATGGTTGTTGGAAATGGGCCTCTATACACCTATGAAGATATTGCATTACAAACCAGACATTTGCAGCTAAAATAGTCATTTACCACATTAACCATGTATAGAGTGTGTTTCTGAGTCATTTAATCTTAGCTTCAGTGGAAAAAACTGCTTTTCTTTCAAACTTAAGGAAATTTCTAAGTGACCCTAAACTTTTGAACAGTAGTGTGTGTGTGTATGTATATGTGTGTGTATATATATATATATATATATATATATATATATATAATGTGTGTGTGTGTGTATGTATGTATATATATATATATATATATATATATATATATCTCAAAACAAAATGTCATTAAGACAGAATGTAAATTCTTTTTTTTTTTTTTTAAGAATATTGATCCCTCTCTGCTCTAACTAAGTAATATATATGTAGTTAGTTAATTAGTTAGAGCAGAGAGGGAAAAAAAAAAAGTACCTTCTGTCTTGATGACATTTTGTTTAGAGAATCCCCAGTGATGAGGTTCTTTTCAATGTACAGTGACGGTACGCTCCCTCGCCAGTTCTAATGAGCATTCATGAGAGCAGAAAAAAGCCCAGCTCCTGGGGCTGGACTGTTCCATACTCACCCCGTTTTCTTCTTACAATGCGCAATAACAGTGCACTCACTCTCTTGCCAGCTCATCACTTCTCATTAGAGCCAACGACGAGGGAGCGCACTGTCACTATGCATTGACAAGAATATTGCACAGTGTCAAGGGAGCTTGTTCTTAGCATATGTTGAGATTTACTGATGCATGCTAAGTAAAGAAGGGATCACTAACCCAGCCCCTGAAAAGAACGTAATTGATGATGCTTTGTTTCAGGTTGGGGACACCAGCTACAGAAGTGACTGCAGCCACTGCCCTCTGATGACGTCTCATTTGAGTATCCCAGCAGATTCTGAAACAAAATGTCATTAAAATTGAAATGGGTGGAGAAAATCCCCAAAACATAAAGCAGTTTGACTAGAGAGGGAAGGGTATATTTTTATTTTTCATTTAAAGTATATTGGAAAAACGATTTGATTACAATAAACAGACATTTACCATAAAAATCCATACTGGTTTCGGACCACAACTCTACGGGGTTAAAGTAGAGTTGCCCTTTAGCCCTTTTCTTGTCGTACACCTTGAAGGTGAAATTTACCTTCTGTACATTCTCGCATTTAGTTTAAAGAAGCAAATTGTCTTGCCTTCTGTCCGCACAGAACGCTTCATTGTGCCGAAAAGAGTAGAAGGACATCTAGAAGAAAAAGAACAATATGGTTTCATCCATTGAAGCGTAAATGCTACTAATAATTAAAGTCCAACAATAGGCAGCGTAGTCAATTATTAATTGTTAATTAGAACATTGTTAGATCTACCCCTGACCTTTCACTCAACACAATAGTCAGCCCTGGCGTCTTTGTGTTAACTCTCTTAATTCGGGCCGTGTCAAGTGTTGGATGAACGCACCTTGGCTTAGCTGTTGCCGTAATCCGAGAATAACCACCAATGTTGGACTAATTAGTCCAAAATTAATTTTCCACTCTTCCTGATCAAGAATAACAAGGGCATCTTAAGATACCAGAATGCTCTTTGAAGAAGATAGAAGTCGGACTAATCACTGAGAAAACGGATATCCCCCCAGACCTACGTCTACCGTAATGAATGATGGGGCCTGTAATGAGGGGTCGGAAACCTATTCTGAAAGGGATCACTGGATTCTTATTGTTTGTTACAGGAAAACTTATTAATGTATGAATTCTAAACATAGAGAAAAGTAAAAAGAACTTGTTGCCGAACCCTAGAGCCCGGTCGCAGTGGAATGCGCAGATACAGACGAGCGTATTTTCGGATAGCACTCAGACCAATGTTAGCCTGTAGAGCAATGCACATATTTTCTTCAGAGGAAAAAAAAATCACTGCCTGCAAGAGTTTGATACAACATTTAGATCACACTTGATCATGCAAGTCAGTCCATGGAAAAGATCGGACCGCACTTGAATGACATACGAGTGTAGTTTCCACAGATTGACAGAGCGGAGAAGACAAAGACAATTTTTTCTCCATCTTCTCCACATCTGAGAGAATCGCAGCACACTATGCTTACACTTTTATCTAACTCTGATAACAAGCATTACACTAACATCATTAGAACAATATATGTAGCTTGCCCAATAATTTGGTACTTGCTATATGAGTAGCTAGCCATGTTCTAGGTTGTCCACGGCTCTCAGAGCTGTTCATAAGGCTTTACAATATGCATCTTGCTTACCTGTAATCATTAGTGATAGGTGAACCCCTGGATGTTTGGGTACAGTTGTATTGCCCATTTAAAAAAGTTTGTTTTGGGTACCCGAATCGGACCCCATTCATATGAATGGGGTTCCCAAAGATCTGTTGTTCGCCTCGCTATCATCTGCATGACAGCGCGACAAACACTGCTTCTGGATTATTACTGTAGGTCAGAGAGCAGCGGTTCCCACGCTTTCAGATGACAGCGTGAGCCAGCAGCTGTGACCAGAGGTAAAAAGTTTACCTCTGGTCACAGAGCCATCAGCTGATGAGAGAGTGCTACTCCCATCAGCCTACACCTCCTGCTACTAATAACAGCGAGAGTAGGCACGGCTGATGTGAGTAGTCATCAGTCGACACTTGTGCTTTAACCCTTTTACCCCCAAGGGTGGTTTGCACGTTAATGACCAGGCCAATTTTTACAATTCTGACCACTGTCTCTTTATGAGGTTATAACTCTGGAACGCTTCAACGGATCCCAGTGATTCTGACATTGTTTTCTCGTGACATATTGTACTTCATGACAATGATAAAATTTATTTGATATGACTTGCGTTTATTTGTGAAAAAAATGGAAATTTGGCGGAAATTTTGAAAACTTCGCAATTTTCCAATTTTGAATTTTCATGCCCTTAAATCACACAGATATGTCACACATAATACTTAAATACTTAACATTTCCCACATGTCTACTTTACATCAGCACAATTTTGGAACCAAATTTATTTTTTATTACGGAGTTATAAGGGTTAAAAGTTGACCAGCAATTTCTCATTTTTACAACACCATTTTTATTTTAGGGACCACATTACATTTGAAGTCACTTTGAGGGGTCTATATAATAGAAAATACCAAAAAGTTACACCATTCTGAAAACTGCACCCGTCAAGGTGCTAAAAACCACATTCAATAAGTTTATTAACCCTTCAGGTGCTTCACAGAAATGTTTGAAATATTTAAAAAAATGAACATTTAACTTTTTTTTCACCAAAAATATACTTCAGATCCAGTTTGCTTTATTTTACCAAGGGTAACAGGAGAAAATGGACCCCAAAAGTTGTTGTACGATTTGTCCTGAGTACGTTGATACCCCATATGTGGGGGTAAACCAGTGTTTGGGCGCATGGCAGAGCTTGGAAGGGAAGGAGCGCCGTTTGACTTTTCAGTGCAAAATTGGCTGGAATTGAGATCAGACGCCATGTCGCAATTGGAGAGCCCCTGATGTGCCTAAACAGTGGAAACCCCCCACAAGTGACACCATTTTGAAAAGTAGACCCCCTAAGGAACTTATCTAGATGGGGGTTCAAAGTGCTCACCACACAATTGCTTCACAGAAGTTTATAATGTAGAGCCATAAAAATAAAAAATATTTTTTTCACAAAAATATTTTACCCCCAATTTTTTATTTACCCAAGGGTAACAGGAGAAATTGGACCCCAAAAGTAATTGTCCAATTTGTCCTGAGTAAGCTGATACCCCATATGTGGGGGTAAACCACTGTTTGGGCACACGGCAGAGCTCAGAAGGGAAGGAGCACTGTTTTACTTTTTCAACGCAGAATTGGCTGGAATTGAGATCGGACATCATGTCGCGTTTGGAGAGCCTCTGATGTGCCTAAACAGTGGAAACTCTCCTATTCTAACTCCAACCCTAACCATAACCACACCCCTAGCCCGAACACCCCCCCCAATCCTAACGACAACTCTAACTCCAACACCACCCCTAATCCTAACCCTAACTACACCCCTAACCCTGACCCCAATCCTAATCCCAGCCGTAAATGTAATCCAAACCCTAGCCCCAACCCTAACCCTAACTTTAGCCCTAACCCTTACTTTAGCCCCAACACTAACCCTAACTCTGGGAAAATAAATATATTTTTTAATTTTATTATTTTTCCCTAACAAGGGGGGTGATAAAGGGGGTTTGACTTACTTTTATAGCTGTTTTTTTATCGGGTTTTTATGTTAGGCAGCTGTCACGTGCTAAAAGACGCTTTTTATTGCAGAAAATAGTTTTTCCATCACCACATTTTGAGAGTTATAATTTCTACATATTTTGGCCCACAGAGTTATGTGAGGTCTTGTTTTTGAAGGGCGGGTTGACGTTTTTATTGGTACCATTTTCGGGCACATGACATTTTTTGATCGCTTTTTATTGCAATTTTTGGGAGGCAGAATTAACTAAAAACCAGCAATTCATGAATTTCTTTTGGGGGAGGCGTTTATACCATTTCGCGTGTGGTAAAATTGATAAGGCAGTTTTATTCTTTGGGTCAGTACGATTACAGCGCTACCTCACTTATATTTTTTTAATGTTTTGGTGCTTTTATACAAGAAAAAAAATTTAATATAAAAAATAATTGGTTTTACATCGCTTTATTCTAAGAGCTATGACTTTTTAATTTTTTTGCTGATGGTGCTGTATGGCGGCTCATTTTTGCGGGACAAGATGACGTTTTCAACGGTACCATGGCTATTTATATCCGTCTTTTTGATTGCGTGTTATTCCACTTTTTGTTCGGCGGTATAATAAAGCATTGTTTTTTGCTTAGTTTATTTTTTTACGGTGTACACTGAAGGGGTTAACTAGTGAGACAGTTTATAGGTCGGGTCGTTACGGACGCGAGGATACCAAATATGTGTAGTTTTATTGTTTTTTTATAAATTTACCTAAGGAAATGTATTTATTGGAACAATATTTATTTTTTATTTTATTTAGGAATTTAAAAAAATATATTTTTACACATAGTAACATAGTTATTAAGGTTGAAGGAAGACTTTAAGTCCACCTTGTTCAACCCATAGCCTAACCTGACATGCCCTAACATGTAAAAAAAAATGTTTTTGTTTTACTTTTTTACTTTGTCCCAGAGTGGGACATCACTATATATTGTAAAATTGCTTATCTGGCATTTTGCAGAGCAAAGCGATCTGACAGGCAGTTCAGGAGGCTTCTCAGCGCCTGCTCTCAACAGGCACTGACAAGCCACCTCCCTGCAGGACCTGGAAGGACCCCGCGGCCATCTTGGATCCGGGGGCCTGCAGGGAGAAGAACGGAGGAGACCCTCAGGACAACGCAATCACATCGTGTTGTTCTGAGTGCCTCAGGGAAGCATGCAGGGAGCCCCCCCCCCCTGCGCGATGCTTCCCTATGCCACCGGAACGCTGCGATCTTGTCTGATCGCAGTGTTCCGGGGGTTAAAGTGCCAGATGTCAGCTGTGATAATCAGCTGACACCCGGCCATGATCGGCCGTGCTCCCCCCGTGAGCGTGGCTGATCGGATATGACGTACCATACCGTCGATGGTCATATGGGCCCAGGTCACCTCGACAGGATAGTACATCTGATGTCAGAAAGGGATTAAATAAATAAACAAATGACATGGGGCCTTTCTATTTTTCGTAACAAGCATGGCAAAACTGACAGCTGTGGGCTGCAGTCCTAAGGTGTCAGCTTTATCATGGCTGGCTTTCATAAATAGAGGGGTCCCCACGCCTTTTAACCCCTTAATCCCATATGACGTACTATCCCGTCGAGGTGACCTGGGACTTACTTGCCAGTGATGGGATATAACGTCATATGCAATCGCCGCGCTCACGGGGGGAGCGTGGCCGGGTGTCAGCTGACATCCGGCACTATGTGCCAGGAGCGGTCACGGACCGCCCCCGGCACATTAACCCACGGCACACTGCGATCAAACATGATCGCAGCGTTCTGGGGGCATAGGGAAGCATCGCGCAGGGAGGGGGCTCCCTGCGTGCTTCCCTGAGACCCTCGGTACAAGGCGATGTGTTCACCTTGTACTGAGCGTCTCCTCCCTGTAGGCCCCGGATCCAAAATGGCCGCGGGGCTACATCAGGGTCCTGCAGGGAGGTGGCTTAAAATAAATAAGTTATAGCTCTCAGAATAAAGCAATGCAAAAATAATTTTTTCTATAAGTTTGTGTAAAAGCGCATAAAAATAAGCATAAATGAGGTATCGCTGTAATCATACTGATCCGAAGAATTAAGCGGTCTTACCTATTTTACCACATGTGAAACAGTATAAAAAAGCAATTCCTGAATTGCTGTTTTTTGTTTATTCTGTTTCCCAAAAATCAGAATAGAAAGCGATTAAAAAATGTCATGTGCCCGAAAATGGTACCAATAAAAACAGCAGCTCATCCTGCAGAAAACAAGCCATAAGATAACTGTCGGCCAAAATACAGAAAAATGATAGCTCTCAAAATATAGTGATGCAAAAACTAGTTTTCGCAATAAAAAGCGTCTTTTAGTGTGTGACAGCAACCTAAGAATCTGATATAAATCTGGTATCGCTGTAATCGCACGGACCTGAAGAATAAAGTTGCAGTTTATAAAAAACAAATAAAAACAATTCTTCACATGCATTTTTCATTCTGCCTCCAAAAGATCGCAGTAAGGCTTGGCGCACATTTATCCTGGGCTCTGCATTGAGTTCTTACATCGGGGTGTCCGTGTAAATCTCTGAAATACGTGGGAAGCACTGTGGACACCATAGGACCTGTGATCCGGCAGTGTCCGGTAGTGTAGCTACCGGAGGGGGGGGAAAGAGGGGGCCATTGCCCCGGGCCCGGTGGGGGGGGGGGAAGAGGGGGCCGTTGCCCCGGGCCCGGTGCTCAGAGGGGGCCAACCTGGAGCTACGCTACTGTAACTGTATCGGCGCGCGCCGATACAGTTACGTTCTGCGGCAGAGAAGGGAGAATCGATCTCCCTGCTCTGCTGCCTGCTATGGGGCCCCTGAGCAGGCCGGGGGGGGCTTGGTGCCAGTAGTGGGCCCCCCGCCCGTCACCGCACTGATGAGGGAAGGAGCGCTGCGCTCCTCCCATCATCCCCCTGTCAGTGTCTGGCGTCGCCGACGCTGACAGTGGGCGCGATGACGTCACCACCCGGTGCCCGCTGTCAGAAGATGAGCGGGAGGTCGGAGCACCACTGGAACAAGGAGGAAGAGAGGTGAGTATTTGTTTTTTTTAAGGGGGCTGCCTTATACTTCAGGATCTGCCTATAAGGGTGCTGCCTTAAACTTCATGATCTGCCTATAGGGGGGCTGCCTTATACTTCAGGATCTGCCTATAGGGGGCTGCCTTATACTTCAGGATCTGCCTATAGGGGTGCTGCCTTATACTTCAGGATCTGCCTATGGGGGGGACTGCCTTATATTTCAGGATCTGCCTATATGGGTGCTGCCTTATACTTCAGGATCTGCCATTGGGGGGGTGCTGCCTTATACCTCAGAATCTGCCTATGGGGTGCTGTCTTATACTACAGGGTCTGCCTATGAGGTGCTGCCTTATACTACAGGGTCTGCCTATATGGGTGCTGCCTTATACTTCAGAATCTGCCTATGGGGTGCTGCCTTATACTACAGGATCTGCCTCTGGGGTGCTGTCTTATACTACAGGGTCTGCCTATGGGGGTGCTGTCTTGTGCTATAGAGTAGGCATATGGGGAGTGCATTATACTATATGGAGACCTATGGGGAGTGCATTATACTATATGGAGGCCATCTAGTGGGCCATCATACAGTGTGGAGATTACAGTGAAGGGGCCATCATACAGTGTTGGAGCCATCAAACAGTTTGGGGGCTACTAAGGGGTCCGTATACTGTGTGGATGGTACTATACAGTGAGGGGGCATTATACTGTATAGGGGAGCTGTACAGGGGTGAGACTTTGGACATTATTAAATGAAAAGTGGGCACTTATTGTTAGAGGGGATCTCAGGTTACTGTGACTATCAAAGGGGCACACATGGCAATATTACTTTCTAGGGAGCAAAATGTGGGCACTGTTTTCTAGGGCATTTGCACCCGGCATTACTATATTCTAGAGGGTTGCTTTAGAATTTAGAGGGCACAGAGAATCACACAGCAGGTGCAGTAATAGGGACACATACAGCAGCAGCTGCTCAGTATTGGGGTATCAGGTGCAGTAATAGGGACCCATACGGCAGCAGTGGCTCAGTACTGGGGTATCAGGTGCAGTAATAGGGACACATACGGCAGCAGCGGCTCAGTACTGGGGTATCAGGTGCAGTAATAGGGACTAGTGTTGAGCATTCCGATACTGCAAATATCGGGTATCGGCTGATATTTGCTGTATCGGAATTCCGATACCGAGTTACGATATTTTTGATATATATATATATATATATATATATATATATATATATATATATATATATATATATATATATATACACTCACCCCTCCGGCGGACCCTGGACCTTAGCGATGTAACCGGCAGCCTCCGTTCCTAAGAATGCAGGGAGTGAAGGACCTTCGATGACGTCGCGGCTTGTGATTGGTCGCGTGAGCGGTCACGCGACCACAATCACAAGCCGCGACGTCATCGAAAGTCCTTCACTCTGCATTCTTAGGAACAGAGGCAGACGCTTGGACCGGTGAGAGCCAGGAGCCGTCCGAGGGGTGAGTATCAATATTTTTTATTTTTATTCTTTATTTTATACATGAATATGGATCCCAGGGCCTGAAGGAGAGTTTCCTCTCCTTCAGACCCTGGGAACCATTCCGATATTTTGTGTCCCATTGATATGCATTGGTATCGGGTATCGGTATCGGCGATATCCGATATTTTTTGGATATCGGCCGATCCAATCCTATACCTTTGCATATCGGAAGGTATCGCTCAACACTAATAGGGACACATACGGCAGCAGCGGCTCAGTATTGGGGTATCAGGTGCAGTAATAGGGACACATACAGCAGCAGCGGCTCAGTATTGGGGTATCAGGTGGAGTAATAAGGACATATGGCAGCAGCGGCTCAGTACTGGGGTATCAGGTGCAGTAATAAGGACACATACAGCAGCAGCGGCTCAGTATTGGGGTATCAGGTGCAGTAATAGGGACACATATGGCAGCAGCGGCTCAGTATTGGGGTATCAGGTGCAGTAATAGGGACACATACGGCAGCAGCGGCTCAGTATTGGGGTATCAGGGGCAGTAATAGGGACACATACGGCAGCAGCGGCTCAGTATTGGGGTATCGGGCAGTAATAGGGACACATACGGCAGCAGCGGCTCAGTACTGGGGTATCAGGTGCAGTAATAGGGACACCTACAGCAGCAGCGGCTCAGTATTGGGGTATTAGGTGGAGAAATAAGGACACATATGGCAGCAGTGGCTCAGTATTGGGGTATCAGGTGGAGTAATAAGGACACATATGGCAGCAGCGGTTCAGTATTGGGGTATCAGGGGCAGTAATAGGGACATGCAGCGCCCCAGAGTCCTGGTCGTTGCAGTACTGTTGCTCCGCCACTAAGGGGAGTGATGGTACGTCTGATGGCACTTAAGGAGTTCACCTTGCAAGTATCACAGATACACATTACTCTTCACACTCCGGCCGCCAGGGGGAGCAAAAGGTCCTATCTACTAGGCCACTCCTCACACATGGGTAAAACTGGGGGTTGGATAGGAAGTCAGGGAGAAAGTAGCTGGGAAGAGCTCGAGAGAAGACCTGTCAGGGGTGGGATCCTGACAGAGGCCTAGAAAGGGACAGATCGTTACGGAGTCGTGCCTGTGCCTTATAGCGGCAGACTCCTAAGAAAGGACACGAAGCGAAGCATATTGTGGAGAAGTGGGAAACGGGATCACAGCACAAAGGAGATAGAACCAGAAGGAGTCGTGCCCTAAGATCGTAGCAACATCCTTCTGAGGCGCGTAGCCGGCGGCTGGAATGCCGAGGAAGTAAGAGACTCTACGCATTACTTTGAACTACGGCCGGGCAGTTAACTATAGGTTGGCTGTCTCACCTTTACACCTAACGTAGACAACGGAGGCAATTGTGGGAGAGGGGCATCTCTAGGGTCCCTATAAAATAACTCCAGGCCTACCCCGTCATACGGGTGCGTCCTAGCCATATCATCTGGGGGACGGAGAGAGAAAGAACATCAGAAACACACAACAGTTGTGAGGACTATCCTGTGGTGCTCAGCAGGGAAGTACTACAACACACAGGCGCTGGTAGGAAGGACACGGATTTCCACCTGGAAAGGGAACTCTGGATGTGCCTTCGGACCGGCCGGTCTCAGCCAGCCCTGTTAGCAGTGCTCTGGATTGCGGAACCCGAAGCCTTCAGTAAAGATGTAAAGAGACTACAACCCTGTGTCCTCGTTATTTATCGCACCTTGCACCACGCACCATCATCACACCTTTCATTGGACGCCCCTTAGCAGGGTCACAGACCGGGTCTAGCCACCGTGACAACCCCAGGACCGAGACAGAGAGGCCCGGTACCGAGTACCCCGCGGCCCTGCGTCTGGGGGCGCTTCAATTTGGCGTCACGAACAGGATCTACTTAAGCCTGAGGAATCAGGTGATGTGTGCCTTGGAACTGTGACTGAATTGTGCTGAAACGTGATTTATTGCAAAGACTGTGTATTGCCATTTGCCGCCAAAATCCACCATCGCCGTGCACGAAGGGAGGAGCCATAGCTTCGTGGGCGGAGCCGGCCGAAAATAGCGCGGAACCAGAAGACGCGGTGAAGTGCCGATTCCGGAAGAGGAACCTCGACTTTCAGCAGGTTAGCGGGGGGAAGGAACGGCCATGTCTGAGTCGGGAGGGGCAGAGGCGGCGGTCGTAGCCGCAGACCCAGGGGTTGCTCCAGGCCCCGCAGTAGACGCCGCCGAGGGCCTTGTGCCGGTCGCTGCAGAGCTTGCCGCCCCCATCAGCCAGCCGGATACTGCCGCGGCTACAGCAGCCATAATTCCCTTCTCCATGCCGTATCTACCTGGAGCAGCCTGGCTCCCGCGATACTCTGGAGAATCACATACATTGACTGACTTTAAAGGGGATCTGCAGCCTGCTCGAGTTCTATCCCTTGACAGAACCTCAGAAAGTTCATATGATAACCGGCCAACTCTTTGGGGCGGCTCTGAGAGAAGTGAAGTCCTGGCCCGCCGCGGATAAGGGAACTGTGCAGCAGGTCTTTGCAAAGCTTAAAGCCACCTTTGACACCCGCACCGCTACAGAAATTAAGTTGACGTTCTATGGGTGCAAACAGAAGCCGCAGGATAGCTTACGGGACTATGCCCTTAATCTCCAGGAGGCGCTGCGGGCCATCAAGCAGAGTGACCCAAACAACATGCTAGATGAAGATAAACTCCTGAAAGAGCGGTTCATCGAGGGGCTCCTGTGCAGTCACCAAAGGGCGCAATTACATTTCCTTGCCATGCAGAATCCAGACCTGACTTTTGCGCAATTCAAAGATAAAGCCATCCAGGCGCTACCAGAGCGACAGCCCAGCCGTGCCGTACTTCCCGGGCGTCAAGCCCTCACGTACCACCAGGAGGTGGCGCCGGATACTCTAATTTCCGCCGAGGCCGATGCCCAGATCCTGGAAGATGACTCCCCTGCAGGACTACGCCTCCAGATGCAGGAGCTGACCAAGAGTGTTGCTGCCCTAGCCCGGACCATACAGTCTCTACAAGAGGCCCCCAAGGAGAAGATCCAGCTGGCTTCCAGCCCAGAAGATGTCCCCTGGCAGCGGCGGAGGAGGACTCCGCCGACCAGAGGCAGGGACGACGATCGCTTTCATCGGGATGGACGACCTATCTGCCGCCGCTGCCACCAGGTGGGCCATCTTGCAATGTACTGTCATTTAAACGAGCATCCCCTGGGGCAGAGGGCCAACCCCCAGGAGTAGGACGATCAGGCCCGCAAAACTGGGGAGCCAAATACATCGGGGGCGACCAGTTCTCCCTATCGTGATTGACGGTATCCCCATGAACGCTTTGCTGGACACCGGTTCCCAGGTGACGACTATGCCTTACATCCTTTATAAACGTTATTGGGAGGACACCGACATTACCCGTGGCCCCGATAATGATTTCACCATAATAGCCAGTAATGGTCAGCCATTGCCGCAAGTGGGGTATAAAGAGGTCACCATCAAAGTGGGGCGGGTAGAATTAGAGGCCCAAGGGATTGTAATTGTTGATATTGACCGCCGCGAATGTAATCCCATGATGACCATTGGTACTAATGTCATAGAAAACTGTCTTGCCAAAGTTATTGTCTTGTTACAGCAGGTAGCAGAAACAGCTGGCTACAAAGAACAACGCGCCCTGCAAAAATAAATCAGGGCCCTGATGCAGAGACAGCAGGTGGAGCTGACTGGTGGTGAAATTGGTCGTGTCACAGTGAGTGATTCAAACCCCATTGCGATACCCCCCAGGAGTGAAATGTTAATATGGTGTCGGGCAGCCATAGGCCTCAAGGGTAAAGACTACCAGGCCCTGGTAGAACCCGTATACTCAGATAATAGGCCTACCCTTCTGACAGCCAGAGGGGTGGTTGACATCCGCAAAGGGAGGGTGCCGGTACGTGTTCTTAACTGTGGGGAGGAGGAAGTCCATCTAACCAAATATGCCACACTTGCCAAACTGTTTACTGTTAATAGTAGTATGATACAGGCACCCGGACCCTTGGTCCCGTCCAATCCGGCAGAGAACAACGGTTCTGCAGAGCAACCGAAAGATTGGTGTCGGGAATTGCATGTGGGCACTGACTCTACCCCATCTCACCAGAAACAGGGGGCCTACAGGGTGGTTCATGAGTACGAGCGGGTATTTAGCAAGCACCCCCTAGATTTTGGGCAGGTAAAAGGGATTCAACATCATATCCCCACAGGAGATCATCGGCCCATAAAAGAGAGATACCCTACTGTACCCCCAGCTCATTATCAATGTGCCAAAGACATGTTGCGAGAGATGAAGGAGACTGGGGTAGTGAGAGACAGTTGTAGCCCCTGAGCAGCTCCATTAGTCCTCGTTAAGAAGAAAGATGGCACAATGAGGATGTGTGTTGATTATAGGCAGTTAAATCGCATTGCACATAAGGATGTATACCCACTGCCCAGGATAGAGGAGTCCCTGGCTGCTTTAAAATCTGCTAACTACTTCTCTACCTTGGATCTCACCTGTGGGTACTGGCAGGTTCCTGTGGCGGACAAGGAGAAGATGGCTTTCACGACGCCGATGGGTCTCTGCGAATTCAACTACATGCCCTTCGGATTGTGCAATGCCCCGGGGACGTTCCAGAGGATGATGGAGTGCTGTCTGGGACACAAGAACTTTGAAACCGTGCTGCTGTATCTGGACGATGTCATTGTCTTCTCTAAGACCCATGAAGACCATCTGAAGCACCTGTCCAACTTTGGCTTAAAGGTGAAACCATCCAAATGCCACCTGCTAAAACCCAAAGTGCAGTACCTAGGCCATGTGGTGAGTGCTGAAGGAGTGGCCCCAGACCCCGACAAGGTTACAGTGATCAAGGACTGGCCGAAGCCCAGCAACCTCCATGAAGTCCGGCAGTTCCTCGGGTTGGTAAGCTATTACAGGAGATTCATCAAGGACTTCACCAAGAAGGCCGCGCCATTGCAAGACCTGTTGGTGGGCCAATCCAAGAAGACCAGGGGGAAGAATACCCCATTTGATTGGAACCAGGGATTGGAAGGATCATTCACTTGTTTGAAGTCGGCGCTGACGGGAGAAGAGGTACTGGCCTACCCTGAATATGACCAACCGTTTGTGCTGTATACAGATGCCAGCAACATAGGACTGGGAGCCGTGTTGTCCCAGGTCCAGAAAGGCAAGGAAAGGGTAATCGCTTACGCCAGCAGGAAACTTCGTCCCACGGAAAGGAACCCTGACAACTACAGTTCCTTTAAGCTGGAATTCCTCGCCATCGTATGGGCAGTGACGGAGAGGTTCAAGCACTACCTGGCCTCAGCAAAATTCACCGTCTTCACGGATAACAATCCACTAACGCACTTGGACACAGCAAAACTCAAGGCCTTGGAACAGCGGTGGATGGCCCGGCTGTCCAACTACGACTTCACCATCAAGTACCGGGCAGGACGCAAGAATACGAATGCTGATGCCTTGTCTCGGATGCCCAATCTGCCAGAAACGGGGGATGACACGGAGGCACTTGAAGAGGTAGAGCTGCCCGCTTTCCATCGCCCCAAAGCCACTCAGTGCTCCCATCACGTGAAGAACAGGCACAAGAACAAACAGGATGCCACGCTGAATCCCCTGCCCCACCACGGATGGGCAGAGACCCAGGATGGTGACCTCGCGGTCCGTCGGGTGAAAGAGCTCCTGACGCAGGCAGGTTTGCATCCCGACCCGGATGATCCACAAGAAACACAACAGCTGTGGAAGGGGAGAGGCAAACTGTTTATTCACGATGGTAAGTTGTGCCAAAGAAGTATCGACCCACGCACTCATGAATTGGTATGGCAGATAGTGGTTCCAAGGCAAGATGCGCCAATGGTTCTGGGGGCGTACCACGATGGAGCCGGACACTTCGGGTGGCGGAAGTTGGAGAGGCTACTCCGAGGGAGGTTCTATTGAATTGGCATGAAGAGAGCCATCGAGAAGTGGTGTCGGGAGTGTGGCCCATGTAGCCTACGCAGGAAGGACCGTGACAGCCAATGGGCTCCCTTGCAGCCCATCATCACCAAACGGCCGCTTGAACTGGTCGTGCTAGATCATGTGAAGCTAACACCTAGCCGGTCAGGCTATGTCTACACTCTTACCATCGTGGATCACTACTCCAGATTCCTGGTGGTTGTACCTGTCAAAGATCTAATGGCCAGGACGGCCGCCAAAACCTTTCAGCAGTACTTCTGTAGGCCCCATGGGTACCCGGAGAAGGTACTGACCGATCAGGGACCAGCATTTGAAGCGGAGGTGTTCCAGGAGTTCTGTAATCTATACGGGTGTAAAAAGATCAGAACCACACCGTACCATCCACAAACCAACGGGATGTGTGTACCAAGTGGTGATCGACTTACTGAACACCTTGCCTGTAGAGGAGCGGAACTTGTGGCCAACAAAGTTGCCTGACCTAGTAGACATGTACAACCACATCCCAGTGAATTCCACCAACTGCACTCCAGCGTACCTGATGCGAGGAAGATCTAGCAAGTTACCTGTTGATCTGGACATGGGGGTCCTAACCCCCGAAGATACCTCGCCAGATGCAGATTGGGATACAGAAAGGCAGCAAAGGTACCGCAAGGTACAGGAATGCGTGGAAAGAAGTCTCGCCCAAGCCAGACAAAAACAAGAAAGGGACTACAACCAGCATGCTCCTGCGATTCCCTTGTCACCCGGTGAGCAAGTACTCAAACGGAAGAGGAGGCTACACAAGCTTGACGACCAATGGGTAGCGGAACCGTATACAATCCTGCCATCCAATTTCGACAACACGAAGGTCTGTCTCATCAGTAAAGATGGAGGGGAAACCTCAACGGCAATATCCAGAGACCACCTTAAAATATGTCCTGATAAGTTGAGAGAGAGGGAAACAGATCCAGGAACCTCTCCGCCTGTAGAAGAAGAGATGATGATGCACTGTTCTTGGCGATTTTCCCCAGTCCTGGACTCAAATAAATCAGGCCATCGTGGTACCTGTCTTAATGTTTCGTCAACCGAAACCGCCAGAACTAAGTGTGGTGCCAGATCATCCGGACCCACAATCACAGCAGACCCCACCAGAGGATGCCATGCCAACCGTTGAACTGGCAAGTCCTCCCTCTGCTATCGGTGAATCTGCCATACCCACTATTAGTAGCAGCAGCCCTGAGAGCTCCAGCATGCCAGTGCTACCCAGACTCACTAGAAGTGTAGCTAGAAGACAGTGCACTACACCAGCGGTAGTAAGCATAGCGGGCCCTGTTAGGCCAATAGCAACCCCTGCACTGCGGAGGTCTACACATAGCACCAAGAATCAAACTCCACTTCGCTACAAAACTTGGAGATATTAACGATAGTTACTATTTGGTTGAAAATGTTTGTGTAAATGTCTTTGTTACAGGTTTAAAAATGGACGATGGAGTAATGGACAGTGAATTGCTCCAAAACTTTCACAGGGACCCCTTTGTTTACCCGGGGTCCCTGCTGTTTCAAGGTTGCCCCCACTGAACTGAGAGTCATAAACTGTGCATGACCAAACTTTCGCAACGTTCAAGTGTCCTCACCTTCCATAAAGGAAAGCATTGCTAAAATTTACTTGTTTATTGCATTTCAAAAATTTGTATGTCTTTTGCTAACATGTATTGTTGTTCTTCTTTCCCAGTCCGGGAGTACTGGATTTAACCAGGGGAGAGTGCAGCGCCCCAGAGTCCTGGTCGTTGCAGTACTGTTGCTCCGCCACTAAGGGGAGTGATGGTACGTCTGATGGCACTTAAGGAGTTCACCTTGCAAGTATCACAGATACACATTACACTTCACACTCCGGCCGCCAGGGGGAGCAAAAGGTCCTATCTACTAGGCCACTCCTCACACATGGGTAAAACTGGGGGTTGGATAGGAAGTCAGGGAGAAAGTAGCTGGGAAGAGCTCGAGAGAGGACCTGTCAGGGGTGGGATCCTGACAGAGGCCTAGAAAGGGACAGATCGTTACGGAGTCGTGCCTGTGCCTTATAGTGGCAGACTCCTAAGAAAGGACACGAAGCAAAGCATATTGTGGAGGAGTGAGAAACGGGATCACAGCACAAAGGAGATAGAACCAGAAGGAGTTGTGCCCTAAGATCGTAGCAACATCCTTCTGAGGCGCGTAGCCGACGGCGGGAACGCCGAGAAAGTAAGAGACTCCACGCATTACTTTGAACTATGGCCGGGCAGTTAACTATAGGTTGGCTGTCTCACCTTTACACTTAACACAGACAATGGAAGCAATTGTGGGAGAGGGGCATCTCTAGGGTCCCTATAAAATAACTCCAGGCCTACCCTGTCATACGGGTGCGTCCTAGCCATATCATCTGGGGGACGGAGCGAGAAAGAACATCAGAAACAGACACAACAGTTGTGAGGACTATCCCGTGGTGCTCAGCAGGGAAGTACTACAACACACAGGCGCTGGTAGGAAGGACACGGATTTCCACCTGGAAAGGGAACTCTGGATGTGCCTTCGGACCGGCCGGTCTCAGCCAGCCCTGTTAGCAGTGCTCTGGATTGCGGATCCCAAAGCCTTCAGTAAAGAGGTAAAGTGACTGCAACCCTGTGTCCTCGTTATTTATCGCACCTTGCACCACGCACCATCATCACACCTTTCATTGGACGCCCCAACCCCAGGACCGAGACAGAGAGGCCCGATACAGAGTATCCCGCGGCCCTGCATCTGGGGGCGCTCCAGACACATTCAGCAGCAGCGGCTCAGTATTGGGGTATCAGGTGGAGTAATAAGGACACATATGGCAGCAGCGGCTCTGTATTGGGGTATCAGGGGCAGTAATAGGGACACATACAGCAGAGGCTCAGTATTGGGGTATCAGCAGGATGAGAAATTTGTGCAGGTTGGGAATAGATGGTGACGGGGCTCTCCAAATGCAACATGGCGTCCGCTAATTATTCCAGCAAATTTTGCATTCAAAAAGTCAAATGACGCTCCTTTTCTTCCAAGTCATGACGTGCTCCCATACAGTAGCATTCCCCCACATATGGGGTATAGCATGCTTAGGCGAAATTGCACAACAAATTGTAAGGTCTATTTTCTCCTGTTACCCTTGCAAAAGTAAAAAAAAAAAAAAAAAGTCTAAAGGAAAATTATTGTGAAAGAAAAGTAAATGTTTACTTCAAAGAAAAAATTTACAACATCCGACAGGAAATTATCTCCCAATCCCATCATACCATGCACTGTCCTCCCTCCTCCCCTGCATCTAGTTCACTCTCTGACTTTGAACCAGTTACAGAAGAAGAAGTAATCAGGCTCCTTGCATCTTCTCGTCCGACCACTTGCACCAGTGACCCCATTCCGTCACATCTCCTCCAGTCCCTTTCCCCGGCTGTCACCTCTCACCTCACAAAAATATTCAACCTCTCTCTTCCGGTATCTTTCCCTCCTCATTTAAGCATGCCATCATACATCCATTAGTTGAAAAACCATCCCTCGATCAAAACTGTGCCGACAACTATAGACCGGTCTCTAATCTTCCCTTCATCTCTAAACTCCTAAAACACCTGGTGCACTCCCTTCTTATCCGCTATCTCTCAGATAACTTTCTTCTCGACCCTCTTCAATCTGGTTTCTGCTCTTTAAGGTACCGTCACACTCAGCAACTTTGCAACGAGAACGACAACAATCCGTGACGTTGCTGCGTCCTGGATAGCGATCTCGTTGTGTTTGACATGCAGCAGCGATCTGGATCCCGCTGTGCCATCGCTGGTCGGAGCTAGAAGTCCAGAACTTTATTTCGTCGCCAGGTCGGCGTGTACCGTCATGTTTGACATCAAAAGCAACAACGCTAACAATGGATGTAATGGAGCTAACAACCAGCGAGAACGAGAAGTGAGTCGCCGTTACGTCACTGGATCGCTCCTGCATCGTTCTGGAGTTGCTGTGTTTGACGTCTCTACAGCTACCTAAACAGCGACGCTCCAGCGATCTAGTTTAGGTCGGCTCGTTGTCTATATCGCCGCAGTGTCGCTGAGTGTGACGGTACCTTTACACTCTACTGAAACTGCCCTCACTAAAGTCTCTAATGATCTACCGTACTAACAGCTAAATCTAATGGTCACTACTCCATGCTAATTCTCTTGGATCTCTCCGCGGCATTCGATACTGTGGATCAACATGCCAACATGCCTTCCTCTGGATCAACATGTTAGGGCATGTTAGGTTAGGCTATGGGTTGAACTAGATGGACTTAAAGTCTTCCTTCAACCTTAATAACTATGTTACTATGTTACTATCAGCTCCTCCTCACTATGCTCTGCTCCATTGGCCTCTAGGACACCGTTCTCTCCTGGTTCTCCTCCTATCTCTCTGACTGATCCTTCACTGTATCTTTTGCTGGTTTCTCCTCCTCTCACCTTCCTCTTACTGTTGGGGTTCCTCAAGGATCAGTCCTAGGCCCCCTCCTCTTCTCTTTGTATACTGACCCTATTGAACAAACAATCAGTAGATTTGGTTTCCAGTACCATCTCTATGCTGACGACACCCAATTATACACTTCTCCTGATATCACGCCTGCCTTTTTAGAAAACACCAGTGATTGACTTACCGCTGTCTCTAACATCATTTCCTCCCTCTATCTGAAACTGAACCTGTCAAAAACTGAACTCCTCGTGTTCTCTCCCTCTACTAACCTACCTTTGCCTGACATTACCATCTCCGTGTGTGGTTCCACCATTGCTCCCATGCAACATGCCCGCTGCCTTGGGGTCATCCTTGATTCCGAGCTTTGATTCACCCCCCACATCCGATCCCTGGCTCGCTCTTCTTATCTGCATTTCAAAAACATTTCTAGAATTCGCCCTTTTCTTACTTTCGACTCTGCAAAAACTCACTGTTTCACTCATTCATTCTCTTCTGGACTATTGTAACTCTTTACTACTTCCTCTTACCAAATCTCCCCGCTCCAATCTGTCCTGAATTCTGCAGCCAGGATTATATTCCTCACCAACAGTTACACCGATGCCTCTACCCTGTGCCAGTCATTACACTGGTTACCCATCCACTCCAGAATCCAGTACAAAACTATTACCCTCATCCACAAAGCACTCCATGGCTCAGCACCACCCTACATCTCCTCCCTGGTCTCAGTCTACCACCCTACCCGTGCTCTCCGTTCTGCTAATGACCTGAGGTCAGGGCTGGTTTTAGACAAAGTGGGGCCTTAGGCAAAAATTTAAAGTGGGGGCCCCAAATGATAACATTGCACTGTGGCCCCCATATTTAGGGGCCTTATATCGGCCAACGGGTCTGCCATTATTAGCTGTACGCAGGGGCGTTGCTAGGGTCAGAAAAGAATGGAGGCCCAAGACAAAGAGTTGCCCCCAACCCACTCTTAATTTTTTTTTTTTTTAAGGCTGCCGTCACACTAGCAGTATTTGGTCAGTATTTTACATCAGTATTTGTAAGCCAAAACCAGGAGTGGTTCAAAACACCTGTTTTTCAGCTTGTTTTGTGGTGTTCTTCACGCTTTTTTCATCTCTTTTTTTGGAGTAAGGATGTTTGGTCAGTATTTCAAATCAGCATATGTAAGCCAAAACCAGGAGGGTGAGAAATACAGAAGTAGTGACGTGTTTCTCAGGCTATGTGAACACGCTGCGGATTTTGCTGTGGATCTGCAGCAGGTTTCCATGCATTGTACAGTACTATGTAAACGTATGGAAAACAAAATCTGCAGTACTCATGCTGCGGAAAATACCGCGCGGAAACGCTGCGTTGTATTTTCTGCAGCATGTCAATTCTTTGTGCAGATTCCGCAGCGTTTTACACCTGCTCCTCAATAGGAATCCACAGGTGTAAAAACGCTGTTGAAAACCGCACAAAAAACGCGGTAATTCCACAATAAATCCGCGGTAAATCTGCCGGGGATTTAAAAAGCGCTACAGTTCTGAAATCCAGTCAGAAAACAAACAAGCGCATGCAGGAGATTTTTGGAAATTTCCTATGTTTTGCTGGCACTTTATAAAGCAGCTTTGGCCATGTTTATATGCAGAATTTTTGCAGCTTTTTCTTCTGCAAATAAGAAGTTTACAGCATTTTACAGCACAAGCAAAAATTGAGATCTTCAGAAATCTGCTGCGCACCCTTTTATTTTCTCCTGACTGAATTTAACAACTGCAGCGTTTTTTAAATCTGCAGCGTGTCACTTCTTTCAGCTATTTTTTTCACCTGTACAAAGCAATGAAAAAGTAAAAAAAATGCTGCAAATGTTGCAACGTGGTTTTTCGCTGCGTTTTTTTGTGAATAACACTAACTTTATTAAACATGTACTGTAGACAAAATGCATACTGTAAAAAAACAAACTGCAAAAGCTCTAAGGGTATGTATCCACAGTCAGTAAACGCTGCGGGTTGGCTGCTGTGTACTTGTGCAGCGTCCAACCCGCAGCGGCCAGATGTTACAGTATAGTGGATGGGATTTCAAGAAATTCCATCTCTACTATGCGTGCAATGACACCTGCACCTCACCTGTGGAGACGGACATGGGGCGCGTCTGTCCAGGCTGCAGCATGTCAATTTATCTGGTGTAGGCGCGAGTCTCCGCAAGAGAAATCTCACCCCTGCAATGTATAGGACGCGGTGATTCCGTACGGTTCAATGAACACATGTGGAATTACCTGTGTTCAAAACATGGCAGCACTTTGGACAACACACATGTCCACTGCATCCAAAGGGCTGCCATTTCCGGATCCTCTGCACATACCCTAAAAAAAGGGTGCTTTGAAAGCAGTGTTTTTACTGCCAAGAGAGCAGGCTTTGGCTGCAAAAAAAAAATGCACCAAAAACGCTGATTCCTATGCACACCTGTACTATATGTGTATGGTTTACCCTTATTATTTCACGTGGGAATTCATTTATTTCTATATAATAAATGCCCTGATTCAGCAGACAATATTCCTGTCTTGTGTCATCCAGACAGTAGTGACAGCAGGTCGCCCTGTCAGATTACAAGCAATGATTCAGTGGCTCTGGTCAGAGCCTATGCTGATGGCTGCTGTATGTGACTGTGAAACCTGATCCTACAGCAAACAGCACAGAGCTCCAGACCACATGAGTAAATCACAGCACTGAGGGGGTCTCAAGGGGGGTTTGGGAGAGATGCTCTGAGACTGCTGCTTCACTGCTGTACACCCTCTGGGCACTTCATACAGGGGCTGCAGAGGTAGGGGGCCCCCTTTCTAGGTGGGGGCCCCAGGCGTCTGCCTGTGCCAACGCCGGCCCTGCCTGAGGTTAGCATCCTCAATAATCAGAACCTCCCACTCCCATCTCCAAGACTTTTCACGTGCTTCGAGTTCTTTGGAATGCACTACCCAGGTTAATACGATTAATCCCCAATCCTCACAGTTTTAAGCATGTCCTAAAAACTAATTTGTTCAGACTGGCCTACCGCCTCAACGCATTAACCTAACTATCCTTGTGTGGCCCATTCAAAAAACTTAAACCATAATCAGGTTCCCCTCATCATGTTCTCATACACTTTATGCAGTTAATAGCACTCTGTGTCTGTACTGCTACATATTTAGGCTGTTAACTGGTTCATGCAGCTTTACATGAACACTCGAGCCTTACACTATGGCTGGTCAGAACGAAAGCAATTTTTACCATCCACCTCTCGTGTCTCCCCTTATTCCTCATAGTTTGTAAGCTTGCGAGCAGCCGGGCCCTCACTCCTCTCGGTATGTTTTGAACTGTATTTATTGTTATACTGTAATGCCTATTGTCTGTACAAATCCCATGTATAATTTGTAAAGCGCTGCGGAATATGTTGGTGCTATATAGATAAAATTATTATTAAATGTTTTTTTCCTTCCACATTCCAAAAATTCCTGTGGAGCACCTGAAAGGTTAATAAACTTCCTGAATGTGGTTTTGAGTATCTTGAGGGGTGCAGTTTTTAGATTTTTTTTTCATTTTTTGGTATTTTCTGTCATATAGGCCCCAGAAAGTCACTTCAAATGTAAGTTGGTCCCTTAAAAAAAAAAAAAAAAAAAAATGGTTTTGCAAATTTGTTGTAAAAATGAGAAATTGCTGGTCAACTTTTAACCCTTATTACTTCCTAACAAAAAAAAAATTAACAAAATTGTGCTGATGAAAATTAGACATGTGGGAAATGTTATTTATTAACTATTTTGTGCGATATGACTCTATGATTTAAGGGCATAAAAATTAAGTTTGAAAATTGCAAAATTTTAACAATTTTCGCCAAATTTCCATTTTTTTCACAAATAAATGCAAGTCATACTGAAGAAATCTTACCACTATTATAAAGTTCAATATGTCAGAAGAAAACATCTCAGAATCAGTGGGATCCATTGAAGCGTTCCAGATTTATGACCTCATAAAGTGACCGTGGTCAGAATTATAAAAATTGGCTTGGTCAGGAAGTTGAAAACAGGCCTTTTGGTGAAGGGGTTAAATAATTTAAAAAAAAAAAATGCCATGGGACCCCTCAAGTCTTGACAACCAGTCATGATAAAGCTGACAGCTGAGGGTTGCAGCCCACAGGTCAGTTTTGTCATGCTGGTTTGGTTATCAAAAATAGAACAGATCCAACGTTATTTTTTAATTGTATTTATAGTGCAGGCTGATGAATACTCCCATCAGCCGCGCTTGCTCTCGTGTTATTGGCGGCAGCAGGCGTAGGCTGATGGAAGTAGTACTCTCATCACTCGACGCCTCTGTGACTGGAGTTACTTTTTTTTGATGATGTTACCACCGATCAGAACTGCCGGTGTTTCTAGAGCTGTCATGCAGATGACAGCACAGGAAACACCCTATGTTGGGGATACCGAATCCGAACAGTAACACGGACTTCCTGGAGAAGTCAGTGTTCGGGGTCCATGCCAGAACAGTAGGTGTTTGGTACAGACCCCAAACTTTACTGTTTGGGTACGCCCATCACTAGTAATCATGTGTATGATTATTTAGCCATTTTGCTTTTCCTGCACCATATGGATGTAAGTATTGTGCAGTCGCAAATCATGTAGCTGAGGCGATGAAAACTAAATCTCAGAGCACTCCAAAATACTCGGAGACCACCCGAGCATGCTCGGGAAAACCTGAGCAACGAATATACTCACTCATCACTAGTCAAAGAATGTTATCTCAAAAAAGCTGTGTCAGACAGACTTGGTGCTGTTGTCACCCTATCTTTCAGATCCCAGAGAAAGCCCCAAGCCTTCTCCCTGTCACCACTATACAGGGATCTGGGCTCAAATGGGGTCCTCTGGGTTGCTTTCATGGAGTGGCTGCTGGCTGAAGGAGTGAGCCAGAGGCAAAAGAAGGTTAGCTAGTCAGTTTGTAATTGGATGTCAGAACGAGGACAGAATCAGAAATCCAAAATTTGCGGTATAGCCACGGCCAGATAGCAGGTAATCAGTCAAAAGGTAGTCAAACAAGCCAAGGTCCTGACAGAGGGGAATAACAGAATCAGGCAAAGTCAGGGTACAGAATGCAAACACCACCAGAGGCCAGAGAGTCTCCAGGCACACTATCCGGCAATTTTAGCAGAATGCTTAGATTTTAAGCAAGGTGTGGTACTGTGCTATTGGCAACAGCTGGGAGCGGATTACTCCATCTGAGCAGAACCACAAGTTTCATCTGCGCTATCCAGAGAGAGTACAGTTTGCAGAGTGAATACAGCAGTGCTTGGTGACTGAAATAATGTCACTGGGGAAGATCCAGGTAGAGATGTCACTCATCCTAAATCCATAGGAATTAATATGGAGTTTTCCGCTCTGCCGATAAAACAGCTCCGGCTCTTCTGGGATAGATTTCTAACACATTTTGGAGATGTTGTAGGGAATTTTTGTCCCTTCATCCAGAAGAGCATTAGTGAGGTCAGACCCTCATGTTGGGGGGAGGCCGGACTCCCAATCACCATTATAGGCATTGGATGGGGCTGAGGTCCGGGCTCTGTGCGGCCTGTAATGTTTCTCCCCCTCTGTGTCTGTACGGACCTTGCGCACTGGGCACAGTCATGGGGAACTGAAAAGGGTCTTCCCCAAACTGTTCCCACAAAGTTGGAGGCTAAAATTGTCCACAGTGTCTTGTGCTGAAGAATTAAGATTTCCCTTCACTGGAACTAAGAGGCCGAGGCTGCTCCCTGATAACAGCCCATAGTGTTATCCTCCTCCACCATCTGTACACAATGTAGTCAGGGGGTAACGTCCTCCTTCACCAAATCCAGACTTCTCCATCAGACACCAGATAGAGAAGTGTGACCCGTCACTGCACAGAACACGTCTCCTCCAGAATCCAGTGATGACGACTTTATACCACTCCAGTCGATGTTCAGCATTGTGCTTGGTGATGTACGGCTGCATAAAGCTCCCGGCGGGGACGCAGTGTTTTTGCTGATGTTATACCAGAGGAGGTCTGGACTCTGCAGTTGTGGAATCAGCACAGCGTTGAGAGACTGAATGTTATACCCTGGGGTTAATGGGGCTGGATGAGAAACCTGAATTAAATTATTAAGATGAGTGTCCCAATACGTTTGTCCATATAGTATATATGCTGATTGAGAAACATCATTATGGATTTTTTTCCATTTTTATCCAAAGTTATTACTACTGCATTTTGGATGCAGATTTAGACCACAGTAGAAGAAATTTTGCATAAGATCTGCATCGATCAAAAGGCTCACATTCACGTGTACACACGGCCATCAGTGGAGTCTCGGCAGATTTGATGAGAACCGCAATGGAACTAGTTGGACCCCATCAGACACCATGTAACTATTCACTTTGATCCTGAAAAACGGCCACTACACATTGCAGGGACCGATGGTGTCCCGGATAAATGTTACCTAAACCACATCTCCTTGGACATCATGACCACTTCTTTTGTCACCTTGAAAGTTTATCTAGTGATGAAAAGAACACAAATTTTTGCAAAAATTTGTCACACATCCTTCTTGTGTTTTTTTTTTTTTTTTTCCCCTTCAATTATGCCAAAACCAGAGTAATCCGAATAGTTAATATACACTTGTGTTTGCATAAAATTTTATCTTGCTTTTTAATTTTTTTTATGCTTTAATTTCTGCATGCCTTCTGTTGTGTCCTCTTCAGATACTTGCAGTGTCCCTGGTGGTCGGGAGGAGGGAGGGAGAGGCAGCAGTGGTGCTGTGAGTAACATTGGGCTCTACTTGGTGCTGTGATTTAAAATAAACAACATCTGCTATAGTTTACTGGTCTGGGAATCTCCTCTGCCCCAGTCTTGTCCACTTATTAGTTTACACTGTTGCATATATTATCTGAATTCTGTTACATTTTATCTTTTTGTTCTAATTATCTGATTAATTGTGAATAGACCCACGATCAACGTGAGAGAACGGGTTTTGGTTTTAAATATATCTGAATGCTTGGTCAAGTGATCGTTTCTCAGAGGTTGTTGCAAATTAAGTAACAATGTTTGTATCTGTATTATCCCTGTACTGTGACTTCAGAATTTTCTTACCTCTATACTTTGACATCACTGTTTATTATCTTTGTAATGTGACATCAAACATTTATTATCTCTGTACTGTGACATCATTGTTTATCTCTGTACTGTAACACTTTTGTGTTTATTATCCATGTACTGTGATATCAAAGTGTATATTTATGCTTGCACTGTGGGATCATGGTGTTTATTGTCCCTGTACTATTACTTGTGGTTATTATCCCTGTTCTGTGACAACACTATGTATATTATCCCTGTTCTGTGACATCGCTGTGCTTATCTCTGTTCTGTGACATCGCTGTGTTTATCTCTGTTCTGTGACATCACTGTGCTTGTTAGCTCTGTTCTGTGACATCGCTGTGCTTATCTCTGTTCTGTGACATCGCTGTGCTTATCTCTGTTCTGTGACATCGCTGTGCTTGTTAGCTCTGTTCTGTGACATCGCTGTGCTTATCTCTGTTCTGTGACATCGCTGTGCTTGTTAGCTCTGTTCTGTGACATCGCTGTGCTCGTTAGCTCTGTTCTGTGACATCCATGTGCTTATCTCTGTTCTGTGACATCGCTGTGTTTATCTCTGTTCTGTGACATCACTGTGCTTGTTAGCTCTGTTCTGTGACATCGCTGTGCTCGTTAGCTCTGTTCTGTGACATCACTGTGCTTGTTAGCTCTGTTCTGTGACATCGCTGTGCTTATCTCTGTTCTGTGACATCGCTGTGCTTATCTCTGTTCTGTGACATCGCTGTGCTTGTTAGCTCTGTTCTGTGACATCGCTGTGCTTATCTCTGTTCTGTGACATCGCTGTGCTTGTTAGCTCTGTTCTGTGACATCGCTGTGCTCGTTAGCTCTGTTCTGTGACATCCATGTGCTTATCTCTGTTCTGTGACATCGCTGTGTTTATCTCTGTTCTGTGACATCACTGTGCTTGTTAGCTCTGTTCTGTGACATCGCTGTGCTCGTTAGCTCTGTTCTGTGACATCACTGTGCTTATCTCTGTTCTGTGACATCGCTGTGCTTGTTAGCTCTGTTCTGTGACATCCCTGTGCTTATCTCTGTTCTGTGACATCGCTGTGCTTGTTAGCTCTGTTCTGTGACATCCATGTGCTTATCTCTGTTCTGTGACATCGCTGTGTTTATCTCTGTTCTGTGACATCACTGTGCTTGTTAGCTCTGTTCTGTGACATCGCTGTGCTTGTTAGCTCTGTTCTGTGACATCGCTGTGCTTATCTCTGTTCTGTGACATCGCTGTGCTTGTTAGCTCTGTTCTGTGACATCGCTGTGCTTATCGCTGTTCTGTGACATCGCTGTGCTCGTTAGCTCTGTTCTGTGACATCGCTGTGCTTATCTCTGTTCTGTGACATCGCTGTGCTTGTTAGCTCTGTTCTGTGACATCGCTGTGCTTATCTCTGTTCTGTGACATCGCTGTGCTTGTTAGCTCTGTTCTGTGACATCCCTGTGCTTATCTCTGTTCTGTGACATCGCTGTGCTTGTTAGCTCTGTTCTGTGACATCGCTGTGCTTATCTCTGTTCTGTGACATCGCTGTGCTTGTTAGCTCTGTTCTGTGACATCCCTGTGCTTATCTCTGTTCTGTGACATCGCTGTGCTTGTTAGCTCTGTTCTGTGACATCACTGTGCTTATTAGGTCTGTTTTGTGACATCACTGTGCTTATCTCTGTTCTGTGACATCGCTGTGCTTGTTAGTTCTGTTCTGTGACATCGCTGTGCTTATCGCTGTTCTGTGACATCGCTGTGCTCGTTAGCTCTCTTCTGTGACATCACTGTGCTTATCTCTGTTCTGTGACATCGCTGTGCTTGTTAGCTCTGTTCTGTGACATCGCTGTGCTTATCTCTGTTCTGTGACATCGCTGTGCTTGTTAGCTCTGTTCTGTGACATCCCTGTGCTTATCTCTGTTCTGTGACATCGCTGTGCTTGTTAGCTCTGTTCTGTGACATCACTGTGCTTATTAGGTCTGTTTTGTGACATCACTGTGATTATCTCTGTTCTGTGACATCGCTGTGCTTGTTAGTTCTGTTCTGTGACATCGCTGTGCTTATCTCTGTTCTGTGACATCGCTGTGCTTGTTAGTTCTGTTCTGTGACATCACTGTGCTTATCTCTGTTCTGTGACATCGCTGTGCTTGTTAGCTCTGTTCTGTGACATCACTGTGCTTATCTCTGTTCTGTGACATCGCTGTGCTTGTTAGTTCTGTTCTGTGACATCGCTGTACTTATCTCTGTTCTGTGACATCGCTGTGCTTGTTAGCTCTGTTCTGTGACATCGCTGTACTTATCTCTGTTCTGTGACATCGCTTTGCTTATCTCTGTTCTGTGACATCGCTGTGCTTGTTAGCTCTGTTCTGTGACATCACTGTACTTGTTAGCTCTGTTCTGTGACATCACTGTACTTGTTAGTTCAGTTCTGTGACATCACTGTGCTTGTTAGTTCTGTTCTGTGACATCACTGTGCTTGTTAGCTCTGTTCTGTGACATCACTGTACTTGTTAGCTCTGTTCTGTGACATCACTGTACTTGTTAGTTCAGTTCTGTGACATCACTGTGCTTGTTAGTTCTGTTCTGTGACATCACTGTGCTTATTAGCTCTGTTCTGTGACATCGCTGTACTTATCTCTGTTCTGTGACATCACTGTGCTTATTAGCTCTGTTCTGTGACATCGCTGTACTTATCTCTGTTCTGTGACATCGCTTTGCTTATCTCTGTTCTGTGACATCGCTGTGCTTGTTAGCTCTGTTCTGTGACATCACTGTACTTGTTAGTTCTGTTCTGTGACATCACTGTGCTTATTAGCTCTGTTCTGTGACATCGCTGTGCTTGTTAGTTCTGTTCTGTGACATTGCTGTGCTTGTTAGCTCTGTTCTGTGACATCACTGTCACATTCAACCTGATACCTAAGGAAAAAAAATACATCAATGTAAATAACAAAAATGAACTTTTTGGCTTCTTTCTTGGAGTCCTTGCAGAATTCATTGCCAAGTTATCTTCAATCTATGACTCCTATGAAAGGAGCAGCATTCCTTAATATCATGACTTAGCTGTCCATGTTAAATAGGATTTCAATTCATTTTGCACATTGAGAAGCCACCAACTATATATCCTAACCCATGATTAAGTAACACAAGCTTTTTATGAGCAGGAAACAAAGCTCTTCCGATCTGAGGAGGTCTCTGGCTCAATCAATGAAGTGACAATAAAACCCGTCTATGGTCTAGACGAGGATTGTGTCAGCTCTGATGTTCTGTGTTCAATGTCTGACGCTGCCTTTAGGGTGAAGACAAGAGATGAGCAAAACAATTCAAAGCTAACCAAATGTTTTGCGATTCGATTTCCCCAAATCTAGCCAAATGGTGTCTGGACTACAATTTGCCTAATTTGTTTTAGGGCTGGAAAGGGGCTAAAAGAATTATTTCCTCACCTTGCCCTGACCTTTGTCCCCTTGGTATGGTCTTCCTTCTTGAATCAAATAATTTTGTCAAAAGTGATGTGAAGAGCGGAACAAAAATGGTTATCTCAATAAACCAAAAAGAATTTGTGATCAATATTGACCTGTCCATTCAAGGACATTTTAGCTATAGTGTGAAATCCTATTTTTTGTTTGTGAAACTGCCACTTAGGCGAAACTGTACTGTTTTGTTTGTTGTGAAACTATCACATAGCCGAAACTGTTTTTTTTGTCTTCTCTTTTCTCTCTTTGTTTAAACAAGCAAAACTTGTATAACCACTGAAACTACCTGTACAACTATATAAAGAGGGGATAGCACCTTGAAGGCAGGCGTGCTTCAGAGACTTCCCAGTGATATACTATACGAGACGTGTCTTGTGTATTATTTCTGGTGATTCCCCACTTCCAAAGGCTGCTCCGACTGAGTGTGGTCCCGACAGTGAGTGAATCTAAATTTTTGAAGATTTGCTCCTTTCTATCGAATTCTCATCTGGTATCATGGATAATAAATAATAATAATCTTTATATAGCGCCAACATATTCCGCAGCGCTTTACAGCTTAACAGTTTCAAACACAACAGTCATAAGTAACAACGCGGATTCTTTACTGTAAGAGCAGTGAGACTATGGAACTCTCTGCTGTATGATGTTGTAATGAGTGATTAATTACTTAAATTTAAGAGGGGACTGGATACCTTTCTGGAAAAGTATAATGTTACAGGGTATATACACTAGATTCCTTGATAGGGCGTTGATCCAGGGAACTAGTCTTATTGCCGTATGTGGAGTCAGGAAGGAATTTTTTTCCCCAAGGTGGAGCTTACTCTTTGCCACATGGTTTTTTTTTGCCTTCCTCTGGATCAACATGTTAGGGCATGTTAGGTTAGGCTATGGGTTGAACTAGATGGACTTAAAGTCTTCCTTCAACCTTAATAACTATGTAACGTTAACAATACAATAATTAAAGCACAATAAGACGACCCTGCTCGTGAGAGCTTACAATCTACAATGAGGTGGGGGAGATACAAAGTACAGGTGTGTATTTACAATGATGTATTTACAATGATGGTCCAGCCATCTTCAAGGAGTGGGGAATAGATGGAAGTAGGGAATGGGCTACACACAAACATAAAATGGTTTTGATTAGGGAATGTGATAGGCCGCTCTGAACAAATATGTTTTGATGGAGCGCCTAAAACTATGCAAATTGTGAATGGTCCTAATATCTTGGCGTAGAGCATTCCGGAGGATTGGCGCAGCATGGGAGAAGTCTTGGAGTCGGGAGTGGTAGGTACGGATTAGTGCAGAGGTTAGTCGAAAGTCATTTGCAGAGCGCAGAGGTCGGTAAGGCCGATAGACCAAAATGAGGGAGGAGATGTATGGACGTGCCGCACTGTGGAGAGCTTTGTGGGTGAGAACAAGTACTTTGAATTGGATCCTATACTGAATGGGCAGCCAGTGTAATGACTGGCGAAGAGCGGACACGTCTGAATACCGATTACCCAGATGGACAACCCTGGCTGCTGCATTAAGCATAGACTGGAGAGGGGAAAGTCAAGTAAGGAGGAGGCCAATTAGTAGAGTGTTGCAGTAGTCCAGGCGGGAGTTTATCAGGGCGACAGTGAGGGTTTTTGTTGTTTCCATAGTGAGAAAAGGGCGGATTCTAGAGATGTTCTTTAGGTGTAAGTGGCACGAGCGGGCAAGAGATTGTAAATGGGATGTGAAGGAGAGATTGGAGTCAAACGTAACACTCAGACAGCGCGCCTGCTGCCGGGGTGTTATTATGGTGCAACCCACGGAGAGGGAAACGTCAGGTTTAGGGAGGTTAGTAGTTGGCGGGAGCAGAAGTTGTTCAGTTTTGGAGAGGTTGAGTTTCAGATAGAGAGCGGACATGATGTCAGAGACTGCGGACAGACAGTCACTGGTGTTCTGTAGTACAGCGGGAGTAAGGTCAGGGGATGACGTGTATAGTTGTGTCGTCGGCATAAAAATGGTACTGAAAACCAAATCTGCTGATGGTCTGTCCAATTGGGGCCGTGTAGAGAGAGAGAAAAGAAGGGGGCCAAGGACTGAGCCCTGAGGTACCCCGACAGTGAGAGGAAGAGGAGACGAAGTGGAGCCAGAGAACAGAACACTGAAGGAGTGGTCAGAAAGATAGGAGGAGAACCAGGAGAGAGCAATGTCCTTAATGCCTAGTGACTGGAGCCTAGAGAGTAGGAGAGTGTGGTCAACCGTGTCAAAAGCTGCAGAAAGATCGAGAAGAATGAGCAGAGTGGTCACCATTACATTTTGCTGTCAGAAGGTCATTGGTCACTTAGATGAGTGCAGTTTCTGTCGAGTGTAGGGGGCGGAAGCCGGACTGTGAAGGGTCTAGGAGGGAGTGAATGGAAAGGTAACGGGTAAGGCGGGAGTAGACTAGGCGCTCCAAGAGTTTAGAGATGAAGGGGAGGTTGGAGACCGGTCTCTAGTTATTTGTGCAGGATGGGTCAAGGGTGGGTTTCTTTAGTAACGGAGTAATGATAGAGTGTTTGAGGGAGGACGGGAAAATGCCTGAGGAGAGTGAGAGATTAAAGATTGTAGTTAGGTGAGTAGTGACGACTGGAGAGAGAGATTGGAGGAGATGAGAGGGAATGGGGTCGGTAGTGCATGTAGTCAGACGAGAAGAAGAGAGGAGTCTGGAGACTTCTTCTTCTGTGATGGGATCAAATGTGGAGAGTGAGCCAGGGGAGATGCAGGGAGTCACTGAACTTAGTGATTGGGAGCAGATTTCCTGATGGATATTGTCTATTTTCTCTATAAAGTGGGAGGCCAGGTCATCAGCACAAATGTCTGTGATAGGGGTTTGTGCTTTTGGCCTGAGGAGGGAGTGAAAGGTGTCAAAAAGTGTCTTGGGGTTGTTGGATAGGGAGGAGATCAGAGTGGTGAAGTAGGTCTGTTTGGCGAGGTGAAGGGCAGAGTTATAGGTTTTTAACATAAATTTGAAGTGTATGAAGTCTTTTGGTGTGCGAGCTTTCCTCCATAAGCGTTCAGCACTCCTAGAGCATCGCTGGAGAAATCGGGTTTGCGATGTGAGCCAGGGCTGTTTTACTCTGTGTTTGGAGGTTCTGATGGTGAGGGGAGCTACTTGGTCCAGGGTGCTTCTAAGAGTGTCATTGTAGTGATGTACTGCCAGATCAGGACAGGAAAAAGAGGAGATTGGGGACAGTGATGACTGTAAGGAGTCTGAAAGTGTATGAGGGTTAATGGCTTGTAGATTTCTGACTGTATGGTAGGTAGGAGAGTGTTGGGCTGGGTGAGGATTTGTGAGCCTGAAGGAGAGAATGTTGTGGTCAGAGAGGGGAAGCGATGAGCTATTTCGCGGGCAGGGTCCTCTCTCCTCCTGTTCCAGTTGTGACTTGTATTGTTCAAGATAATTGTACTTGTTTTTATTGTGTACACCCCTCCTCACATGTAAAGCGCCATGGAAAAAATGGCGCTATAATAATAAATAATAATAATAATAATTTAGGTAGGAGAGTAAACACAGCCGGACAAAGACCAGGTCAAGGGTGTTACCGTCCTTGTGTGTCTGAGGTTGAGAGCTGTGAGAGGCCGAGCGAAGTGGTTAGTGATAGAAGCTGGGATGCAAATGTGGAAGTAGGGCTGTTTATGGGAATGTTGAAGTCTCCCTGGATAAGGGTTGGGAGCTCTGAGGACATGAAGTGTGGCAGCCAGGCAGAGAAATGGTCCAGGATGTGGGTGGGTGAGCCTGGAAGCCGGTATATGACCGCTGCTCTGAGGATGAGGGGACGGAAGAGCCTGATGGTGTGGACCTCAAAAGAAGCGAATGAGAATGATGGAGCTGGGGGGATGACCTGGAAGGTGCATTGTGGGGAGAGGAGTATGCCGACTCCACAACCAGGTCTGTTTTTGGGTCTCGGGGAATGGGAGAATTGTAGGCCACCATGGGAAATGGCAGCAGGGGAGACAGTGTCAGAATCCTGGATCCAGGTTTTGGTGAGAGCCAATAGATTTAGAGAGTTGTTCAGAAAGTAGTTGTGCAGGATAACTAAAGGACCTCCCGTAGTAGTAGACTATGCCACCAAAGTTATTAGAAGGTCATCTGATCCCTGGTTATCCAGAATTAATTTTAGTATAATATGAACCTTATGGGTTTAAGACCATTGAAGATATCTACAATGGGATCCATTAAGAGGGACCTATCCTACTTCTTCATGGGCATTCGGCACCTTTACACTCTCCTCTGCACAGACACTAAAATATTAGCAGAGAAGGGAGCATGAGCCAACCTGTAGGTCCTGCTACCAGTTTCTCATACCACAAACAGGAAAGTAGGAGGTGAGCACAAGCCGGGTCCACTATATGGGGATGGAAGTATGTGGTAGAATGAACCAATACCAGGAACATTTGCTCTCTGCTACAGATTCCCCCTCTACTCTACAGTATGTGGCACCTTGCCATGAGTCTAGCAATTGTAGAGAAAAGGACTTAAAGGGGTTTTCTATGGTTAGGAAAGTGGACTCTAAACTATCTAAAATAATAAAAAGACCTCCCTGGGTTCCAGCGCCGGCTCCCGCATCACTGCTGTATGTAGCTATTCCTTAACATAAGCAGTTGTGATGAGGTAGACACTGTGAGTCACTGAGCTCAGTGATTATCTACAGTGGTTATATGTGATGTCACCATTGCAGCTAAAGCACCTAGCAGGGGTGGGCAGCCGACACTGGAATTGGGGAAATCAGCTAGTAAAGTGGGCATCCACTTAGTGATGGAGGAAGGAATGCAGATATACACAGGAGACACTTGAAAAACTTTACTCCACACTTTATATATGGGATCGAGTTAAAGGTTTGTTAGAAAGCCCTGGACCTGGAGAGGAGTTTAGTTTATGAAAGTGAAATATACGTGAGAGTTCCATAGAGCAGTGTGTGTGTGAGGAAGCGGAAGCAAGAAGCAACCTGAGACTGATGGTGGATAGAGTTGGTGCACCAGAGCACTGTGAGCTAGCGGGGATCTCACCGGATTTCACCGCAGCTCAGCCCAGCTGGGAACGGAGCCCAGTGACCGGATGTAACCTCTATGACGTCACTACCGGTCACTGACGCTTTGCTCACAGCAGCTCATACACCAGTGGTTCTCAGCCTGGACAGTCGCATCTTGGCATCTTGGCACCATCCAGGTTGAAAACTGTTTTTCCCCCACACATGGATTACAATGTGGGAGAGAACGACGGACAGGTGAGGGATATTGTTGTTTTTTATTTTTGGTTTATTACAGGAGAACGAGTGCTTCGGTGGAATAGGCGTTATAATTGTGTTTGCCATTTTTAAATAAAAAGTAAAAGTGTGTTTTCTAATTAAAGACTTTATTCTGGCTGTGTCTTTATTTACCATGTAACTATAGGATTATTAATGGATAGGTGTCTTATTAACACCTCTCAATTTCTAACCTCTGGGCTTGATGTCACCTAACAATACAACGGTGACATCAACCCCACAAATATGAACGCCACTTGTCACCGCGCCAGGCAAAGAGCCAGAATTGGTTCATCTAGTAGATGTGCGTTTTCTGGGCTTCTGGGGGCTTTTATTTTTAGGCTGGGGGGTCAATATCCATGGCCCCTTACCAACCTGAGAATACCAGCACCCAGCTGTGAGCTCTAGCAAGGCTGGTTGTCAAAAATGATGGGGACTCCACGCCATTTTTTTAAAAATTATTTATTTAAATAATATAAAACACACCCATCAGCCACTCTTGCTGTCACTATTATTAGTGGCAGCAGGGGTAGGCTTATTGGCGTAACAGTCCCATCAGCCACTGCCTGCTGTCTCTTTTATCATCTAAAAATAACTCTCATCATTCTCCCCTGCTCTCGTCGATCGCCAGCAGAGCAGGGGAGAATGATGAGATCCGTGTTCAGTACCTGGTGCCGGGGAACAGCACTTGCTGTAAAGCTTCCCTGACGCCCATCCATATGGTACTGATGCGGCACGCATGCCACACGTGTGCCGCAAGTATCACACACACACACACACACACACACACACACACACACACACACACACACACACACACACACACACACACACACACACACTGACCTCTCAGGTACCGGAGATATCAGGACGTGTGAAAGAGACCCTATAGCGGGTTTTTATGTTTGTTGGCTGCTGTCACACACTAAGGCTGTGTGCACACGATGCGGATTTAGTGCGGATCCGCAGCGTTTTCTTCCACGCAGAAACGCTGCAGTTCCGCAAAGTGATTTACAGTACAATGTAAAAAAAAAAAATGCTGTGCTAATGGAGCGGAAAAATCTGCTGCGGATCAAAAGAAGTAGCATGTCACTTCTTTTGTGCGGAACTGCAGCATTTCTGAACCCTTCCATTATAGAAATCCGCAGGGGTAAAAAACGCAGAAAATACGCAACAAAAATGCACAAAATCCGCATAAAAAACGCGTCAAATCCGCAACTACGTTTTCTGCCAGGGGATGCGGATTTTGTGCAGAAAATTCTGCACCCCAATCCGCAACGTGTGCACATAGCCTTAAAGACGCTTTTTATTGCAAAAAATATTTTTTGCATCACCACATTTTCAGAGCTATAATTTTTCCATATTTTGGTCCACAGAGTCATGTGAGGTCTTGTTTTTTGCGGGATGAGTTGACGTTTTTATTGGTTACATTTTTGGGCACGTGACATTTTTTGACCGCTTTTTATTCCGATTTTTGTGAGGCAGAATTACCAAAAACCAGCAATTCATGAATTTCTTTTGGGGGGGGGGGGCGTTTATACCATTCCACGTTTGGTAAAATTGATAAAGCAGTTTTATTCTTTGGGTCAGTACAATTACAGCGATACCTCATTCATATCAATTTTTTATGTTTTGGCGCTTTTATATGATAAAAACTATTTTATATAAAAAATTATTATTTTTGCATCGCTTTTTTCTGAGGACTATAACTTTTTTACTTTTTCACTGATGACACTGTATGGCGGCTCGTTTTTTGCGGGACAAGATGACGTTTTCAGCGGTTCCATTTTTTTATATACCTCTTTTTGATCGCGTTTTATTCCACATTTTGTTCGGCGGTATGATAATAAAGCGTCGTTTTTTGCCTCGTTTTTTTTTTTTTTACGGTGTTCACTGAAGGGGTTAACTAGTGGGACAGTTTTATAAGTCGGGTCGTTACGGACGCGGGATACTAAATATGTGTACTTTTTATTGTTTTTTTAAATTATTTAGATAAGGAAATGTACAGTATTTATTGGAACAAAATTTTTTTATTTTTTTTATTTAGGATTTTTTCTTTTTTACATATGAAAATATTTTTTTTCTTTCTTGCTTACTTTGTCCCTGGGGGGCATGACTATATAGTGTCAGATCGCTGATCTGACACTTTGCAGCGATCTGACAGGCACTGCAGGGAGGCTTCCTGGCGCCTGCTCTGCTTGCAAGCCACCTCCCTGCAGGACCCAGAAGGAGCCCCGCGGCCATTTTGGATCCGGGGCCTGCAGGGAGGAGGAGGTAGGAGACCCACTCAGCAACACAATCACATCGCATTGCTCCGAGGGTCTCGGAAGAAAGCAGGGAGCCCCTCCCTGCGCGATGCTTCCCTATGCCGTCGGAACGTTGCTATCATGTTTGATTGCAGTGTTTCGGGGGTTACTGTGCCACGAGTGGTCCGTGACCGCTCCTGGCACATAGTGCTGGATGTTAGCTGCAATAGTCAGCTGACACCCGGCCCCGATCGGCTGCGCTCCCCCCGTGAGCGCAGCTGATTGGTGATGACGTACTATCCCGTCGGTGGTCATACGACCCCATACTACCTCGACGGGATAGTAGGTCGTATGTCAGAAAGTGGTTAAACATGGACTTCTGCCGGAAGTCTGTGTACTTGTAATAAAACTTGTCGAAAGGGATCGTCATGGTACAGTGGACCGGCGTGGGACCTCCATGTGGACTACGGAGGACTGGTGTGTTGTTTTTTTTTAATAGATGAGTGAAAGAGGGAAATTGTTGGGTAGATTTTTTTTTTTTAAATAAAGATTTTTTTGTGTATGTTTATTTTTTTGACAACTTGGTTAGCAAAGGGGTGTCTGACACATGCTCCTCAAATTACTAACCTGAGGGCTTGATGTCAGCACCAGCTGCTGATATGGACCCTACAACCCATTACCCACCGCACCAAGGCAATCGGGAAAAGTCGAGGCTAAGAGTCAGAATTGGTGAATATAATGGATGGACCATTTCTCAGTCAGCCGAGGGACGGTCTCATTAGGCTGGTAAGGCCCCAATATCCATAGCACGTCCCAGCCTATTAATAGCAGCCCACAGCTGTCTGCTTAGCCTTTGCTGGTTATTAAAAATAGGGGTGACTCCAAGTCATTTTTTGTGGGTTCCACCATTTTTAATAATCAGCAGATGCAAAGCAGACCGCTGGGGCTGATATTAATAGCCTGGGAAGGGCTATGGATATTGGCCCCTTCCCAGCATAATAAACCAGATCACAGCTGTCTGCTTTTTCTTGGTTGGTTATAAAAAGAAAGTGGAACCCACATTGTTGTTTTCATTTATTTTTTAACAAGTACAGTAAAATACACATTTGAGTCACTGCTGCACTCCTTCATTTGGATCTTCACCTCCTGGTTTATTTATTATTATTATTTTTTTAATTCTATGTTATTTTAAGTCATTTCCCTATCCACATTTGTTTGTAAGGAAGTCTCTCCCCCCCCCCCCCTACCATTTTACTTTTTTGAGCCCCAGCTCCTACTGTGACCATTTTACAGCACCAAAGTTCCGGTCCTCATTGACTAATATGGGGTTTGGATCAAATTCTGGTACCTGAACCGGACTTTGGACTAAACTTCTTCTGAACCCAATGAACCTAAACTTCCACAGGTCCGGTCATCCCTAGTTGTCATCACTCTCCATCCAGGATTCAGTCTCTAAAAGACATCATTCTTGAAGAATGGAAAAAGATAATGTTATAATATGTCGCCAACTACTTCATTCCATGTCTAGAAGATGTATTGCTATCCGTAAAAATCATCGAGGTCATACAAAATACTAGATTAGTATTTTTTGATATGGGATGTACTCAGTTTTGCATCAATTAATTTGAGTAAAGTTGAAGATTTTGTAATGAAAGCTATACCATTAACTTTACTTTCATGTTATGGTTTAAAAAAATGTTCTATGAAACTCAATCTTGTAAAAATGTTCTTGTGATCACTAAGATATTGATTAAAATATTAATTTTCAAAGTGGGTGTATTATTTTATGCTGCAGGAAAGATATATATCTTTGTACCGTGTTAGCCAGTAGATAGAAAAATATTTAGAATTGAGAGTTCTCAGTGATTGATACCTTTTAATGGCTAACTGAAAAGATGGTAACAAATTGCAAGCTTTCGAGACTACTCAGGTCTCTTCATCAGGCATTGACTAACACAAAATCTGAAGAATCACATATTCATACACAACATAGCACAGAACTGTCATTATGAGAGTGTGATAAACAGTTGTGTCCATAAATATTGGAAAGTTCCTAGATTAGGAGTAAATGTTTTGTTGTCCTCTGATTGGGGTCTGGTTCTGTTATGATGCCCCATAAGGTCTGAAGTGCACATTTCTTATTTGATATAAGAAGACATAAATCCATGCGACACATTCATCCCTGCACTAAGTGTGTCAAAGGTCGTCATAAGTTTATACTCCCAGATTCTCCTGTCTCTCTGAGATTTGAAGCTACCTTTTAATACAAGTAATTTCAGGTCCTTGGTGCTATGATCAGGCACACAAAAATGTTTGGCCACAGGTAAATCCATTTTTACTTTTATTGTATGGCGGTGAGAATTTAACCTTGTTCTCAGTTCCTGCCCTGTCTCCCCCACATACAGACCCCCAGTTGGACATTTAGTACAAATAATTAGGTACACCACATTAGAAGTGTCACAGCTGAAAGTACCTGGGATCTTGTCATCCTGATGTGAATTGGGGATCTTTATCTTGTCCGTGGTCATTATAAATGGACAGGTTTCACATTTTTTCTGATTGCAGGGAAAGGTTCCTGCAGCTGTTGGAGAGGACAAAGAGCTTCTGACAATGATGCTTCTTAGATTTGGGGGCTGCCTAAAATACAGCAGTGGGGGATCTGGAAAAATGGGTTGTAATCGGGCATCTTTTTGTAGTAAAGGTTGTAATTTCCGTGCAGCTCCCCTTACCACCTCCAGATTTGGATTGTAGGTAACTACTAGAGGTACCCGGTTATTTTCTTCTTTAGCTTTGTAATGTAGCAGGTGATTCCTTGATATTCTGGAGGCTCTTGTTATGTGGTTTTCAATTGTTCTTGGATGGTAGCCCTGATTCGAAAAGGTCTTTCTGAGGGGACCAAGGTGTTCATCCCTATCCATTGGGTTGGAACATATACGATTGTATCTGATGCCTTGGCTGTAGACAATAGAGTTTGTGTTTTGGATGGAAACTGTCCCATTTAAGGTATGTTGCACGGTCGATTGCAGTAATTTCAGAACAGGAGTAGTTGAGTGTCAAGTTGATGGTTGGATGAAATTGATTAAACTGTTCATGGAACGTCTTTAGCTGTGGCTCAGACTCCGTCCAGATGATTAAAATGTCATCAATGTAGCGGTAATATGCCAGAGGCCTGATGGGACATGAGGACAAAATGTTGCTTTCAAGCTTGGCCATGAAAAGATATGCAGCAAAATCCATAACAGAATTGTTCTGCTGGTTCTGGCCTGACCCTGAAGCTATGTGCACACAGTGTTTTTTGAGGAGTTTTTTTTTTTTGAGTGGGTCTGCTTGAAAAGAACACAAGAAAATGTGCCTACAAACCGCATGAAATACTCTTCCTATTTATTTCTATTGTAAAACCACTTTGCTCAGTCTTTTAAGAGTTTTTATCTTTTCAGGTTTTGAAAAATGCATGGCAGTAAAAAAGAAAGTGCGTGTTATTTTTTTGAAGCATCTCCTGATGGAAAACACTTCAAACTAGGCAATGTCCCATCGAAAGGCTACAAAAAAAAATGCTTACCGAACAAAAAAAAAACGCTTCAAAATGCTCCAGCGGCAATGTTCTTTTAACCCAGATTCCGCTCGGAATCTGCCTGAAAAAAGGGTTAAGAAAGCGCCGCACTGTCAAAACGACATTGCTGTGCACATGTTCACTATTTTGTTACTAATTTTAACCGCTTCAGGGTTTAGAAACACTGGAATAGATTAAAAGAATTAAAATGTCAATTCTTCAGGCAATTTTGAAGGCTCCTGCTCTGCATAATAGAAGATAAAGATGTTGGAGCAGCTGAGAAAACGCAGGCAGAGCCACAGGCTTTTTCCTGACGTGGCTTTGTGAAAAAATACTCTAACGGCTCCGCTGTAGAAGAAAAACTTCCCAAAGGCTATGTCTTTTTCAGGGAGATTTTTCCTGGAACATGCCTGAAAAAGCGCTGCAAAAGCACCCCATAAAATGAACATAGTGCACAGCGATGTGAAAACAACATTGCTGTGCACACGTACAATATAATGTCACTTCTTTTGACTGCTTCAGGGTTCGGAAACCATGCAGTGAGTAAAAGAAGGCAGCACACTGCAGCACTGAAACATGCATTACCCCTCCACAGAGAGTGAGAATGTTAGTCTAAGAAGAGGTTTTCATAGGCACCCATTCAGATGGAGACGTTTATTCTCAGTGAGGAAGGAAATTGTAGGACCTGGTATAAGAGAGATGCCGTAAAGTGGCTACCAGGTACACATAAAATTGGCCTTTTTTATGCGCTAAACGCTCTCATTTTTCATATTTCTAGTGCAGTAATGCAGTTCAATTTTCGTGTTTCATGTTTGCATGTTTTAGCGCTGCAGTGTGCTACCTTATTTGCTTGAATGTATAGGAGTTGGCGACTCTAGGTTTAGCACCTGTTCACACTTGGTCTGTGTATGGATGTGACGGTCAGTTTTTTCAAATGTATTATTTTGCCTTCTGACCGAGCACTCCACCTCCTAGTCACAGGTGTTTTAATTACAGCAGGTCCATTACCCCTCCACAGAGAGAGAGAATGGTAGTCTCACAAGAGGTTTTCATAGGCACCCATTCAGATGGAGATGTTTATTCTCAGCGAGGAAAGGAAAGCGTAGGACCTGGTATAAGAGAGATGCCGTAAAGTGGCTACCAGGTACACATAAAATTGGCCTTTTTTATGCGCTAAACGCTCTCATTTTTCATATTTCTAGTGCAGTAATGCAGTTCAATTTTCGTGTTTCATGTTTGCATGTTTCAGCGCTGCAGTGTGCTGCCTTATTTGCTTGACTGTATGAGTTGGTGACTCTAGGTTCAGCACCTGTTCACACTTAGTCTATGTTTGGATGTGACGGTCAGTTTTTTCAAATGTGGGTAAAAGAAGGGACATGCTCATTCTTTAAGTGGCTTCCACCCGGAAGCTGCCCATTCTCTGTCCTTCACAGTATAGAGTAATAAAATACTGCAAGAACAACGTCAAAACCACTAGCAAAGCCATCTCATGAAAAAGACCACTGGCATTTTCCAGAAGCGACTTTACCTGGGAAAACTTGGTTGGTGGTGTCTAAAAGACCCCATGAGCACATAGTCAAAGAAGGAATGTTTCCTGAACCAGTGACTGGCTTCAAAACTTTCCTCCCATACCCTCAGCCAGAGGGTTTTTCCTACCGATAGGATGGGTCATCATCCTATCCATTTGTTTTGACTGCCAGGTGCTGCAGATCAGTTCTTTAAAAAAAAATCAGTAGCTGCTCTGCAGCACTTGGCAGCTGCAACTACGTATTGAATAGATCTACACTTTGTAGCTCAGTGTATTCTCATTTGGCGGCTGCCAAAGAAAATAACTGCTAATTAGTATGTGTGCTACCACCGATCTGATACCAATAACCTATCCTATAGCCACAACATCAATATTATTTGACCGGACAACCCCTTTAACAGTTATAAATCGCCAAGTTCATAAAAGTCTGATATAATAATTCATTCACATTGGAATTAAAAAGAGAATAAAAAAAACAAGACACATGAGAAGGAAATGTAATAAAATAAATTGTAGCCAAGGTGTTTGATAACCAAACTCTTGCACTGGAAAATAAATAGCAACAATCATTTTTTTCCCCTTAAGCGCCTTTGAAATTGCTCTTTGTTTGCCAATACTTGTATGAACCGGTATCGCTTTGTTAATTTAGCTGCAGCCATATATAAGAAATTGTGCCAGTGTAATCTGAACTTGTAATTCTTAAATGCACCCAATTCATTCTTATGTTAAATTGAATTGTTTGCACACCTGAGGGTGCTGGTAAATGGCTGTGCAGTTGGGAAATTTATTACCTATGGCTGGGTGCAGTACCCCCTGGTGGCCACTGGATGGCAGCAGAGAGAGGGGAAGGTGTGATGTGGCGCAGCAGCTGGGGCTTGTTCATATAAGCACACTTCTCTGCTAGGAAGGTAATTTAGAACAATTACACCAATTATTATTGCTTCTCTAATTAGTGTTTTTCCTACAGAATTAGCTGAGTGTTTATTAGAAGTCGCACGCTTCCAGCGTGTTAACCGATTTGCTGCCGGGTGTAATGTAATAATAATATTTTGCATGTTATTTATCTATTTTTATAGCATAAAAGCATTGATGAAATATTAATTCCGCTTTGTTATATTTGCCATTCATTTTTAATGAGCTCTATGTCTTCCTTAAAACATAGTGTGTGTGTTAAATCCAGGCCTTACGGAAATGGAGTGAGTCCTTTTCGTTGGGTCGTAAAAGATCTGAGAGAAATTCAAGAATGAGATGTAATAAGTGCGATTATTTCTGGGGGCCGCGATAAGGAGCTGCTCCTCCACAGTGTGCTGCCCCCATATCCCTGCACATGAGACCCTCATCAGGCTGAAAGGGAACAATCGGGATCTATGCAGAAAACACCTGATGTCACTCCACCATAACTAACATAACCCCATTACTTTCTGTCTTTCTAGCTTCCTACTCTTTCTTTCTTTCTTTCTTTCTTTCTTTCTTTCTTTCTTTCTTTCTTTCTTTCTTTCTTTCTTTCTTTCTTTCTTTCTTTCTTTCTTTCTTTCTTTCTTCCATCTACATGTATCTTGTTTCCTACTTTCTTTATTTCCTCTTTCATCTTACTTTCTCCTTTTCCTTTCATCTTTCTTGCTGCCTACTTTTTTCTTAGTCTTTCTTTCTTTCTTTCTTTCTTTCTTTCTTTCTTTCTTTCTTTCTTTCTTTCTTTCTTTCTTTCTTTCTTTCTTTCTTTCTCTTATGAATCTTAATCAGTGATTGGCAGCATTATCACGTGTTGTGTCCCACCGAAAGAGTGAGTGAGACCAGCTGGGGACTCGGGAGAGGTACAGCGAGAGATTGGTAGGTGAGTATATGTTGTTTCTTATTTTTAGACAATGCTTTTTTTTTAAATAGCAAAAGTAGTGGACAGAATGTCTCCTATCTATATCTATTATCTATCTAATATCTTTTTTCTATCATCTATCTATCTATCTATTATTTATCATCTTTCTATTTATTATCTATCTATCTATCTATCATCTTTCTATTTATTATCTACAGTATCTATTAACTATCTATTATCTATCTATCTATCATCTATCTATTTATCTATCTATTATCTATCATCTTTCTATTTATTATCTATTATCTATCTTTTATGTATCCATTTTCTATATATTATCTACCTATCATATATCTCTTATCTATCTTTCTATCTATTATCTATGTATTATCTATCTATTATCTAATATCTATCTACCGTATATATTATCTATCATCTATCATCTATCTATCTATCTATCTATCTATCTATCTATCTATCTATCTATCTATCTATCTCTATCTATCTATTTATCCTTTCTCTAGTTCTCATCCGTCTCTTTCATATATCACATATAAAACTATAATACAATGAACATTCCTGATTAAGAATTTACTTCTACAACTTTTTTCATTGAAAATTTCCAGTGTTGTCACAACTTAAAGTAAATGGTAAGAAATCTGTTGATTAGATAGTCGTTATGTGGAAGCATAATTATATGATGTAAAAAATCATTGATGATCAGAAAATCTCTGTAAACTCTCAGTAATTTGTCGGAAATTGGATTTCTCTTTTCTAAAGAAACAATAGTTACATTAATAGAAAGACATGTTATTCATCTATTTTTTGATCTGTATAATATGATATATATGAGATAAATAGGAGAGATGATAGATAGATGATAGATGAATGATAGATCAATAATAGGTAATAGATAGATAATAGATAATAGATAGATAACAGATTTAAAAATGGCAGCACATTTTCATTCCCAGAGCCTAAATGATTTGTACATGAGTATATATAATACTTGGAATACATACAGTACTTGTAATAAATTACTTCATTAACTTTTTTAAAATGGGAGTGCTGCCATTTTTTGTTTTATATGTACGGTGGTCCGGACTTTGGGGTTCACATCTGCACTTTATTTGATTGGTGTTTCATCTTTTTTTTAATTTGTTTTTTCATTGATAAGAGATACAAACGAAACACTCCAGCATCACACTGTCTGCGCCGAGATACAAGAAAACAACCTTTTCTATGTGGAACCCTAACTTTTTCTATCAGCGTTACCTCTCCTTGGGTGAACTCCAAACAGTTAAGGAGCTGGTAGGATCCAGCGCTAATTGAAAGCAGCTGATTCAGAGACGACGGTTCTTCACGTACGTGTTTCATCTATGTTTTTCACAAACTATAAGGGTATGTTTCCACGGTCAGGAAACGCTGCGTGTTTGACGCTGTGTAGAGCCGCAGCGTCAAACACGCAGCGTCCATATGTTACAGCATAGTGGAGGGGAATTCCTGAAATCCCGTCTCCACTATGGGTAAAACACGCAGGCGGCAGACCCACGTAAACGGACATGCGGTGCGTCTTTTCAGAACGCAGTATGTCTGTTTACAATGTGGCGACGCTCCGTCGCCGCACCATACACTACCCATAGATAATCATTAGATGCGGTAAAACCGCACCTAATGATTAGTCACATGGTAGAAACTGCGTAACCGCAGCTTACTACGCATGTCTGCAGGCTCACCTGTCACGCCGCCGGAAGTCCGCGTCCACTGCAGTTCTCGCGATAACTTATCTTACTGCGAGAACTGCTGTGCACATGACCGGGGGGGTTATCTCCGGTCACTAGTCTGGTTCTCACAATCAGCTGATCGTGAGAACGCTGCAGTGTAGGTGATCGCTGGAGAGTTATCTCCAGTGGTCATCTACAAGCTCTGCTATGTCTGGATGTCAGGCATCCAGATGTAGCAGAGCCGGACTCGTCGTGGGACACTCGTTATTAAGGACTACGTCGGACTCAGGGCGTATACTGTTGGTTTATTATTTTTCTTTTTTTCTAGATGAACGAGGGCTTCGCTTGGATTACCAGTTCAATATAAAGAAGGTCAAAACTGTGTGGTGTTTTATTTCATTAAAATACTTTATTCTGCCTGTGTGTGTTTTATTAAAGGTACCGTCACACTCAGCGACGCTGCTGCGATATAGACAACGAGCCGACCTAAACTAGATCGCTGGAGCGTCGCTGTTTAGGTAGCTGTAGAGACGTCAAACACAGCAACTCCAGAACGATGCAGGAGCGATCCAGTGACGTAACGGTGACTCACTTCTCGTTCTCACTGGTTGTTAGCTCCATGTCAAACAGCCGGAGTGTACCGACTGGCTAGAAGGAGACGCTGTTACGCCCCCTATGCTCGTTGCTGGCGTCTTTGCTTTTGATGTCAAACATGACGATACACGCCGACCTGGCGACGGAATAAAGTTCTGGACTTCTAGCTCCGACCAGCGATGGCACAGCGGGATCCAGATCGCTGCTGCGTGTCAAACACAACGAGATCGCTATCCAGGACGCTGCAACGTCACGGATTGTTGTCGTTCTCTTTGCAAAGTTGCTGAGTGTGATGGTACCTTTACCCTTTTACCACTATAGGATTAGTAATGGTAGGGATCTTATTGAAGCCTCTCCATTACTAAGCGGCTTAATGTCACCTTACAAAGGTGACACTAACCCTTTGCTACCCCATATCCCACCGCTACAGGGCAGTGGGAAAAGAGGGGCTAAGCGCTGGAATTGGTGCATCTTACAGATGCGCTATTACTGGGGCGGCTGGGAGCTGGTATTTGTAGCCAGGGGGGGCCAATATCCATGGTCCCTTCCTAGCCTATGAATATCAGCCCACAGCTGTCTGTGTAGCCTTTCTGGCTATGAATTATAGGGGGACCCCACGTCTTTTTTTTTTGGTGGGTCCCCCTATTTTAATAGCCAGTAAACGCTAAATATACAGCTGCGGACTGATATTCATAGCCTAGGAAGCTCCATGGGTATTAACCCCTTCCCAGGCTACAAAGATCGGTCCCCAGTCTCTGGCTTTCCCTCTCTGGCGCAGAAAATTGTGCGGGAGCCCACGCCATTTTTTTTTTTTCAATTTTTTTCAATTAAACAGATATTGCTTTTAAGGCCTGGGTCACACTTGCGAGAAACTCGCATGAGTTTCTCGCCTCAATACCCGGCACTACCGCCAGCACTCGGGCCAGAGCGTTCAGCTACATAGAAATACATGCAGCTGCACACTCCGGTCCTGCGTGCCGGCGGCAGTGCCGGGTATTGAGGTGCGAGACTCGTGCGAGTTTCTTGCAAGGGTGACCCTGGCCTAACGCAGATTTCATGTGTGTGTCTTTATTTAAGGCCGGGATCAAACTCAGACGAGCGGAGCGTGCGGCTGCACAGAAATACATGCAACAGCACGCTCCGCTCCTGAGTGCCGTTGTTAGTGCCGGGTATTAAGATGCGAGACTCGTCTGAGTTTCTCGCATGTGTGATCCCGGCCTAGCTCTTTATGTACCATTTTATTATATTTATTACTAAACATCGGGCTTGGTAATATCTATTTATCTATCTATATATATGAGGCATCGTGATTACTCGCTAATCCCGCCCCCTGCACAGTAGCTCCAACCCCACACATCACCACACATAATCCCGCCCCCCACCCCATTATTACACACAATCCTGCCCCCACCACATTACCACACACAATCCCGCCCCCCTACCACATTACCACACACAATCCTACCCCCCCACCACATTACCACACACAATCCTGCCCCCCACCACATCACCACACACAATCCTGCCCCCACCACATTACCACACATAATCCCGCCCCCACCACATTACCACACACAATCCCGCCCCCCCACCACATTACCACACACAATCCTACCCCCCACCACATTACCACACACAATCCTGCCCCCCATCACATCACCACACACAATCCCGCCCCCCACCACATCACCACACACAATACCGCCCCCCCACCACAATCCTGCCCCCCCACCACATTACCACACGAGGCGCCGTCCCCACACATTACCATACGAGGCTCCGTCCTCACATTACCACACGAGGCTCCGTCCCTCCACATTACCACACGAGGCTCTGTCCCCACACATTACCACACGAGGCTCTGTCCTCACACATTACCACACGAGGCTCCGTCCCCACACATTACCACACGAGGCTCCGTCCCCACACATTACCACACGAGGCTCCGTCCCCACACATTACCATACGAGGCTCCGTCCTCACACATTATCACATGATGCTCTGTCCCCACACATTACCACACGAGGCTCTGTCCCCACACATTACCACACGAGGCTCCGTCCCAACACATTACCACATGAGGCTCTGTCCCAACACATTACCACACGAGGCTCCGTCCTCACACATTACCACACGAGGCTCCGTCCTCACACATTACCACACGAGGCTCCGTCCTCACACATTACCACACGAGGCTCCGTCCTCACACATTACCACACGAGGCTCCGTCCTCACACATTACCACACGAGGCTCCGTCCTCACACATTACCACACGAGGCTCCGTCCCCACACATTACCACACGAATCCAGTTTGCTTTTGATTTTGCACTGTGAATAAAATGTATTAGTAGTATTCTGATTATTATTATTATTGTTATTAACTTAATTTTAAGTTAATTTACCACCTGCGTAAGCGCTATTGAAAGTTGTCATTATTTACTTTAGTTTAATCACTAGCAGCGTTAATTAGACAGCAATGAGCATGCCGAGCGTTAGCTGGCTGGAAACAGCTAGTCTATTATCTATCTATCGATATATATCTATCTAGCTATCGATAGATATAGCTATCGATATATTTATAGATAGATAATAGATATATACGATAGATAGATACAATGGATCTACCTATTATCGATCTATCATCTATCTATCTCTGTGTGTAAACATTATTCTTCAATGGAATATGTAAATGAAGAGGTTGGACAAGAAACCATTCTTTTTTTTTTTGGCATATCTTTATTTAGCTTACAAAAACACCCACAAATCCGCATGAAAAACGCATCACAAACTGCATCAAAAGCGCATGTAAAAACGCATCAAAAACGCAGGTGACCTGCCAGTGATCTCAGGTGCAGATTTGGTGCAGATTTTACCTGCGTCAAATCCTGAGCAAATCCTGATGCAATCCTGACATACTCTAATGATTGCGCTTTCTATCTATAGATTTACTCACATCCACGTATTTTTGCACAATGAGTGGTCCACAAAAAATGGAGACGTAAATTTTTGATCTGAGTCACGTTTCAAACTTACAAAGGCACCTGAATATTTTTTTTAAAACCATACACAGCCCACAAATGACATCCGTGTATAAGTCCATTTTTTAACATTGTAGTGAGTAGAAAAAAACTTAATTATTTCATATTAGAAAATCACTGATGAAAATGGGATTCAAGACACTGATGATACTTGGACCATTTTTTTTTGTGCACTACAAAAGTCACTGACGTCTGAATGAGACTGATGGGAAAAGTGCTCGGCCATCTATGGAGGGGGAGACAAATATATGCCAGAGACTAACAAAACTGACCAGCTTCTCTTAACTAGGGATGAGCGGACCCGTGGAAATTCCAGTTTTGGTACCCGACCCTAGCTACAGTTCAAAGTCCGTATCGGGTACCAGAACTGTACCCAAACTTGAACCAGAACCTCTTTTAAAACAATGGAGACCCAAACTTTGGATCTGGAATATATCTCTGTCTCTTCTAAGGTTGGGTTCACTCATCTCTACTCCTAACAGAATGAAGCGAGTGTGAACAAGTGCTCTTCCATACCAGTCCTTCTTACTTCTGCCCTACATATTGTGAATTTTGGGAGACCTAGGCAGGCACCGGTCAGGGGGCATGGTCATTCAGCACAAGCCTTCCAGCCCAACTCACAGGATCCACAGTGGTTGCATGATAGATAGATATGAGATAGATTGTTATGATCCGGTGACCCTGGAGCCGCATGAGACTATCTCTGGAGTAGGTGGTACCTGTACTGACCGCAATCCTAATACTGACACCGCAACTAGAAGTAGCTGTGGGATGTACCTAACCAGGCCTAGACACCTCGACACAGCCGGAGGACTAAATACCCCTAAAGATGGAAATGGGAAATCCTATCTTGCCTCAGAGCAGAGACCCAAAGGATAGGCAGTCCCACACAAATATTGACTGAGTTTAAGAGGAAATACGTACACAGGCAGAAAAAACAGAGTTTAGCAAAAGAGGCCCTTCTAGCTAGATAGAAAGGATAGGACAGAGTTCTAAGCAGTCAGTATTAAAACACTAGAAAATTCCACAGCAGAAAATACTATATACTACATCTAACTAAAGACATAGGATGTATATCTGCATCTCCAGAGAAACCAGCATGAAAGAAAAATCCAAACAAGTCAAGCTGGACAAAAACACAATAGATTGCACTGCACATAAAAGCACACTGCATGCGAGCTACAGAGAACCCCAAAAAGGCACTTATCTTAGCTGAAATGACAGCAGGGCAGTGGAGCCAGACAGAGATGCAATCCCTCCACGATACAATGGACAACTGGCAGGGATTGATGGATCCTACAAACCTAAATACCTAATAGAGCTGCAATAAGCAGAAACACCTGCCCTGGCCTATAATCCAGAGACCACTGCACTACCACTAATAACCACCGGAGGGAGCCCAAGAGCAGAATTCACAGCAGTACCCCCCCCTTGAAGAGGGGTCACCGAACCCTCACCAGAGCCTCCAGGCCGATCAGGATGAGCCAGATGAAAGGCCCGAACCAAATCAGCAGCTTGGACATCAGAGGCAAAAACCCAAGAATTATCCTCCTGGCCATAACCTTTCCATTTGACAAGGTACTGAAGCTTCCGTCTCGAAAAACGAGAATCCAAAATCTTCTCAACCACATACTCCAACTCCCCATCAACCAACACAGGAGCAGGAGGATCAACAGAGGGAAGAACGGACACCACATATTTCTGCAACAAAGATCTATGGAAGACATTATGGATAGCAAAAGATGCCGGAAGGGCCAAACGAAAAGACACCGGATTGATAATCTCAGAAATCCTATAAGGACCAATAAACTGAGGTTTAAACTTAGGGGAAGAAACCTTCATAGGAACATGACGAGAAGACAACCAGACCAAATCCCCAACCCGAAGCCGGGAACCAACACACCGACGACGATTAGCAAAACGTTGCGCCTCCTCCTGAGACAACACCAAATTGTCCACCACATGAGCCCAAATTTGCTGCAACCTGTCCACCACAGAATCCACACCAGGACAATCAGAAGGCTCAACCTGCCCTGAAGAAAAACGAGGATGAAAACCAAAATTACAAAAAAAGGCGAAACCAAGGTAGCCGAACTAGCCCGATTATTAAGGGCAAGCTCGGCCAATGGCAAGAAAGCCACCCAATCATCCTGATCAGCAGACACGAAGCATCTCAAATAAGTTTCCAAAGTCTGGTTGGTTCGCTCGGTTTGGCCATTTGTCTGAGGATGAAATGCGGAAGAAAAAGACAAATCAATGCCCAGCCTAGCACAAAAGGCTCGCCAAAACCTAGAAACAAACTGGGAACCTCTGTCGGACACAATATTCTCCGGAATACCATGCAAATGAACCACATGCTGAAAAAACAATGGAACCAAATCAGAAGAGGAAGGCAACTTAGGCAAAGGCACCAAATGAACCATCTTAGAAAACCGGTCACAAACCACCCAGATAACTGACATCCTCTGGGAAACCGGAAGGTCTGAAATAAAATCCATAGAAATATGCGTCCAAGGCCTCTCAGGGACCGGCAAAGGAAAAAGCAACCCACTAGTGCGGGAACAACAAGGCTTAGCCCGCGCACAAGTCCCACAGGACTGCACAAAAGAACGCAGATCCCGCGACAAAGAAGGCCACCAAAAAGACCTACCAACCAAATCTCTGGTACCAAAAATACCAGGATGACCAGCCAACACAGAACAATGAACCTCCGAAATCACCCTACTAGTCCATTTATCAGGAATGAACAGTTTCCCCACTGGACAGCGGTCAGGCTTGTCAGCCTGAAATTCCTGAAGGACCCGTCGTAGATCAGGGGAGATGGCAGAAAGAACCACCCCTTCCTTTAGAATGCCGACCGGTTCAAGGATCTCCGGAGAATCAGGCAAAAAGCTTCTAGAGAGGGCATCAGCTTTAATATTCTTAGAACCCGGAAGATACGAGACCACGAAATCAAAACGGGAGAAAAACAAAGACCATCGAGCCTGTCTAGGATTCAGCCGCTTGGCAGACTCGAGGTAAATCAGATTTTTATGATCGGTCAAAACCACAATGCGATGCTTGGCTCCCTCAAGCCAATGTCGCCATTCCTCGAACGCCCACTTCATAGCCAACAATTCCCGATTGCCGACATCATAATTACGTTCAGCAGGCGAAAACTTTCGGGAAAAGAAGGCACATGGTTTCATCAAGGAACCATCAGAATTCCTCTGAGACAAAACGGCCCCTGCCCCAATCTCAGAAGCGTCAACCTCAACCTGAAATGGAAGAGAAACATCTGGCTGACGCAACACCGGAGCAAAAGTAAATCGGCGTTTAAGCTCCTGAAAGGCAGAGACAGCCGCAGAGGACCAATTCGTCACATCAGCGCCCTTTTTCATCAAATCAGTCAGGGGTTTAACCACACTGGAGAAGTTAGCAATGAAACGGCGATAAAAATTAGCAAAGCCCAAAAATTTCTGAAGACTATTCACGGACGTGGGCTGAATCCAATCATGAATGGCCTGAACCTTAACCGGATCCATCTCTATAGATGAGGGAGAAAAAATAAAGCCCAAAAAAGAAACCTTCTGCACTCCAAAAAGACACTTAGACCCCTTCACAAACAAAGCATTGTCACGAAGGATCTGAAAAACCATCCTGACCTGTTTCACATGAGACTCCCAATCATCGGAAAAAATCAAAATGTCATCCAAATATACAATCATGAATTTATCAAGATAATTCCGGAAGATATCATTTATGAAGGACTGAAAAACAGATGGAGCATTAGAGAGCCCGAAGGTATTCAAAATGGCCCTCGGGCGTATTAAACGCAGTTTTCCATTCGTCACCCTGCTTAATATGAACAAGATTATATGCCCCTCGAAGGTCAATCTTAGTAAACTAACTAGCCCCCTTAATCCTAGCAAACAAATCAGAAAGCAAAGGCAAAGGGTATTGAAATTTGACCGTGATCTTATTCAAGAGGCAATAATCAATACAAGGTCTCAAGGAGCCATCCTTCTTGGCAACAAAAAAAAATCCCGCTCCCAATGGTGAAGAAGATGGCCGAATATGCCCTTTCTCCAAAGACTCCTTAATATAACTCCGCATAGCGGTATGTTCAGGCACCGACAGGTTGAAAAGTCGGCCCTTAGGAAACTTACAACCTGGAATCAAGTCAATAGCACAATCACAGTCCCTATGCTGTGGAAGGGAACTGGACTTGGGCTCATTGAACACATCCTGAAAATCAGACAAGAACTCTGGAATTTCAGAAGGGAGGGAAGAGGAGATTGACATCAAAGGAACGTCACCATGAACTCCCTGACAACCCCAACTAGTCACAGACATAGATTTCCAATCCAACACCGGATTATGTACCTGCAACCATGGAAAACCCAGCACAATAGCATCATGCAAATTATGCAACACGAAAAAAGCGACAATCCTCCCGATGGGCTGGCGCCATGCACATGGTCACCTGTGTCCAAAACTGGGGTTTATTTTTAGCCAAAGGTGTAGCATCAATGCCCCTTAAAGGAATAGGGTTCTCCAAAGACTGCAAGGGGAAACCACAACGTCTATCGAATTCAAAGTCCATTAAATTCAAAGCGGCGCCAGAGTCTACAAACGTCATGACAGAAAATGACGACAATGAGCAAATCAATGTCACAGATAACAGAAATTTAAGTTGTACGGTACCAATGGTAACTGAACTAGCGATTCTCTTAATACGCTTAGGGCAGACCGAAATGACATGAGAAGCATCGCCACAGTAAAAACACAACCCATTCTGACATCTGAATCCCCGTCGTTCAGCTCCAGACAGAATCCTATCGCACTGCATAGGCTCAGGTATCTGCTCTGAGGAGAACGCCACAGCGCGCACAACTCTGCGCTTCACGCAGGCGCAGATCACTCTGAATGGCCAGAGACATAGAATCGCTCAGACCAATAGGCGTGGGAAACCCCACCATAACATCTTTAACAGATTCAGAAAGACCCTTTCTGAAAATTGCCGCCAAAGCATCCTCATTCCATTTAGTCAGCACAGACCATTTTCTAAATTTCTGACAATACAATTCTGCCGCTTCTTGACCCTGAAACAGGGTCAACAAGGTCTTCTCAGCATGATCCACAGAATTTGGTTCATCATATAATAACCCTAGAGCCTGAAAGAAGGCTTCTACATTAAGCAAGGCAGGATTCCCAGATTCCAGGGAAAATGCCCAATCCTGAGGATCGCCACGCAGCAGGGAGATGACTATTTTAACCTGCTGAATGGGATCACCAGAAGAACGAGGTTTCAGAGCAAAAAACAGTTTACAGTTATTTTTAAAACTCAAAAATTTAGACCTGTCCCCAAAAAATAACTCAGGAGTAGGAATCTTAGGCTCTAAAACCGGAGTCTGAACAATATAATCGGAAATACCCTGTACCCTAGCAGCTAGTTGGTCTACACGAGAAGCTAATCCCTGAACATCCATGCTAGCACACAGCTCCTCAGTCACCCAGAGGAAAAGAGGGAAGGAAAGACAAAACAGACTGCAGAAAAAAAATGGCTCAGGACTTTTCTTCCCTTCTTCTGAGATGCATTTAACTCATTGTTGGCCAGTTGTACTGTTATGATCCGGTGACCCTGGAGCCGCATGAGACTATCTCTGGAGTAGGTGGTACCTGTACTGACCGCAATCCTAATACTGACACCGCAACTAGAAGTAGCCGTGGGATGTACCTAACCAGGCCTAGACACCTCGACACAGCCGGAGGACTAAATACCCCTAAAGATGGAAATGGGAAATCCTATCTTGCCTCAGAGCAGAGCCCCAAAGGATAGGCAGCCCCCCACAAATATTGACTGTGAGTTTAAGAGGAAATACGTACACAGGCAGAAAAAACAGAGTTTAGCAAAAGAGGCCCTTCTAGCTAGATAGAAAGGATAGGACAGAGTTCTAAGCGGTCAGTATTAAAACACTAGAAAATTTCACAGCAGAAAATACTATATACTACATCTAACTAAAGACATAGGATGTATATCTGCATCTCCAGAGAAACCAGCATGACAGAAAAATCCAAACAAGTCAAGCTGGACTGTTGTGAATTCTGTTCTCGAACTCCCTCCTGTGGTCATGAATGGTACTTCGGCGAGTTCGGCCCATGGACTCCCTCTGGTGGCTGTGAGTGGAGCTGCTGGTTCTGAGGTTCCTTCCTCAGCTGACCTCGTTTGGTCCCAGGCTGGCTGCTCTATTTAACTCCACTCAGATCGTTACTTGATGCCAGCTGTCAATGTTCTAGTACTGGTTCAGATCTCTCTTGGATCTTTCTGAGGACCTGTCTACTCCAGCATAAGCTAAGTCCCTGCTAGTTTATTTGCTGATCTTTGTTTTTTGTCCAGCTTGCTATCATGATATTGCCTTGCTAGCTGGAAGCTCTGGGAGGCAGAGTGACACCTCCGCACCGTGAGTCGGTGTGGGGGTCTTTTTGCACACTCTGCGTGGCTTTTTGTAGTGTTTTGTGCTGACCGCAAAGATACCTTTTCTATCCTCAGTCTGTTTAGTGAAGTCTGGCCTCCTTTGCTGAAACCTGTTTCATTCTTATGTTTGTGACTTTCATCTTAACTCACAGTCAATATTTGTGGGGGGCTGCCTTTTCCTTTGGGGAAATTTCTCTGAGGCAAGTTAGGCTTTATTTCCTGTCTTTAGGGGTAGTTAGCTCTTAGGCTGTGAAGAGGCTTCTAGGCAGAGTTAGGTACGCTCCACGGCTATTTCTAGTGTGTGTGTGATAGGATTAGGCTTGCGGTCAGCAGAGCTCCCACTTCCCAGAGCTCGTCCTGTGTGATAGTTTAGCCATCAGTTCAATTCAGGTGCTCCTAACCACCAGGTCCATAACACTGGACAAAAACACAATAGATTGCACTGCACATAAAAGCACACTGCATGCGAGCTACAGAGAACCCAAAAAAGGCACTTATCTTAGCTGAAATGACAGCAGGGCAGTGGAGCCAGACAGAGATGCAATCCCTCCAAGATACAATGGACAACTGGCAGGGATTGATGGATCCTACAAACCTAAATACCTAATAGAGCTGCAATAAGCAGAAACACCTGCCCTGGCCTATAATCCAGAGACCACTGCACTACCACTAATAACCACTGGAGGGAGCCCAAGAGCAGAATTCACAACAATAGATACAGTGGATTACCGCTAATATCGGCAGACAACACGGCCGCTATGGGGCCCATGAGTCAGGTGGCCTGATGCCAGCACCAGCATCGCACCCTGCACCCCCGACTTTCAACTGTATCTTGAATGCAGATATATTTGAAAGGAATGATGGAGAAGGGAGCCGTCAGCTGATGCTCTCTCCTCCCTCATTCTCCCTGTGTGTCTAAAGTTTCAGCCCAGTAGGTGTGATGATGTCTGCCTACCACACACTGCAGAGACCGGAGCAGTAGGGGGTGGGGAGAGGTGAGTATTTTATTTTAATCAATGGGGGGCATCATACTATTTGGAGGACAATGTGGGGTCATCATGCTACTGTGGGGGCATCAAATTATTTGAGGGGTGAGTTGTGGGGCCATACTGCTATGCAGGAACCATCATGCTACTTGGGGGGGGGCATCATATAATTTCGTGGACATTTTGTGATGCCATTATACTATTTTTGGAGGCTTTTTTAGGGCTATCATACAATTTGGAGGGCTATGTGGGGGGCCATTATACTATTTGTAGGACTGTGTGGGAGCCATTATACTGTTTAAAGCAGAGGTCCCCAACCTTTTTTGCACCAGGGACCGGCTTTAAGCAAGACCAGTTTTCCATGGCCCGGTGGGGGTGGGGCAGGGGCGGGGCTTTGGTCATATGGGGGTGGGGTTATGGAGGGATGGAGCTTATATTATAACTATCCTGCACTGATACATTATGACGAACCCTCTGCTGTGTGATGGTTCACTAATAATATTGTAACTCAGATGTAGCAGGGCCGGATTTGTTCTTTTTCTTTCGCTCCTTGACAGTTTCCTGATCATTCCATAACATTTCCTCCGACACGGCGGTGCGAATGTAGCAGACCTGTGTTAGTCATTGATCATGTGCTCTCAAGAGAAGTTATCGGTCCACACTGCACTGATAAAAGTACCACAAAGCTTTAGCATGAGGCCAGATGTAGCAGAGAGGAATGTGTCACTTGTAGATTTCATACACAGAGTGATTCATTTGTCGGGTTTATGAAACACTGAACACAGATGTAGCAGAGCTGATGGTGTCACAGCAGAGTACATTCATTAATCATTAATGAATGTACTCTGCTGTGACACCGTCAGCTCTGCTACATCTGTGTTCAGTGTTTCATAAATCTGACAAATGAATCACTCTGTGTATGAAATCTACAAGTGACACATTCCTCTCTGCTACATCTGGCCTCATGCTAAAGCTTTGTGGTACTTTTATCAGTGCAGTGCAGTGTGGACCGATAACTTCTCTTGAGAGCACATGAGTAACAAACAGTAAATAACAAACTCAGCTCTGCTACATCAGTAAAAAACCAATTGATTAATGATTAATCAATTGGTTTTTTACTGATGTAGCAGAGCTGAGTTTGTTATTTATTAAGTTTCATGGCCACTTCATGAAATCATACCACCAAAAAAATATTCAGCACTGCTACATCTTATACCCCAGCTCCCCACACATGGACCCTGCACAGCCGCCGGTAATACCTTCATTCAGAGGGGCCCAGCCCGCTGTTCCCGCACACATGCACAGGCACCCATGGTGACTCCGGAAATACATGGCGGGCTGTGGAAGCCGCCCGCCCTGCTCGTACAGCAGGAGATGGGAGGAGGGAGTGGCAGATGAGGGGGAGGAGACTTCCGCCCGAACTCCACGGCCGCCCACCAAAGGGGGAATGACGAACGCTGCGGCGCTGGAGTGTGACGAACGCTGCGGCGCTGGAGTGTGACAAACGCTGCGGCGCTGGAGTGTGACAAGCCGCACAACCGGCGTGTTTAGTGTCAGCGGCGCCGCGGACTGGCTGCAAAACCCCAACGGCCCGGTCCTGGTCCGCGGACCGGCGGTTGGGGACCTCTGGTTTAAAGGACTGTGCGGGGGCAAATGATACTGTTTGGAGGGCTGTGTGTCAGCCAATTATACGGTTTGTAGAGGCATATGGGGGCTAATTATACTGGTTGGAGTACTGTGTGGGGGCCAATTATACTATTTGGAGGACTCTGGGGGGCCAATTATACTTTTTGAAGATCTGTATAGGGGCCAATACTATTTGGACGGCTTTGTGGGGGCGTATTATACTATTTGAGGGCTCTGTAGGGGCCAATTATACTGTTTGAAGGATTATTTAGAGGCCAATACTGTTTGGAGGGCTGTGTCAGGGCCATTATACTGTGTAGAGGACTGTATGGGGGCCATTATACTGTCTGGAGGGTTGTGTGGTGGACATTATACTGTGTGGGGGTTGTAAGGGGGCCATTATACTGTCTGGAGGCCTATGTGGGGGCCATTGTACTCTTTGGAGGGCTGGCGGGGACAGCTATAATGTGTACTTGTCATAATACAGTGTGGAGGGTTGTGTCATGGGTATTATACAGTGTGGGGGGTTGGTGTGGGTCACTATACTGTATGGATGGCCATTATACTGTATGGAGGGTCATGTGGGGGCCATCATATTGTGCAGAGGGCTGTATCAGGGCCACCATACTGTGTGTAGGGGACTACTGGGGCCATCTGAACTAGACTTTGGGTAATGGGGAGCCAGTGCAGGGATTGACAGAGGGGAGAGGCCGGGGAATAGTGGGGGGACAGGAGGATTAGTCGGGCAGCAGACTTTAGAATAGATTGGAGGGGTGCAAGAGTGTTAGAGGGAAAGCCATGGTGCAGGAGGTTGCAGTAGTCAATGTGGGAGATAATGAGGGCGTGGACTAGGGTTTTTGTAGATTCTTGGTTGAGGAATCCGGGAAACATTTTTGCGCTGAAGTCAGCAGGAAGTGGAAAGGGCTTGGATATGTGGTTTGAAGGAGAGATCAGGGTCAAGGATTATCCCGAGGCAGCGAGCTTGTGGGACTAAGGAGAGTGAGCAGCCATTTAGTTTAATGGATAAGTCCAAAGCAGAGAAAAAGGATGAAATAGCAGACAGACATTGTGGGATTCTGGGTGGTAGGGAGGTGATATCTAGTCCAGGGATGTAGATCTGTATATCATCAGCATAAAGATGATACTGAAAACCGTTGTCCCACGCCGAAGGTGTAAATGGAGAAGAGCAGGTGCCCTAGAACCATGTTGGACTCTGACAGATAGGGAGCGAGGTGAGGAGGTGTTGTGCGAGTGGGAGACGCTGAATGTCCGATTTTTTAGGTATGACGAGATCCAGGATAGGGCCAAGTCTGTGATGCCAAGAGATGATAGAATCTGTAGTAATAGGAATGGCTCACTGTGTCAAAGGCAGAGGACAGGTCTAGGATTCGGAGGACCGAGTAGTGTCGCTTGGCTTTGGCAGTTAATAGGTCATTGGTGACTTTAGTTAGGGCAGTTTCAGTGGAGTGATGCCGTTAGGAGCAAGAAGAAAGGTAGGAGGACAGTTCAAGATGGACGTGTTGTTCCAGTAGTTTTGAGGCATAGGGGAGAAGTGATATAGGGCGATAGCTAGATACAGAGGATGGGTCAAGAGAGGGCTTTTTGAGGATGGGTGTGATTGAGGCATGTTTGAAACATTAGGGGGAAACACCAGTTGCTAGTGATAGGTTGAAGAGATGGGTTAGGGTTGGGATGAAGACTGTGGTGAAGTTTGGGCTGAAGTGGGATGGAATCAGGTCAAGTGCACAGGTGGTGTGGTGTGATGTGATCTTGAGAATAGAGTGGAGAGTCGATCTTCTGTAATGGTGGAGAAGTTGGTTTTGGAGGAGAAGGGCTGAGTAGTTAGGAGGAGGGGTCCTGTGGGATGTAGATCAAAACTTTCTCTGATTTTATCAATCTTCTGCTTGAAAAATGAGGCAAAGTCTTCAGGTGAGATGAGTGGAGAAGGAGCAGGTGCGGGGGACGGAGGAGAGAATTGAAAGTGTAGAAAAGCTGTTTAGGGTTGTGAGACGGAGGATATGAGAGATGAGAAGTAGGTTTGTTTTGCTGCAGTGAGTGAGGACTTAAAAGTAGTGAGGGACTGATTGAATGCTATGCTCGTTGGAGTGGGATCTTTTCCATCTCCAGTCAGCAACCTAGTATCAGTCTTTGTAGAGGGGTACTATAGTGTCATCATGCTATGCGTGTTGATATATACAGTATATATATGACAGAAATATAGATATGTATAGAGGCTCATTTCCAACAAACATCACTACAGTGTTTTTATGGTACTTTGTGTTTGCTAACTGTGTAAGAAGGCTAATGGATGGTTAGAATACCCTTGAAAACCCTTGTGCAAGTATGTTAGCACAGCTGAAAACAGTTTGGCTGATTACAGAACCTATAAACCTGACCTTCCTTTGAGCTAGTTAAGAATCTGGAGCATTACATTTGTTGGTTCCTTTAAACTCTCAAAATGGCCAGAAAAAAAGAACATTCATGTGAATCTCGACAGTCTATTCTTGTTCTTAGAAATGAAGGCTATTCCATGCGAGAAATTTCCAAGAAACTGAAGATTTCCTACAACGGTGTGTACTACTCCCTTCAAAGGAGAGCACAAACAGGCTCTAAACAGAGTAGAAAGAGAAGTGGGAGGCCCCGCTGCACTACTGAGCAACAAGACAAATACATTAGAGTCTGTAGTTTGAGAAATCGACGCCTCACAGGTCCTCAACTGGCAGCTTCATTAAATAGTACATGCAAAACACCAGTGTCAACGTCTACCGTGAAGAGGCGACTACGGGATGCTGGCCTTCAGGACAGAGTGGCAAAGAAAAAGCCATATCTGAGACTGGCTAATAAAAGGAAAAGATTAATATGGGCAAAAGAACACAGACATTGGACAAAGGAAGATTGGAAAAAAGTGTTATCGACAGACGAATCCAAGTTTGAGGTGTTTGGATCACACAGAAGAACGTTTGTGAGACGCAGAACAACTGAAAAGATGCTGGAAAGTGCCTGACACCATCTGTCAAGCATGGTGGAGGTAATGTGATGGTCTTGGGTTGCCTTGGTGCTGGTAAAGTGGGAGATTTGTACAAGGTAAAAGGGATATTGAATAAGGAAGGCTATCATTCCATTTTGCAGCGCCATGCCATACCCTGTGGACAGCGCTTGATTGGAGCCAATTTCATCCTACAACAGGACAATGACCCAAAGCACACCTCCAAATTATGCCAGAACTATATAGGGAAGAAGCCGGCAGCTGGTATTCTATCTGTAATGGATTGGCCAGTGCAGTCATCAGATCTCAACCCCATTGAGTTGTTGTGGGAGCAGATTGACCGTATGGTACGAAAAAAGTGCCCATCAAGCCAAACCAACTTGTTGGAGGGGTTACTGGAAGCATGGGGGGAAATTTCTCCAGATTATCTCCGCAAATTACCTGCTAGAATACCAAAGGTCTGCAATGCTGGAATTGCTGCAAAGGGAGCATTCTGTGACGAAAGCAAAGTATGAAGGAGAAAATTATTATTTCAAATAAAAATCTTTTTTTTTTAACCTTGTCAATGTCTGGACTAGATTTTCAATTCATTTGGCAACTCATTTGATTAAAAAAAAGTATGAGTCTTCATGGAAAACACAAAATTGACTGGGTGACCCTAAACTTTTGAACGGTAGTGTATATTATTTAGTACATATTCTCCTCGTGTGAATGGCACCGTTATTTCCACAGCACTTTATATAACTTTTCATCCTATCTACCATTAGGACTATTTTTGACCATTGCTGGATAAGCAGGAAATCCAGATCATTGGGAGCAGATTTGTAGGAAAGTCCCAGTATTTCGCTGTAAAGCTGCACTAGTTAATAACTAATGAACTCCAGACCAATCAGTGTGAGCGCAGTGAAGAACTAATTAAAGCTTTCAGAGAAATCCCCACAGTGATTGACTTGAGTGCACCTAGTTCAGACCTTTTTCTTCCTATTTGTGCTGGTTGCCATTGAATTGTTGAGTTTCTGCAGTTTCTGAGCGTCGCTTATTTCTATTCCCAGGAGTAATACTTACCAGGGAAATATGCAATTAATAATTCAGAGCTGGTAATTGCTAATTATTAAAACAATGATACCCTTATTTCATGGCCTAGTTATTACGAGTGCTGCTTTTTTAAATAACAGCTGTATGAGTTACTTGCAGAAATCTAGATCATATCTCATAAGTCTTAGTTAAATCTGTTAAAGACAATGTCATTATGATATTAATAGCTCATTACAACATGTGCACAGGGACTAATATACTGGTGAAAGTGGAGCAGCCAGGGATGTGCTGTACTACACAGATACAGAACATAATATATAGGCAGGTATGACACTGATACTCGAGGTACAGAGCTATAGCACTTACACTGGGGTACAGGATAATGACACTGACACTTGGGGTACAGGATAATGACTCTGACACTTGGGGTACAGGATAATGAAACTGATACTTGGGGTACAGGATAATGACACTGATACTTGGGGTACAAGATAATGACATTGACACTTGGGGACAGGATAATGACACTGACACTTGGGGTGCAAGATACTTGGGGGACAGGACAATGACACTGACACTTGGTACAGGGCAATGACACTGATACTTGGGGTGCAAGATACTTGGGGGACAGGACAATGACACTGACACTTGGTACAGGACAATGACACTGATACTTGGGGTGCAAGATACTTGGGGGACAGGACAATGACACTGACACTGGGGAACAGGACATTGACACTGACACTTGGGGTACAGGACAATGACACTGATACTTGGGGAACAGGATAATGACACTGATACTTGGGGACAGGACAATGACACTGATTCTTGGGGAACAGGATAATGACACTGATACTTGGGATGTAGGATACTTGGGAGACAAGACAATAACTCTGACACTTGGGGTACAGGATAATGACACTGATACTTGGCAGCAGGGTAATGACACTGACATTTGAGATACAGAACTATAACGCTGATATTGGGTGACAGGATAATGACAGTGACACTTGGGAGCAGAATAATGATACTGATACTTGGGGTACATAACAGTAACACACTAACACTTATTGTACAGGTTGATACTTATGGTACAGGATAATGACACTTGAGGTACAGGACAATTAAACTAACACTTGGGGACAGGATAATGGCACTGATACTTAGTGTACAGCTCAGTGACACTTAAGGTACAGGATAATGACACTGATTCTAGGGGTAGGAGATAATGACACTGATATTTGGGTGCAGGATAATAGCTCTGATAATTGAGATACAGGATAATGACACTGATACTTGGGGTACTGGATAATGACACTGACATTTGGGGTGCAAGATAATAACTGAGATGGTATAGTGAATCCTGCATTGAGCAAGGGATTGAACATGATAACCCTGGAGGTCCCTTCCAACTTTAACATTCTATGATAACCCTGATACTTGGGGTGACACTGATAATTGGTGTACAGGATAATGACACTGAAACTGACACTGATGTTGGAGGCTGACACCTCTTCACGGTCTCCCGTGACTTCTCATTAGGACCATGATTGCTTCTGTTCACTGGAAGAAAAGAAACATCTTTCACCATCTTCTTGATTCGGATGCTTCTCTCCATCAAGCCATCCTAAGCATAGGACAAAGTTGGCATAGTACCAGGAACTGGGCATTGAGAAGTCTCTTTCTGTTGGCTGAGATTAGTTACCACTTCGGAGGATTCCAGGACCGACTGGAGTTCCTCCGCGTGGTTGGTGGGTAGAAGAGACTTGGAAGATGCCACTGCCTTGACATTCTCCTCATCAGTCCTATTAGAAACTGAAGATACCTGCTTAGCTCTTATCTTCAGCTTTGTCTCCAACATGACACATCCACAAGGTGAGGAGGTTCCTGGGAACAGATCCTTGGCACCGTCAACTGGACTTTGTGGGGACATTGCCTCCGCTTTCCTTCCTTTGGAGATGCCAGCACACAGCGAGTCGGCAACCAGCAGGTGGAGAAGATGGCGACACTGCTGAGTGACCTGGACATATGGGGACCAGACACCTCTTGTGACCCACTGGGTCTCCGGACCAGAACAGGCCCTAGAGTTCTCGGCTCAGGACGACCTATGGACATACCAGACAGTACATGGAAGATGATCTTCTCTGTGTATAACACTCCGATTTGGAGCATAAGTTGTTCCTTCATGACTTAACTGTTTCTGAGTAGGGTTCGTTCTTCACTTGACAACACCCTCACATGATTCTGGAGCTGTTGTATGGGAAACAGACACTGACTTTTTACAGCTTGCATCACGAACTCTCCAGCTGAACCGAAGCCTCCTCTTGACACGGATAGTCATAGTCATTGGTGGAGAGGGAATACCCCTGCCAAGGTCAGCCTCTCCGACTTGCCCTATGCATTGGAGGTCTTTAGACTTCACAGGACAGAGACCATCAGGATGTTTCACATCGCTGGGGATCAGCGGGGCCCATGGCCTGACAAATTGTCATGCATGCAGGTTGCATACGTGGTTCCACAGACCGGACTTACCCTTGAGGGGCATGACTAAGCAGCTACCTTGATGTTCACTGGAGGGTCTAGTAGTGAGGTCAGGCTTGTGCAACAGGTAGCTGCAAGTTGCCACTCCAGGGAGATCTTCCGGCAGGTGCAGCTGACCCCAAGGGTCTAAGCCGTTTACTCAGATTCCCAGACAGGACAGGATGGCCACTTGGGACAGGTTCAGACTGTGCTGACCATATAGCAGATGGGACGGCCACAGGGACAGGTTCGGACTACGCTGTCACTGGATAACCGATAGACGTCCACAGAGACAGTTTAAACACAGTGGTCTCGGGAAAAAGTTCAGGTACCACTGATGCGGTTTCAGGGTATGGACACAGTCAAAGCGGACAAAGGAACAAGGGTTACTAGGAATGGGGGACCTGGCAACATACAATTGCACACAATAAACCACCTAACAGAAACTATTGGGGTTGCTCAGCCACTGCCCTATTGGGGAGGGTGCCCTATATGCAAGATGTCTCTCAGCTATTGGCTGAACACATTACCAAATGCCTCCCAGCTGACAGTTGGGGGAATTTTACCATTTGTGCACTGCGCATTTAAAAACAAAGGCGCGCATTGATGCACGCTGCTGATACAGCATGCGGCGTGCACAGTGACAGGAAGCAGGAGATGCCGGGGGCCGTGCCAAGGACCGGAACAGTGAGTAAGCCGGCGTCCCTGCACGAGGGAAAAGGGGTCGCCGCGCAGGAATATCGGCAATAGCGCTACACATTGCTTCTGGTGGAGGAAAGAATGGCTGTATATACAGGAACTTTATGGCCCTACATCAATTGTATCCACCATGTTCATGGGGTCAAAGAGTCACTTGAACTATCAAGTAAAGAATAGATCAGATCAGTGGTGGTCCAAAGTCACAGAGGTCACCAACATTCTACTTAATCGTAATGACCTTTTCGCCTGTATCAGAAGATCATTTTGTCTGGATTCCCACCTTTTAAGTAGAACAAAGTACAACAAACATAAAACTGCAAATTTACAAAAACTCGAACTCATGACTGATCCTAACTTCTGCTACGGAGCAGATGGCTCGGAAGATTCAGTCTATTAATCTACCAATAATTGCAACAGATGCTTTCAATGTTTTCCATTTTACATATTTTTTTTGTGGTTTTGCAAAGAGATGGACTACAAGGAAACCAGAGAGCGAGGCGCTTCCATTAATTAGACTTAATAAGTTGATGACGAGGGTCTGGATGCGTGCCACCGCCTGAGCAACAAGTAGAAGATGCTGCAGATGTAGTGAGGAATTACTAGAGAGACTGAAGGAAAAAAGACAAGGAGGGAACGTCTTTGAGGTTTTGTGCTGAGGCAATTTAAAGGTCACGATCACGAAATATCCGAATTTAGCCTCTGCTCTAACAGCAGTGACCATGTTAAAGATTTGGGATTGTAATGAGGTTCTGCTGCAGCCGAGATGCCCACCAGCTATCTGCAGCGTCCTCCCCATGTAGTTGTGCCGCGGCTACAGGAAGAGGCAAGATTATTGATGTGCTTGCCTGAGGGATCGCAGCCAATAATGGATGTGTGATAGAGGCAGTGCTTTGTCATCAAACGAGAGGCTTGAAAGATGGTTTACTCGAATATTATCAGTCATCCCTTGATCAAGATATAATGCCACCAAGGATTTTCTTTCTTTTTTTCTTTTGTACATCCGAACAAGTCCGACATGTAAATATTGTAACATAGGAGAATTTTGTAGCCCATTCCACAGCACTCAGCCCTATAGATGGTGCTCTACCAAACGTGTTCTGTCAGGGATTCCCTTAGATGGGTTCAGATGCTACATGAATGCCTTGATTTTTATCAACCCTGATATATTGACCAACACCTGAAGTCTCCTTCTCTGTCAAGAAATATCACTTCAAGCTTCGGGGTCTCAATATAAACTCTGTAACAGTGGCTGCAACTATAGTACGCTTTTGCAGAAGGGCCCCTCACTATAGCTGCACCCCTGATCTTCGCTATATATCAGTCCCTCATGTCTTGTAGTTTTACTTTTAATTGGCACTGGTGGTGGGTGGCGGACCCCCATCAATACAATATTGTTAACTTATCCAAAAGATGCCTTAGGTCATCATTTACATAGGCCTGGACGAACCATTTAAGGAGGACTATGTCACATAATATGGCCATGATCTGTACACAATTTGACCTGGTCATAGATATCTCAACTCCATTCTGCCCTGAACTAATTACTCTTGTTTTAACTTATTTGTCAGGTACTGACGGGTCCGTGCAACTGTATTCTTATTCCATATTGCAATACAAGGGGCAGTCTGGTTCCCTGGATAAACTAAGCAGAACATGTAAGCACTTATGGTCGGGTCCTCTCTCCTGTAGAGTATCAGCTCTTATGTGCAGGATCCTCTCTCCTGTAGAGTTTTAGGTCTTATGGGCAGGGTCTTCTCTCCTGTAGAGAGTCAGCTCTTATGTGGAGGATTCTCTCTCCTGTAGAGTTTCAGGTCTTATGTGCAGGGTCCTCTCTCCTGTAGAGTGTCAGCTCTTATGTGCAGGGTCCTCTCTCCTATAGAGTGTCAGCTCTTATGTGCAGGGTCCTCTCTCCTGTAGACTATCAGCTCTTATGGGCAGAGACCTCTCTCCTGTAGACTATCAGCTCTTATTGGCAGGGACCTCTCTCCTGTAGAGTGTCAGCTCTTATGGGCAGGGTCCTTTTTCCTGTAGACTATCAGCTCTTATTGTCAGGGACCTCTCTCCTGTAGAGTGTCAGCTCTTATGTGCAGGGTCCTCTCTCCTGTAGATTGTCAGCTCTTATGGGAAGGGACCTCTATCCTGTAGAGTGTCAGCTTTTAAGTGCAGGGTCTTCTATCCTGTAGAGTGCCAGCTCTTATGGTTGGGGTCCTCTCCCCTGAGAATGTCAGCTCTTATGGGCAGGGACCTCTCTCCTGTAGAGTGTCAGCTCTTATGTTCAGGGTCTGTCAGGACTCTGAACATTTTTTATTACCTTTTGTGCATTACTGCCCTTTTCCAAGGTGGCGTCTTTGGTCTCATGTGCACTGTGTCTTCCTGCTATAAAACTCCACCCCAGCCTTCAGTCTGTGCTAGAGTATTCTGCCTTGCATCCAGCTCCTGACCTCTGGTTACTCCCTGGCTATATACCTGCTCCTGTGAACCTGTGGGGTTATCCTGCTACTCTGCTCTGAGTTCCTGCTGCATACACCAGTTCCAGTAATCCTCCTTCATCTGCTGCTCGTGTTTACTTCCATCTGCATTTGCTGGACATGTAAGCTGTTGCTGCTGTGCAAGAACCTGAGACTATTACCCAGGCCTCCCTGGTTGAGCTAAGATATTATTTGAACTGCCTTATAAGCATATCAATCTGTGTTTTGGACTAAGCAAGGACTTATTCGTGTCAAGTATCCTCAAGAATAATTGTGCTTCATAGACTTTCTGTGTGATTGCATTTTCCTCTGAAGTTCCCTATAGACTGCTGAGCTGCATTTGATATTTGCACCAAGTGTTGTGGACTTGAGTTTTTCTCTGCACCTGTTTGAATCACCGTGTGATAATATAGACTTTACCACTTATAAAACTGTGTCCTGTAGTTGTCTTGTTCCACGCAAAGAGTCTCCTGAGTTATCCCCTATAATTATTACAGGGTCCTCTCTCCTGTAGAGTGTCAGCTCTTATGTGCCGGGTCCTCTCTCCTGTAGAGTGTCAGCTCTTATGTGCAGGGTCCTCTCTCCTGTAGAGTGTCAGGTCTTATAGGCAGGATCCTCTCTCCTGTAGAGTGTTAGCTCTTATGGGCAGGATCCTCTCTCCTGTAGAACATCAGCTCTTATGTGCAGGCCAGGTCCTCTTTCCTGTAGATTGTCAGCTCTTATGTGCAGGGTCCTCTCTCCTGTAGAGTGTCAGCTCTTATGGGCAGGGTCCTCTCTCCTGTAGAGTGTCAGCTCTTATGTGCAGGATCTTCTCTCCTGTAGAGTGTCATCTCTTATGTGCAGGGTCCTCTCCCTGTAGAGTGTCAGCTCTTATGGGCAGGGTCCACTCCCCTGTAGAGTGTCAGCTCTTATGTGCATGGTCCTCTCTCCTTTAGAGTGTCAGCTCTTATGTGCAGGGTCCTCTCCCTGTAGAGTGTCAGCTCTTATGGGCAGGGTTCTCTCCCCCTGTAGTGTGTCAGCTCTTATGGACAGGGTCCTCTCTTCTCTACAATATCAGCTCTTATGTGCAGGGTCCTCTCTCCTGTAGAGTGTCAGCTCTTATGGGCAGGGTCCTCTCTTCTGTACAGTATCAGCTCTTATGGGCAGGGTCCTCTCTCCTGTAGAGTGTCAGGTCTTATGTGCAGGTTCCTCTCTCCTGTAGAGTGTCAGCTCTTATGGGCAGGGTCCTCTCCCCTATAGAGTGTCAGCTCTTATAGGCAGAGTCCTCTCTCCTTTAGAGTGTCAGCTCTTATGGGCAGGGTCCTCTCTCCATTAGAGTGTCAGCTCTTATGGGCAGGGTCCTCTCTCCATTAGAGTGTCAGCTCTTATGGGCAGTGTCCTCTCCCCTGTAGAGTGTCAGCTCTTATGGGCAGGATCCTCTCTCCAGTGTCAGCCCTTATGGGCAGTGTCCTTTCCCCTGTAGAGTGTCAGCTCTTATGGGCAGGATCCTCTCTCCATTAGAGTGTCAGCTCTTATGGGCAGTGTCCACTCCCCTGTAGAGTGTCAGCTCTTATGTGCAGGGTCCTCTCTCTTGTAGAGTGTTAGCACTTATAGGCAGTGTCCTCTATCCTTTAGAGTGTTAGCACTTATGGGCAGTGGACTCTCTCCTGTAGATTGTCAGCTCTTATGTGGAGGGTCCTCTCTCCTGTAGAGTGTCAGCTCTTATGTGCAGGGTCCTCTCTCTTGTAGAGTGTTAGCACTTATAGGCAGTGTCCTCTATCCTTTAGAGTGTTAGCACTTATGGGCAGTGGACTCTCCCCTGTAGAGTGTCAGCTCTTATGGGCAGGATCCTCTCTCCATTAGAGTGTCAGCTCTTATGGGCAGGGTCCTCTCTCCATTAGAGTGTCAGCTCTTATGGGCAGTGTCCTTTCCCCTGTAGAGTGTCAGCTCTTATGGGCAGTGTCCACTCCCCTGTAGAGTGTCAGCTCTTATGTGCAGGGTCCTCTCTCCTGTAGATTGTCATCTCTTATGGGCAGGGTCCTCTCTCCTGTAGAGTGTCAGCTCTTATGTGCAGGGTCCTCTCTCTTGTAGAGTGTTAGCACTTATAGGCAGTGTCCTCTATCCTTTAGAGTGTTAGCACTTATGGGCAGTGGACTCTCTCCTGTAGATTGTCAGCTCTTATGGGCAGTGGACTCTCTCCTGTAGCTTGTCAGCTCTTATGGGCAGTGGACGTTCTCCTGTAGGGTGTTAGCTCTTATGGTAAGGGTGAACATTACATAATATACACCAATATAATGCACACTTGCACACTGTACATTATTTTGTTGGGTATAAATCCTATAAATCCTGATATGATAATTCTATTTCTTTGCTCATGTGAAGCCACTTAATTTCCAGCAGCCAGCTCCAGGAAACCCAAGCTTTGCCCAGGACACGAGACAGCGGCTGCATTATTGAAGTGTATTATGTTACTGTCCATTAGAGCAGAAATGCTTTGTGCCTCGGCCTAGGAGATGACCCATAGTAAATACAAAGTCATATTTAGCTTTTGTAAATTCTCAACCCTCATGAATGATTCAGGGTGGGGTAAATATCACATTCCCCTCACTTATTTACATCCGCATAACCTCGGAGAAGACTTGTCACCATTAAATATTAATGGCCATTTCAATGAATCTATGCTTCTGTCAATACCGCCCCGGCCGCACATATATCAGACCTCACACGTTGGCCGGTCATGGGACCTGGAGTAATGGCGGTATTCCTGCTCTTCCAATCGCCGTTTGCTTTGTGGTTACTGATTTATTGGTCGATGCCGTAATATTAGAACATTGCGGCTGCAGAGAATTTATAAACCATTGGCGCGGACGCGGCGCGCACAACACAATACCCCGTGTGGTTTTCATCTGGATAGCGATGCCCTGTCTGCTCTTCAGTAGGAAAATTAAGACAAATTGTTAAATGTAGGTAGGAAAGTGGACAGACGCCAATTTATCAAATACTACGGATTGTCGGGACCATTTAGTAAAAAAGAAAAAATTCTCCAGTGCATTTGTCATTTGTCCTTGGCTGCCTTGACACCTCTCAGTTTTTGTCATCTATGCGCATAAAATTTGTGTAGCAGAGGTATAACTTGGGCTTCGAGGCCCAATGCAGAATCTTTCGGCAGGGTAAAAATGGAATACTGCACAATTTATCTTTTCTACAACACGCTTCCCCTTTTTCATAGGCTGTGCCCCCTTTTTTGTCCCTTGAGAGTGTGGTGCATGAGCCTCATAATGCAGCATCCAGGTGCCATGCACATCAATATTCTGGGAGCACTGACTTATGAAAAGGCTTGTGAAATGACATTTAAAGAGGTCCTGTCACCAGTGGCTAGTTTCTGCTATGATTTTATTCCTGCTGCTCCCTTAAGTATTCAGTTTTAATTTTAATCAGCCATAGTTCCAGGGTCTTTTTATTTAGTGCGAATTTTAGGGCGTGGCTCACAGATTAATTAAACATTGCAGCCTAAAGACACACCCCTGCGGAACTCTAAGAGCCACTCCCCCTTGTAAAGATAATATATTAGCACCAAAAAAAGGCCCATATCTCTGGAACCATATGTATATTTAAAGAAAAAAAATTGTAGGGATAAAACTAGAGCAAAAATTTTACATTTTTGTCCTGATACAGGGTCTCTTTAAGCTAAGAAAGCAAATGGAAATATCAATTCGAGTGGGGTTTGTCTACATCTTGTCCTGTTGCACTTATGTTCCCTTGGCTATCTCTAAATTGGTATTGTTGGCAACTGTATGACAATGTTTAAGAGAGCACTGCTCTCATCCCTGATTTCTCAGCTACTGTGTAACATACAGCAGAGTTGAGTGAGATTGCAAACACTTTCATCTTTCATCTCACAGCAGTAAGTGTGATTACAAACACTTTCATCTTGCAGCAGTAAGTCTGAGGAGGAGGGGAATTCTGCATAGTTGAGTGTGATTAGAAACACTTTCATCTTTCATTTCAGGGCAGTCAGTACTCCCTCTCTACCCACCCCGACTGCCCCGAGATGAAAAGTGAAAATAACTGCAGAGATGAACGCTGAGTGGAGGGTTATGTATAACTACATGTCTCACACAGGAGAAAGCCTGCTCAAATCTTCTATGGGGCTTGTTCATTTTTCCCCTGTATGACATTCCTGTTTACAGATTGGTCAACGTCATTCATGGTAAAAAAGTAACCACCCCAATGAAAGAATGTCTGGTAATGCCCCCTTTAACTTATTATAAATTATAATCTAATCTTTACAATCTGATATATATCTCTGTAATGGAGAAGAGAATAAAAAAAAAAGTTTTTCTAAGCTCCGCAGCCATTATTTTGTCATGTGGCCAGTTTTAACATGCTCAATCTAATGTAAGGTCCTCTTTAAAGGGAACCTGTCATCCCCAAAATCGAAGGTGAGCTAAGCCCACCAGCATAAGGGGCTTATCTACAGCATTCTGTAATGCTTTAGATAAGCCCCCGATGTATCCTGAAAGATGAGAAAAAGAGGTTAGATTATACTCACCGAGGGGCGGTACGATGGGCGTCGCGGTCCGATCCGAGGCCTAACATCTTCCTACGATGATGTCCTCTTCTTGTATTCACGCTGCAGCTCCGGCGCAGGCGTACTTTATTTGCCCTGTTGAGGGCTGAGCAAAATACTGCAGTGCACTGGTGCGGAGCCTCTCTGACCTTTCCTGACGCCTGCGCACTGCAGTACTTTTCTCTACCCTCAACAAAGTACGCCTGCGTCGGAGCCGCATCGTGACTGGACCAGACCGCGACGTCCATCGGACCGGACCGCAGCGGGACCGCACCTGGGTGAGTATAATATAGTAAGTGAGCTTGAGGACAGCTGCTGCGGAGGTGGGTTGTAGTAACTGTGTTACTCACCTAGTTTTGCCAGAAATGCAAAATATGTCTGAATTAAGAATTCTATGGGAGGCCTGTTTATTAAAGGAAAACAATCAATAGGTGTTGGAGTCAAAGAGGCAGAGCCTCTTGAGAAGAGTAAAATTGGCCCATTCCAAATCTTGCCTATTATGGCTTTTTTTATATGGCAATGAGCACAGGATACATCAAGACCCTCTAAAATCCAGAAATGCGCTAGTTATACTAGAGTGTCATCGGCTTGAAGAGAATTTTGTAAGGGTTTGAAATAACATACCATATCCTCAAGGGTGTTAATGGAGTGGCTCTGGATTAGGGTACAAGTCTGCAGTCACTCCTTGTGGCTGCAGACTTGTCATTCATCACAGTACGCAGTGTGCATGCTGTCAGGATTCTCCGGTGCCGGGAGCGGGCAGTCATGTGACCACAAGTATGTGATTTGCATAATTCTGGCCACATTCTGGCTGGATGCATCCAGCCAGGCTGTGCACATTGAGCTGGCATGTGACCACATGTATGCAAATCACATTGTTGCGGCCCACTGCCGGTGCCAGGGAATCCAAACAGCATGCGCTCTGCGCACTGTGAGAATTTGCAAGTCTGCAACCACTCTATGTGGCTTGTATCCCAAGCCTGAACAACTCCTGAAAGCCTTACTGAGTGAGTTTAGGACATGGACATCTTTACTCTTTTGATGACCAACTCCGCAGCGCATGCACAAAACAGCACTGTCCTGATTCGAATTGCCAAAGAGAACTAACATGGACGCAGGACCAGGGTCCACAGAATAATTTTTGTTCTACTCTACATAGTGGTGATTCGGATACAAATTTGGTTCCAATTGTGATTGGCGGCGAGTATTGTTTTTGCCATATTCGATGAACACAGCCGAACATCATTGGAGTCAATGGGAGTAGAATTTACTGAATACAACCCTTGGCAAAAATTATGGAATCACCGGCCTTGGAGGATGTTCATTGAATTGTTTCATTTTGTAGAAAAAAAGCAGATCACAGACATGGCACAAAACTAAAGTCATTTCAAATGGCAACTTTCTGGCTTTAAGAAACACTAATAATTTTTTCCCTCATAATTGAATGATTCCATAATTTTCCCCCTATGCTTGGTTAAAAAAAAGTAACCATTACTGACTACCACATTTTTTGTTCTGGATGTCTTTTAGTGTTTCTTAAAGCCAGAAAGTTGCCATTTGAAATGACTTTAGTTTTGTGCCGTGTCTGTGATCTGCTTTTTTTCTACAAAATGAAACAACTCAATGAACATCCTCCAAGGCCGGTGATTCCATAATTTGTTGTATGTTCGGAACCGATCATGTAACATAAATTTGGTACAAATATAGGATGAATATGGTAAATTCAGATTTGACTACTGATTCCGAACACATTCGCTCAACTCTAGTCCTGATCAGCCAGGATAGTTGTAGTCTTCTATGAATGATCCAAACATAGAATATCCCTTCATCTCTAGGAGACCCTGTGTGCGTTCTCGGCCTCGGATCTTGCGTTATTCCATTATTCTGCGTAGACCGTGTTACTTAGGATGAGTGCACATAACAAGCAAACATCACATAGGACACTTAAGCCTTTTAACATTCTCTAACCCCTAAAATCTCCTTTTAAAAGTCGGTTATGGCTGCGATGTAGCAAGTCTAATCTCTCCATTAGAGACTTTTCACCTATCTCGTAGACTGAGCACAATGTATTTAGACCAGCGGCTTTCCTCCCCATTAAAGGCTCAGTCCAAGAGGGAAATGATTTTCTTATCATTGAAAGGATTTCTAGCAATCAGCCCCCATCTAAAATAAAAGAAAACAGGAAATCAAAGTAAAATTATTTCTCTCTGACCAGTATTTACGAAGGCTCCAATCACACTTTGTTACCTTGACATTATTTTACTTTTTTAGATATTGTAAAGTCATTTTTGAAACTTTTTTAAAGACTATTTTAAGGACCTTTTAATGAGGTAGTCACACGAAGCCCACCCCTGTCTATATGCCTTATTGGGGCATATAGAAGTCAAAGATTTGGGGTTACCCTTAGAGGGATGTAGCTTTGAGTTTTCACTCCTTTGGTACTTGACTGTATTGGCCAGAATACCTGGGGCAATTCTTAAGAGGACTAAGGCCGGTTTCACATTTGCGGTTGTGTCCGCAGCGTTTCTTCCGCAATTATCCGCATGCGTTGTGTTTTCCTATATTTAACATTAGGGACGCACGAGTCTGCGATTGGCTGCGTTTTGCCGCGTTTGACGACCCATGCGTCGTTTCGTCGTCTGCGGTTTGGCGCAGTAAACGCAACATGTAGTAATTTTAGAGGCGTCAATTTGCCGCCTAGAAACATGCGGTTGTTAGCGCAAGGAATGCGGCAAAAAAACGCATTACTATCTATGGGAACGCATGCGTACACATGTCTTTGCGTACGCATGCGTTTGATGCGCTTGCGTACTTCGGACTGCGCATGCCCATTAATGACACACCCTCCTGGAAAAATCAAAAGCATGCGCATAAAAAGCGCAAACACATGTAAAAACGCATGCAAACGCTGCGTTTTTTTTACCATCATGCGTAAGCTGATGTGGATAAAAAACGCTGCGTTATCAGAAAATTGCGTGCATTTTTGCATGCGGTTGCGGTTGCGCATGATACGCTGCGGATTCTAACGCAAATGTGAACGTAGCCTTAGCTTGATGGTTCACTAAATACTGTAGGTAGCCTTCTGATTTCACATGGGTGCCATGTAATGCCTCATTTCGCATGAACATAAAGGTGTGCTCACACTAAGAGTTTTTATTCAGTTTTTGAAGCAAAAACTCACAAAGGCTATGCATATACAAGGATTTTCTGGAGATTTTTTTTTAGGAGATTTTGGAGCAGAAACTAAGAGTAAACGTAGCGGAAATCTCAAAAATCATCGAAAACGTTAACTTTCTGCTCAGTTTCTGTTACGAAAAAGTGGTTGTGTGCACATACCTTAATTCTCCAACCAAAACTGATGTTTTTTGAGCTCCTCATAGTTTTTGGAGAATTTCTGGTTCAGAAACTTGGCAAGAAAACTCAGTGTGAACTCACCTTTAGGCCCTCTTCTGAGTTCGGTTTGGGTACCAGAACTGTACCGAACTTGAACCAGAACCCGAATTCCATTGAAAGCAACGGAGACCCAAACCTTAGCTCTATCTTTATTTCCCTCACTCTCTCTTCCCTCAGAATTCCGAACATTACAACGGACTTCTGGGAGAAGTTTGCATTCGGTGTTTCGCATCGGGCACTAACTAACGAATCCTGAACTTTTACATTTGGGTTCTCTCATTTCTAACTCTAAGGATATATGGACGCATTGTTTTTTCTGTAATTTATTTAGAGTGGATTCACACTAAAAATACTTTAAAATTCACCCACAAAAAACTTGAAAGACTCCTGCTATTCATTGCCATCTTAAGGCTTTGTTCACACTGACTTTTTTTCAGGTGTTTCTTGAGCAGAAACTCTCCAAATTCCTTCACAAAAACTGCTTCAAAACTCTTCCAATTCATTTTTGCTTTTCACATGAGATGTTTTTGGTATGTGCGCATGACATTTTTTTTTTCAGGAACCCACCTGAAAAAGAGCTAAAAAGCACTGCCAAGAATGAACATAATGGACAGAAATGTCAAAAAGTATATGTTCTGTCTTTTGTCTTCAACAGAACCAAGAGACCTGTCTATCTCCCTGGGCGCTGCCGCTAGGAAGCAGCCACTATTTTATATATGCAATGTAGAAAAAATTCTTCTAAACTGTTTCATCCAAAAACTCCCCAACCTAAGATACTTTTCTGTAGCAGTTTCTGCTTGGAAAATGTATGATTTTTGAACTCTTCATAAAACTCAGTGTAGACATTTGTCTAAGAAGAAGCTATCCTAACAGGACAACTCATGTTGAAGAGTGCTCATTGTCACTTACTTTCACCTTGGGGCGTAAGTTGTGCCAATAACATTGCATTTGGAGTTACCTGCATGGGACATGTCCATGATTGTCATATAATGCGCACCCGCCTTATTTATTAGAATAGGATATAAGTGTGATACCTTCTAGTCATCGGTGCATCACAGCAGAGATCTTTAAATAGGTCATCATGGAGTGCCCCCACGTAAGGGCAATGGGGTACTCGGTACCAGGTCCTTCGGTTCTCAGTGGGGATGTCACGGTGGCCTGACCCGGTCCATGGCCCTTTGAGGGGCGTCCAATAAAAGTTAGAGTTTTTATGGGAAAATGTTTGTGACGCCACCTGTGGTATTCGGTCAGGGTGAACGACGCTGCTTAGGGGTCCGCTGGTGATGATGTGATGGCAGCTAGATGGTGTACCTTCCCACAGGTGAAGTGTATCCTCAGGGCTTCCCAGAGGTGTAGATGGTGGATGATGTAAGGCGCAGGGAATAACGAGGACACAAGGTTGCAGTCTCTTTACCTTTACTGAAGGCTTCAGTGTCCACAGTCCAGAGCACCAGATCACAGGGTAGGCAGAGCCCAGCCGGTCTGAAGGCAAATCCAGAGTCCCCTTATCCAGGTGGAAATCAGTAGCCTTCCTCTAGTGCCTGTGTGTTGTAGTACCTCCCTCCTGAGCTTCTCGGTAAGGTCCTCACAACTGTTGTTGGTGTTCTAGATGTTATTTCTCTTTCTCTCTGTCCCCCAGATGGTATGGATAGGACAAAACCGTATGACTGGTGGCCTGAGGCTTTTTACAGGGACCCTACGATGCCCCAGCCCCCACAAGTTGCCACTGTGCCTCCTTGGTATATGGTCGGGCAACCAATGTGGAATTGACTGTCCTGCCAATCTCTGAAGCAAGGCTTGGAGACGATTGCTCCATTGGTATTCTGGCTACCGGATTCTGCGCCTCAGAAGGAGGCAGCCTTTTGCAGGGCAGAACTCCCTCTGGATTCCTCTCCTTGTGCTATGACTTCGTTTCTCACCCGCTACAATACAATTCTCATTCGTGTGCTTTCTTAGGATGCTGCCGCACATGGGGCAGGCGCAGCTCCTTGGCCTTCTGTCTAGACCTCTGACAGGATCCCACCCCTGTCAGGGACCTCTCTGTCTGCAGCTCTGTGATGTTCCTCGTTCCCCTCTGTCTGTGAAGCCCAGTCAGCGTCTGCCTATCTTCCTATCCAGCCCACCAGTTTTACCTAATTGTGAGGAGTGCCCTAATAGATAGGAGCAAGGCTCCCTCTGGTGGACTGGAGTCTGAATTGTGGTGTATGGTTTATGATACCTGGCAAAGAGATCTACTTTACTGCCTTCAGATGTAATATCACTCCCCCTGGTGGAAGAATAACATTACTGCAACGACCAGGACTCTTGGGCGGTACAATCATAGATGGATGGAAGTGAGTGGTGCTGGACAAATCCTTTAAACTTTAGGAGAAATATTAATTCATGATCCAATCACGTTTCTCATATGGTCATCTTGTCTCAATTTTAGGAGGCCATTTTGGACTTCCCAAGCTGAAAAGTTACATGTTTAAAGGGGGTTGTCCAGCCTTGGGGTACAAGTCTGAATGCTCACAGTGTGCAGTCAGGACTCTTCTGTGCCGAGAGCTGGCATGCATGTGAACGCAAGTATACAATTTGTGTACATGCGGTCACCTGCCGACTAGACGTGCACAGCCACGCTCAATACAAGTGAATCGAGTAAGGCCGGATATGTCTCGCCGGAATGTGGCCTGGAATATGTAAATTGCATACCTGCAGTCATATGACCGCCCACTCGCAAAGCTGGAACCCGAGAATCCTGACTGCTCAAAGCAAGGATTCACAAGTCGGCAGCCACATGGAGTGACTGAAACTTGAACCCCAGGGCTGGACAACCTCTTTAGGGACAGTCTTGAACTAAACGAGATGGCAATCTAGGGTAGATAGTCCATTTGACCAAAGATGCCTGGAAAAAAAGCATGCAAAATATTTCTCGCCCTGTATAAAGGAAGTTCTTGCCACAGGACTAAGGAATGAAGCCAAATCAGCCTCCTTCCAAAGGAAAGAGACACCTATACTCTTAGTCATGTTGACCTGTCTTTTTAAATAGTCTGACTTGAAGTAACATTACCTGCAATATTTACATTTGTATGGTGATCTGAAACATTTAAAGAGAACCTGTCACCAGGTTTGGCCGATAAGAGTTATGGCCACCCCCTTTCAGGGCTCATTTACAGCATTCAATAATGCTGTAGATAAGCCCCCAACCTGACCTGTAAGAGAAAAAAAGTAACTTTTATTATACTCACCTGGGGGGGTGATCCGATCCGAGGGGTGTCGCTGGTTTTGGTCCGGCGCTTCCCATCTTCTTACGATCCCCACCCTCCTGCTTGCTTCATGTGGATGATACATCCCTGCGTCATCCACACAGGCTCCCCAGAATTGCGCTCCTGCGCAGGCGTACTTATCTGCCCTGTTCAGGTCAGAGCAAAGTCCTGCAGTGCGCAGATGCTGGGCCTCTCTGACATTTCCCGGCTCCTGCGCACTGCAGTACTTTGCTCTGTCCTCAACAGGGCACATAAGTACGCCTGCGCAGGAGCGCGATTCTGGGGAGCCTGTGTGGATGACACAGGGACGCGTCATCCACATGTAGCAAGCAGGAGGACGCCGATTGTAAGAAGATGGAAGGCGCCAGACCAAGAAGAGCTACGCCCCTCGGATCGGATCGCCCCGCAGGTGAGTATAATAAAAATTATTTTTATTCTCTTACAGGTCGGCTTATATACAGCATTATAGAATGTTGTATATAAGCCCTGAAAGGTAGTGGCCGTAACTCGTATCGGCCAAACCTGGTGACAGGTTCTCTTTAAATGTTTCAGATCACCATACAAATGTAAATATTAGACAAAGATCACACAAGTAAGCACATAATGCTCATACCTGACACCCATAATGTGTTGGTGCACCATCTTTGGTGTCCGGTCCGAGCATTCCTACTGTACATGAACAGTTTTCTGGAAAGTGGATTGGTCGTCGTGGCCAGTTAAATGGCCACCAAGGTCTCCTGATCTGACCCCCTTAGACTTTTATCTTTGGGGGTCATCTGAAGGCAATTGTCTATGCTATGAAGATGCGAGATGTGCAGCATCTGAAACAACGGATACTGGAAGCCTGTGCTACCATTTCTTCTGCGGTGTTGCTATCAGTGTGTCAAGAGTGGGAGAAGAGGGTTGCATTGACAATAACTAATTGCATTGTAAATAACTGATGAAAGAATAAACTTACGTTAAAACCAAGCACACCATTGTTTTTCTTGTGAAATTCTCAATAAGTGACCCTCTTCCCATTGAAAAAAATAAAGTTGGATCCAAAATGGCCAACTTCAAAATGGCCGCCATGGTCACCACCCATCTTGAAAAGTTTGCCCCCTCCCACATACTAATGTGCCACAAACAGGAAGTTGATATCACCAACCATTCCCATTTTATTTAGGTGTATCAATATAAATGGCCCATCCTGTATACGGTATACACACACACACATACGAACAGTCAGAAGTTTGGACAGTATTGTTCATACACTGGTTTTCCATGTCCTTATTGGAATCTGAATATTGTGGATGATATGGAAACAAGGACTTAAGAAACACATGTGAAACAGATCAATTACACCTTTAAATTTCTGGAAGTTGCCCCCTTTTACGTTGATGCCAGATTTATGCCCCCTTAGCTTTCTGTCAAGCAGCCTCATCAGGTAGTCACCTGGAATGGCTTCCAACAGTCTTGAAGGAGTTCCCAGTGCTGTTGAGCAATTGTTGGCTACTTTCAGCTCATCCCCAAACCATCTCACTTGGTTGCAGTTCGAGGATTGTGGAGGCTATGTCATCCAAGCAGCCTCTATCCCTCTCCTTCTTGGACACATAGCTCTCACATAGCCTGGTGGTTTTTTGGGTATACAGTATGTCCAATTGAAATGCAATTGATGGGCTCACTAACAGCAAACTGTATGGCACGGAGATCACTGTGGAATGCTGTGGTAGTTTTGCTAGGTAAGTTTGCCTTAGCGTAGGGAAATACGGTCCATTTTTTACTGCCGTAATACACAGAAAAGTTCCTGAACATTGATCCGTATTCAATGCGAGGATGCAATTTTTTCTCCAAAAATTATCCGTGTGTCATCAGTATGGCATCCGTACGGCGATATTTTCTCGCCGGCTTGCAAAACGGACATAGAATGGATCCATGGGCTCAAATATTCGTGAAAACATATATGGTCTCTCTCTAGGCTATTAATATCTGCCCTCAGTCACTGGCTTTCCCACTCTGGCAGAGAAAATTGAGCGGGAGCCCACGCCAATTTTTTCCGTGATTTATACCTTTATTTTAACAGCTAGAGCCCCAAAATTTTACACACAGACACTACGAACATTAGTAGTGAGGAATATGTAAAAAAAGAAGGGATATGAAATGGTTTACTGTATGTAAACCATGTCTCATATCCTGTCGGGTTTGGGAAGGAGAGAGCAAAAGCCGGCAATTGAATTACCGGCTTTTCTGCTATCTAGCTCTGTATTAAATATAAATATATATATATATATATGTGTCTCAATGACATATACATATATATACCTATTCTATGTGTGGACATTTATTTTCTCTATTCTATTCTATTCTATTCTGTCAGTGTGATTTTACTGTACACCGCACTGAATTACCGTCTTTTCCATAGAACACCGGTGCGTATTTCTCGCAAGTCACACGCATGGTCCGTGTGTAATCCGTATTTTTCTCGCCCCATAGACTTTCATTGGCGGATTTTTTGCGCAATACGCTGATGAATGCAGCGGAGAAATATACGGCAGATAGCAGCTGCCCCATAGAGAATCATTGGTCCGTGTGCAATGCGTAGTTTTTGCGCCTCTCATACGTCCGTAAAACTCTCTAATGTGACGCCGGCCTCAATGTTCAATGGAAGCCAATCCAGGTGATGACCTGTTGAAGCTGATTGAAAGAATGCCATTGGGGGTGGTGGGTAACGCTGTCAACAAAGTAGGAAGGGACACTTCGAAGAATCTAAGGTTTAACTCATTCTTATTTGTATCACACATGGACATAACTGGAAGCCATGGTGCCCGTTTTGGAGCCATAGACAGTGGGCTGGAGGAGAAGGAATATTCCTTTTGGTGGGTGGCTTTTTTATGCTCCCTATGAGTACTCCTTTGCTTGAACAGTAGCAGCTGTTTGGTCATATGATGGCAGCACATTCCCAACATTATTTGCAAATTAGTAGCTTTAGCTCAAATCTGTACATTTTTCCGTTATACGGAACCGATTTCAAAAATTTTCATGTATTTCTCATGTTTTTTTGTGGCTAAAATAGAAAATACATGTTTAATTTTGTTGTCAAGCGAATATTACAATCCTTGTGTTACCAGGCAAAAAAAAAGAAAAAAAAGAAAAGAAATAAAAAATAATCTGTTGATATCTATTAATCCGGTTCGTCAACACGCTCAATTCACAGCTTTTTTTTATTTTTTATTCCACAGTGGAAAAATAGATCTAGTGGATGAAAGACAAATAATAGCTTGGAAGTACTTAAAAGCTTAAGGATAGAAAACTTAAAAATGGTCAGATTCAGCCCCAAATCCTATCAGATTTTCTTGGCTCGTGTAAACCTTTAATCAGCTCCCAAGGGTCATTTTAGCTAACCATAAAACACGCGATTACAAGAGGCATCAACTATGAGAATTATGGAGAGCGCGGTGATAAGAGCATGTATCAATTGTCTTATTATATATCAACGCAGGGCACAAATCACACTGTCAGATATCTGTATATTCACAGGAGATACAAAAACACATCTCTAAAACATAAAAAGAAAACCCGAAAAAGCCCATGTAATAGTAACCGTAATAACAGAAATAATTAAATAAAAGAATATAAATAGTATCAATAATAAAATAATTCTAAAAATAATAGTAATAATTAAAGAAACAATGATAACAGTAGAAATAAGAAAAGTTATAATAACAATAATAGCAAAATAATAAATAGCAAAAATAATATTAATAATTTAACAATCTAAGCTTAACAATAACCTGCAAAAAGTAGAGTTTTTGTAAAAAAAATAGCAGAATAGTAGCAATAATAATAATACTTCATGGGATGTTACCGTCATGGAGCCTAACAAAGGGATAAGCCTAATTTGCAATTTAGAACTCCCATAAAAATGAATGGAGAGAGACCGCTTTTTTTCCTGCAGGTGTGAGACAATGCCCCCCGAAATAGGCGCTGGTCTCCAAGTTGGGAACAGCATACATCAAAGGGCTGTCCCACACGTCCAGATAATTCCGGTACCGGAATAAATCGGTACCGGAGTTATCCGTGTCCGTGTGCCTGGGAACTCACGGAGGCCATACCTGCGGCACACGTGTGCCGCCCGTATGGCGAGTGGGTACCACACGGAGCGTGTGGTACCCACTCTGCATCATGCTGAAGCCGCGATTCATATCTTCTCTCCAGCAGCGTTTGCTGTAGAGAAAATATGAAGAATAGTGTTAAAAATAAAGATTTAGGTGTCCGCCGCCCCCCCCACCCCCTGTGCGCCCCCCCGCTGGTCAGAAAATACTTACCCGCTCCCTCGCTGCTTCCTGGTCTGGCCGCGGCTTCTCCTGCATGCGGTCACGTGGGGCCGATCATTTACAGTCATGAATATGTGGCTCCACCTCCCATAGGGGCGGAGCCGACTATTCATGATTGTAAATGAGCGGCCCCACGTGACCGCATACAGTAGGAGGCGCGGCCAGACCAGGAAGGAGCGAGGGAGCGGGTAAGTATTTTCTGACCAGCGGGGGGGCGCACAGGGGGTGGGGGGGCGGCGGACACATGGATCTTTATTTTTAACACTATTCTTCATATTTTCTCTACAGCAAACGCTGCTACAGGGAAGATATGAATACCGGCTTCAGCACCATGTGGGGGGGACAGCGCTTACTGTAGCGCTGTCTCCTGCACGCATACGGACCCCAGACGGAGAATGTCCGTGTGAGGTCCGTGTTTTACGCGGACCCATTGACTCTATTGGGTCCGTGTAAAACGTGCGCTCCCACGAACACTGACATGTCTCCGTGTTTGGCACACGGAGACACGGTCCGCAAAAAATCAATGACATCTGCACAGATGCATTGATTTTTATAGGTCTACGTGTGTCAGTGTCTCCGGTACGTGAGGAAACTGTCACCTCACGTACCGGAGCCACTGACGTGTGAAACCGGCCAAAGATTAATTGTCCGAGATGGGAATACCCTATTAACCCCTTCATGCTCCATGACATACTAATATACTAGTATATGACGTAATGGGTTCAGGTATATGAGATGGGATTAGGGAGTAAAATTACAGTGATTTTTTTTTTTCATAATAAAGACTCAAACCATTAGGAGATGATTTGAGCCTTTATTATTTTTTTTTTTTTTTTCACTGTATTTTTTAGTCTCTAAGCCCGTCCTACATACCTGCCCTCATTACTAGTATATTTCCCATTCAATAAAAATATTATTAAAAAAAAACCATATTTGCTATTGACATGTCTGTAAAAGTCAGATACATAAAAATATAAAACTAGTTAAGACACATAAAGTTTACGCTGTACAGAAAAGACATCAGAATTGCTATTTTTTATTTTTTACATTCACAGCACCCCTCCCAAAAAATGCAATAAAAAAAAGAGTAAAATGTTGTATATACCCCCAAAAAAGATACAGTACACTACAGCTCAGTGTGCAAAAAAAACAATCATCATACAGCTCCAGAAACAGAAAAATTAAAAAGTTATGGGTCTTGGAAAAAGGCGACAGAATCACATTTTTTTTTTTTACAAAGTTCCGAATTTTTTTAACGCACAAAGTTGTAAAAACACCCCCTGCCACACAGCCAGGAAAGAAAAAAATTGTGGAAATGCATTTTTGGGGATTTTTCACCACTTGAAAGTTTCAAAATATAACATGTTAAAATAAATGGTGTCTTTCAAAACTACAATTATTACTGCAACACACAAGCCTCATATGGCTATGGTGAAGGAAAAGTAAAAAAGTTATGACTCTTGGTCAGGGCCGGACTGGGACTGAAATTCAGCCCTGGCATTTGAGAGCGCACAGGCCCAATTGTGCGGTTAAAGCACAGATCCAACATTTTTTATTCAACCCCGCAGCGATGCTACTAATCTGGGATCCCATACCGTAGTATTATACTTACCAGCCACTGTCTTCACCTTTTATCAGCGCCGCTCCCATAGGGGTGGTGCCGGCATGGTTTCAGTCACTGCTCTGTGCATAGTGAATGGTGACTGTAATTAACTGACAAATGACTCCAATTAAATGGGTGCTATGATGATGATGGTGTCGCTTCTGCTTGTGAGCTAGAGACATCATCGCATCGTACATGTATAGAGGTTTGCAGGGAGTCATTTCCTGCTGCATCGTACATGTACAACAGATTTCGAGAAGGGGTGGGAAAAACAAACCTCCTCTCCATATTCAGCTATGACTCTATATGACTACAGACTTGTGAATCCTCGTAGTGTGCATAATGTGCACTGTCAAGATTCTCAAGTGTTGGAAAGGGGCATTAATATGACTGCAATTATGCGATTTGCATACTTCCAGCCACATTCCTACTAGACTTTTATTGAGTGAGGCTGTGCCCACATGTATACAAATCTCATACTTGTGATCATGATCTGGCCTGCTTCCAGTGCCGACACTGGAGAATCTTGACACTCCGAGAGCTGTGAGGATTACAAGTCTGCAGTTATATAAAATATGGTGAATTTCACAGATTAAACAGATATTGTCAGAATGTAAAAATATATCAACTTAGTTCACAGAAATTACATTACATTAAATGTTACTTTGATTAGTTTACTTTAAATATTCTAAAGATCCTTAATTAAAAAATAGAGGGGGAGAGGAAGGTGGTGTGGTTTAGTGATAGTGGCAGGTACCAATACTGTACATACTGTATAGAGTGACTGCAGACTTGTACCCCAAGCCTGGGCAGACCACAGAAGGTAATTCTTATATTTAGTTTTTAGTTTTATTTTTTAACTGATCAGATTGATAATATAATGTCCTATGCTTAAAATAAGCCAAGTTCTCTTTTAAAAGTTTTTACTTTCTCTTTTGATGTTTGGAGCTCTTCATTTGTTTCCTTTATCCTATGGGTGTTTTAGAATTGTCCATTAGAAGGAGGCGCGCTAACTGTTTGGGCCAGTCCCTAAGGGATGTTTGGTGATCCTACAGAACTCAAACTGAACCACATTATTATTTTCTTTTCAAGTTCATAAAATTATTTATGTTATAGAAATATAAAGGATTCAGCAGATACAATCACATCAGGGTGACTCACATAGACGTAGATATATGATTGACAGGGGATAAGCAAGGTCCTTAAAAACGTAATCACACATGGATAACAATAGCTCTCTATGTGGACTTAGTGATTTTAGGGACTCACAATGTAGCAGGTGCTGCAAGTGAGATTCCTAAATCATAAAAGAAATGGGGGCGTAAGGGAGAGAGGAAAAGAATGGCGTGGTTGGCAAGGATGGTGCGGTGCCGGACAATAATCGGAGGACACAGAGTTGCAGTCTCTTTACCTGGTTTACTGATGGTAGACAGCCACAGTCCAGGGTACCAGATCACAGGTACTGGTAGGGTCCAACCGGCTTGGAAGTGAATCTGGAATCCCTCTAACCAGGTTTGGCTGGAAGCCTTCCTTCTAGTGCTGTGTTGTAGTCCCTTGCTGCCTTAGGCTTCACACAAGGTCCTCACGTTATCTCTGTCCCCCTTTAGGTAGGACACTACCCGCATGACAGGTAACTCGAGCCATTTTGCAGGATCTTTATCACGACCCGGGCTCTATCTGCTACTGTGTTTTCGGGTGTTAATGGTGGACAGGTGACTTGCAATCTGCTGTCTGCTGGTTTCTGCCATGGGGCATGAAGTTACCCCCACAACCTCGGTCTTCCGGCTACCGGTTTCATGCTCTTCAGCGTGGAGGAAGCTCAGTCGCAGCTTCTCTCCCCAGCTTTTCACTCTCCTTTGCTCCTTCCTCCTTCACGCTCTCTACAGCTTGTTCCGTTCTTTCTTTCCTTTCCAGGAGCTGCAGCACCTCACGTGGCTGCATGGCCCCTCACTTTCCTCACAGGAGCTGCAGATCTTCTCATCTGCACGGCCCCTTTCCTGTGTCTCTCTCACAGACTGACCGAACTTCCCCTCCAGCCAGAATATATATGGGGAGCCACCCACAAACTGGATCAGACCTCCCCCTTCTGGTCTGGAGTAAGAACATGTTGCATGTTTGTGAATACCAGATAAAAGAGATCCTTCATCGCTTCCAAGCATGACATCACTCTCCCCGTGAGGAAAGCAATGCCACTGTAACAACCAGGAACCTGGGGTGTTACATTTGCAGCTTCCGGGATCTCTGCTACCTGTTTCTGGTCTTCCAAGACCTCTGCTATGTGTCCACCTGGGGCTTCCAGGATGTTTTCTGTCTGCTGCACCAACTGCCCGTGTCCCATATGCCCACCTGGACCTTGGGCTTTGAGGATCCACCTCACCCACTGAAGCTAACAGCTTTCAGTAAACTGAGCCACATCAGATCAGCAATGCAATGACTGCAGTGTAGTTTATTTACCCAAAATTAATTTTTTTGCTTGAAAATGGAGGCAGGTCTTTCTCTTTCTACAGGAAATGATTGGCAGTCTGTCTTTCTGCAGAAATGGGGACGGGTCTGTCTTTCTACAGGAAGTGTGGGCATGTTTTTGTATATCTAGATGATGTGGGGGTGGGTGTTTGTCTCTCTATAGGAAGTGTGAGTAAATGTTTTGTCTCTCCACAGGAAGTGGGATTGGGTATTGTCACTTTACAGGAAGTGGGTGTGTAATGTTATCTTTTTATATGAAGTTGGAGTTGATCTTTGTATCTTTGCTGGATGTGTGAGTAGTGAGTTTGGGTTTTTGTATCTGTACTGGAACAGGGGGTGTGCCTTTGTCTTTGTCTACATACAGGCATAACATAGAGGTGGACTTTTAGTGCTGGCAGAATGCTGATGATGAAGACTCCACGCAAAAAAATATATGGCATGTTTAAAACCCTGAGAATTGAGACATTTAGGTAAGTATTTGTCTAGGCCAGTTACACCCTGCATTCAGCAGTGTTTTGAAGACTTTTGCCCAAATCCCTGAAAAACAACATTCAGAAATGCTACTGAAAAAGCCATTTTTTGACATGGGGACTGTGTTTGTGTTTCCTTGCTGTGTCGGTCTTTTCAGAGAAGCACAAGAGTGTAGTCCATAAAATGTAACTGTTGATTCCGTCATAGACACATTCACCCTATTGCAATTGATGTGGTAAAGTGATTGATTCTATCTTTGGTGGCATAATGTTTCATTCCAGGTGGTCCAGTTGTTTTAACAATAAAATGGTCTAGTGTTGATCATGCAAAGTTATCAATAAAGGCTCGCGATTCTTCCAAGTCCAATGAAGATTCCCAATTCTCCAGAGTCCAATTCAGGTTCCCAATTATCCCCAGTCCAATGAAGGTTCCTGATTCTGCCAAGTCCAATAAATGTTCCCAATTCTCCCAAGTCCAATTAAGGTTCCCAATTATCCTGAGTCCAATGAATACTCTGGATTCTCCTTAGTTCAATGAAGCTCCCTATTCTCCCGAGTCCAATGAAGGGTCCTAATTCTCCCGAGTCCAATAAAAGTTCCTGATTCTCCCAAGTCCAATTAAGGTTTCAGATTCTCCCAAGTCCATTGAAGGTTCCTGGGTCTACTGAGTCCAATGAAGGCTCCCCATTCTCCTGAGTCTAATATAGGTTACCAATTCTTCTGAGTCCACTGAAGGTTACTGATTCTCACGAGTCCAATGAAGGTTCACAAATCACCGTAGTGAAGGGTCCCAATTCTCCTGAGTCCAATGAAGGTTTCCAATTCTCCCAAGTCCAATGCAGGTTCCCGATTCTAATGACTCCTGTTGTGAATTTGGTTTTTGGGCTCCCCCGGTGGTCGCTGGTGGTACTGGACTTGTGTGCTTCACTTTCTCTGTTCACCTGTTTCCATCAGGATGTGGGAGTATCCTATTTAGCCTTACTGCTCAGTTATTCTAGTGCCGGCCATCAATGTAACCAGAGCCTTTCTGTTGCATGTTCCTGCTTCTAGACTACTATCAGCTAAGTTGGACTCTTAGTCCTAAGTTTGTTTGCATTTTTGTTCCAGTTCACAGTTATGTTATGTTTCTGTAGCTGGAAGCTCTTGTGGGCCGAAATTACCACTCCGGTGTCATGAGTTGACACATGAGTCTTAAAGTAATTTCTGGATGGTATTTTAATAGGGTTTTCAGCTGACCGTGAAGTTCCCTATTGTATCTTCTTACTATCTAGTAAGCGGATCTCGCTTTGCTGAACCTACCTTCATACTGCGTATGTCTTTTCCTCTGAACTCACCGTCAATATATGTGGGGGGCTTCTGTCTCCTTTTTGGGGGAATTTCCCTAGAGGTAAGCCAGGTCTGTTTTTTCCTCTATTAGGGTTAGTTAGTTCTCCGGCTGGCGCTGGGCGTCTAGGGATAAAACGTAGGTACGTCACCCGGCCACTGTTAGTTGTGTGGTAGGTTTAGCTCACGGTCAGCTCGAGATTCCATCACCCAAGAGCTAGTCTGTTATTTAAGTTCTCTGACGTTCCCTTGCCATTGGGAACCATGACAGTATGGCCGGCCAAGGGTTAAAACCGTTGGCAGAAGAAAGGAGAGAAAAAGAAGTCTGCAGATTTTTTTTTTTTCTTCTGAGCTTGCTCTATAGTTTACTCAGTTGCATTTCTGCTCTAATTGCAGCCTTTGCCTCTCTCTCTCCTTCTAATCCTTGAATGGCTCTGATCTCACCTGATTAAAATGGATCCTCAGAGTTTGGCTACAGGTTTGAATAATCTTGCTACGAAGGTTCAAAATTTACAGGATTTTGTTATTCATGCTCCTATATCTGAACCTAGAATTCCTATACCAGAATTTTTCTCCGGGGATAGATCTCGTTTCCTGAATTTCAGGTATAATTGTAAATTGTTTCTTTCCCTGAGATCTCGCTCCGCTGGAGATCCCGCACAGCAGGTTAGGATAGTAATTTCCTTGCTGCGGGGTGACCCTCAGGACTGGGCATTTGCATTGGCACCCGGGGATCCTGCGTTGCTCAATGTGGATGCGTTTTTTCTGGCTTTGGGGTTGCTTTATGAGGAACCTAATTTAGAGATTCAGGCTGAAAAAACCTTGATGGCCCTATCTCAAGGGCAAGATGAAGCTGAAATATACTGCCAAAAATTTCGTAAATGGTCTGTGCTTACTCAGTGGAATGAGTGCGCCCTGGCGGCGAATTTCAGAGAGGGTCTCTCTGATGCCATTAAAGATGTTATGGTGGGGTTCCCTGCACCTACAGGTCTGAATGAGTCCATGACAATGGCTATTCAGATTGATTGGCATTTGCGGGAGCGCAAACCTGTGCACCATTTGGCGGTGTCTTCTGAGAAGGCTCCAGAAAATATGCAATGTGATAGAATTCTGTCCAGAAGCGAACGGCAGAATTTTAGGCGAAAAAATGGGTTGTGCTTCTATTGTGGTGATTCAACTCATGTTATATCAGCATGCTCTAAACGTACAAAAAAGGTTGATAAGTCTATTTCAATTGGCACTTTACAGTCTAAGTTTATTTTGTCTGTGACCTTGATTTGTTCATTATCGTCAATTACCACGGATGCCTATGTCGACTCTGGCGCCGCTTTGAGTCTCATGGATTGGTCCTTTGCCAGGCGCTGTGGGTTTGATCTAGAGCCTCTGGAAGTTCCTATACCTCTGAAGGGTATTGACTCTACACCATTGGCTAGTAATAAACCACAATACTGGACACAAGTGACTATGCGTATGAATCCAGACCATCAGGAGACGATTCGCTTCCTTGTGTTGTACAATCTACATGATGTTTTGGTGCTCGGATTGCCATGGTTACAATCTCATAACCCAGTTCTTGACTGGAAAGCAATGTCTGTGTTAAGCTGGGGATGTCAGGGGGCTCATGGGGACGTACCTTTGGTTTCCATTTCGTCATCTATTCCCTCTGAGATTCCGGAATTTTTATCTGATTATCGTGATGTTTTTGAGGAGCCTAAGCTTGGTTCACTACCTCCTCACAGAGATTGCGATTGTACCATAGATCTGATGCCGGGCAGTAAATTTCCAAAGGGTCGTTTATTTAATCTATCTGTGCCTGAACATGCTGCTATGCGAGAATATATTAAGGAGTCCCTGGAAAAGGGACATATTCGTCCTTCTTCATCTCCCTTAGGAGCCGGTTTTTTCTTTGTATCTAAAAAAGATGGCTCTTTGAGGCCGTGTATTGATTATCGACTCTTGAATAAAATTACAGTCAGATATCAGTATCCTCTGCCACTGCTGACTGATTTGTTTGCTCGAATAAAAGGGGCTAAGTGGTTCTCTAAGATTGATCTCCGTGGGGCGTATAATTTGGTGCGAATTAAGCAGGGGGATGAGTGGAAAACCACATTTAATACGCCCGAGGGCCATTTTGAGTATTTAGTAATGCCTTTTGGTCTTTCAAATGCCCCTTCAGTCTTTCAGTCCTTTATGCATGACATTTTCCGGGAATATTTGGATAAATTCATGATCGTGTATCTGGATGATATTTTGATTTTTTCGGATGACTGGGATTCTCATGTCCAACAGGTCAGGAGGGTTTTTCAGGTTTTGCGGGCTAATTCCTTGTGTGTGAAGGGTTCTAAGTGTATTTTTGGGGTTCAAAAGATTTCTTTTTTGGGGTACATTTTTTCCCCCTCTTCCATTGAGATGGATCCTGTCAAGGTTCGGGCTATTTGTGATTGGACGCAACCTTCTTCGCTTAAGAGCCTTCAGAAATTTTTGGGCTTTGCTAATTTTTATCGTCGATTTATAACTGGTTTTTCTGATGTTGCTAAACCTTTGACTGATTTGACCAAAAAGGGTGCTGATGTTGCTGATTGGTCCCCTGCTGCTGTGGAGGCCTTTCGGGAGCTTAAGCGCCGCTTTTCTTCCGCCCCTGTGTTGCGTCAGCCTGATGTTACTCTTCCTTTTCAGGTTGAGGTCGATGCTTCCGAGATCGGAGCTGGGGCGGTCTTGTCACAGAAAAGTTCCGATTGCTCCGTGATGAGACCTTGTGCTTTCTTTTCTCGAAAATTTTCGCCCGCCGAGCGAAATTATGATATTGGTAATCGGGAGCTTTTGGCTATGAAGTGGGCTTTTGAGGAGTGGCGTCATTGGCTTGAGGGAGCTAGACATCAGGTGGTGGTATTGACCGATCACAAGAATTTGATTTATCTTGAGTCTGCCAGGCGCCTGAATCCTAGACAGGCGCGCTGGTCGTTGTTTTTCTCTCGGTTTAATTTTGTGGTCTCATACTTACCAGGTTCTAAAAATGTGAAGGCGGATGCCCTTTCTAGGAGTTTTGAGCCTGATTTCCCTGGTGATTCTGAACCTACAGGTATCCTTAAGGATGGGGTGATATTATCTGCTGTTTCCCCAGACCTGCGACGGGCTTTGCAGGAGTTTCAGGCGGATAGACCTGATCGTTGCCCGCCTGGTAGACTGTTTGTTCCTGATGATTGGACCAGTAGAGTAATCTCGGAGGTTCATTCTTCTGCGTTGGCAGGTCATCCCGGGATCTTTGGTACCAGGGATTTGGTGGCTAGGTCCTTCTGGTGGCCTTCTCTGTCTCGAGATGTACGAGTTTTTGTGCAGTCTTGTGATGTTTGTGCTCGGGCCAAACCTTGTTGTTCTCGGGCTAGCGGATTGTTGTTATCTTTGCCTATTCCAAAGAGGCCTTGGACTCACATCTCTATGGATTTTATTTCTGATCTCCCTGTTTCTCAGAAAATGTCTGTCATCTGGGTGGTGTGTGACCGTTTTTCAAAGATGGTTCATTTGGTGCCCTTGCCTAAGTTGCCGTCCTCTTCCGAGTTGGTTCCTCTGTTTTTTCAAAATGTGGTTCGCTTGCATGGTATTCCGGAGAATATCGTTTCTGACAGGGGGACCCAGTTCGTGTCTAGATTTTGGCGGGCGTTCTGTGCTAGGATGGGCATTGATTTGTCTTTTTCGTCTGCGTTCCATCCTCAGACTAATGGCCAGACTGAGCGAACTAATCAGACCTTGGAGACTTATTTGAGGTGTTTTGTGTCTGCGGATCAGGATGACTGGGTTGCCTTTTTGCCGTTGGCGGAGTTTGCCCTCAATAATCGGGCTAGTTCTGCCACTTTGGTTTCTCCTTTTTTTTGCAATTCGGGGTTTCATCCTCGCTTTTCTTCTGGTCAGGTGGAGTCTTCGGATTGTCCTGGAGTGGATACTGTGGTGGATAGGTTGCATCGGATTTGGGGACAGGTGGTGGACAATTTGGCGTTGTCCCAGGAGAAGACTCGGCATTTTGCTAACCGCCGTCGTCGTGTTGGTCCTCGTCTTCGTGTTGGGGACTTGGTGTGGTTGTCTTCTCGTTTTGTCCCTATGAGGGTTTCTTCTCCTAAGTTTAAGCCTCGGTTCATCGGCCCGTATAAGATTTTGGAGATTCTTAACCCTGTGTCCTTTCGATTGGACCTCCCGGCATCTTTTTCTATCAATAATGTCTTCCATCGGTCATTATTGCGCAGGTATGACGTACCGGTTGTGCCTTCCGTTGAGCCTCCCGCTCCGGTGTTGGTTGAGGGTGAATTGGAGTATGTTGTGGAGAAGATCTTGGACTCCCGTGTTTCCAGACGGAAACTTCAGTATCTGGTCAAGTGGAAGGGCTACGGTCAGGAGGATAATTCTTGGGTGACAGCCTCTGATGTTCATGCCTCTGATTTGGTCCGTGCCTTTCATAGGGCTCATCCTGATCGCCCTGGTGGTTCTTGTGAGGGTTCGGTGCCCCCTCCTTGAGGGGGGGGTACTGTTGTGAATTTGGTTTTTGGGCTCCCCCGGTGGTCGCTGGTGGTACTGGACTTGTGTGCTTCACTTTCTCTGTTCACCTGTTTCCATCAGGATGTGGGAGTATCCTATTTAGCCTTGCTGCTCAGTTATTCTAGTGCCGGCCATCAATGTAACCAGAGCCTTTCTGTTGCATGTTCCTGCTTCTAGACTACTATCAGCTAAGTTGGACTCTTAGTCCTAAGTTTGTTTGCATTTTTGTTCCAGTTCACAGTTATGTTATGTTTCTGTAGCTGGAAGCTCTTGTGGGCCGAAATTACCACTCCGGTGTCATGAGTTGACACATGAGTCTTAAAGTAATTTCTGGATGGTATTTTAATAGGGTTTTCAGCTGACCGTGAAGTTCCCTATTGTATCTTCTTACTATCTAGTAAGCGGACCTCGCTTTGCTGAACCTACCTTCATACTGCGTATGTCTTTTCCTCTGAACTCACCGTCAATATATGTGGGGGGCTTCTGTCTCCTTTTTGGGGGAATTTCCCTAGAGGTAAGCCAGGTCTGTTTTTTCCTCTATTAGGGTTAGTTAGTTCTCCGGCTGGCGCTGGGCGTCTAGGGATAAAACGTAGGTACGTCACCCGGCCACTGTTAGTTGTGTGGTAGGTTTAGCTCACGGTCAGCTCGAGATTCCATCACCCAAGAGCTAGTCTGTTATTTAAGTTCTCTGACGTTCCCTTGCCATTGGGAACCATGACAGACTCCAATGGAGGTCACTGATTCTTCTGAGTCCAATGAAGGCTCCTGATTAGGGATGAGTGGACCTGTGGAAGTTTGAGTTCTGGCACCCAACTAAAAGTTTAGTCCAAAGTTAGATTTGGGTACTAGAACTGTACCCAGACTTAAGCCTGAAAACAAACCCCATTGAAAACAATAGGCACCCGAACTTTGGATCTGCAAAATCTCTCTCTCACTATCTCTCTCTCTCCTCATCACCGGACTTCCCTCAGAACTCCGTACATTAAAATGGACTTCCAAGAGAAGTCCGTGTTTGGAGTTTTACACCAGACATCTAGTGTCCAGTACGAACCCGGAACTTTTAAGTTCAGGTTCGCTCATCTCTACTCCTGATGCAAAAAGTGAGAGGAGCCGCATTATTGCATTTAAACTTCTCCAGAAAATGTAGAGACCTTCCCAATCCTCGGGCCTGACATCAAGAAGAGGTGTCTGATAGCTTTTTGAATGTAAATGGATTCAAAATTAATTTGAAAACAAAGTTCTCCTTTAATTGTTTACTGATTTTCACTGCATGGAATCCAAGTGAATGTAGTTTTTATCATGGTTTTTGGTAAAATGATGCCCTCCTATTGATCTCCCAACCCAAGAATTACCTCATTCATTGAATCCCAAGCAGTGCATAAGACTCTTTCTTTATACCCCAAAGTCAATGTAGACCAAAGATTCATAATCCCAAATTAATTTCAAACCCAAAGTGTATTCAAACTCCTGCCTCCACAAAAATGTAATCAAGAAAATAAATTCAGACCCCAAAAATTCATTTGGATCTCAAACTAGAGTTAGACCTCAGACAAGTGGCGTAATTTAAAGTTTGTGAGCCCCAATGCATTGTCTGAAAACAGGGCCCTTAAGTATCAGAGATGAGCCTACAGGACCTTTTGGGCCTCCTTAAGTTCCAAGACCTGGAGGCGACTGCAACCCCTGCACACTTGTTTCATATCAGATCCCCAAATACCTGCTTCTCATTACTATGGTGGCGCACAGTCCTCTACATCTCCAGGTGCCACGACCCAAAACATCACAATTCTGGGTCCGCAGAAGGGAATTGTCTTAGATCCCAGTCTCAGGAATTAGGACAGGAAACTTGCCTGCATTGCTTCCATGTGCATAAGGTCTCCTGTTTTTTCAATAACCTTCCACCATGCAACATTTTGACCAATATTTTTCTATTCTGCCAATTTCTACAAACATAATTTCTAGGGCTAAGTAATTCTCGCAGTTAATCACCATGTCATGCCATTGTACAGGGTAAATCTCACAATGTACCCAGCCCATTGAACGACAAGGTTAAATGCTCATTAGTAGTGTTCCATTATGGAAGGTTTGCCGAACTTTAATTTTTTTTTTTTACTATAGTCTTGAGGATACAATGATTGTAGCTGGAAACATCTGACAGGATACAAAGCCCATAGAAGCTCTGGGTGAAATTATGACAACAAGAGGGGGAAAAAAAAGCTATTACTGATACTGTGCTTTCATTATGCAAATGATATTAAGCTAGGCCGCGCAATATAGCCCGTGGCTATGCCATAATCTCCATGCAGTGATTAGAATGTGTCAAACTTAGTCATTTTGATTATGACATGTTAATTACATGCCATACTCACGCAGACATGAATATTACTTGCTTGCAAACGGAGCAGCAATTGAGGGCATTGTTTATCTGTGCAAACATTGCAACTTCATTTAATGGATTGTAAGATAAAAATGATTTGCGGATGTGGACGGAGGAAAGTTCGTAAATGCATCGTCTGCTGACTTTGGAGAAAGAAATTGAAAACAGATTAGTACTGTGCAGCCATATACTGTCTGCCTTGTCAGTGGTGGACGACTATGGATTCATGCAGGCCCCTTGGTTACAGTGATATTTGTGTTATACCTCATCCTGGATGTAACATAGGTAGAACTTACATTTGTGTTATAAAGTGTTTGCCCCCTTCCTGATTTCCTATTATTTTGCATGTTTCTCACACGTTTCAGATCACCAAACAAATGTAAATATTAGACAAAGATAACACAAGTAATCACAGAATGCAGTTTTTAAATAAAGGTCTTTATTATTAAGGGAAAAAACGCAAACCTACAGGGCCATGTGTGAAAAAGTCATTGACCCCACCCTTAAAACATGAATTAATTGTGGTTTATCACATCTTTTGGAAGCTGAGTTCAATTTCTCTATCCACATCCAGGCCTGATTAATGCCACACCTGTTCTCAATCAAGAAATGACTTAAATAGGACCTGCCTGACAAAGTAGACCAAAAGAGCATCAAAGGCTAGACATCATGCTGCGATCCAGAGGAATTCTGGGACAAATGAGAAATAAAGTAATTGAGATCTATCAGTCTGGAAAAGGTTACAAAGTCATTTCTCAAGCTTTGGGACTCCAGCGAACCATAGTAAGAGCCATTATCCACAAATGGCAAATACATCGAACAGTGTAGAACCTTCCCAAGAGTGGACAGCCGACCAAAATTACCCCAAGAGCGCAGTGACGACTCATCCAAGAGGTCAGAAAAGACCCCAGAACAACATCAAAAGAACTACAGGCCTCACTAGCCTCAGTAAAGGTCAGTGTTCATGACTCCACCATAAGAAAGAGACTGGGCAAAAAAGGCCTGCATGGCAGAGTTCTAAGACGAAAACCACTGCTGAGCAATAATAACATAAAAGGTTTGTCTCGGTTTTGCCAGGAAACATATTGATGATGCCCAAGACTTTTGGGATAATACTCTAGAATGACAAGACAAAAGTTGAACATTTTGGAATGTGTATGTCCCATTACATCTGGCATAGACGTAACACAGCATTTTAGAATAGGAGCATCATACCAACAGTAAAATGTGGTGGTAGTGTCATAGAATCATAGAATGGTAGAGTTGGAAGGGCCTCCTGGGTCATTTGGTCCAACCCCCTGCTCAAAGCAGGATTCACTAAATCATCCCAGACAGATGTCTGTCCAGCCTCTGTTTGAAAACTTCCATGGAAGGAGAACTCACCACCTCTCATGGCAGCCTGTTCCACTCATTGATCACCCTAACTGTCAAAAAGTTTTTTCTAATATATAATCTGTGTCTCCTCCCATTCAGTTTCATCCCATTGCTTCTAGTCTTTCCTTGTGAAAATGAGAATAAAGATGATCCTTCTACAATGTGACAGCCCTTGAGATGTTTGTAGACAGCTATTAAGTCTCCTCTCAGTCTTCTTTTTTGCAAGCTAAACATTCCCAGATCCTGTAACCGTTCCTCATAGGACATGGTTTGCAGACCGGTCACCATTCTGGTCGCTCTTCTCTGAACTTGCTCCAGCTTGTTGATGTCTTTTTTAAAATGTGGTGCCCAAAACTGGATAACTGGATGGTCTTTGGCTGTTTTGCTGCTTCAGGGTGACCTGAAAGACTTGCTGTGGTAAATGGAACCATGAATTCTTCTGTCTACCAAAAAATCCTGTAGGATAATGTCCATCCATCTGTTCATGACCTCAAGCTGAAGCTTACTTGGGTTATGCAGCAGGACAATGATCCATAACACCCAGCAAGTCCACCTCTGAATGGCTTAAGAAAAACAAAAACAAGACATTGGAGTGGCCTAGTCAAAGTCCTGACCTTAATCCGATTAAGATGCTGTGGCATGACCTTAACCCCTTCCTGACATCCGACGTACTATCCCGTCGAGGTGGGGTGGGCCCCCATGACCGCCGACGGGATAGTACGTCATAGCCGATCGGCCGCGCTCACGGGGGGAGCGCGGCCGATCGCGGCCGGGTGTCGGCTGCATATCGCAGCTGACATCCGGCACTATGTGCCAGGAGCGGTCACGGACCGCTCCCGGCACATTAACCCCCGGCACACCGCGATCAAACATGATCGCGATGTGCCGGCGGTGCAGGGAAGCATCGCGCAGGGAGGGGGCTCCCTGCGGGCTTCCCTGAGCCCCCCGCAGCAACGCGATGTGATCGCGTTGCTGCGAGGGTCTTACCTCCCTCCCTGCCTGCTCCAGACCCGGATCCAAGATGGCCGCGGATCCGGGTCCTGCAGGGAGGGAGGTGGCTTCACAGACGCCTGCTCAGAGCAGGCACTGTGAAGCAGCCTGCACCTCTCGCAGATCGGTGATCTGTCAGAGTGCTATGCAAACTGACAGATCACCGATCTGTATTGTCCCCCCCTGGGGCAAAGTAAAAAAGTAAAAAAAAAAATTTCCAAATGTGTAAAAAAAAATTAAAAAAAAATATTCCAAAATAATGAAAAAAAAAAAAAAATATTATTCCCATAAATACATTTCTTTATCTAAATAAAAAAAAAAACAATAAAAGTACACATGTTTAGTATCGCCGCGTCCGTAACGACCCCACCTATAAAACTGCCCCACTAGTTAACCCCTTCAGTAAACACCGTAAGAAAAAAAAAAAAAAAACGAGGCAAAAAACAACGCTTTATTACCATACCGCCGAACAAAAAGTGGAATAACACGCGATCAAAAAGACATATATAAATAACCATGGTACCACTGAAAACGTCATCTTGTCCTGCAAAAAACACAGCATCATCAGCAAAAAAATAAAAAAGTTATAGTCCTGAGAATAAAGCGATACCAAAATAATTATTTTTTCTATAAAATAGTTTTTATCGTATAAAAGCGCCAAAACATAAAAAAATGATATAAATGAGATATCGCTGTAATCGTACTGACCCGAAGAATAAAACTGCTTTATCAATTTTACCAAACGCGGAACGGTATAAACGCCTCTCCCAAAAGAAATTCAGGAATTGCTGGTTTTTGGTCATTCTGCCTCACAAAAATCGGAATAAAAAGCGATCAAAAACGGTCACGTGTCCGAAAATGTTACCAATAAAAACGTCAACTCGTCCCGCAAAAAACAAGACCTCACATGACTCTGTGGAGCAAAATGTGGAAAAATTATAGCTCTCAAAATGTGGAGACGCAAAAACTTTTTTGCTATAAAAAGCGTCGCTGGTTTCACACTTGCGTTTTTGTCTGCAGCGTTTTTTGCACAAAAAAACGCATGCGTTTTTTCCCTATATTTAACATTGAAAACGCATGCGTTTTTTTTTGTACACGTTTGGTCGCGTTTTCAAACGCATGCGGTTTTTTTCTGCATGCGTTAATTTTCAGAAATACAACCTGCAGTATTTTCTTGCGTTTTTAAGCACATGCGTTTGTTTGCGTTAAAAACGCATGCATTTTTATCGAAAAAAAAACAGAAAACACACTGAAAAGCCACCCACCACCATTATTGTGATAAAGGGATCCAAACCCTAACCCTAACTCTACCCCTAACCTCACCCCTAACCGTTTAATGAACATTTTCTGACAGTCATAGTGCCACGTATTTCAGTGCCACGTATTTCAGTGCCACGTATTTCAGTGCCACGTATTTCAGTGCCACGTATTTCAGTGCCATGTATTTCAGTGCCATGTATTTCAGGGCAACGTATCACATATTTCAGTGCCACGTGTTTCAGTGCCACGTATTTCAGTGCCACGTATCATGTATTTCAGTGCCACATATTTTAGTACCACGTATTTCAGTTGCACGTGTTTCAGTGCCACGTATTTCAGTGCCACGTATTTCAGTGCCACGTATTTCAGTGCCACGTATTTCAGTGCCATGTATCACGTATTTCAGTGCCACGTGTTTCAGTGCCACGTATTTAAGTGCCACGTATCACATATTTCAGTGCCACATATTTCAGTGCCACGTATTTCAGTGCCACGTATTTCAGTGCCACGTATTTAAGTGCCACGTATCACATATTTCAGTGCCACGTATTTCAGTGCCACGTATTTCAGTGCCACGTATCACGTATTTCAGTGCCACGTGTTTCAGTGCCACGTGTTTCAGTGCCACGTATTTAAGTGCCACGTATCACATATTTCAGTGCCACGTATTTCAGTGCCACGTATTTCAGTGCCACGTATTTCAGTGCCACGTATTTCAGTGCCATGTATTTCAGTGCCATGTATTTCAGGGCAACGTATCACATATTTCAGTGCCACGTGTTTCAGTGCCACGTATTTCAGTGCCACGTATCACGTATTTCAGTGCCACATATTTTAGTACCACGTATTTCAGTTGCACGTGTTTCAGTGCCACGTATTTCAGTGCCACGTATTTCAGTGCCACGTATTTCAGTGCCATGTATCACGTATTTCAGTGCCACGTGTTTCAGTGCCACGTATTTAAGTGCCACGTATCACATATTTCAGTGCCACGTATTTCAGTGCCACGTATTTCAGTGCCACGTATTTCAGTGCCACGTATTTAAGTGCCACGTATCACATATTTCAGTGCCACGTATTTCAGTGCCACGTATTTCAGTGCCACGTATCACGTATTTCAGTGCCACGTGTTTCAGTGCCACGTGTTTCAGTGCCACGTATTTAAGTGCCACGTATCACATATTTCAGTGCCACGTATTTCAGTGCCACGTATTTCAGTGCCACGTATTTCAGTGCCACGTATTTCAGTGCCATGTATTTCAGTGCCATGTATTTCAGGGCAACGTATCACATATTTCAGTGCCACGTGTTTCAGTGCCACGTATTTCAGTGCCACGTATCACGTATTTCAGTGCCACATATTTTAGTACCACGTATTTCAGTTGCACGTGTTTCAGTGCCACGTATTTCAGTGCCACGTATTTCAGTGCCACGTATTTCAGTGCCACGTATTTCAGTGCCATGTATCACGTATTTCAGTGCCACGTGTTTCAGTGCCACGTATTTAAGTGCCACGTATCACATATTTCAGTGCCACGTATTTAAGTGCCACGTATTTCAGTGCCACGTATTTCAGTGCCACGTATTTCAGTGCCACGAATTTAAGTGCCACGTATTTAAGTGCCACGTATTTCAGTGCCACGTATTTCAGTGCCACGTATTTCAGTGCCACGTATTTCAGTGCCACGTATTTCAGTGCCACGTATTTCAGTCACGTTTAGGGTTAGGGGTAGGGGTAGGGTTAGGGTTAGGGCTAGGGTTGGAGGTAAAGTTAGGGTTGGGGCTAAAGTTAGGGTTGGGGCTAAAGTTAAGGTTGGGGCTAAAGTTAGGGTTAGGGTTTGGATTACATTTACGTTTGGATTAGGGTTGGGATTAGAATTATGGGTGTGTCAGGGCTAGGGGTGTGGTTAGGGTTACCGTTGGGATTAGGGTTAGGGGTGTGTTTGGGTTAGGGTTTCAGGTAGAATTGGGGAGTTTCCACTGTCCAGGCACATCAGGGGCTCTCCAAGCGCGACATGGCGTCCAATCTCAATTCCAGCCAATTCTGCGTTGAAAAAGTAAAACAGTGCTCCTTCCCTTCCGAGCTCTCCCGTGCGCCCAAAAAGGGGTTTACCCCAACATATGTGTTATCAGCGTACTCGGGACAAATTGAACAACAACTTCTGGGGTCCAAGCTCTCTTGTTATCCTTAGGAAAATAAAAATTTGGGGGGCTAAAAAATCATTTTTGTGGGAAAAAAAAGATGTTTTATTTTCACGGCTCTGCGTTATAAACTGTAGTGAAACACTTGGGGGTTCAAAGTTCTCACAACACATCTAGATAAGTTCCTTGGGAGGTCTAGTTTCCAATATGGGGTCACTTGTGGGGGGTTTGTACTGTTTGGGTACATCAGGGGCTCTGCAAATGCAACGTGACGCCTGCAGACCAATCCATTTAAGGCTGCATTCCAAATGGTGCTCCTTCCCTTCCGAGCTCTGTCATGCACCCAAACAGTGGTTCCCCCCCACATATGGGGTATCAGCGTACTCAGGACAAATTGGACAACAACTTTTGGGGTCCAATTTATCCTGTTACCCTTGTGAAAATACAAAACTGGGGGCTAAAAAATCATTTTTGTGAAAAAAAAAAAGAATTTTTATTTTCACGGATTTGCGCTATAAACTTTAGTGAAACACTTGGGGGTTCAAAGTTCTCAAAACACATCTAGATAAGTTCCTTGGGAGGTCTAGTTTCCAATATGGGGTCACTTGTGGGGGGTTTGTACTGTTTGGGTACATCAGGGGCTCTGCAAATGCAACGTGACGGCTGCTGACCAATCCATTTAAGTCTGCATTCCAAATGGCGCTCCTTCCCTTCCGAGCTCTGTCATGCGCCCAAACAGTGGTTCCCCCCCACATATGGGGTATCAGCGTACTCAGGACAAATTGGAAAACAAATTTTGGGGTCCAATTTATTCTGTTACCCTTGTAAAAATACAAAGCTGGGGGCTAAAAAATCATTTTTGAGAAAAAAAAAAAAAATTATTTTCACGGCTCTGCGTTATAATCTGTAGTGAAACACTTGGGGGTTCAAAGCTCTCAAAACACATCTAGATAAGTTCCTTAGGGGGTCTACTTTCCAAAATGGTGTCACTTGTAGGGAGTTTCAATGTTTAGGCACATCAGGGGCTCTCCAAACGCAACATGGCGTCCCATCTCAATTCCAGTCAATTTTGCATTGAAAAGTCAAATGGCGCTCCTTCCCTTCCAAGCTCTGCCATGCGCCAAAACAATGGTTTACACCCACATATGGGGTATCAGCGTACTCAGGACAAATTGCACAACATTTTTTGGGGTCCAATTTCTTCTCTTACCCTTGGGAAAATAAAAAATTGGGGGCGAAAAGATCATTTGTGTGAAAAAATATGATTTTTTATTTTTACGGCTCTGCATTATAAACTTCTGTGAAGCACTTGGTGGGTCAAAGTGCTCACCACACATCTAGATAAGTTCCTTAGGGGGTCTACTTTCCAAAATGGTGTCACTTGTAGGGAGTTTCAATGTTTAGGCACATCAGGGGCTCTCCAAACGCAACATGGCGTCCCATCTCAATTCCAGTCAATTTTGCATTGAAAAGTCAAATGGCGCTCCTTCCCTTCCAAGCTCTGCCATGCGCCCAAACAATGGTTTACACCCACATATGGGGTATCAGCGTACTCAGGACAAATTGCACAACATTTTTTGCGGTCCAATTTCTTCTCTTACCCTTGGGAAAATAAAAAATTGGGGGCGAAAAGATCATTTTTGTGAAAAAATATGATTTTTTATTTTTACGGCTCTGCATTATAAACTTCTGTGAAGCACTTGGTGGGTCAAAGTGCTCACCACACATCTAGATAAGTTCCTTAGGGGGTCTACTTTCCAAAATGGTGTCACTTGTAGGGAGTTTCAATGTTTAGGCACATCAGGGGCTCTCCAAACGCAACATGGCGTCCCATCTCAATTCCAGTCAATTTTGCATTGAAAAGTCAAATGGCGCTCCTTCCCTTCCAAGCTCTGCCATGCGCCCAAACAATGGTTTACACCCACATATGGGGTATCAGCGTACTCAGGACAAATTGCACAACATTTTTTGCAGTCCAATTTCTTCTCTTACCCTTGGGAAAATAAAAAATTGGGGGCGAAAAGATCATTTTTGTGAAAAAATATGATTTTTTATTTTTACGGCTCTGCATTATAAACTTCTGTGAAGCACTTGGTGGGTCAAAGTGCTCACCACACATCTAGATAAGTTCCTTAGGGGGTCTACTTTCCAAAATGGTGTCACTTGTAGGGAGTTTCAATGTTTAGGCACATCAGGGGCTCTCCAAACGCAACATGGCGTCCCATCTCAATTCCAGTCAATTTTGCATTGAAAAGTCAAATGGCGCTCCTTCCCTTCCAAGCTCTGCCATGCGCCCAAACAATGGTTTACACCCACATATGGGGTATCAGCGTACTCAGGACAAATTGCACAACATTTTTTGCGGTCCAATTTCTTCTCTTACCCTTGGGAAAATAAAAAATTGGGGGCGAAAAGATCATTTTTGTGAAAAAATATGATTTTTTATTTTTACGGCTCTGCATTATAAACTTCTGTGAAGCACTTGGTGGGTCAAAGTGCTCACCACACATCTAGATAAGTTCCTTAGGGGGTCTACTTTCCAAAATGGTGTCACTTGTAGGGAGTTTCAATGTTTAGGCACATCAGGGGCTCTCCAAACGCAACATGGCGTCCCATCTCAATTCCAGTCAATTTTGCATTGAAAAGTCAAATGGCGCTCCTTCCCTTCCAAGCTCTGCCATGCGCCCAAACAATGGTTTACACCCACATATGGGGTATCAGCGTACTCAGGACAAATTGCACAACATTTTTTGCAGTCCAATTTCTTCTCTTACCCTTGGGAAAATAAAAAATTGGGGGCGAAAAGATCATTTTTGTGAAAAAATATGATTTTTTATTTTTACGGCTCTGCATTATAAACTTCTGTGAAGCACTTGGTGGGTCAAAGTGCTCACCACACATCTAGATAAGTTCCTTAGGGGGTCTACTTTCCAAAATGGTGTCACTTGTAGGGAGTTTCAATGTTTAGGCACATCAGGGGCTCTCCAAACGCAACATGGCGTCCCATCTCAATTCCAGTCAATTTTGCATTGAAAAGTCAAATGGCGCTCCTTCCCTTCCAAGCTCTGCCATGCGCCCAAACAATGGTTTACACCCACATATGGGGTATCAGCGTACTCAGGACAAATTGCACAACATTTTTTGGGGTCCAATTTCTTCTCTTACCCTTGGGAAAATAAAAAATTGGGGGCGAAAAGATCATTTTTGTGAAAAAATATGATTTTTTATTTTTACGGCTCTGCATTATAAACTTCTGTGAAGCACTTGGTGGGTCAAAGTGCTCACCACACATCTAGATAAGTTCCTTAGGGGGTCTACTTTCCAAAATGGTGTCACTTGTAGGGAGTTTCAATGTTTAGGCACATCAGGGGCTCTCCAAACGCAACATGGCGTCCCATCTCAATTCCAGTCAATTTTGCATTGAAAAGTCAAATGGCGCTCCTTCCCTTCCAAGCTCTGCCATGCGCCCAAACAATGGTTTACCCCCACATATGGGGTATCAGCGTACTCAGGACAAATTATACAACAACTTTGGGGGTCCATTTTCTCCTGTTACCCTTGGTAAAATAAAACAAATTGGAGCTGAAATAAATTTTGTGTGAAAAAAAGTTAAATGTTCATTTTTATTTAAACATTCCAAAAATTCCTGTGAAACACCTGAAGGGTTAATAAACTTCTTGAATGTGGTTTTGAGCACCTTGAGGGGTGCAGTTTTTAGAATGGTGTCACACTTGAGTATTTTCTATCATATAGACCCCTCAAAATGACTTCAAATGAGATGTGGTCCCTAAAAAAAAATGGTGTTGTAAAAATGAGAAATTGCTGGTCAACTTTTAACCCTTATAACTCCGTCACAAAAAAAAATTTTGGTTCCAAAATTGTACTGATGTAAAGTAGACATGTGGGAAATGTTACTTATTAAGTATTTTGCGTGACATATGTCTGTGATTTAAGGGCATAAAAATTCAAAGTTGGAAAATTGCAAAATTTTCATAATTTTCGCCAAATTTCCATTTTTTTCACAAATAAACGCAAGTTATATCGAATAAATTTTACCACTAACATGAAGTACAATATGTCACGAGAAAACAATGTCAGAATCGCCAAGATCCGTCAAAGCGTTCCAGAGTTATAGCCTCATAAAGGGACAGTGGTCAGAATTGTAAAAATTGGCCCGGTCATTAACGTGCAAACCACCCTTGGGGGTGAAGGGGTTAAAAATGTGGATCATGCTCTGAAACCCTCCAATGTGGCTGAAAATACAACAATTCTGCAAAGATAAGCGGGCCAAAATTCCTCCAGAGCATTGTAAAAAGACTCATTGCCAGCTATCGCTTGATTGCAGTTGTTGCTGCTAAGGGTGGCCCAACTAGTTCTTAGGCTTAGGGGGCAATCACTTTTTTTACACAGGACCCCGTAGGTTTAAAACTCTTTTTTTCCTTAATAATAAAGACCTTGTTTTAAAAACTGCATTTTGTGATTACTTGTGTTATCTTTACCTTCTGTAAAAGGATGTAGATCTGGGGATTTATTATGATGGAATATAGGAATATAGGCTGAACTGGATGGACAAATGTCTTTTTTCGGCCTTACTAACTAACTATGTTTATCTAATATTTACCGTACATTTGTTTGGTGATCTGAAACATTTACGAGTGACAAACATGCAAAAGAATGGGAAATCAGGAAGGGGGAAAACAATTTTTCACACAACTGTACTGTGTGTCAAAACTCCATATCCTCATAGGTCTGCCAAAACCCAGTTTGCATGTGGCTGGGACATCAGGGACATCACTCACAGGTTCAGATCTCACAATTGGTAATATAAATACATTTATAGGTTTATACTTCCTAGTTTCCCCCTAGAATAGGCGAAATTGGAAACTCAATAATGCAAAGAATGAGGAAAAAATGCCTCTAGCTCTACTTTCTGTTTCCTGTTTGTAGTTTATGATTTGCTGCCGGGGTTTACAGGCACCATTGGGATCCACCAGAGCTGACGGCACATGCGTGATTCTACCTCTTCATTTTAAGTGTACTACAGGTACACAGGTCTACAGGATGGGTCCTGGGCATGAGCAGTAGATTCAGCCCCCAACCACCTCTCTGCTTCCTTATTCAGGTCTACAGGATGGATCCTGGGCATGTTCAGTAATGCCAGCCCCCAACCACCTCTCTGCTTCCTTATTCAGGTCTACAGGATGGGTCCTGGGCATGAGCAGTAATGCCAGCCCCTGATCACCTCTCTGCTTCCTTATTCATGTCTACAGGATAGGTCCTGGGCATGTGCAGTAATGCCAGCCCCCGACCACCTCTCTGCTTCCTTATTAAGGTCTACAGGATGGATCCTGGGCATGTGCAGTAATGCCAGCCCCCGATCACCTCTCTGCTTCCTTATTCAGGTCTACAGGATGGGTCCTGGGCATGTGCAGTAATGCCAGCCCCGATCACTTCTCTGCTTCCTTATTCAGGTCTACAGGATGGGTGCTGGGTTTGTGCAGTAATGCCAGCCCCCCCACCTCTCTGCTTCCTTATTCAAGTCTACAGGATGGGTGCTGGGCATGTTCAGTAGTTCCAGCGCCAGACCAACTCTCTGCTTCCTTATTCAGGTCTACAGGATGGGTGCTGGGTTTGTGCAGTAATGCCAGCCCCCGACCACCTCTCTGCTTCCTTATTCATATCTACAGGATGGGTCCTGGGCATGTGCAGTAATGCCAGCCGCCGACCAACTCTCTGCTTCCTTATTCAGGTCTACAGGATGGGTCCTGGGCTTGTGCAGTAATGCCAGCCCCCGACCACCTCTCTGCTTCCTTATTCATATCTACAGGATGGGTCCTGGGCATGTGCAGTAGTTCCAGTCCCAACCACCTCTGCTTCTTTATTCAGGTCTACATGATGGATGGTGGGCATGTGCAGGAGTGCCAGCCCCGACCACCTTTTTCTTTCTTATTCAGGTCCACAGGAGGACGCTCAGCAGTTTCAGCCCCGACCCCCTCTCTGCTTCTTTATCTAGGGCTTTTGAAATAGACATTCTGCCAGTACGTGCCACTGAGCTCAAATGGGAAATCATCGTGCACAGGCCCCGGTCACCCAAAGACCAGCAAGTCGCAGTGTAAAGCAAGTGAAAATGTACAAGTGGAATAACCCTTTAAATCCCACCCTGGCATCACCCATTTTTTCCGGGGGGGGGGGGGGGGGGAGTTCTCACAAGCCATAGACTTTTAGACAATTTTGTATGGATTCTTTGAGAAAATTAAAGAAAGTCATTGGCAAATATTATGTTTGAATCCTGGTTGTAGATTGCTGAAGGCCTCACAATGATGGTATGTGCATAATCCGGCCATTCCTGGAGCTGGTTTGACACCACGCTGAATCAACCAAATTTCACTTTTTTTTTGCTTTAGATGTGAATAGGGAAGAACTCATGAGATCATCAAAATCGATTATTATTAATAAGGCATAGCATTTACACATTACTCACTTTCTAGCTATAGAAGATGCACTTTGTCGCCTGTGCAAAAAAATTCCTTTGAAGATCCCATCCAAAAAAGTAAAATCCTAACTCCTGGAAGGCTTCCAAAATCCTAAGACTATCCTGAATAATTCAGGCAAAGACGAGGCCAAAATGTGCCATACAGTACAGAAAACTGTAGAAATAACAAAGACAACGGCGGAAAGTGGCGAAAGCCAGGAGGCTCGAAATATTTAATTGTGCTTAATTGTAAGATCAGTAAATCTGTAAAAGATTTTACAAATTTAGCCTCGGGGACGCGATGAGTGCCGAAAATGAAGTCAGAAAAGCGAGTGCCGCCACAGTGAGGTGTACGTTCTGGCAGGACGGGATTGGTGATGTGTCCCTTAGTGACTGCTAACCTTGGACCTTGGTTATGAAAGAAAAAACTGCGGGAAAACAAAATGACTAAAGTTTTTTTGAACTTTTATTTTAATTGCACCTGGTCTATACTTCGGTACTGCAACATAGTTACGGTCAAATCAAGAAATGTGAGAAAACTGCCATGTAGTGCACAAATAATTGACTACTATGTAAGTATTATTATTATTATTTATTTATATAGCACCATTAATTCCACGGTGCTGTACATGAGACGGGGTTACATCAAAATACAAATATCACTTACCGTAAACAAAACTAACAATGACAGACTGATACAGAGGGGCGAGGACCCTGCCCTTGTGGGCTTACATTCTACAGGATTATGGGGGAGTTGACAGTAGGTCGGGGGTTGCAGTAGCTCCGATGGTGTTGAGGAGGTCGTGTGGTCATTACAGGTTGTAAGCTTCTTTGAAAAGATGGGTTTTCAGGTTTCTTTTGAAGGATCCAAATGTGGTGGATAACCGGACATGTTAGGGCACAGAATTCCAGAGGATGGGGGATATTCGGGAGGAGGTGGAGGTGGTCTTGGGAGGACCGGAGATTACGCGAGGGAAGATAGAGAGATTTGTTTGGAAATATACAGAAAAAGAAAAAAAAGAGAAAGGTTATGGATGGCTTTGTAGGTCAGTGTTAGTAGTTTAAACTGGATTCGCTGGGAAATTGGGAGCCAGTGAAGGGATTTGCAGAAGGGGAAGCAGGAGTGTAGCGAGGAGAGAGATTAATTAGTCGGGAAGCAGAGTTAAGGATGGACTGGAGGGGTGCGAGAGTGTTAGAGGGTAGGACACAAAGGAGGATGTTGCAGTAGTCGAGGCGAGAGATAATTAGGACATGCATGAGCATTTTGGTAGAGTGAGGGTTGAGGAAAGGATGGATTCTGGAAATATTTTTGAGCTGGAGACGACAGGAGGTGGCGAGAGCTTGGATGTGCGGTTTGAAGGACAGGGCGGAGTCAAGCGTTACTCAGAGGCAGCAGATTACCGGGACAGGGGAAAGTGTGAATTAATTTATTGTGATAGATAGGTCAGGTAAGGAAGATGTGCGAGCAGTGAGGTGACATCTGGGCCAGAGAGGTAGATCTGAGTGTCATTGGCATATATGGTACTGGAAACATGGGACTTTATGAGTTGTCCCAGGCCAAGGGTATAGATTGAGGAGAGAAGAGGTCCTAGGACAGATCCTTGGGGGACACCAACAGAGAGGGGGAGAGATGAAGAGGTAGTATGAGAGTCGGAAACACTAAATGTGCGGTTGGTGAGATATCAGGAGATCCAGGATAGGGCGAGGTCTTTGATGCCAAAGGAGGACAGGAACTGTACTAAGAGGCAGTGGTCCACTGTGTCAAAGGCAGAGGACAGGTCTAGAAGGAGGAGTATAGAGAATTGTCTGTTAGCTTTGGCTGTAAGTTAAGTCATTTGTAAGTTTGGTCAGGACAGTCTCAGTAGAATGGTGGGGATGGAAGCTGTTATGATCTGGTGACCTTGGAGCCGCATGAAACTTTCTCTGGAGTCGGTGGAACCTGTACTGACCGCAAATCCTGAACTAACACCACAACTAGAAGTAGCCGTGGGGTGTGCCTAACATACCCTAGACACCTCGACACAGCCGGAGGACTAAATACCCTTATAGATGGAAATAGGAATGCTACCTTGCCTCAGAGCAGACCCCCAAAGGATAGGCAGCCCCCCACGAATAATGACTGTGAGTAGGAGAAGAATAGACACACGCAGGTAGAAAACAGGATTTAGCAAAAGAGGCCACTCTAGCTAAATAGGAAAGGATAGGACAGATTACTAGGCGGTCAGTATTAAAACCCTTCCAAAAATATCCACAGCAGATAAAACAAAAAGTTCCACAATCTAACTAAACACATGGAATGTATATCCGCCACTCCAGAGAATCCAACAAGACTGAGAAAATACTGACACAATCTAAGCTGGACAAGAAAACACAAAGAATAGCACTGAATTGTGAAGCACACAACATGTGTGCCACAGGAAAAAAAAAACAGACACTTATCTTTGCTGATTTGGCAGAAAGGCAGGAGGAACCAGGCAGAGGTCCTACACCTCCCAACAACAATTGACAACTGGCAAGGACTAATGAATCCTGCACACCTAAATACCCCAGTCAGAACTGCAATCAGCAGATACACCTGACCAGGACTGCAACTCAGGGGCAACTGCATCACCACCTACAACCACCGGAGGGAGCCCAAAAGCAGAATTCACAACAGTAAGCAAGATTGTAGGCTGTCGAAGAGAGAGTATTGTTCTAATACTGCCATATAGTGCACAAATAACCGACTGTTGTGCACAAATAACCGACTATTGTGCATGTAATGCTCTAATACTGTCATATAGTGTACAAAAAAAGACTTGTGTAAGTAATGCTGCCATATAGTGCCCCAAAAAATGACTACTGTGAAAGTAATACTCTACTACTGCCATATAATGCACAAATAACCTTCTACTGTGTAATGCTCTAATACTTCCATATAGTGCACAAATAACCATCTACTGTATAAAAAATACTCTGATACTGCCATATAGTGCACAAATAACCATATACGGTGTCAGTAATACTCTAATACTGCCATATAATGCACACAAAACATCTACATATTAGTACTACTTTAGTAGTGCCATATAGTGCACAAATAACCATCTACTGTGTATGTAATTATCTAATACTTCCATATAGTGCCCATATAACCATCTATGGTGTAAGTAATAATACTCTAATACTCCCATATAGTGGACAAATAACCATCTACTGTATAAGTAATACTCCATGTGGTGCACAAAAAAACTACTGTAAGTGCTACTCTAATACTGCCATATACTGCACACATAAGCATCTATTGTGTAAGTAACACTAATACTGCCATACAGAGCACAAATAACCATCTACTGTGTGAGTAATACTCTAATACTGCCATATAGTGCACAAATAATGTCTACTGTATAAGTGCTACTCAAGTACTGCCATATAGTGCACAAATATTGATCTACTGTGTAAGTAATACTCTAATACTGCCATATAGTGCACACATAAGCATCTATTGTGTAAGTAACACTCTAATACTGCCATATAGTGCACAAATATTCATCTACTGTGTAAGTGCTACTCTAATACTGCCATATAGTGCACAAATAACCATCTACTGTATAAGTAATACTTTAATACTGCCTTATAGTGCACTAATAACAATCTACTGTATGAATAATACTCTAATACTGCCATACAATGCAATAATAACCATCTACTGTATGAATCATACTCTAATACTGCCATATAGTGCACTAATAACCATCTACTGTATGAGTAATACTCTAATACTGCCATATAGTGCACAAATAACCATTTACTGTATAAGTAATACTCTAATACTGCCATATAGTGCACAAATAACCATCTACTGTATAAGTAATAGTACAATACGGCCATATAGTGCACAAATAACATCTACTGTATAAATGATACTTTAATACTGTCTTATAGTGCACACATAAGCATCTACTGCAAAAGTAACTCTCTAATACTGCCATATAGTGCATAAATAACCATCTCCTGTATATGTAATGCTCTAATACTGCCATACAGTACACAGATAACCATCTACTGTATAAAACTGTACTACTGCCACATAGTGCACAAATAACCATCTACTTTATAAGAAATATTCTAATACTGCAATATAGTGCACAAATAACCATCTACTGTATAAGTAATACTCTAATACTGCCATGCAGTACACAAGTAGCCATCTATTGTATATGTAATACTCTAAGGGTATGTGCAGACGGTCAGTAAAAGCTGCGGGTTTTACGCTGCGTACTTTTGCAGTATCCAGATGTTACAGCATAGTGGATGGGATTTCAAGATCACTCACAGAGATGGACACCAGCACGCTATGGGAGCCACGTACTTACCTCTCCCCGTTCCACCACTGCTGCGTCTTCCACATCTCCGGACTGTGACTTTCAGCTCAGAGGACGTGATGACGTCTCTCTGACCAGTCACAGTGCAGAGGGCCGGAAGACGGTGACAGTGAGGAGTCCGGAGCAGAGCAGCGGCCATCGAGGAGAGGTATTTCATCTTTTTTAATGTTTGGAGTAATATATGAGGCCCATCATATACTGGAGCATCAGATATGGGTCCATCATATACTGTATGGAGCATTATATGGGGCTCATTCGGTATGGAGCATTATATGGGGCCCATTTTGTATGGAGCAATATATGGGGCCCTTCATATACTGGAGCATTATATGGGGCCCATCATATGCTGGAGCATTATATATGCCCTTTCTGTATGGAGCATTATATGGGGCCCATCATATACTGTGTGGGCAATATATGGGGCACATTATGTATGGAGCATTATATGGGTCCCATTATATATGGAGCAATATATGGGGCCCGTCATATACTGTATGGAGCATTATATGGAGCCCATTAAGTATGGATCACTATATGGGGTCCATCATATACTGTATGGAGAGCCTTAAATGGGCCCCATTATGAATGGAGCAATATATGGGGCCCATTACATATTGAGCAATATATGGGGTCCATCATATACTGTATGGAGCCTTATATGGGGCCCATTATGTATGGAGCAATATACGGAGCTCATTATACTGTATGGAACATTATATGAGGCTCATTATGTATGGAGCAATATATGGGGCTCATTATACTGTATGGTGTATTATATGAGGCTCATTATGTATGGAGCATTATAATGGGTCCCATTATATATGGAAAAATATATGGGGCCCGTCATATACTGTATGGAGCATTATATGGGGCCCAATAAGTAAGGATCACTATATGGGGTCCATCGTATACTGTATGGAGCCTTATATGGGGCCCATTATGTTTGGAGCATTATATGGGTCCCATTATATATGGAAAAATATATGGGGCCTGTCATATACTGTATGGAGCATTAAGTATGGATCAATATATGGGGTCCATCGTATACTGTATGGAGCCTTATATGGGGCCCATTATGTATGGAGCATTATATGGGTCCCATTATATATGGAAAAATATATGGGGCCTGTCATATACTGTATGGAGCATTATATGAGGCCCAATAAGTATGTATCACTATATGGGGTCCATCGTATACTGTATGGAGCCTTATATGGGGCCCATTACATACGGAGCAATATATGGGGCCCATAATATACTGTATGGAGCATTATATGGGGTCCATCATATACTTTATGGAGCATTGTATGGGGCCCTTATGTATGGAGCAGTATATGGGGCTCATTATAGTGTATGGAGCATTATATGGGGCTCATTTTGTATGAATCAATATATGGTGCTCATTATACTGTATGGAGCATTATATGGGGCTCTTTATGTATGGAGCAAGATATGGAGCTCATTATTCTGTTAGAAGCATAATATGGGACCTGTTATACTATAGGGAGCAATATATGAGGCTCATTATACTATCTGGAGCAATATACACTCACCGGCCACTTTATTAGATACACCATGCTAGTAACGGGTTGGACCCCCTTTTGCCTTCAGAACTGCCTCAATTCTTCGTGGCATAGATTCAACAAGGTGCTGGAAGCATTCCTCAGAGATTTTGGTCCATATTGACATGATGGCATCACACAGTTGCCGCAGATTTGTCGGCTGCACATCCCAAAGATGCTCCATACAAGGCAGGATGGATCCATGCTTTCATGTTGTTTACGCCAAATTCTGACCCTACCATCCGAATGTCGCAGCAGAAATCAAGACTCATCAGACCAAGCAACGTTTTTCCAATCTTCTACTGTCCAATTTCGATGAGCTTGTACAAATTGTAGCCTCAGTTTCCTGTTCTTAGCTGAAAGGAGTGGTACCCGGTGTGGTCTTCTGCTGCTGTAGCCCATCTGCCTCAAAGTTCGACGCACTGTGCGTTCAGAGATGCTCTTAGGCCTACCTTGGTTGTAACGGGTGGCGATTTGAGTCACTGTTGCCTTTCTATCAGCTCGAACCAGTCTGCCCATTCTCCTCTGACCTCTGGCATCAACAAGGCATTTCCGCCCACAGAACTGCCGCTCACTGGATTTTTTTTCTTTTTCGGACCATTCTCTGTAAACCCTAGAGATGGTTGTGCGTGAAAATCCCAGTAGATCAGCAGTTTCTGAAATACTCAGACCAGCCCTTCTGGCACCAACAACCATGCCACGTTCAAAGGCACTCAAATCACCTTTCTTCCCCATACCGATGCTCGGTTTGAACTGCAGGAGATTGTCTTGACCATGTCTACATGCCTAAATGCACTGAGTTGCCGCCATGTGATTGGCTGATTAGAAATTAAGTGTTAACAAGAAGTTGGACAGGTGTACCTAATAAAGTGGCCAGTGAGTGTATGGGGCTCTTTATTCTGTATGGAGCAATATATGGGATTCATTGTACTGTGTGGAGCATTAAATGGGGTACATTATTCTGTATGGAGCAATATATGGGTCCATTATATTGTATGGAGTAATATATGGGGTTCATTATACTGTATGGAGCGCTATGCGGTGCCCATAATACTGTATGGAGGACTATACTGTCCGGTTTCTGACCTATTGTAGAATTTACAATATATATCACTCATGTAATGTAAGAAGTGAAATCTTTGGCATTGTACTATACCTATATTTCTCTGTCGTATCTGTGCATCGTGAATTGTGGTATGTGTTAAAGGGGCCCACTGAGACTCTTTCGCCCGGGACCCAAGAAAACCTGGAGCCGGCCCTGTACTGTGTAATTAATACTCTAATACCCTATCAGTATGTCTTTGGAGTGTGGCAGAAAGTCCACACAAACACGGGGAGAATATACAGAATCCTTACAGATGTTATATATTTCCAGGAGGAATATCAGAGAAATGACATAGAGCACTGAGTTATAAGAAAACATGCTCCAGAATTGTCATTTCATAGAGTAGACAAATATTCCCTGAAATAGACATGTCAGAAGGGCTAGCAGAGCCCCTCTAATCAGTCTCTCACTACGTATCCCTATCAAGCAGGGTCTATCATTTTGTTACTACATGTAGGCACTGTATGATACAATGACGCCACTTTATGGCAGTATAGTGACACTGTAAGGTACTATTATGTAGGCACACTTTGGTACCATAAATTCATTAATACCTCCCAACCTTTCCAAATTCAGCAGGAGATACCCAGATTTAGTGAGCCGTCCTACTGTTCTTGGCTTGTCATTGGCACGTTCCACTGTCAACTGTATCTGTATTCTAAAGATGCAGACACAATTGTACGGGGGACCAGTCAGCCCCTTGCTCTACTGTGGTAGTAATTTACTGTGTGGGGGCACTGTGAAGGTCATCATATTGTGTGGAGGCATCATACTGGGGGGGGGGGGGGGATTGTGAGGTCTTCATATTGTGTGAGGTATCATAGTGTGTGTGGAGGACTGAGGGGGCATCTTATTGTGGGTGGAGGGCATTTTTGGGTCATGATTCTTTGGGGGGGGAATCATACTGTGTGAGGATATTGTGAGTCATTATACTGCATGGAGAACATCATACTGTGAGGGCATCATACTGTGTGTGGAGGATACAGTGGGGTCTTGATTCTGTGTGGGGGCATCACACTGTGTGGGGGCATTGTGGAGGCATCATACTGTGTAAGGGCACTGTAGGTCATGATACTGTGTGGTGAACATCATACTTTGAGGGGGCACTGTGAGGGCATCATACTGTGTGTGGAGGGCACGGTGGGGTCTTGATTCTGTGTAAGGGCATCATACTGTGTGTGGGAATTGTGGAGGCATCATACTGTGTAGTAAGAATCATAATGTGACGGCATCATACTGTAAATGAAGGGCTGTGGGGGCATCATATTGTGTGTGAAGTGCACTGTGGGGTTATGATACTGTGTGTGGGGGCATCAAACTGTGTGGAGGCACTATGGGGGCATCATACTGTGTGGGGGCGCTGTTGAGCATCATACTGTGTGGGTCATTATAATGTCTGGGGGCACTGTGGGGGAATCATACTTGTGTATGGAGGGCTGTGGGGACATCATACTGTGTGGGGACACTGTGGGGGCATCATACTATGTGGGTTCATTATAATGTGTGGGGGCATCATACTGTGTGGGGCACTGTGGGGGGCATTGTACTTGTGTATGGAGGGCTGTGGGGGCATCATACTGTGTGGGGGCATCATACTGTGTGGGGCACTGTGGGGGCATTGTACTTGTGTATGGAGGGCTGTAGGGGCATCATAGTGTGGGGACACTGTGGGGGCATCATACTGTGTGGGGCATCATACTATGTGGAGGGCGCTGTTGGGCATCATACTGTGTGGGTCATTATAATGTCTGGGGGCACTGTGGGGGCATCATACTTGTGTATAGAGGGCTGTGGGGCATCATACCTTGTGGGGACACTGTGGGGGCATCATACTGTGTGGGGGCATCATACTGTGTGGGGCACTGTGGGGGCATTGTACTTGTGTATGGAGGGCTGTGGGGGCATCATACTGTGTGGAGACGCTGGGGGCATCATACTGTGTGGGGGCATCATACTGTGTGGGGCACTGTGGGGGCATTGTACTTGTGTATGGAGGGCTGTAGGGGCATCATAGTGTGGGGACACTGTGGGGGCATCATACTGTGTGGGGCATCATACTATGTGGAGGGCGCTGTTGGGCATCATACTGTGTGGGTCATTATAATGTCTGGGGGCACTGTGGGGGCATCATACTTGTGTATAGAGGGCTGTGGGGACATCATACCTTGTGGGGACACTGTGGGGGCATCATACTGTGTGGAGTCATTATAATGTGTGGGGGTATCATACTGTGTGGGGCACTGCGGGGGCATTGTACTTGTGTATGGAGAGCTGTGGGGGCATCATACTGTGTGGGGGCACTGTGGTGGTATCATAATGTGTGGGGGCAATGTGGAGGCATCATACTATGTGGGGGCATTATACCGTGAGGGGGTCATGAATCGGCTATTGTAGTGGGTTGGAACGATAAGGGGCTTCAGTAGGGGCACTATTTCTCTAGTTAGGAGAAGTGTCTTAGCCACATCACATCCTTGTCCCTCTTTTTTGTCTTTATAAGTTTGGATATGATCCCACTCTCCGATCTCATTACTTTTCAATTGGTTTTACATGACATATAGGGCCATTAACCCTTAAGAGGAGGCTAATAATTTCCGCTCGCTGCTGACCCGATCTGCCTCGGCTATCGATGCTTGTTTGCTTGCTAGACCTCAAACCTCTCCATCTGTATCTCAACCACACATACATTCCCGGTACAAGCATATGTAAATAAGACGAGATCCCAGACAATGAGACCCCCTGCCAGATATCATCCATTCTCCCAACCTGCACAATACCAGGAGATATTTCCCCCTTTAAAGCCTCCATTTCTCTCTAAATCCACTCAAATCCCTTTGATAACATTGCTTTTTTTCTTTTCCTTCCACGATGTCTTTCACAGGTCCCCGGTAGAGGAAATTAAACCCTGTATTTTAATAGCGATTAGGTATAGAAAAATCCATTACTTTCCCTATATCTCCGCATGGGGTTATATCCGTATCGGAATAAATTCACATATTACAAGGAATATGGCCATTACTGTAAAGATGATTTTATTTTCTCGCCGGAGCTGCGTTGCGAAAAAATCTATTTAAAATGGCTAAAAAAAAAGTCTCATTAGGTGGATAATGATATACATAAGACCGGAGAAATGATGAAAGGGGGGGTGGGTGGTCTGGGGGGCAGCTTGGGGCGTCAAGGGTTAATCAATTGACGAATGCTTATGGAACGGCGCGCAGATTAAACAACGGGTTCTTGTCGATACGTAAAAACGGGCGACATTAAATAATATTGTCAGTGGCGGATTGTCACGGAGATTATTTTGAAAGTTATTCTCCTCCTTTGTTACATCTTTGCAACCGCATTGAAAACGTCGTACTATATTTCTCATGGCGAGAGATCTTCGGGGATTCATAAATATTGATTGTACCGTAAAGGAATTGATGGAATTGTGAAACAGACTGCGGTCCGGAGCGTCTGGGGAATTTACTCAATTTTTTCTCAATCGCTGCAGTCTATAAAAACAAGAGATTTTTTTTTTTTTTTTGCAAATTGTTTCTTTCACCTTGAATTTTGAGTATTTAATCGCCCTGACTTTTTTTTTTTCTCCCTAAATCATATTTAGCAGAATGGCGTCTAATTACCATGGAGTAACGCGTGGGGGGCACAGACTTTGTTTTTTTTTATTCTTTGCCAGGTTTGGATTGTGTTAATTAGGATTCGTTAGAAGGTTCAATAGATCTTGTATGCAATCAAGTGAGGCCGACGCAGAAGATTAAACGAAAGAATAATAAAGCAACAATCGATTTCTATACATAAAAGTTCGGCTTTCCTGCAGGATGGAGAGATCCGGGGGGAGCCATTACCAAATTCACAGATTTTCTCTTACATGAGGAACGTCGACACATAATAGTTTGAGTACAGTAGAGCCTTAAGTAAAACTATGCTACAATGTATACCCCTTTATAGCGCCAACTAGTGATGAGTGATAAGATGCTATCTGAGCATGCTCGGGTGCTAACCGAGTGCTTTCGGCATGCTCGAAAAAATGCTCGAGATGCCACGGCTGCATGTCTCGTGGCTGTGCGACAGGCGCAAAACATGCATGGATTGGCTAACAAACAGGCATTCCCTGCATATGTTTTGGCTGTCGAACAGCCATGAGACATGCAGCCTCGGCAACTGGAACCTTTTTTCTGTTGAGCATGCTGAAAATACTCGATTACAGCATGAGCATGGATAACACCTTATCCGAGCACACTCGCTCATCACTAGCGCCAACGTATGCTGTAGCGCTGTATTCCCTCCTTGTGCCTTGCAGCTCTTGGATAAGAGTTAACCCTAATTCTGTTTTTTTTTTTGCATACAATTGATATCTGCATTTCCTATCGACCTGTGATAGTATAGGGATCCGTGATTTTTAGCGGTCCGTGAAAATCGCGGATGATGTCTGATTGCGAGTGCTGAATCAGAATCTGCAATGCAAGTCTATAAGTCCACACGGAAAATCGGACTGCACTCGGATAGCATCCGAATTTCTCCTACTGACAGAATGGAGAAGTTTAAAAAAAAAATTTTTTTCTCTCTGCTTCCGAGAAAAACTGACCACACTCCGATCAAAATAATCGGTCCGTTTTTCTCACACGTTAAAAAAGAAATGGACGTCTGAATGAGACTGTACTTAAGGACTTCACCCATCTCCTCGCCCACTGGCGGACACAGACAGAAAAGGGCCCCTGTGCAAGAACAATATATGGGCCCTTTCCAGACCAAAAGCTCCTAAGTATGCAAAATTACAATTGCTTTTGTAGGTAGAAATGGGCCCTCTTACCTCTTGGGCCCCTGTGCGGCCGCACAGGTTGCACCAATGATATGTCCGCCCCTGTCCTCGCCCCCTTGTAGCCCATCTATGGTGGCAGCAACACCCCTCAATAAAGCATCTATGAGAGACTGAAAAAGCAGTAGCCTCTCTGTAGGTGTAGCCAGAAGAATTCCAGGATGGAGAACCTCTTCATTTTTCATTGCAAGAAAAAACAAACCATTTTTTATCGGAGTTCCGGATCCGATTTTAATCCATTTTTGCTCCGTGTCCTTATTTACCACCCGTGTGGCAGTGAAGGATATCAGTTTTTTTTCAGGACACATTAGATCTGCAAATCCGATAAAAAACGGACAATTATATATTTTTTCCTTTCGTGGACAAATCGGTCAGTAAGAAAAAATTGAAACATGTGAGCAGCTCCATAGACTACAGCGAATGTGTGTTCTATGGGGGAAATTCATGGATGGCAAATGAAACCCAGACGTCTGAATGAAGCCTGAGATTTACTTCACAAATGGCGTCATATTCCGGCCACGTGGGCAATTACTGTGCGGTAAAACCATATTTGTCTCACTTTGCATCGCCAAAAAGCAATGTTCAGATTGTATTTGGAAGGCAGTGCCCCATGACATACACTTCAATGTAAACAAAAAAAAAAATTATCGTGCACTATCATTTTATTTTTAAATGTATACATGTGAATGGAGTCCTAGGGTTTGTTCACACTGAGTTTTTTTTTTTAACATGGATTTTAAATAGCATAAAATAAGCATTTTTTATGTGGATTTTGGATCCAATCCACTTCAAAATCCACTTAGCACACCACTACAAAACCACATCAATTGGCCCTATGTTCCTGTACCCTAAAATAATCCCTGAAGTTCACTGTCACTTATACAGTCTCATGGATTTCCAACTCCAGGTTTGGCTATTTTCCGTTCCCCCAGGAACTGACGAAGACAATGGAGACTTCTTATAGGGACGTGGAACAATATCTGGAATCTTCATGACATGTTACCTATAGGGATATAAACATTATGACAGTTCATAAAATATGTATCATTTGCTTTAACCTTGATGGCTGACACTCGGGGCTCTGGTTACTGCGCCGGTCACACTGTGACAGAAAATCATTTCCGGTTACTTAAAACATCCATTGATGTATCTGGAGGAGCAGAAGAAGTCTCTGGTCTTAAATACTGTGTCTTGGATGAAATTAAAGATAATGGGTCTGGCTATCTATCTATCTATCTATCTATCTATCTATCTAATATCTATCTATCTATCTATCTATCTATCTATCTATCTATCTAATATCTATCTATCTATCTATCTAATATCTATCATGTATCTATCTATCTAATATCTATCATCTATCTATTATCTATCTATTATCTATATCTATCTATCTATCTATCTATCTATCTATTATCTATCTATCTATATCAATCTATCTATCTAATATCTATCATCTATCTATTATCTATCTATCTAATATCTATCATCTATCTATCTGTCTATTATCTATCCATCTATCTATCTATCATCTATCTATCTGTTTTTTTCTTCTATCTATCTGTTTATCTATCTATCTATCTATCTATCTATCTATTATCTATCTATTATCTATCTATCTATCTATCTATCTATCTATCTATCATCTGTTATCTATCTATCTATCAATCTATCTATTATCTATCTATCTATCTATTATATATCTATCTACAGTTAGGTCCATATATATTTGGACAGAGACAACATTTTTCTAATTTTGGTTATATACATTACCTCAATGAATTTTAAACAAAACAACTCAGACGCAGTTGAAGTTCAGACTTTCTGCTTTCATTTGAGGGTATCCACATTAAAATTGGATGAAGGGTTTAGGAGTTTCAGCTCCTTAACATGTGCCACCCTGTTTTTAAAGTGATCAAAAGTAATTGGACAGATTAAATAATTTTAAATAAAATGTTCATTTCTAGTACTTGGTTGAAAACCCTTTGTTGGCAATGACTGCCTGAAGTCTTGAACTCATGGACATCACCAGACGCTGTGTTTCCTCCTTTTTGGTGCTCTGCCAGGCCTTCACTGCGGTGGTTTTCAGTTGCTGTTTGTTTGTGGGCCTTTCTGTCTGAAGTTTAGTCTTTAACAAGTGAAATGCTGCTCAATTGGGTTGAGATCAGGTGACTGACTTGGCCATTCAAGAATATTCCTCTTCTTTGCTTTAATAAACTCCTGGGTTGCTTTGGCTTTATGTCTTGGGTCATTGTCCATCTGTAGTATGAAACGACGACCGATCAGTTTGGCTGCATTTGGCTGGATCTGAGCACACAGTGTGGCGGCTCTGAAGACCTCAGAATTCATTCCTGTGTCACATCATCAATAAACACTAGTGACCCAGTGCCACTGGCAGCCATGCATGCCCAAGCCATCACACTGCCTCCGCCGTGTTTTACAGATGATGTGGTATGCTTTGGATCATGACCTGTACCAAGCCTTCGCCATACTTTACTCTTTCCATCATTCTGGTAGAGGTTGATCTTGTTTTCATCTGTCCAAAGAATGTTCTTCCAGAACTGTGCTGGCTTTTTTAGATGTTTTTTATCAAATTCCAGTCTAGCCTTTTTATTCCTGATGCTTATGAGCGGCTTGCACCATGCAGTGAACCCTCTGTATTTACTTTCATGCAGTCTTTTCTTTATGATAGATTTGGATATTGATACGCCGACCTCCTGGAGAGTGTTGGTCACTTGGTTGGCTGTTGTGAAGGGGTTTCTCTTCACCATGGAGATTATTCTGCGATCATCCACCACTGTTGTCTTCCGTGGGCGCCCAGGTCTTTTTGCATTGATGAGTTCCAGTCAGTAGCGTAGCTACCAGGGGGGCAGAGGGGGCGGTCGCCCCGGGCCCTTGCTCTGAGGGGGCCCACCTGGAGCTACACTACTGTCAGGGCCGGCGTTAGGGGCCCCTGCCTCCGGTCAATGATTATCTTTCATTTCCCCTGCGTTTGTACTGTGTATGTAGCTAAAGTAACATGCACGGTACAAACGCTCACAGGGAGTCAGCAGAGAGATGGAAGAGGCCTCCAATCAGAGTGCAGGGAGTGAGTCATGTGATCGCTCTCCTGCAGTCTGTGGAGGAGAGGGGGAAGGGAGGTCACTCACCACTCACCCAATCCCGGCTGAGCGCGCTCTGCTCAAAGCTCCTGTGCTGCAGAGAAGCGATCAGCTCCAGCAGCAGCCGGGGACGCAGGGGGACTGTGACCTGAGCTCACTGCCTACACATGATGTCTGCAGCATCTGACTGGGAGGAGCAGCCCCCAGGACCAGAGGACACTCTCCACACAGCATGATGAGTATCTTGGCACATGTCATTTGCTTTTTGATATGTCTGATCTGTTGCCTTGAATACATATATACAGGCACAGTATATAAAGCAATGAAGGGAATGTCTTGTTTATCCTGCAATCTGGACAGACACTGAACACTGACATGTGATCGCTAAGTGTCTTGCACATAATGTATTTACTGCTGATTAGCTTATGAGGAGAATGATTATTTTCTTAAGTTTGCGAGTGGCTGGAATCTTGCAGGACGGCTTTTACATGTGGGAGCCTGTCACCATATAAGGTCCAGCCAGCATCTGTGCGCCCTCACATAGTGTTCTAGAATGCTCTCTATGTCCCCAATCCTCTATGCAAGGCACAAAAAAGAGCTTTTATTATACTCATGGATGGCGCAGTCCGGGCGTCACAGTCTTGATCCGGCACCGTCCCTCTTCTTGTGATCGCTGTCCCTCTTCGTGTGGAAGATGCGTCCTACATCATGCATTCAGTGTCCTCTATCGCACTCCCATACAGGTGGACTTCTCTTTGCCCTGCTGAAGTCAGAGCACAGTATTGTAGTGCGCATTCTCTGGTTTATTTCCAGGTCATCAGTGCCCTTTGGCCTTTCTCAGCGCATACACACTACAGTACTTGGCTCTGCTTTCAGCAGCCCAGAGAGAAGTGCACCTGCACAGGAGCGCGATGGGTGACACTGTGTGGATGACGTAGGATGTGTCATCCAGATAAAGCAGTAATGGAGGATGGCGATCTTAAGTCAAGACCAGCGATGCCTTGGTGAGCGACATTGGTGAGTATAATGAGAGGTAATTTTTATGCCTTGCGGAGGGGATTGGGGACACATTTATAGCCTTCCTTATAGAGGCTGCCTATGGCGAGCTGCATTATACTATACAGTCTTCCTATGTGAAGCGCATTATACTATAGGGTGTGCCTATGGGGAGTGCATGATACTATATGGAGGCCTATGGGGAATGTATTATACCATATTAAGGACTATCTGGTGTATTATGCTTTATGGAGGCTATCTAGAGGGCCACCATTCAGTGTGGAGATTAAAGCAACGGGGCCATCATACAGTGTTGGAGCCAGTTTGGGGGATATTAAGGGGTCAGTATATACAGTGAGGGGGCATCATACTGTGTATAGGGGAGCTGTACGGGGGGGAGACTCGGGACTTTATTAAATGTAAAGTGGGCACTTATTCTTATAGGGGAACTCAGGTTACTGTGACTATCAAAGGGTCACACACAAAGGGCATTATTACTTTCTAGGGGACAAAATGTGGGCACTGTTTTCTAGGGCACTTGCACCCGGCATTACTATATTATAGAGGGGTGCTTTAGAATTTAGAGGGCACAGAGAACCACACAGCAGGTGCAGTAATAGGGACACATATGGCAGCAGCGGCTCAGTATTGGGGTATCAGGTGCAGTAATAGGGACACATACGGCAGAGGCTCAGTATTAGGGCATCAGGTGCAGTAATAGGGACATATGGCAGCAGCGGCTCAGTATTGTGGTATCAGGGGCAGTAATAGGGACACATACGGCAGCAGCGGCTCAGTATTGGGGTATCAGGGGTAGTAATAGGGACACATACGGCAGCAGCGGCTCAGTATTGGGGTATCAGGTGCAATAATAGGGACACATACGGCAGAGGCTCAGTATTAGGGCATCAGGTGCAGTAATAGGGACATATGGCAGCAGCGGCTCAGTATTGTGGTATCAGGGGCAGTAATAGGGACACATACGGCAGCAGCGGCTCAGTATTGGGGTATCAGGGGTAGTAATAGGGACACATACGGCAGCAGCGGCTCAGTATTGGGGTATCAGGTGCAGTAATAGGGACACATACGGCATCAGCGGCTCAGTATTGGGGTATCAGGTGCAATAATAGGGACACATACGGCAGCAGAGGCTCAGTATTGGGGTATCAGGGGCAGTAATAGGGACACATACGGCAGCAGCGGCTTAGTATTGGGGAATCAGGTGCAGTAATAGGGACACATACGGCAGCAGCGGCTCAGTATTGGGGTATCGGGTGCAATAATAGGGACACATATGGCAGCAGCGGCTCAGTATTGTGGTATCAGGGGCAGTAATAGGGACACATACGGCAGCAGCGGCTTAGTATTGGGGAATCAGGGGCAGTAATAGGGACACATACGGCAGCAGCGGCTCAGTATTGGGGTATCGGGTGCAATAATAGGGACACATATGGCAGCAGCGGCTCAGTATTGGGGTATCGGGTGCAGTAATAGGGACACATATGGCAGCAGCGGCTCAGTATTGGGGTATCAGGGGCAGTAATAGGGTCACATACGGCAGCAGCAGCTCAGTATTGGGGTATCAGGGTCAGTAATAGGGACACATACGGCAGCAGTGGCTCAGTATTGGGATATCAGTAGGATGAGGAGTTTGTGCAGGTTGGGAATAGATGGTGATGGGGCTGGAATATGAGAAGTGAAATGTGTCTTTGTTGTAATCTCTGCAGATGAGTTGTAGCTGGAAGAAGTTGTCACGTCGGTCTGGGCCAGATGGAAAAGACGGGAAAAATTAACAATTTTATCAGAAAGAACGTCAGAGGTAAGTAATTATCTGTAACTATGCAGTGATCTCTTATATGTTCTGTAGGGCTGGTATCTACCACTGATCATATGGCGGTAATATCCATATTGGTCTTTATGTAGAGATTATCTTCAGTAATAGCGAGGTCATCTGCTGAGGTTGTCCTCCACTATTAGGGCGCATCACCGAATTGTAATAAAGGTTACCTGGTTAGGGGCCCACTCAGAAGCTTCGTCCCCCCTGGACCAAAACCCTAGCTACGCCTCTGGTTCCAGTGCTTTCTTTCTTTCTCAGGATGTACCAAACTGTAGATTGTGCCACTCCTAATATTGTAGCAATTTCTCGGATGGGTTTTTTCTGTTTTCGCAGCTTAAGGATGGCTTGTTTCACCTGCATGGAGAGCTCCTTTGACCACATGTTTACTTCACAGCAAAACCTTCCAAATGCAAGCACCACACCTCAAATCAACTCCAGGCCTTTTATCTGCTTAATTGAGAATTACATAACGAAGGGATTGCCCACACCTGTCCATGAAATAGCCTTGGAGTCAATTGTCCAATTACTTTTGGTCCCTTTAAAAACAGGGTGGCACATGTTAAGGAGCGGAAGCTCCTAAACCCTTCATCCAATTTTAATGTGGATACCCTCAAATGAAAGCTGAAAGTCTGAACTTCAACTGCATCTGAATTGTTTTGTTTAAAATTCATTGTGGTAATGTCTATAACCAAAATTAGAAAAATGTTGTCTCTGTCCAAATATATATGGACCTAACTGTATATCTATCTAATATCTATCATCTATCTATTATCTGTCTAATATCTATCTATTATATATCTGTTTTTTTCTTCTATCTGTTATCTATCTATTATCTATCTATTTATCGATCTATCTATTATCTATCTATCTATCTATCAATCTATCTATCTAATATCTATCATCTATCTATATGTCTATTATCTATCCATCTATCTATCTATCTATCATCTATCTATCTATCATCTATCTATCTATCTATCTGTTTTTTTCTTCTATCTATCTGTTTATCTATCTATCTATCTATCTATTATCTATCTATCTATCTATCTATCTATCTATCTATCTATCATCTGTTATCTATCTATCTATCTATCTATCTATCTATCTATCTATCTATCTATCAATCTATCTATTATCTATCTATCTATCTATTATATATCTATCTATATCTATCTAATATCTATCATCTATCTATTATCTGTCTAATATCTATCTATTATATATCTGTTTTTTTCTTCTATCTGTTATCTATCTATTATCTATCTATTTATCGATCTATCTATTATCTATCTATTATCTATCTATATCTATCTAATATTTATCATCTATCTATTATCTATCTATTATCTATCTATATCTATTTATTATCTATCTATATCAATCTATATCTATCTATCTATCTATTTAATATCTATCATCTATCTATCTATCTATCTAATATCTATCATGTATCTATCTATCTAATATCTATCATCTATCTATTATCTATCATCTATTATCTATCTATCTATATCTATCTATTATCTATCTATTATCTATCTATATCTATCTATTATCTATCTATCTAATATCTATCATCTATCTATTATCTATCTATTATCTATATCAATCTCTATCTATCTATCATCTATCTATCTATCTATCTATCTAATATCTATCATCTATCTATCTATCTATCTATCTAATATCTATCATGTATCTATCTATCTAATATCTATTATCTATCTATTATCTATCTATCTATTATCTATCATCTATCTATTATCTATCATCTATTATCTATCTATCTATATCTATCTATTATCTATTATCGATCTATCTATATCTATCTATTATCTATCTATATCAATCTATATCAATCTATCTATCTAATATCTATCATCTATCTATTATCTATCTATCTAATATCTATCATCTATCTATCTGTCTATTATCTATCCATCTATCTATCATCTATCTATCTATCTGTTTTTTTTCTTCTATCTATCTGTTTATCTATCTATCTATCTATTATCTATCTATCTATTATATATCTATCTATATCTATCTATTATCTATCTATATCTATCTATTATCTATCTATCTATATCAATCTATCTATCTAATATCTATCATCTATCTATTATCTATCTATATCTATTTATTATCTATCTATATCAATCTATATCTATCTATCTATCTAATATCTATCATCTATCTATCTATCTATCTATTATCTATCGATCTATCTATCTGTTTTTTTCTTCTATCTATCTGTTATCTATCTATCTATCTAATATTTATCTATCTATCTATCCTCTACATATTATCTATCTATTATCTATCATCTATTATCTATCGATCTATCTATCTATCTATCCTCTATATATTATCTATCTATCTATTATCTATCTGTTATATATCTATCTATATCTATCTATCTATATCTATCTATCTAATATCTATCATCTATCTATTATCTGTCTATTATCTATCTGTTTTTCTTCTTCTATCTATCTGTTATCTATCTAGCTATTATCTATCTAGCTATTATCTTTCTATTATCTCTCTATTATCTATATATATATATATCTATTATCTATCTATTATCTATATATTATCTTTCTATCTATCTATTATCTATCTATCTGGCATCAAAGACCATGCCCTGTCCTGGATTGCCTCATACCTTTCCGACCGCACATTTAGCGTTTCCCACTCCCACACCACCTCCTCACCCTGCCCCCTCTCTGTTGGAGTCCCTCAAGGCTCTGTCCTAGGGCCTCTACTTTTTTCCATCTATACCCTTGGCCTAGGACAACTCATAAAGTCCCATGGCTTCCTGTACCACCTGTATGCGGACGACACTCAGATCTACCTCTCTGGCCCAGATGTCACCTCTCTTCTGTCCAGAATCCCGGAGTATCTAGCAGCCATATCCTCCTTCTCCTCTCGCTTCCTATAACTCTAGACAAAACCGAACTCATCATCTTTTCTCCCTCTCGTGTATCTCCCCTACCTGATCTATCTATTATGGTAAACGGCATCACGCACTCTTCCGCACCTGAAATCCACTGCCTTGGAGTAACTCTCAACCCTGTCCTTCAAACCGCACATTCATACTCTTGCCACCTCCTGTCGCCTCTAATTCAAAAATATTGCCAGAATCCGTCCTTCCTCAGCCCTCAATTTACTAAAACTCTTGTGCATGCCCTCATCATATCCCGCCTTGATTACTGCAACACCCTCCTGTGTGGCCTCCCCACTCCAGTCTGTCCCCAACTCTGCTGTCTGGCTAATCCACCTCTCTCCTCGCTACTCCCCTGTTTCTCCCATCTGCAAATTCCCCCACTGGCTCCCTGTCCCCCAACGAATCCAGTTCAAACTACTAACACTGATCTATAAAGCCATCCACAACCTGTCCCCTCCCTATATCTCTGAACTAATCTCCCACTATCTTCCCTCACGTAATCTCCTGTCCTACCAAGACCTCCTTCTCCCGAATATCCCCCATCCTCTGGAATTCCTCTCCTCAACACAGTCCGATTATCCACCACCCTCGGATCCTTCAGACGGAACCTGAAAACCCATCTCTTCAGGAAACCTACAGCCTGCAATAACCATTCTGCCACCTCACCAACCACCAGAGCTATTGCCTCACCACCGCCAGAGCTGCCGCCTCACCCCTACCTTCTGTCTCTTCCCCACTATCCCATAGAATGTAAGTCCGCAAGGAAAGGGTCCTCTCCCCTCTGTACCAGTCTGTCATTGTAAATTTGTTTTCTGTAAACAATATCTATAACTCTGTATGTAACCCCTTTTTCTCATGTACAGCACCATGGAATTAATGGTGCTATATAAATAATAATAAATTAATTTAAACAGCACCTGAGTTGTTTTTCTAAAAGATATTTTATTAGACACATGTATTAAAAATATACCACACAGGGTAATAGTGACAGAGAAATATACATAAGGACACAAAAACGAATGTAGTAACATGGACTTGATTGTATGTATGTGAAAAAATCCCAAGTAATGTGCTATAGAACACACAGCGGTCCAGAAATCATGTAGCAGCAAAAAGTACATATGGATATAAAGGCATCAAATAATACTACCAAAAATGGCGCTAGCAGGAGACACCCTCATAACTATGTAACAATAAAGGTACCTTCCGCACCTAATAAAACAATTCCATGGGGTGTCACCGTGTGCCCATATCAAAGAAAGTGCTGCTGCTAAAGAATCACAGTTAAATAGTAAAGAGTCAATAGTTAATTACCCATATAATCTGTGAGATGAAGAGGGACCGGACCGCTGTTCCCCGACGCACGTTTCGTGAGGGTCAACCTCACTTCCTCAAGGGGGCGTGGTCTCACAGGTCTAACTGTCCACCTTAAATGCAAGGCCGTTCCGGTCATCTGGCCGGAAACAGCCAATTGCATTGCTTGTCTTAGCGCATGCGCGGACGCTGTCCCCAGCGCCAGATACACGGACCCCGGCCCCCAACGCGCATGCCCGATACGGCGGCAGGCGCCTAGCCGCACTACACCGGGCATGAGACATGGGAATACCAGGACCGCAAAGCGCAAGAAGGGCAGGGTCGGCGCACAAGACAGAGGACAAAAGAAGGGAAAAAGGGTATTGGAAAAATGTAGTGTGAATTGGGGAATACAAAAAAGAGGATGCAATTGGTCAATAAAAATAATTGCTTGTAGAATGGATAGATAAAGCAATGTGAATAAGCACAATGATGCGTGTATAATTGGGTAAGAAAATAAATAGTAACAGAGGTGATGTGTTTGTAAGAGATATATAATACATACATAATTACATAGTAATTTCATCAAAATCAATTGTATTAAAAGATAATACATAAAAAATTATTAAAAAATAATACATGAAAAATATATCATACAACTACTTTGGACGTGCTTAGATAAATACATCAAGATAATTATCAATATTAAAGATACTGTATATAAAGTGCCATGTTGGTCATTACAAAGTGAAACAGTGCAATAAGGTGCGTAAAGTGAAAGTTAAAGACCAATTGTGAATTCCACACTGAGCTTGTGTGAAAGACCCCAAGCAGGGCCCCAATGGATGTTAGATGGTTATTCCCAAGAATTGTCATCCGCAAGATTAGTTGTCCTGGAATCTGTATTCTTTTATAATTTATCAGGTAGGATAATAAAACTAAAGTGAAAAAGAACAACGACAAGAACAAAAATTAAAAGGACATATTTAAAAAGAGACATTAAAAACTTAACAGGAGAAGGTCATATATAATGTTACTCTGAATTTAAATAGGAAAGCTCAATATCAAATGGTTATAGAAAAGAAGCGTAACCCATGGTTTCATTTAGGCCAATAGGTGTCATGGATCCAAGGGTGAAAATCCACCAGCATTCTCTCTGTGCTAAGAGGCGTTTGATGTTACCGCCCCTTACTCCACTTTGTACATGCTCTATACCTCTTACAGAGAGAGCTTTTGGATTACACTTATGGTACTGGCGAAAATGACGTGGTAGAGTTTTCAACATGGTGAAGTCAGTCTCCGTTTCCGCTGCCATTATATCCAAGACGTGCTCGCGAGTGCGAGTACCCAGTCGTCTGGAGGTCAGACCCACGTAGATCTTTGGGCAAGTGCAGGTAGCGTAATAAATTACTTGAGTTGTGTTACAAGTAATATATTGACGGATGTCAAACTGTTTCTTTCCGTCCGCAGATTGAAAATTTCTGCACCGAAGGATATTCTTGCATGCTACGCAATTCCCACAAGAGAAACAACCTCTTGTGGGGCTACCTGGAAAAAAGGCACTGCTATGGTCTATGGCGGGGACATAGTGGCTGTGCATTAGGATATCCCCCAGATTCCTGCTGCGTCTGGATGTCATAAGGGGGGCATCGCCAAGATTTTTAGCCACTATCGGATCTGATTTTAATATGTTCCAATGTTTTTGGATGCAGGTTCTCATTTCCTGCCAGTGGCTGTTATAGGTAGAAATATAACGAATTTGATTTTCTTTTTTAGTAGATTTGGCCCTAGGACGTAGTAGGTCTTCTCTAGTACATCCCCTGGCCCAATTATATCCTGCTTTTATACATCTTTTTGAGTAGCCCCTATCTAGAAACCTCTCACGTAAATCTTTGGCCTGTAGTTGAAAATTAGGTTCGGAGGAACAGATCCGCCTCATCCTGAGGAATTGGCCAACTGGGATGGCTTTAATTGTACTATAAGGATGGCTGGAATTTGCATGCAGCAATGAATTAGTTGCTGTGGGCTTTCTGTAGACATCAGTCTGTAAGAAAAGTTCCTGATCAGCAAAAATATTGATGTCTAAAAAGTTGACTGATTTTTTACTGCAACCATATGTTAGCTTGATATTGACATCATTTTGATTCAATTGCTGCATGAAATCCTGAAGTTGTGTCTCCGTTCCCTGCCAAATAATAAACAAATCATCGATATAACGTAACCAACACTGCACATGGTCCGCGCCCCGGGCGCCATCCCCACCAAAAACTCCCCGCTCCCAGTAACCTAGGAAAAGGCCGGCGAAGGATGGCGCACAGGCCGCGCCCATGGCAGTGCCGCGTATCTGTAAATAAAAAGTATCTTTGAATACAAAAAAATTTTTGGTTAAAAAACCCTGTACACATGTATTCGACATGAAGATGGTCTGGAGGCGGTCCGCTTCTTCCTGGGGACTAGCAACTGGGATGGCCAAACTTGTAATCTTATTTTAGAACTATTGGATTTCATTTTAACCAAAAATTTTTTTGTATTCAAAGATACTTTTTATTTACAGATACGCGGCACTGCCATGGGCGCGGCCTGTGCGCCATCCTTCGCCGGCCTTTTCCTAGGTTACTGGGAGCGGGGAGTTTTCGGTGGGGATGGCGCCCGGGGCGCGGACCATGTGCAGTGTTGGTTACGTTATATCGATGATTTGTTTATTATTTGGCAGGGAACGGAGACACAACTTCAGGATTTCATGCAGCAATTGAATCAAAATGATGTCAATATCAAGCTAACATATGGTTGCAGTAAAAAATCAGTCAACTTTTTAGACATCAATATTTTTGCTGATCAGGAACTTTTCTTACAGACTGATGTCTACAGAAAGCCCACAGCAACTAATTCATTGCTGCATGCAAATTCCAGCCATCCTTATAGTACAATTAAAGCCATCCCAGTTGGCCAATTCCTCAGGATGAGGCGGATCTGTTCCTCCGAACCTAATTTTCAACTACAGGCCAAAGATTTACGTGAGAGGTTTCTAGATAGGGGCTACTCAAAAAGATGTATAAAAGCAGGATATAATTGGGCCAGGGGATGTACTAGAGAAGACCTACTACGTCCTAGGGCCAAATCTACTAAAAAAGAAAATCAAATTCGTTATATTTCTACCTATAACAGCCACTGGCAGGAAATGAGAACCTGCATCCAAAAACATTGGAACATATTAAAATCAGATCCGATAGTGGCTAAAAATCTTGGCGATGCCCCCCTTATGACATCCAGACGCAGCAGGAATCTGGGGGATATCCTAATGCACAGCCACTATGTCCCCGCCATAGACCATAGCAGTGCCTTTTTTCCAGGTAGCCCCACAAGAGGTTGTTTCTCTTGTGGGAATTGCGTAGCATGCAAGAATATCCTTCGGTGCAGAAATTTTCAATCTGCGGACGGAAAGAAACAGTTTGACATCCGTCAATATATTACTTGTAACACAACTCAAGTAATTTATTACGCTACCTGCACTTGCCCAAAGATCTACGTGGGTCTGACCTCCAGACGACTGGGTACTCGCACTCGCGAGCACGTCTTGGATATAATGGCAGCGGAAACGGAGACTGACTTCACCATGTTGAAAACTCTACCACGTCATTTTCGCCAGTACCATAAGTGTAATCCAAAAGCTCTCTCTGTAAGAGGTATAGAGCATGTACAAAGTGGAGTAAGGGGCGGTAACATCAAACGCCTCTTAGCACAGAGAGAATGCTGGTGGATTTTCACCCTTGGATCCATGACACCTATTGGCCTAAATGAAACCATGGGTTACGCTTCTTTTCTATAACCATTTGATATTGAGCTTTCCTATTTAAATTCAGAGTAACATTATATATGACCTTCTCCTGTTAAGTTTTTAATGTCTCTTTTTAAATATGTCCTTTTAATTTTTGTTCTTGTCGTTGTTCTTTTTCACTTTAGTTTTATTATCCTACCTGATAAATTATAAAAGAATACAGATTCCAGGACAACTAATCTTGCGGATGACAATTCTTGGGAATAACCATCTAACATCCATTGGGGCCCTGCTTGGGGTCTTTCACACAAGCTCAGTGTGGAATTCACAATTGGTCTTTAACTTTCACTTTACGCACCTTATTGCACTGTTTCACTTTGTAATGACCAACATGGCACTTTATATACAGTATCTTTAATATTGATAATTATCTTGATGTATTTATCTAAGCACGTCCAAAGTAGTTGTATGATATATTTTTCATGTATTATTTTTTAATAATTTTTTATGTATTATCTTTTAATACAATTGATTTTGATGAAATTACTATGTAATTATGTATGTATTATATATCTCTTACAAACACATCACCTCTGTTACTATTTATTTTCTTACCCAATTATACACGCATCATTGTGCTTATTCACATTGCTTTATCTATCCATTCTACAAGCAATTATTTTTATTGACCAATTGCATCCTCTTTTTTGTATTCCCCAATTCACACTACATTTTTCCAATACCCTTTTTCCCTTCTTTTGTCCTCTGTCTTGTGCGCCGACCCTGCCCTTCTTGCGCTTTGCGGTCCTGGTATTCCCATGTCTCATGCCCGGTGTAGTGCGGCTAGGCGCCTGCCGCCGTATCGGGCATGCGCGTTGGGGGCCGGGGTCCGTGTATCTGGCGCTGGGGACAGCGTCCGCGCATGCGCTAAGACAAGCAATGCAATTGGCTGTTTCCGGCCAGATGACCGGAACGGCCTTGCATTTAAGGTGGACAGTTAGACCTGTGAGACCACGCCCCCTTGAGGAAGTGAGGTTGACCCTCACGAAACGTGCGTCGGGGAACAGCGGTCCGGTCCCTCTTCATCTCACAGATTATATGGGTAATTAACTATTGACTCTTTACTATTTAACTGTGATTCTTTAGCAGCAGCACTTTCTTTGATATGGGCACACGGTGACACCCCATGGAATTGTTTTATTAGGTGCGGAAGGTACCTTTATTGTTACATAGTTATGAGGGTGTCTCCTGCTAGCGCCATTTTTGGTAGTATTATTTGATGCCTTTATATCCATATGTACTTTTTGCTGCTACATGATTTCTGGACCGCTGTGTGTTCTATAGCACATTACTTGGGATTTTTTCACATACATACAATCAAGTCCATGTTACTACATTCGTTTTTGTGTCCTTATGTATATTTCTCTGTCACTATTACCCTGTGTGGTATATTTTTAATACATGTGTCTAATAAAATATCTTTTAGAAAAACAACTCAGGTGCTGTTTAAATTAATTTAGTTAATATTGAGTTGATAGATGTAACTTTTCTTATATCGCTGGTCTTTTCATATATTATAAATAATAATAATAATAATAATCTATCTATCTATTATCTATCTATGTATTATCTATCTATCTGTTATCTATGTATCAATCTATCTATTATCTATCCATCCATCCATCTGTCTATTATCTATCTATCTTCTATCTATTTATTATTTATCTATTATCTATCTATATATTATCTGTCTATTTATCGATTATCTATCTACTAGATGGCAGCCCGATTCTAAAGAATCGGGAGTCTAGAATCCATATATACTTTATTTATTCAAATGTAAGAATAATTTGGTGGACGGGGACCCTCGGCCTCCGATTTGGTTGGCGGGGCCCCACGGCCTCCGATTTGGTGGGTGGGGTCCCTCTGCCTCCGCTTTGGTGGGCGGGGCCGCTCGGCCTTCGATTTGGTGGGCGGGGCTCCTCGGCCTCCGATTTGGTTGGTGGGGCCCCTCGGCCTCCGATTTGGTAGGCGGGGCCCCTTATCCTCCGATTTGGTGGGCGGGGACCCTCGGCCTCCGATTTGGTGGGCGGGGACCCTCGGCCTCCGATTTGGTGGGCGGGGACCCTCGGCCTCCGATTTGGTGGGCGGGGACCCTCGGCCTCCGATTTGGTGGGCGGGGACCCTCGGCCTCCGATTTGGTGGGCGGGGACCCTCGGCCTCCGCTTTGGTGGGCGGGGCCGGGCCCCTCGGCCTCCGCTTTGGTGGGCGGGGCCGCTCGGCCTTCGATTTGTTGGGCGGGGCTCCTCGGCCTCCGATTTGGTTGGCGGGGCCCCTCGGCCTCCGATTTGGTTGGCGGGGCCCCTTATCCTCCGATTTGGTGGGCGGGGACTCTCGGCCTCCGATTTGGTGGGCGGGGACCCTCGGCCTCCGATTTGGTGGGCGGGGCCCCTCGGCCTCCGATTTTGTTGACGGGGCCCCTCGGCCTCCGATTTGGTGGGCGGGGACCCTCGGCCTCCGATTTGGTGGGCGGGGACCCTCGGCCTCCGATTTGGTGGGCGGGGACCCTCGGCCTCCGATTTGGTGGGCGGGGACCCTCGGCCTCCAATTTGGTGGGCGGGGACCCTCGGCCTCCGATTTGGTGGGCGGGGACCCTCGGCCTCCGATTTGGTGGGCGGGGCCCCTCGGCCTCCGATGTGGTGGGCGGGGCCCCTCGGCCTCCGCTTTGGTGGGCGGGGCCAGGCCCCTCGGCCTCCGCTTTGGTGGGCGGGGCCGCTCGGCCTTCGATTTGGTGGGCGGGGCCCCTCGGCCTCCGATTTGGTTGGCGAAGCCCCTCGGCCTCCGATTTGGTTGGCGGGGCCCCTCGGCCTCCGATTTGGTGGGCGGGGACCCTCGGCCTCCGATTTGGTGGGCGGGGACCCTCGGCCTCCGATTTGGTGGGCGGGGACCCTCGGCCTCCGATTTGGTGGGCGGGGCCCCTCGGCCTCCGATTTGGTGGGTGGGGCCCCTCGGCCTCCGATTTGGTGGGCGGGGCCCCTCGGCCTCCGATGTGGTGGGCGGGGAACCCCGGCCTCCGATTTGGTAGGCGGGGCCCCTCGGCCTCCGATTTGGTGGGCGGGGACCCTCGGCCTCCGATTTGGTGGGCGGGGACCCTCGGCCTCCGATTTGGTGGGCGGGGACCCTCGGCCTCCGATTTGGTGGGCGGGGACCCTCGGCCTCCGATTTGGTGGGCGGGGCCCCTCGGCCTCCGATGTGGTGGTCGGGGCCCCTCGGCCTCCGCTTTGGTGGGCGGGGCCGGGCCCCTCGGCCTCCGCTTTGGTGGGCGGGGCCGCTCGGCCTTCGATTTGGTGGGCGGGGCTCCTCGGCCTCCGATTTGGTTGGCGGGGCCCCTCGGCCTCCGATTTGGTTGGCGGGGCCCCTCGGCCTCCGATTTGGTGTGTGCTCTGCCTGGTGCCACTGTGCTCTGCCTGGGGCCCCATATGCTGCCTGGGGCCCCTGTGCTCTGCCTGGGGCCCCATATGCTGCCTGGGGACCCTGTGCTCTGCCTGGGGCCCCATATGCTGCCTGGGGCCCCTGTGCTCTGCCTGGGGCCCCTGTGCTCTGCCTGGGGCCCCATGTTCTGCCTGGGGCCCCTGTGCTCTGCCTGGGGCCACTGTGCTCTGCCTGGGGCCCCATGTTCTGCCTGGGGCCACTGTGCTCTGCCTGGGGCCCCATAAGCTGCCTGGGGCCCCTGTGCTCTGCCTGGGACCACTGTGCTCTGCCTGGGGCCCCATATGCTGCCTGGGGCCCCTGTGCTCTGCCTGGGGCCACTGTGCTCTGCCTGGGGCCCCATATGCTGCCTGGGGCCCCTGTGCTCTGCCCGGGGCCACTGTGCTCTGCCTGGGGCCCCATAGGCTGCCTGGTGCCCCTGTGCTCTGCCTGGGACCACTGTGCTCTGCCTGGGGCCCCATATGCTGCCTGGGGCCCCTGTGCTCTGCCTTGGGCCCCATATGCTGCTTGGGGCCACTGTGCTCTGCCTGGGTGTAGGACACTGGTGACGTCACTTATCTCCGGACATTAGCTCCGGACATTAGCTCCGGACATTATCTCCGGACATTAGCTCCGGACAAAGCCACGGAAGTTGGCACAAATTGCAGGAAGTAGTATTCTAGGCAATTATATATTAGATCTATCTATCTATCTATCTATCTATCTATCTATCTATCTATCTATTACCTATCTATCTATGTTTCTATCTATTATCTGCCTATTACCTATCTATCTGTCATATATAATGACAATTGGGTGATACCATTTCCGCTTTGCTAGAGGAATGTGTCTTATTCCAACAATTACCAGTCACTGCGTAGTAGTGTCAGGCTGTGCAGGAAATCACCCTATTGACAAGGTGAATTGTAAAGCCCATTTATTCATGTATTTCCAGGAGGAATAACAGAAGAATGCAATTGACATCTTTAGACAGAAGTTTTATATGTAAAGTTGCGCCAAATTTATTTATTGTCACACACTTTGATAAATTTGGCACCGAAGCCTCAGGACAAAACTCACTTCAAAAATTTATATAACAGTATGGGGGGCTCGTTTTTTTTGGGGATGGGTTGTAATTAGTGATGAGCGTATATAAAAAAAAAAAAAAAATCAAAACTTAAAAAAATATATTTTTTTATACAGTATATAGAGAATTTTCTAAAATCCATAACTTTTTTATTTTTCTATCAATAAAGCAGAATTTAGTTGTTGCGATCCTTCCTATTTATTAGTATCACTTTGGGGTACATATGACATTTTAATCACTTTTTATTGCATTTTTTAGGAAGATACGTAAACTGAAAAATGGCAGTTCCAGTGTTTTTCGATTGATTTTTTATTTTTATATTATGGCGTTTTCTAGGGGGTAATTAATTTTATGTTGACAGATTGGACTTTCATGGAGGCAGTGATACCAAATATGTTTATTTTTCTATTTTTGAATTGGGAAAATGGGAGGTGATTCAAATTTATCGATCTTATTTTTTAAAACTTTTTAAAAAAATTTGTTTTAAATTTTTCAGTTTACTATAGGCCCTTAATTATTCATTGTTTGATCACTTATGCTACAGTATATATTACAATATATCAGTATGTATCTATCTGCTTGCGGTGTCGACAGGTCCTTCATCAGGCCTCCAATTGCCGTGGCAATCATCTGCCCCCTGCGATCATGTCACTTGGGTTTGATAAGCGCCCAAATCAGCTCGCCATTGGGATTGCACCCCTTAGTTGCCTCTATCAAAGATTGACAGCGGCATCTAAGCGGTCAACTCTGGTCGCCGCTGTTAGAGGCAGGTGCAGGCTGTGTAAAACAGCAGGCACTTGATATGTTGGACGCAAGCTCAGATCTATACACCTAGCGTGGGATATACATGTGTGTTGGATTCGGTTAAACTTACACCCCCCAAAAAACTACACTTCTGTGTAATAAAATATAAGAGCTGTGTTTCTGTAAGGTGCCCGGGTCCCGTCCTTGAGGTATAACAAAAACTTATTAAGCAAGTGTCACTTCCCTTTAATAAACAAGAATCTCGTTCCCAGGACGTCGTCCTATTCACTCGCGTGGCATCGCTGCTGTAAACAAAATGGCAATTAAAAGCTGCCCGAATGTAATGGAAAACAATAGAAAAGTCAGTGTGTTTTAATAGACAAACTACAGCCTGGTCCTGGTAACAATTTATTGGGTAAATTCGAGGCGTCCATCACCCCGGAGATCGGTGACTTCTTCCATCCCCCTTGGTTGTTAGTTTGTCAGGCTCTCGGTAAATTGGCCGCACAGCCCAGAGGTGAAGACTCTTGCTCAATTTGTGGCGTGACATGTCTCATCTGGTTCCCTTTATTGTTAAGTGATCCTGGCAATGATATGCATTGAAATTAATTACTGCGCCTAGTAGCAATACAGCCTGCCCAGGCCACTGATAATAGATCCGTTTACCGGAGTTGTTAAGGAGGACAGCGCTGTCACTTTGTATTCACGGAGATTCCTGCGGAATCGTAGCCGGTACAAGCCTTAAGGACGAGACGCATTCTGCAGATTGTGCTGAAATTGTCACTTTATCATAGGAAACTTGAAAATGACTAACACAATAAAATGTGAGCTTACCTCTGTGCTAGCACGCCCGAATGATACGGTCTACAACGGGATGGCACAATTTTACCTACTCAAACTTCCATGCCTTTAACTTGCCCATTGATTTTCTAGATAATGAAAGCCGCACAATAGGGAGACTGGAGATAAGGGACTAAGGGCCACAATTGTCTAACTCAGTGGAGAAAAGTAATTGGCCCCCACATGTCCACAAGACGATTTGTCCAGCTCCAGTCTATAAAATGCAGCCCCATGTGTCATGCCGCCTAATACTTACCTCTCCGGCCGGCGCAATCCCGACGCTGTTCCTCGCTCTCCTCCGTCCGGGTTCACTGGCGCTTGTCGCTTAGATGCGCTCCTTTCACCGCTGGGGGTTCTGGGAGTTCGTGAACCTGTGGCTCCGCCCAATATGGCGGCACCCATTGGGTATTTCTTCCCTGCGTCTACTATGGTAAGACTCCTTTGTATCTATTGTTGTCGCTGGCTTTCTTGCTAGCGCTTCTTTAGGTTCTTCTGGCTCCTTGTCTCTGTTTCCTTCACTGTGTCTCTGCCTTATTCCATTCTTCCATCCATGTGTCTCTGCCATTCCGGTCAGCCCTGTCTTCTCTGCTGTTCCTGCCTGCCCTGTGTCACTGCCATTACTGACTGCCCTGTGTCACTGCCATTCCTGCCTGCCTTGTGTCTCTGCCATTTCTGTCTGCCCTGTGTCTCTGCTGGCTCTGCCACCTCGATGGTCCTGTCTTTACCTCATCCTCTCTTCTCCTTTGGCTTAGCCCTTAGTCGCCTCTTTGGTTCCAGCGTTTGTGGTTTCATCCTCCTTGGGCCTGTTCCAAACACTCCCTGTACAGGGGGTGGCTTCATCTGGTCCGCTCGTCCTCGGAGGCTCTGAAGCCACGACCCAGAGGGTCCACTTCTCGAGTTTTCTCCCCCAAATCCTGATAGTATACAAAGGCCATGGATCCCACTGGAGCTTCGGCTGCCCAGAAACAACTTGTTTTCTTGCGAGAGAATTAGACCCGGATGATGTCATTTATGAAATTTATGGACTCTCGTCTCTCTGCTCTTCAGTCCTCAGATCCGGGGAATGCCTCTCAGCTGGCCAGTTTGCAACAAAAACTGGCTCAGTAGCGGGATACTCAGTCTCATATCCTAGGTTACATAGCATCTGTCGTCAGCCGTCTACTTTCTTTACAGTCAGCCTTGTCTGTTCCTACTCCAGTTTCGACTCCTCATCCACCTCCCCATCTGGCCAAGCCTCCTCGATTTAATGGAGATCCCAAATTATGTCGGGGCTTTCTAAATCAATGCCGTCTCCATTTTGAGCTTCTCCCTCTGCAATACCCTACTGACCGGGCCAGTATTATTTTGCATTTGGAAGGTGACGCCTTGGCATGGGTAAATCCTCTTTGGGAGCATGATGACCCTGTGGTCACTCAGTTGACTTATTTTTTTGGAGTATTCGATGAACTGGGTCGCCTGGCCTCTACTACTGAGTCTTTGTTCAATTTACAGCAGGGCTCCTTAACTGTGGGCAATACGCTATCCAGTTTCGGACCTTATCTTCTGATTTAGGTTGGAATAATGAAGCGTTAGTAGGGGCTTTCTGGCGGGGGCTATCCGGTCGTATTAAGGATGAATTGGTTGGTCGAGATACTCCAACTACTTTAGAGAATTTAATTGCTTTGGCCACTCGTATAAACCTTCGTTTTCAGGAGCGAGCTCGTGAGAGAAGATTTTCTCGTCCCCCAGCGTCTTCTCGTAGACCTCCCAGTCTCAGGGTCTCTGCTTCTGTATCAGCCCAAGAGCCGATGCAAGTTGATCGCCTTAAACTTTCTGAACAACGTCGCAAGGAGAGACGCACCCAGGGTCTCTGTTTTTACTGTGGAAGCTCCTCCCATCTTTTCTGAGCCTGTCCAGATCGTCCGGAAAACTCCTCCACCTAGGACAGGTAAGAGAGGCCTCCCTAGGTGCATGTGAAACCTCTCTACCTCTCACTCTGTCTGTCTTGTTGCATGTGTATGATAAACGTTTTTCTTTAGAGGCCTATGTAGACTCGGGCGCTGCAGGAAATTTTATTAGGTTAGAAGAGGTTATTAAATTTTCTGTTCCTGTTAGGACTTTAGAAAATCCCCTCTTTCTCTCTTCTGTCGACGGAAAGCCCATGCAAGAGACCATAACCCAAGTTACGCAGTTGGTAGAGCTTCAGGTAGGGGCTCTTCATAGGGAGAGAATTAAGTTTTTTGTTTTAGCCAATATCTTCCATCCTATTCTTCTTGGTCTTCCGTGGTTGCGGATCCACGAACCCTTCTTAGATTGGCATAAGGGTGATATTTTACATTGGGGAGATTCCTGTCAGACTCGTTGTCTGCTGCCGGTGCGTCCTGTTGGTGTTCCCTGTTCCCTATCTATTCCTTCTGGGTTGCCCTCTGTTTATTGCTCCTACGTGGATGTTTTTGACAAGAAGGAGGCTGAGAGTCTTCCACCCCATCGTCCCTACGACTGCCCAATAGACCTCGTACCTGGTACCACTCCACCTAGAGGAAGAATCTATCCTTTCTCTCTTGCAGAGACTCAAGCCATTTCGGAGTATGTTCAGGAGAATCTCGCCAGAGGCTTCATTCGAAAATCTTCATCTCCTGCCGGAGCGGGTTTCTTTTTCGTAAAGAAGAAAGATGGTACTCTTTGTCCATGTATTGACTACAGAGGGCTTAACAACATTACTGTGAAGAATAAATATCCTTTGCCTCTCATTCCAGAACTCTTTGCCTGAGGGGAGCGCAAATTTTTACCAAGCTTGACCTTCGAGGAGCCTATAATTTAGTCCGTATCCGCGCAGGAGACAAGTGGAAGACTGCATTCAACACCCGTGACGGTCACTATGAGTATTTGGTTATGCAATTTGGCCTTTGTAATGCTCCTGCTGTATTCCAAGAATTCGTTAATGATATCTTTCGATATTGTCTCTATTCCAGTGTCGTAGTCTACTTAGAAGACATCCTCGTCTTCTCTCCAGATTTATCTACTCACCGACGAGTCGTTCGTCGAGTCTTACTACGTTTAAGGGAGAATCATCTCTTTGCAAAGATTGAGAAATGTGTCTTTGAACAGTCTTCCGTACCCTTCCTGGGTTATGTTGTCTCTAAGGATGGCCTGAAGATGGATCCTGAGAAGGTGTCTGCCATTTTAAATTGGCCACGTCCTCTTGGAGTGAAGGCTATAGAGCGATTTCTTGGCTTTGCCAATTATTATAGGCAATTTATCCCTCATTTTTCCTCCTTGACTAAACCAATTTCAGCTCTTGTTCGTAAGGGGGTCGACCAGCAGCATAGCTACTGGGGGGGCAGAGGGTGCAGCCCACCCGGAGCTACGCTACTGTAACTGTATTGGCGCGTGCAGCCAACTGCTCTGCCGCTATGGGGCCCCTGAGCAGGCAGGGGGGCCCGGTGCCAGCAGTGGGCCCCCCCGCCGTCATCGGAAGATCAGCTGTACCAGCATTAAGCCGATACAGCTAACCGCAATGATGGGAGAAGGAGCGCACGTCAGTGTCGGCGCCCGCTGTCAGGAGATCAGCCGGAGCAGCGCAGTAACCAGGAAGAAGAGAGGTGAGTATTTATTTATTTATTTTTTAATGGGTGCTGCTGCCTTATTACAGGGTCTGCCTATGGGGGGGCTGCCTTATTACAGGGTCTGCCTATAGGGGTGCTGCCTTAGTACAGGGTCTGCCTATAGGGGTGCTGCCTTATTACAGGGTCTGCCTATGGGGGGCTGCCTTATTACAGGGTCTGACTGTGGGGGCTGCCTTTTTACAGGGCCTGACTATAGGGGTGCTGCCTTATTACGCCTCATTACAGGGTCTGCCTATAGTGGTGCTGCCTTATTACAGGGTCTGACTATCGGGGGGCTGCTTTATTACAGGGTCTGACTGTGGGGGCTGCCTTATTACAGGGTCTTACTATGGGGGTGCTGCCTTATTACAGGGGCTGCCTTATTACAGGGTCTGAGTATGGGGGTACTGCCTTATTACAAGGTCTGACTATGGGGTGCTGCCTTATTACAGGGGCTGCCTTTTTACAGGGTCTGACTATGGGGGTGCTGCCTTATTACAAGGTCTGACAATGGGGGTGCTGCCTTATTACAGGGTCTTACTAAGGGGGCTGCCTTATTACAGGGTCTGATTATGGGGGCTGCCTTATTACAGGGTCTGACAATGGGGGCTGCCTTATTACAGGGTCTGACTATAGGGGTGCTGCCTCATTACAGGGGCTGCCTTATTACAGGGTCTGAGTATGGGGGTGCTGCCTTATTACAAGGTCTGACTATGGGGTGCTGCCTTATTACAGGGGCTGCCTTTTTACAGGGTCTGACTATGGGGGTGCTGCCTTATTACAAGGTCTGACAATGGGGGTGCTGCCTTATTACAGGATCTTACTAAGGGGGCTGCCTTATTACAGGGTCTGATTATGGGGGCTGCCTTATTACAGGGTCTGATTATGGGGGCTGCCTTATTACAGGGTCTGACAATGGGGGCTGCCTTATTACAGGATCTGACTATGGGGGCTGCCTTATTACAGGGTCTGCCGCCTTATTACAGGGTCTGCCTATAGGGGTGCTGCCTTATTACAGAGTCTGACTATGGGGGTGCTGCCTTATTACAGGGTCTGCTGCCTTATTACAGGGTCTGCCTATGGGGGTACTGCCTTATTACAGGGTCTGCCTATTTGGGGGTGCTGCCTTATTACAGTGTCTGCCTATGGGGGCTGCCGTATGCTATAGAGTCTGCCTATGGGGAGTGCATTATACTATATTGTGGACTATTTGGTGCATTATGCTACTGTATATGGAGGCTATCTAGGGGGCCATAATACAGTGTGGAGATTACAGTGTGGGGGTCATTATACATTGTTGGAGCTACCAAACAGTTTCGGGGCTACTAAGGAGTCAGTATACTGTGTAGGTGGTACTAAACAGTGAGGGGGCATTATACTGTGTATAGAGGAGCTGTACAGGGGGCAGACTCGGGATATTATTAAATGTAAAGTGGGCACTTATTGTTATAGGGGATCTCAGGTTACTGTGAACATCAAAGGGGCACACATGGCAATATTACTTTCTAGGGGGAAAAATGTGGGCACTGTTTTCTAGGGCACTTGCACCCGGCATTACTATATTCTAGAGGGTTGCTTTAGAATTTAGAGGGCACAGAGAATCACACAGCAGGTGCAGTAATAGGGACACATATGGCAGCAGCGGCCCAGTATTGGGGCATCAGGGGCAGTAATAAGGACACATACGGCAGCAGCGGCTCAGTATTGGGGTATCAAGTGTAGTAATAGGGACACATACGGCAGCAGTGGCTCAGTATTGGGGTATCAGGTGCAGTAATAGGGACACATACGGCAGCAGCGGCTCAGTATTGGGGTATCAGGGGCAGTAATAGGGACACATACGGCAGCAGCGGCTCAGTATTGGGGCATCAGGTGCAGTAATAGGGACACATACGGCAGCAGTGGCTCAGTATTGGGGTATCAGGTGCAGTAATAGGGACTCATATGGCATTCTTGAAGTAGATGTGTCCTCTATTGGAGCTGGAGCGGTTCTTTTACAGAGATCTAACTCTGGTCGTTTAGTCTCTTGTGTTTTTTTCTCTAAAGCATTCTCTCCATCTGAACGTAATTATTCCATTGGAGACAAGGAACTGTTGGCCATTAAATTGGCCTTGGAGGAGTGGCGGTACCTTCTTAAAGGGGCCGTTCATCCTTTCATCATTTTTACGGATCACAAAAATCTGGCCTATGTTCAGTCCGCCCAAAGGCTGAATCCTCGGCAAGCCAGATGGTCCTTGTCCTTTGGACGTTTTGACTTCGAGCTGCATTTTCACCCTGGTAACAAAAACATCAAGGCCGACGCTCTATCTAGGTCTTTTCAACCACTGGATGAAGAGGAGAGACCAGCGCATATTGTTGACCCTGCTAAGATAATTTCCGTAGCTCCATTGAACGTGATCACTCCTCCACCGAGAAAGACCTTTGTGTCAAATCGTGACAAGATGAAAGTCTTATGTTGGGGTCATTCCTCCCGGTTTGCCGGACTCGTTGGGGGCAAGAAGACCCTTTCCCTGATTTCTCACCATTATTGGTGGCCATCACTTCGCCAAGATGTCCTGGATTTTATTGCTTCCTGTTCTTCTTGTGCCAGAAACAAAGTTCCTCGGCAGCTACTTTCGGGATTCCTGCATCCGCTTCCTGCGCCTTCTGTTCCCTGGAGTCATATTGCAATGGACTGTGTCACCGATTTGCCGCGCTCCTCAAATAGCAACGTTATTTTGGTGGTTGTGGATAGATTTTCCAAGATGGTCCACTTCATCTCCTTACCTGGTTTGCCTTCCGCTCCTGACTTGGCGTAGATCTTTCTACATCAAGTCGACTTCACGGATTCCCTCAGCATATTGTGTCCGACCGAGGAGTCCAATTTACCTCCCGTTTCTGGAGAGCCCTTTGCGGATTAATGAAAGTATCGCTGGATTTCTCCTCCGCATATCATCCTCAGTCCAACGGTCAAGTTGAGCATGTAAATCAAGTTCTCACGTCTTTTCACCAATGCTCACCAAAATCACTGGGATTCTCTTCTTTCATGGGCAGAATTTGCCTACAATAATCACTCTAGTGAATCCTCGTCTAAGGCTCCTTTTTTTGTAGTTTTTGGGCAACATCCCATCATTCCTCTCCCTGTAGTCCCCACCTCGGGTGTACTGGCGGCAGATTCCTTGTCCTTGGAATTTTCTAATATTTGGCAGGAGGCTAAAGGAGCACTTGAGAAGGCTAGTAGCAGAATGAAAAATTACGCTGACAAGAAGCGTTTAGATGCTCCTCCGTATCATTCTGGCGATAAAGTCTGGCTATCCTCACGCTACATCAGACTTAAGATTCCCTCTCAAAAGTTTGGTCCACGTTATATTGGTCCCTTTGAGATTTCTAGTCATATCAATGACGTAGCCTACAAGTTGAAGTTACCTGCTTCGTTGGGCATTCCCAATGCTTTTCATGTGTCACTCCTCAAACCTGCAATTTTTAATCATTTTCATTCTGCTCCGACTCACTTTCCCCAACCCAGTACTTCTGATTGTTCTTTTGAAGCTAAGGCTATTCTCGCCAGAAAATCTGTTAGGGGAAGGACTTTTTATTTAATTGATTGGAAAGGTTTCGGTCCTGAGGAGATATCTTGGGAACCCCTAGAGATCAATGCTCCTCTTATCTTGAGGAGGTTCCTTTCCAGTATTAAGGAGATGGGGAGTAAGAGAGGGGGTACTGTCACGCCGCCTAATACTTACCTCTCTGGCTGGCGCGATCCCGACGCTGCTTCTCGCTCTCCTCCGTCCGGGTTCACAGGCGCTCATCGCTTCAGCGGGCCACACATGCGCAGATGCGCTCCTTTCACCGCCAATATGGCGGCGCTCATCAGGTATTTCTTCCCTGCGTCTACTCTGGTATGACGCCTTTGTATCTATTGTTGTCGCTGGCTTTCTTGCTGGCGCTTCTTTAGGTTCTTCTGGCTCCTTATGTCTGTTTTCTTCGCTGTGACTCTGCCTTATTCCATTCTTATTGTCTCTGCCATTCTTTTCAGCTCCGTGTTCCCTGTCATTCCTGCCAGCCTTGTGTCTCTGCCATTCCGGTCAGCCCTGTGTTCTCTGCCTTTCCTGCCTGCCCTGTGTCACTGCCATTCCTGCCTGCCCTGTGTCACTGCCATTCCGGTCAGTCCTGTGTCTCTGCCGTTCCTGTCTGCCCTGTGTGTCTGCTGTCTCTGCCACCTCGGTGGTCCTGTCTTTACCTCGTCCTCTCTTCTCCTTTGGCTTAGCCCTTTGTCATCCCTTTGGCTCCCCCAGTTGCGGTTTCATCCTCCTTGGGCCTGTTCCAAATACTCCCTGTACAGGGGGTGGCTTCATTTGGTCCGCTCGTCCTCGGAGACTCTGAAGCCACGGCCCAGAGGGTCCACTTCTCGGGTTTTCTCCCCCAAATCCTGATACCGTGCCATACAGTCTTCCTTTACTTCTGGTATTAACATCAGCACAAACACTACACCCTTGCCGGGAGCTTCATGGCCGAACAGCCTTACATCACCAAGCACAATGGCGAGCGCCAGATGGAGTGGTGTAAAACCACCACTACTGGACTCTGGAGGAAACGTGTTCTGGGTCTCCACCTTTTTTGGGAATAGTTTGGGGAAGACCCTTTTCTGTTCCCCACGACTGTGCCCAATGCACAAGGTCCATACAAACATGGGAGGGAAGAACAGAGCCCGGACCTCAGCCCCATCCAACACATATAATGGAGATTGCGATCCTGGCCTCCACCCAACATCAGAGTCTTGACCTCACTAATGTTCTTCTGGATGAAGGGGCAGACATTTCCACAGATATCTCCAAAATCATGTAAAAATCCTCCCAAGAAGAGCGGGAGCCTTTATATCTGCAGAGGGGAAGACTCCATAATAATGTCTATGGATGCAGGATGGGAGGTCAGAAAAGCTCCTGGACGGGAACGTGGAGTAAGTAGTAGTTCAGAGTCAGGGTCAGGATCTGGATAATAAACCGTACTTTTCAACTCTACTGAAAAGTCTCAGACTCTAGGAAGAATGTGCAAAACTTTCAGGTCCTTCTCGTCTCCCCAAACCTTCAGGAAGAAAGCTCTTTTGGAAGGTTTTGTTTGTGAAGAAGAAATTAGCTCTTCTCTAGATGAAAGATGATCGTCCCTATAGTACCAGCTATAAAATGATAGAACTGCCTAAAACTATTATCAATAACCACCCATAAATATAAGTTGTGTAGTGACTTGCCAATGTAGAGCAAGAGTGTCCATACCATCGAATCACAGAGCAACAATGAAGCCTTGTTGGACTCAATCCTTGTTGGTCTCACACCCTTTGCTCATGAGTGCTAAGAAAATTTACAGACCTCCCCCCTCTGAAGAAAAAAAGAGATATGATTGCACTATGATGTAATAGTGTTACAATTAGAAGTGAGTGAATCATTTGAAAAACCAATTTCCTAAAAATTTGATTTGCAGTGAATTGATTCACCACACATTTCAAGTATGTAAAAGCCTCCAATTACCCTGAATGTATGAGTGTAACACTCTGAGGTCTCCTAGGACTGTATTGAACACAAACACAGCCTTAGTAATGTCATAGTGACCTGAGCATCAATGCCTGTTTATCACTGCTCTGCTGTCACACACTATCTGTCACGGGTGTGTCAGGATCTGCAGACAGTCGCACTGCATCTAGCTGCAGAAGTTCTCAGTGGTTGGCTTTGCAGATGCAGACTACTTCCTAGTTCTTCTGACTTTAGGACCCAGTGGCAACATCTCCCGGCTCCAGTTGACATACCTGGACCGCAATGTTTATAGACTCCCAGCCTGCTGCTGGGAGTTGCCGGTGATATTTCTTTTTCCAGTTCTCTGTTGCGGCTTGGAGCTAACGCAGTCAGCTATGTTCCTCCTAGCTGTTGCTGGAGGACGTCTGTATTTCTCTTTGAGTCTACTCAAACTAAGTGTTCCCCCTTGTTTGTGTATCTCATCTGTCTTTAGTGGTAGTGGGGATTGACTAGCACACATCCTGTCCTTTCTGGTGCAGGGCTTATCGCCAGGGTCAGGCTGGGATTAGGTATCCTGGGTCTCCACTCCCCCTTCCCTAGTGTTTGGTTCCCTTTCCCTCATCCCATCATGTTGCACTTAGTCTCTCTTCACTGTGCGTGACATCTGTAATGTTTATTCAGTTATTGTTTCATGACTTTATTATCCTATCTCTACAGCTGAGCAGGGAGTTGTGACATGTTCTCACTATCCATATTTACTACAAAGTGGCTGCTGCATTCCCTGCCTTGGCTTTTATACAGACTGATAGTTTGTCCATTTAACTGTGCTATACCATGTAATGTAATAGCTGCATGACACCATTTGACTCCTGCACACCCACACCTGCGGTTATGTGAGTCTACTCTGGTTGATGTAATCTTTTCCTATGTGAAAATGGTGATGAGCTGTTTTTTTTTGTTATTTGCAGGAATCGAATGTTAAATTGTTCACAATTCCCAAGTCCCTTAAATTTTAACATGAATTTGATTCACATCATATCGATTCGCTCATCTTTTTTAAAATACCTATTAGGCTGTAGGAATTGGAGAAAGATATTCGTGGAAGAGTAACGAAAAAGCTGCAAATTTCACACACACAAAAGTTTTGGTGCCTGCAGCCACCACTAGGGGGAGCTTACTGCATGCTGTTCTAGTATTGATTTCAATGCATTACCAGTGTGCATTGAGCTCCCCCTAGTGGTGACTTTAGGTAACCAGAATTTTATCTTACAAGTCTTTATCAATGTGAAGGGATTTGGAGCTCTGTATCAGTGCCGAGTGCCGACTTCTATAAAGATATATTAGCAAAATATCCAATGTAATTTGATTTATTCAATTAATCTGCTTTATAAGTTTGGATGTTATCAATATGATGTAAATACATATCAGGGTGTTTCCTAATAATAGATCACATTAGTAATATTAATGTACAGACTTTCCAGACATTCTCGTTCTATGACGACCTTGGAGGGAAGCAGTAATAACATGAACACAGGCATCGTGTGCATAATTTATGTGGTGACCACTCAGAGATAATAGATCACAATGACTCGGGATTGCAGGTTCCTTCAATCTGGAGGTCTCATAAGTCAGAGACATCGCTAATAAGGATTGGGTCCCCCCCATATAGAGGGGATAGAGAGAGTGGAGGGACACAGATGGGCTGCAGTATCCAAAACATGATCAAAATTATGGTGGCCCAGGGGCAATAGAACAATTATGTATAAATATATGAATACATTAATCTTTAGCAAGCTGATTTATATTCTTACTATAATGAGGATCGTGCTTTATGTCAAGATGTAGGAAGATGCCTATACTAAACCAATATAATAGGGATTATTTACTGTAAGAGCACTGATACTGTGGAGCAAAGGACATTGTTATGGTGAATTTACCAAAAGAGTTCAAATCCCATGGTGGAGTACAGAAGCCAAAGTGGAGTAAAGTGTCCATGAGGAACTACCATGCCAATAGAGGAGTACAGTGCCCATAGAGGAGTACAGTGCCCATAGAGGAGTACAGCGCCTATAGAGGAGTACAGTGCCCATAGAGCAGTACAGTACCCAGAGAGCAGTACAGTGCCCATAGAAGAGTACAGTGCCCATAGAGGAGTACAGTACCCATAGAGAAGTACAGTGCCTATAGAGGAGTACAGTGCCCATAGAGCAGTACAGTACCCAGAGAGCAGTACAGTGCCCATAGAGGAGTACAGTGCCCATAGACGAGTACAGTATCCATAGAGGAGTACAGTATCCATAGAGGAGTACAGTAACCACAGAGGAGTACAGTGCCCATAGAGTTCTACAGTACCCATAGAGGAGTACAGTACCCATAGAGGAGTACAGCACCTATAGAGGAGTACAGCACCTATAGAGTAATACAGTGCCCATAGAGGAGTACAGTACCCATAGAGGAGTACAGTACCCACAGAGGACTACAGTGCCCACAGAGGAGTACAGTGCCCATAGAGGAGTACAGGGTTCATAAAGGAGTACAGTGCCCATAGAGGAGTACAGTACCCATAGATGAGTACAGTGCCCATAGAGGAGTACAGTGCCCATAGAGGAGTACAGTGCCCATACAGGCGTACAGTGCCCATAGAGGAGTACAGTGCCCATAGAGGAGTACAGTATCCATAGAGGAGTACAATACCCATAGAGTACAGTATCCATAGAGGAGTACAGTACCCACAGAGGAGTACAGTGCCAATAGAGGAGTACAGTGCCGATAGCCTAGCTATTTAATGCCGTGATATAAACTGTTTTCTATTATACTTTAATAAAAAAAATCCCTATACTTCTTAACTACACTATCTAACTACTTTTCTTTTTGTTTTTATTACAACTTCCTGTTTGATGATGCTTTGTTTGAAAATCCCAGTGCATGCTGGGATACCAAAATAAAGTGTAATCAGGGGCAGAGGCTGTAGTCACTGTGACAGTCTCTGCCTCCCAATTAAATGAAACATCATCAGTGACCTTCATTTCAGGGGATGGGCAAGACCTTGCTCTGTCACTGTGTGATATGCACAATGACAGTGCACTCTTTTGCCATCTCAAATCAATAATAACGAACCGTCAACAGAGCGAACTGTCAGTGCGTGTTATAAGGCAATTACCCAGCTTGCATTGATGTCACTTGTGGGGGCGGCACTGGTCTCTGCACAACAGGTATTGTTACAATGTGCACTGATACTGCGCTCTGTTGCCAGCTTGTTACTAATGATCTGAGCCAGCGACAGAACGCACTGTCATTGTGCACATCAGAAAGTGACAGAGCACACATTCCGCCAGCCCCTGAAATGGAGGTCACTGATGAAGCTACGTTTCAGGAAGGGGACAGGGGTAGCGGCAGTGTCTGCAGCCTCTGCCCCCTGATAAAGCTTTGTTTGAGTAACCCAGCATGCACTGGGATTCTCTAACAAAGTGCCATAAAAAAGGAAGTTGAAAAAAAAGAAAAGAAATTAGATAGCGTAGTTAGGGAAGGATAGAGCATTTTTAATTAAAGTATATTAGAAAACACATTAGATTATAGCATTAAAGAGATTTAAGATACAAAGTAATTTGCATTTAGGACCACCCCTTCAAGGGTTAAAGGGTTTTCTACTTTGGACAATCCCTATTTGATAGAAGGGTTCATTTGAGAATAGGCTGATTACAAAGTGTCCCCCTGCTGTGATCGCATGTGATCAGTTATAATTTATGAGAAAACCACTTAGCAGAGCAGTACAAAAATAAAATGTTTGCTCTTTACAGCTGCCACTAGGGGGAGCCCAGGAGCTTACTGTGACCTGTTTGATAAGTTCAGTAAATAAACAGTATGCAGCAAGCTCCCCCTAGTGGAGGCAGACAGAATTGTATATAGCTGGCTATGGCCAAGAAGGGTATTTTGGAACTCGTGTATCAGAGAAATAACATTTCATCCTTTATAAAGATGCATTAAGGAGTCAGTTATCAGAGCTTTTTGGAACTTTTTGCATTATTTTCAATGGTGACCTTCGGCCTTTAAATGACCAGTGATAAGCTACATGCAAGGCTATCGGCAACCATTTTTTAGTCTGTGTAGACTGGCCAACTGAACTTTTATGTTCGTATGTTCGCACAATGATTGTCAAAAAAACGATCACTCTGTGTACATAGAATATCATTGTTCTCGGCAGCACATAGTGACTGTTCACACAGGACGAAGTGCTGCCGAGAACGTTAATTTTAATGCAAGCTTAAAAATAATCTCACTCCATGAACAAACCTTTTGCTCATTCATTGCGTGATTGACAGCCCGTTAAGACTGCACAATTAGTGGGAAACAAGCGTTCCTAAGAACAGTCAGTTATCCAGAATGACCAATCTAAATGCACCCTTTGCTTTGAGAAGTTCCCTATATAAAAAAGGTCATCCGATAAAGCCCTAAGTATGCAATAGCCCCTATTAAACTGTTGGAAAAAAGTCAATATTGGTTTAATGGAATTTTTGTGATGTAATTTTTTCAACTTTCATAGAATTTTTATTTATTTATTTAAATTGTTACATTGTATTTTTGTTATTACATTGGATTTGTCTAAATATATTTTTGTTACATTGTATTTTGTTACATTGTATTGCTTTGCTTCAATTTTTGCTACATTGATATGTTCCATTATTATGGTTTTTGTTACATTGTTTTTTTGTTACATTGTATTGCTTTGCTTCAATTTTTTGTTACATTGGTATTTTCCATTGTTTATTTTTTTGTTACATAGTATTTTTTGCTGATTTATTTTTTTCCCTATTCTTGGGATAAGACCTAACTAATCATCACTATTTTTTATGGCAATTTGACAGCCAGGGCATCTCGCTCCTTCGTTTACCTCTTCGGCCCCCATGTTTGCACCGGCCTCCCCAGGAATGTCCATCAGAGCTTTGCGCCTACACGATTCAATTAACCTTCCAGTTGGTTTTGGAAGCTTGTACTATGGGAGAAGCTTTCATTAATTGCAAGTCTGACACAGACAATTAAGCTTGATCAAATGAAGAGGGCATAAGGGACACGATTACCATACTGTACTAAAGACTACATAGCGTGTAAAAGTTGTTTAATTTATGTGAAGTAACACGCTGAAAAAAAAAAAAAAACTCTCACGCCGGGAACATTAGACGTAGCAAAAAGTCTCATTTCAGGACTCTGGATGTTCGTCTTATTGTTTCGCCTCTTGTTTAATACGCCTGCTGTAACCGCGCCGTCATGCCACTTTATCCATTCATTCATCAATGTACATAGCCAAATGTAAGCAAAGGAAAGCGAATCCAAAACGTATCACACGGCTCCGGATACATGGGAAAGAGTTCACTTTCTTCCAGCATCTGTTCGGGGACCGGCGTGTTCATTAGCAAATCCCATCGTATGTATAGAAATATACTTTTATGTATTTTATGGCACCCTTTATTGCAAAGTGCTTTTCAGAATTTATCATTTAAACGGCGCAGGAAATTCAAGAAAATGTATGGCCGTAAACGGAAGGATTGTAACAAAGGATACATCGGGAATAGGTTTAACCATTACCCTTCCACTGCCTGTGGCCAAAAACAAATGTCAGGTGCCAGGTACATGTTAAAGGGGTGGTCCGAAACTATCATTTATTTTAGCATTAAATCTCTAATATAACAATCAAATATCTTTTCTAATATATTTTAATTAAAAAGTCCGTGTTATTCTCTCACTACTCTAACTGCTTTATTTTTATTCTTTCACTACTTCCTGTATGATGCTGGGATACTCAAACGAGGCATCATCAGTGAGCAGAGGCAGCGGTCACTGCCGCAGCCTCTGCCGCTTCCTGAAACTAAGCTGGACTAGTCTGTTTTACTGAGCATGCTTTGGCTGTCAATTCTGACGTATGCTCAGTAGGATCTTGTCACTGGGCAATATGCACAGTGACAGTGCGCTCGCTCACTGGCTCCAAAGAGAAGTGATCAGCTGGCAAGAGAGTGCACTGTCAGTGTGCGTTGTAAGGAGAGAACAAGCCAGCTGGAAGCAGCGCTGCCCCTACAAGTGATGCATCTGTTCGCTCATTCTCTCTTTACAATGCACACTGACCGTTCACTCTCTTGTTATCTCGTCACTTCTCAACAGTCGGCGAGCGAGCACACTGTCAATGTGCATTGTAAGAAGAGAACAAGCAAGCAGAGACCAGCGCTGCCCCTACAAGTGATGTCTGTGCTTGCTCATTCTCTTTTTATAAAGCACACTGACCGTGCACCCTCTTGCTACCTCATCACTTCTGATAGTTTGCTGGTATGCTGCATGTTTTTCGTCAACAACAAGTGGAAAAACACTGCCATATATTCTCTCATGCAAGAGAATCGAGCTGATTATGCTAATGACACTCAGCTCAAATTCTGTCAGAGTTTGATCAGAGTGTCATCTTACTGTGCAGGGCCAGTTTTAGAAATATTTTGGCTGTATTTACATGTGCTGAGTTCAGGCCGTCAATCGAACGTGATCAGCAATATTGAAGCCATTCAACACTTGTTTCCCAGCATTTTTACATCGGTTGAGGAAGAATGATGGGAACAGAATGATCACTTATAGATCAATCTGTCCCCATACTTAATGCACACCTCAAAGTCCTCCATGTAGTATAATGAATGCCCCATAGTCCTCCTCATAGTATAATGTGCCCCATATTCCTCCATGTAAGTTTAATACACCTCACCTAGTCCTCCAAATAGTATAATGCACACTCCATAGTCCTCAATATAGTGTAATGCACTGCCCATAGTCCTCCATATAGTATAATGCACTCCCCATAGTCCCCCATATAGAAAAATACACTTCCCATAGTCCTCAATATAGTATAATGCATACCATAGCCCTCCATTTAGTATAATGCACCCAATAGTCTTCCATATAGTATAATGCATTCCGTAGTCCTCCATATTGTATAATGCACTCCTCATTATATATTTTACCCCATAGTCCTTCATATGGTATAATGCATTCCTCATAGTTCTCCATACAGTATAATGCATACCCCATAGTTCACCATACAGTATAATGCATTCCCCATAGTCCTCCATACCTTATAATGAATTTCCCACAGTCCTCCATACAGTATAGTGCAGCCCATATAGTGTAATGAACTCCCAGTAGTCCTCAATAGAGTATAATGCAGCCATCATATAGTACACAGAATATAATGCAGCTCCCATATAGTACACCGAGTATAATGCAACTCCCATATAGTACACAGAGTATAATGCAGGCCCCATAGTTCTTGATAGAGCATAGTGCAGCCCCCATAGAGTATAGCGCAGCCCCCCATTGAGTATAATGCAGCCCCCCTACAATATAATGCAGCCTCAAATAGTATTATGCAGCCCCATGTAGTATAATACAGCCCCATATTACTCCAGTATTATGGCCTTAGGCAACTGCCTAGCTTGCCTGCTCCTAACACCGGCCCTGTTACTATGATCTGATTCTCTCGCATGAGAGAATTGCAGCACAGGTGCGAAGAAGACAGAGAACTTATCTTTTCCATTGTCTCTGTGAGCGTACTTGGATAGCATCCGAGTGCAGCCCACTGATTTCCAGGCACCAACGGACTTGTATAGGTGCGCGTGATCCGATCAACGGATGCACCCATAGTAGGCTGCGATTGTTTTCTCATGCCGAATCAGCATTAAAAAGAAAATAGCAGATCTGCTCTGCTCCATAGTATATTATTGGGCCAAGTGCTATCCGATAAAACATCAGAAGGCACTCGGCCATGTTATACACTAATGTGAACCAAAATTTTTATATGAGGGACTAGGTGAAAACCAACATGCTAGATTTCTATGATGTGCATGTCTGGATGTTGAGAATGTAGCTGATGAGATTTATCTGGACTTTGCAAAGGCATTTGATACTGAACCACCTTTCAGCCTTATATTGAAGCTCCAGAAGCAAGGACTGGGGGAAACTATATGCATATCTATGGGTAAAAAAACTCGTTAAGGGACAGGAAACAAAGAGATGTTGTAAATGATACATTCTCTAAATGGAATAAAGCCAGTAGTGGGGACCACAATGATCTTTACTGGGAGCAGTGGGGACCTCAGGGATCTGCACTGTGAGCAGTGGGGACCGCAGGGATCTGTGCTAGGACCGATTCTTTTTAATCTCTTTATTAATGACCATGTTGATGGGATTGAGAGTAAAATAACAGTATTTACTGATTATAACGAACTATGTTGGATAATTAAAACTGAGCTTAACAGTAAGCTTGATTTTACTTTCTTTGCAATCGTATGTGAGTCACCCGCCAGGGCTGTGGGGTACTCGGTACCGGGTCCGGTGTTCACAGGGGGATGTCACGGTGGCGACCCGGTCCGTGGCCCTGGGCGCCCATGGAAAAGGGAAAGGTCTTTAAAGGGAATAAAGTTTATGTTCGTGACGTCACCTGTGGTATTCGGTCAGGGTGACCGACGCTGTTTTAAGGGGCCCCCCCGGGGTGATGTTATGGCAGCTAGATGGTATACCTTCCCACAGGTGAAGTATATCCCCAGGGCTCCCAGTGTGTAGATGGCGGAATGGTAAGAGGTGCAGTAAGGAGCGAGGACACAGGATTGCAGTCTCTTTACCTTTACTGATGACTTCAGCATCCACAGTCCAGGGCACTGGATCACAGGGCAGGTAGGGTTCAGCCGGTTTGGAGGTAAGTCCAGAGTCCCCTTATCCAGGTGGAGAGTAAAAGCCTTCCTTTGCGCTGTAGTGGTGTAGTCCCTTACTGCTAGAAGTTTCACATAAGGTCCTCACAAATGTTATCTCTTTCTCTCTGTCCCCCAGATAGGATAGGACAAAACCCGTATGACTGGTGACTTGAGCCTGTTTATAGGATCTCTTAGATGACCCGGCTCTGAAGGGTGTCACCGTGCCTCCTGGGTGTTGGTTCGGACAGGGAACTTGAAGTTCAGCTGTCCTGCCAGTCTCTGATGTAAGGCGTAGAGGTCCTTACAACCTCGGTGTTCCGGCTACCAGGTTTCTGCGCTTCAGAAGGAGGCAGCCTGCTCGGGGCTGGTCCCCTTCTTGTATCCTCCCCTGTGCTTTTTCTCCTGCACGCTCACTGCAATCAATTCTGCTTTCAAAATGTCTCATTCCAGGAGCTGTAGCACTGTGGCATGCACAGCTCCGTAAACCCTCTGCCCTCCTCAGACTGCTGTCTGGAACTCACTAACTTTCCCCACAGACTACCAGTTATATATATATATGGGGAGTCACCTCCTGGTGGCCTGGAGTGTGAATGTGTTGCATGTTTGTGGTACCTGGTTACAGTTATCCTTTCTTGCCTCCAAACGTAGCATCACTCTCCCCGTGAGGAAAGCGACATTACTGTGACGACCAGGACCCTGGGGCGCCACATTTGCGTTCAGGGCACAGACACTTCCTTTGCTCCAGATGTTCAGGCAGTGCAGGTAAGCAGTACCCTATCTTTCCTCGCAATATGATGTTCCCCACACAGCCCCAAGCACAGTATTATGTCTCCACACCCCCAATGCAGTATGATGTTCCCCACACAGACCCCATGTGCAGTACGATGTTCCCCACACAGCCCTAAGCGATGTAAGATGTTCCCCACACAGCCCCAGTGCATTATGATGTTCCCCACACAGCCCTTAGTGCAGTATAATGTTAAGAACAATATGATTAAGGTTTTCACTACCTGAAAATAGTTTTTTTATCTACTATTATGGCATTTTAATTCAATGATTGAGTGTTTGCTATTCACACGAATAAAGAATAGTTTTTGGATTTTCGTGGAGCTTGATTTTTTGTAATCGTATACTTTCAGGGCACGGACGCTTCCTTTGCTCCGGATGTTCAGGCAGTGCATGCAGGTAAGCTGTACTCTATCTTTCCCCACAGTATGATGTTCACCACACAGTCCCAAGGACAGCATGATGTTCCTCACACAGCCCCCATACAGAATTATGTCTCCACACAACCCCCATACATAATGATGTCCCCTACACAGCTCCCTTGCGCTGTATGATGTCTCCCACACAGTGCATATCTGCAGTATGATGTTCCCCCAAACAGCTCCCATTGTGCAGTGTGATGTCTCCCACACAGCCCCCATTGTGCAGTATGATGTCTCCCACACAGCGCCCTTGCATAGTGTGCTGTCCGTACACAGCCCTTATGCAGAATAATGTCCCCACACAGTCCCCCATGCGCAGTATGATGTTCTCCACACAACCACCTTGCACTGTATGATGTCTCCCACACAGCCTCGATGTGCAGTATGATGTTTCCCACACAGCACACATCTGCAGTATGATGTTCCCCCAAACAGCCCCCATTGTGCAGTATGATGTCTCCCACATAGCCTCCATGTGCAGTATGATGTCTCCCACACAGCCCCCTTGCACAGTGTGATGTCCGCGCACAGCCCTCATGCAGAATAATGTCCTCACACAGCCCCCGATGCATAGTAGGATGTTCTCCACACAACCACCTTGCACGATATGATGTCTCCCACACAGCACACATCCGCAGTAGGATTTTTCCCCAAACAGCTCCCATTGTGCAGTATGATGTCTTCCACACAGTCCCCTTACACAATATGATGTCCCCACAGAGCCTCATGCAGAATGATGTCTCCCACACAGACCCCATGTGCAGTACGATGTCTCCCACACAGACCCCATGTGCAGTACGATGTTCCTCCCATAGCCTCCATGAACAGTATGATGTCTCCCACACAGCCTCCAAATACAGTATCATGCCACCCACACATACTCCATACACAGTATAATATGCTCCACACAACCATATGCGCAAGTATAAGATCCACCACACAACCCCCGTGCACAGTATGAGGTCCTCCACACAGTACTCATGGGCAATAATATGTAAAAAAATTTAAAAAAGTACTCACCTCACTTCATTCACCCACAGCTCCGGTCTGTGCTGGGTACTGGGGCACTACTGGCACAATATAGGGAAGTCATTGTTCCTGCAGTGTTCTCAGACAGACAGGTGTAATGATGGAAGAGGGATCCATCTGCTCCCTGTTCCATCATTGATTTTACTGGTATCCATATCCTGAGGATACAGATACCAGTGAAAGTGATACGCTGGGTGGAGAGCATTGGCATGGTATGGGATGCCACTGCATAGAATCTTTTGGCTGTCCCGGTCAGCAGGCAAACCAGTGTGAGGGGGGCCATGGCCGTAGTCGTGGCCCACAATGATAGCTGCTAGAGCACACCCTGGCCACCCGACACATACATACACTGTTCCATTTGCGGCATAACTTCTGTAACATCTCCTGCACCATCAGGGTCCCCTCTGGTCTGCTGTGGATTCACTCCTGCTGGTTCCACACAAAGAGAGACATAGTCCAGTTTTAACTTATAACAGACAACTTTACTTGAATTCTTTCGCAGTATGTCCAGTTCAGTTACAGCTATTTCACAGGGAACATCACAGTATACATCCTTGTCTTTTCCTGTGCTTTTCTCCACTTCTTCCAGAATGCTCCCAGGTCATACCGTTTTGTCCAGTACCGCAGCGCTCCTTCTGTCCAGCTTCACTACCTTTTGGAGTTCCCCTGTCCGTTTTGCACCAGACATAAGGTCATCTGCCCATGTAGTAAACTGCCACATCTTGGTGCTGCCCTGCATTGCACTGTTGCTGTTTCCTTCAGTTTCCAAGCTCTGGATGTCTGGTCTCCCAGCTTCAAATGTTACGGGGCCCACTGTGTTGCCTGGGCTCTAAGGCCCTACTGGACTGTCTGGGCTCCCTGGCTCTACTGGGCTGTCTGGGCTCCCTGGCCCTACTGACTAAATACAGGAAATGCTCCTGTCTTACCCACAGTAGACCCCTCCTATGTTAACTAGTTGTTATCCTTCTACTATCTAGTCCTAATGTGCCCACGCTAGTGGGTTAATCTGTTACTGCATTCTCCCTATATACAATAGCAGCATTACAATATACAGGGTGGGCCATTTATATGGATGCACCTAAATAAAATGGGAATGGTTGGTGATATCAACTTCATGTTTGTGGCACATTAGTATATGGGAGGGGAAAACTTTTCAAGATGGGTGGTGACCATAGCGGCCATTTTGAAGTCGGCCATTTTGGATCCAATTTTATTTTTTTCAATGGGAAGAGGGTCCTGTGACACATCAAACTTATTGAGAATTTCACAAAAAAAACAATGGTGTGCTTGGTTTTAATTTAACTTTACTCTTTCATGAGTTATTTACAAGTCTATGACCACTTGGGGGCACTGCTAGACCTAATATTAACCAACAGGCCAGACCGCATATCAAATATAAGGGTTGGGGGTCACTTGGGGAATAGTGATCATAAAATAATAAGTTTTCATGTAACCTTTAATAAGATGGGTAGTAGGGGGGTGACAAGGACACTAAACTTCAGGAGGGCAAATTTCCAACGGATGAGAGAGGATCTTGGTGCAATTAACTGGGACGATATCCTGAGACACAAAAATACACAAAGAAAATGGGAGACGTTCATTAGCATCCTGGATAGGACCTGTGCGCAGTATATACCGTATGGGAATAAACATACTAGAAATAGGAGGAAACCAATATGGCTAAATAGAGCTGTTAGGGGCGCAATAAGGAACAAAAAGAAAGCATTTAGAGAATTAAAGGAAGTAGGTAGTGAGGAGGCATTAAATAAATACAGAAAATTAAATAAATTCTGTAAAAGCAAATCAAGGCAGCAAAGATTGAGACAGAGAGACTCATTGCCAGAGAGAGTAAAAATAATCCCAAAATATTCTTTAACTATATAAATAGTAAGAAACTAAAAAATGACAGTGTTGGCCCCCTTAAAAATAGTCTGGGTGAAATGGTGGATGAGGATGAGGAAAAAGCCAATCTGCTAAATGACTTTTTTCATCAGTATTTACAAAAGAAAATCCCATGGCAGCCAATATGACTAGTGATAAAAATTCCCCATTAAATGTCACCTGCTTAACCCAGCAGGAAGTACAGCGGCGTCTAAAAATCACTAAAATTGACAAATCTCCGGGCCCGGATGGGATACACCCCCGAGTACTGCAGGAACTAAGTACAGTCATTGATAGACCATTATTTTTAATCTTTAAAGAGTCCATAATAACAGGGTCTGTACCACAGGACTGGCGTATAGCAAATGTGGTGCCAATATTCAAAAAAGGGGCAAAAACTGAACTCGGTAATTATAGGCCAGTAAGTTTAACCTCTACTGTGGGTAAAATCCTGGAGGGCATTCTAAGGGATGCTATACTGGAGTATCTGAAGAGGAATAACCTCATGACCCAGTATCAGCACGGATTTACTAGGGACCGCTCATGTCAGACTAATTTGATCAGCTTCTATGAAGAGGTAAGTTCCGGACTGGACCAAGGGAACCCAGTGGACGTAGTATATATGGACTTTTCCAAAGCTTTTGATACGGTGCCACACAAAAGGTTGATACATAAAATGAGAGTAATGGGGATAGGGGAAAATATGTGTAAGTGGGTTGAGAGCTGGCTCAGGGATAGGAAACAAAGGGGGGTTATTAATGGAGCACACTCGGACTGGGTCGCGGTTAGCAGTGGGGTACCACAGGGGTCAGTATTGGGCCCTCTTCTTTTTAACATATTTATTAATGACCTTGTAGAGGGCATTCAGAGTAGAATTTCGATATTTGCAGATGACACTAAACTCTGTAGGGTAATCAATACAGGGGAGGACAATTTTATATTACAGGATGATTTATGTAAACTAGAAGCTTGGGCTGATAAATGGCAAATGAGCTTTAATGGGGATAAATGTAAGGTCATGCACTTGGGTAGAAGTAATAAGATGTATAACTATGTGCTTAATTCTAAAACTCTGGGCAAAACCATCAATGAAAAAGACCTGGGTGTATGGGTGGATGACAGACTCATATTCAGTGGCCAGTGTCAGGCAGCTGCTACAAAGGCAAATAAAATAATGGGATGTATTAAAAGAGGCATAGATGCTCATGAGGAGAACATAATTTTACCTCTATACAAGTCACTAGTTCGACCACACTTAGAATACTGTGCACAGTTCTGGTCTCCGGTGTATAAGAAAGACATAGCTGAACTAGAGCGGGTGCAGAGAAGAGCGACCAAGGTTATTAGAGGACTGGGGGGTCTGCAATACCAAGATAGGTTATTACACTTGGGGCTATTTAGTTTGGAAAAACGAAGACTAAGGGGTGATCTTATTTTAATGTATAAATATATGAGGGGACAGTACAAAGACCTTTCTGATGATCTTTTTAATCATAGACCTGAGACAGGGACAAGGGGGCATCCTCTACGTCTGGAGGAAAGAAGGTTTAAGCATAATAACAGACGCGGATTCTTTACTGTAAGAGCAGTGAGACTATGGAACCCTCTGCCGTATGATGTTGTAATGAGTGATTCATTAATTAAATTTAAGAGGGGACTGGATACCTTTCTGGAAAAGTATAATATTACAGGGTATATACACTAGATTCCTTGATAAGGCGTTGATCCAGGGAACTAGTCTGATTGCCGTATGTGGAGTCGGGAAGGAATTTTTTTCCCCATGGTGGAGTTACTCTTTGCCACATGGGGTTTTTTTGCCTTCCCCTGGATCAACATGTTAGGGCATGTTAGGTTAGGCTATGGGTTGAACTAGATGGACTTAAAGTCTTCCTTCAACCTCAATAACTATGTAACTATGTAACTTATAAAATGTGTTCAAAGTGCTGCCCATTGTGTTGGATTGTCAATGCAACCCTCTTCTCCCTCTCTTGACACACTGATAGCAACACCGCCGAAGAAATGGTAGCACAGGCAAATTCAAGAATCGCCGACTTTCGGCAAAATTGGGTTTCATGAAACCCGACCCGATCCTAGTGTGGGATCGGCCATGAGGTCGGCGATCTTCGAGCCAAAGTCGCGTTTCGTATGACGCGTTCAGCCCCATTTTTCAGCCAATGAAGGAGGACGCAGAGTGTGGGCAGTGTGATGACATAGGTCTCGGTCCCCACCATCTTAGAGAAGGGCATGACAGTGATTGGCTTGCTTTCTGCGGCGTCACAGGGGCTATAAAGGGGCGTGCACGCCGACCGCCATCTTACTTCTGCCGATGTTAGCATAGGGAGAGGTTGCTGCAGCTTCATCAGAAGAAGGGATATAGTTAGGAAGGGAAGATTAACCCCGAAACTGCTTGTGCTGTAGCGATTTCCACTGTCCAACACCACCTTTTTTTTGCAGGGACAGTGGAGGCTATATTTTTGTGCATCAGCTCTGTAGCTTATTAGGCTGCCTTATAAGGCTCCCTGATAGCTGCTTTGCTGTTTGTACGCCGCTGTGCAAACCAACTGCTTTTTTAAAAGCAAAAATCCTGTTGCTCCTTTCTGCACAGTTATCTTGTTTATTTGTCCACACTTTTGTGTGCAGCAGTCCTTTTTATTGCTGCCATACTTGTCCTGAGATCATTGTAGGGAGATTGAAATTGTACTACAGTCCTTGTATTTTTTCATATATCTTCCAGCCACTTTTAGGTTGAGTTTAGGTTCAGTCTCCCCCCAAAAAAAGGGAGATTTAAATTCTCACAAAGTGGATATATTTCAGTCCTGTTAGTTTGTCGTATATCAGCCAGCCACTGTCTGCCACTTACATTGTGTTGTTTTATACACTGGGCCTGAGTTTTGGTTCAGTCTCCCAAGAAAAAAGGGAGATTTAAATTCTCACAAAGTGGATATGGAGCGGCCCCCAAACGCAGGACGGCGGGGTACTCGGTACCGGGTCTCTCGGTTCTGAGGATGTTACGGTGGCCTGATCCAGTCCGTGGTCCTGCTAAGGGGCGCCTAATAAAAGGTGTAGGTGGTGGTGTAGGTCGCAGTAAATAACGAGGACACAGGATTGCAGTCTCTTTACCTCTTTACTGAAGGCTTCAGCATCCGCAATCCAGAGCACTGCTAACAGGGCTGTCTGAGACCGGCCGGTCCGAAGGCACATCCAGAGTTCCCTTTGCAGGTGGAAATCAGTGCCTACCTACTATCGCCTGGGTGTTGTAGTACTTCCCTGCTGAGCACCACTGGATAGTCCTCACAACTGTCAGGTATGTTTCTGTTCTTTCTCTCTGTCCCCCAGATGATATGGATAGGACGCACCCGTATGACAGGGTAGGCCTGGAGTTATTTTATAGGGACCCTAGAGACGCCCCTCTCCCACAATTGCCTCTGTTGTCTTCATTAGGTGATTTAGATGAGGCAGCCAACCTAAAATTAACTGCCCTGCCGTTGGTTTGAAGTAATGCGTAGAGCCCAATACTTCCTCGGCGTTCCGGCCAACGGCTACGCGCCTAAGTAGGATGTTGCCGATCTCGGGGCACGACTCCTACTGGTTCTCTCGCCTTTGTACTGTGATCTCGTTTCTCACTTCTCCACAATATACTTCGCTTCGTGTCCTTTCTTAAGATGCCGCCACAATGAAGTGCAGGCGCAGCTCCGTAACGGTCTGTCCTTTTCGCTAGGCCTCTGCCAGGATCCCACCCCTTACAGGGACCCCCCTGAATCTTCCCCTGCAACACCCTCTGCCACAGGATGTTGCCTGGTTCCAACCCAGTCAGCTTCTGGCTAACTTCCTATCAAGCCCCCAGTTTTACCAGAGTGTGAGGAGTGGCCTAATACATAGAACCCTTTGCTCGCCCTGGTGGCCAGAGTGTGAAGTGTAATGTGTGACTGTGATACCTGGTCAGATGAACTCCTTTAGTGCCATCAGACGTACCATCACTCCCCTTAGTGGCAGAGCGTCAGTACTGCAACGACCAGGACTCTGGGGCGCTGCACTTATATTTCAGTCCTGTTAGTTTGTCGTATATCAGCCAGCCACTTTATGCCACTTACATTGTGTTGTTTTATGCACAGGGCCTGAGTTTTGGTTCAGTCTCCCCAAAAAAAGGGAGATTTAAATTCTCACAAAGTGGATATATTTCCGTCCTGTTAGTTTGTCGTATATCAGCCAGCCACTGTCTGCCACTTACATTGTGTTGTTTTATGCACAGGGCCTGAGTTTAGGTTCAGTCTCCCCCCCCAAAAAAGGGAGATTTAAATTCTCACAAAGTGGATATATTTCAGTCCTGTTAGTTTGTCGTATATCAGCCAGCCACTGTCTGCCACTTACATTGTGTTGTTTTATACACTGGGCCTGAGTTTTGGTTCAGTCTCCCAAGAAAAAAGGGAGATTTAAATTCTCACAAAGTGGATATGGAGCGGCCCCCAAACGCAGGACGGCGGGGTACTCGGTACCGGGTCTCTCGGTTCTGAGGATGTTACGGTGGCCTGATCCAGTCCGTGGTCCTGCTAAGGGGCGCCTAATAAAAGGTGTAGGTGGTGGTGTAGGTCGCAGTAAATAACGAGGACACAGGATTGCAGTCTCTTTACCTCTTTACTGAAGGCTTCAGCATCCGCAATCCAGAGCACTGCTAACAGGGCTGTCTGAGACCGGCCGGTCCGAAGGCACATCCAGAGTTCCCTTTGCAGGTGGAAATCAGTGCCTACCTACTATCGCCTGGGTGTTGTAGTACTTCCCTGCTGAGCACCACTGGATAGTCCTCACAACTGTCAGGTATGTTTCTGTTCTTTCTCTCTGTCCCCCAGATGATATGGATAGGACGCACCCGTATGACAGGGTAGGCCTGGAGTTATTTTATAGGGACCCTAGAGACGCCCCTCTCCCACAATTGCCTCTGTTGTCTTCATTAGGTGATTTAGATGAGGCAGCCAACCTAAAATTAACTGCCCTGCCGTTGGTTTGAAGTAATGCGTAGAGCCCAATACTTCCTCGGCGTTCCGGCCAACGGCTACGCGCCTAAGTAGGATGTTGCCGATCTCGGGGCACGACTCCTACTGGTTCTCTCGCCTTTGTACTGTGATCTCGTTTCTCACTTCTCCACAATATACTTCGCTTCGTGTCCTTTCTTAAGATGCCGCCACAATGAAGTGCAGGCGCAGCTCCGTAACGGTCTGTCCTTTTCGCTAGGCCTCTGCCAGGATCCCACCCCTTACAGGGACCCCCCTGAATCTTCCCCTGCAACACCCTCTGCCACAGGATGTTGCCTGGTTCCAACCCAGTCAGCTTCTGGCTAACTTCCTATCAAGCCCCCAGTTTTACCAGAGTGTGAGGAGTGGCCTAATACATAGAACCCTTTGCTCGCCCTGGTGGCCAGAGTGTGAAGTGTAATGTGTGACTGTGATACCTGGTCAGATCAACTCCTTTAGTGCCATCAGACGTACCATCACTCCCCTTAGTGGCAGAGCGTCAGTACTGCAACGACCAGGACTCTGGGGCGCTGCACTTATATTTCAGTCCTGTTAGTTTGTCGTATATCAGCCAGCCACTTTATGCCACTTACATTGTGTTGTTTTATGCACAGGGCCTGAGTTTTGGTTCAGTCTCCCCAAAAAAAGGGAGATTTAAATTCTCACAAAGTGGATATATTTCCGTCCTGTTAGTTTGTCGTATATCAGCCAGCCACTGTCTGCCACTTACATTGTGTTGTTTTATGCACAGGGCCTGAGTTTAGGTTCAGTCTCCCCCCCCAAAAAAGGGAGATTTAAATTCTCACAAAGTGGATATACTTCAGTCCTGTTATTTTTACGTATATCAGCCAGCCACGTTCTGCCACTTACATTGTGTAGTTTTATGCACAGGGCCTGAGTTTTGGTTCAGTCTCCCAAAAAAAAGGGTGATTTAAATTCTCAACAAGTTTATATACACCTTCTACCTTGTTTTACAGTACCATATAACGGTTATTATTTTGGTTAGATTTTCCAAAAAATGAGGAAGTCTGGTGGAAGAGCCCGTGGCCATGGGCGGTGGTTGCCAGCTGGTACTGATGGTGATGGTGCATCTGGTGGTAGTGGCAAAAGCACAATAGCACCTAAGGCTGGAGGTGTTGAGCCAGCGTCATCGTCTGGCTACACAAGGCCTCGAAGGCTCCCTTATCGGGGAGTAGGAAAACAGCTTTTAAAGCCGGAGCAGCAGGAAAAAGTTTTGGCTTTCCTTGCTGACTTAGCCTCTAGCTCTTTCGCCTCCTCTTCAGAAAGTTCCAAATATAAAAGCAGCGAGTCGTCAGTGGATGCTCCTGGTCAGGAACAAGACGTTTCCTTGTGTCCTTCACCCAAACCAAAAGTGAAGGATGCATCAGGCGACACTACAGGTTACTCCATGGAGCTCTTTACACATACCGTGCCTGGGTTAGAAAGGGAAATTGTTAACTGCCCATTACAAGATAAATCGGACATGGTGGCGTTGAAAGTTCAGGTACAGGGTTTTTGCGGGACACAAGTGATGTTGATTTGCAAGAAAGTGCTCCTCAACCCAGCAGAAGCAGTGAATTGACACCTGGAACATTGGCCCACATGGCTGAGTATGCCTTGCGTATCCTAAAAAGGGACCCCCGCATTATCAAAATGATGACCGATGACGATTACTGGTTGGCCTGCCTCCTGGATCCACGATATAAAGGAAAATTACAAAATATCATGCCACATGAGAACCTTGAGCAAATATTGGCTACCAAACAAGCAAATCTCGTAGACCGTTTGGTTCAGGCATTCCCAGCACACAGCGGCGGTGATGGTTCTCGCACGAGCCGTAGGGGGCAACATGGCAGAGGTGTTAGAGGTGCACAAATCTGAAGTGGCGTTGGACAGAGGGGTTTTATGACCAGGTTGTGGAGTGATTTCGCAATGACCGCTGACACGACAGGTACTGCTGCATCGATTCAAAGTGACAGGAGACAGCTTTTGTCCAGTATGGTTACGAACTACTTTTCCTCCCTTATCGATGTTCTCCCTCACAGGTCATTCCCCTTTGATTACTGGGCATCTAAAATAGACACCTGGCCTGAATTGGCAGAATATGCATTACAGGAGCTCGCTTGCCCAGCAGCTAGTGTGCTATCAGAAAGAGTGTTCAGTGCTGCTGGTTCAATACTGACCGAAAAAAAAGAACACGTCTGGCTACCCAAAATGTTGATGATCTAACCTTCATTAAAATGAACCAATCATGGATTGCCAATTATTTTGCTCCACCTTCCCCTGCTGACACGTAGCTTGCCTGAAAAATGTCTTGCTTTTGGCCTCCTCTTACTGACTTCTCCAATTCCTCCATTTGCGGCTGCTGAATGTCCACCATAGGCCATTTTATACCTTACTAAATGGGCTGACTCCCCCCACAGGGCTGTGGTCACCACCTGGTGCAAGCACCGTGCGAGTGCCGTTTGCCTGGACAGGTGGGTGGGCCCACTCTTGGGGCACTGGCACAGGGTCCTGTTATGGACCTGGTGGTTAGGAGCACCTGAAATGACCTGATGGTTAAAACAGAAAACCTGGGACAAGCTCTGAGGAGGTGGTAACTCTACTGACCGCAATCCCTAATCCTATCACACACACTAGAAATAGCCGTGGAGCGTGCCTAACTCTCCCTAGACGCCTCTTCACAGCCTAAGAGCTAACTACCCCTAAAGATAGAAATAGCAGCCTACCTTGCCTCAGAGAAATTCCCCAAAGTAAAGGTAGCCCCCCACAAATATTGACTGTGAGTTAAGAGGGAAGTAACAAACACAGGAATGAAACAGATTTTAGCAAAGGAGGCCGAATCTTCTCTAGATAGACAGAGGATAGGAAAGGGAACTGTGCGGTCAGTATTAAAAACTACAAAAACCACGCAGAGTGTGCAAAAAAAAGTCTGCACCCCCAGAGCTTCCAGCTAGCAAGGAAATATAATAGCAAGCTGGACTAGAAACATAGCATGTACTGAGAAATATATTCAAAAACAAATGAACAGCAAATGAACTAGCAGGGACTTAGCTTCTGCTGGAGTAGACAGGTCATCTGAGAAATCCAAGAGAGATCTGAACCAGTACTGAGACATTGACAGCTGGCATGAACTAACGACCTGGGCAGAGTTAAATAGGGAAGCCAGCAGAAGCAATAAGCGAGGGCAGCTGAGAAAGCCAACCTCAAAGATCAGCAGTTCTACTCAAAGCCACCAGAGGGTGTCCAAGGACAGAACTCACCAAAGTACCATTCACGACCACAGGAGGGAGCCCGAGAACGGAATTCACAACAGTACCCCCCCCTTGAGGAGGGGTCACCGAACCCTCACCAGAGCCCCCAGGCCGATCAGGATGAGCCAAATGAAAGGCATGAACCAAATCGGCAGCATGGACATCGGAGGCAACAACCCAGGAATTATCCTCCTGACCATAGCCCTTCCATTTAACCAGGTACTGAAGCTTCCGTCTCGAAATACGAGAATCTAAAATCTTCTCCACCACATACTCCAACTCCCCCTCAACCAACACCGGAGCAGGAGGATCAACGGAAGGAACCATAGGCGCCACATATCTCCGCAACAACGACCTATGGAACACATTATGGATGGCAAAAGAAGCTGGAAGGGCCAAACGAAACGACACAGGATTGATAATTTCAGAAATCTTATAAGGACCAATGAAACGAGGCTTGAACTTAGGAGAAGAAACCTTCATAGGAACATAACGAGAAGACAACCAAAGCAAATCCCCAACACGAAGTCGGGGACCAACACAGCGACGGCGGTTAGCAAAACGTTGCGCCTTCTCCTGAGACAATGTCAAATTGTCCACCACGTGAGTCCAAATTTGCTGCAACCTGTCCACCACAGAATCCACGCCAGGACAGTCAGAAGACTCAACCTGCCCTGAAGAAAAATGAGGATGAAAACCAGCATTACAAAAAAAAGGCGAAACCAAAGTAGCAGAACTAGCCCGATTATTAAGGGCGAACTCGGCCAATGGCAAGAAGGTCAGCCAATCATCCTGAGCAGCAGAAACAAAGCATCTCAGATAGGTTTCCAAGGTCTGATTGGTTCGTTCGGTTTGGCCATTTGTCTGAGGATGGAACGCTGAAGAAAAAGACAAATCAATGCCCATCTTAGCACAAAAGGACCGCCAAAACCTAGAAACAAACTGGGAACCTCTGTCCGACACAATGTTCTCCGGAATGCCATACAAACGAACCACATGCTGAAAAAATAATGGAACCAAATCAGAGGAGGAAGGCAATTTAGGCAAGGGTACCAAATGGACCATCTTAGAAAACCGATCACAAACCACCCAGATGACAGACATCCTTTGAGAGACAGGAAGATCAGAAATAAAATCCATGGAAATATGCGTCCAGGGCCTCTTCGGGACAGGTAAAGGCAAAAGCAACCCACTGGCACGAGAACAGCAAGGTTTGGCCCGAGCACAAGTCCCACAGGACTGCACAAAAGAACGCACATCCCGTGACAAGGAAGGCCACCAAAAGGACCTAGCAACCAAATCTCTGGTACCAAAAATCCCAGGATGACCAGCCAATACTGAACAATGAACCTCAGAAATAACCCTACTAGTCCATCTATCAGGGACAAACAGTTTCTCCACTGGACAGCGGTCAGGTCTATCAGCTTGAAACTCCTGCAGCACCCGCCGCAAATCAGGGGAGATGGCAGACAGAATCACCCCCTCTTTGAGAATACCAGCCGGCTCAGGGACTCCCGGAGAATCAGGCAAAAAACTCCTAGAAAGGGCATCAGCCTTCACATTCTTAGATCCTGGAAGGTATGAGACCACAAAATCGAAACGGGAGAAAAACAGTGACCATCAAGCCTGTCTAGGATTCAACCGAATGGCGGACTCGAGGCAAGTCAGATTCTTGTGATCAGTCAGGACCACCACGCGATGTTTGGCTCCCTCAAGCCAATTTCGCCACTCCTCGAATGCCCACTTCATAGCCAACAACTCCCGATTGCCGACATCATAATTACGCTCAGCAGGCGAAAACTTTCTGGAAAAGAAAGCACATGGCTTCATCAAAGAGCCATCAGAACTTCTCTGAGACAAAACAGCCCCTGCCCCAATCTCAGAAGCATCAACCTCGACCTAAAAAGGGAGCAAAACATCTGGCTGACGCAACACAGGGGCCGAAGTAAAACGACGTTTAAGCTCCTGAAAAGCCTCAACGGCCGCAGGGGACCAATTCACCACATCAGCGCCTTTCTTCGTCAAAACAGTCAAAGGCTGAACCACACTAGAAAAATTAGCGATGAAGCGACGGTAAAAATTAGCAAAGCCCAGGAACGTCTGAAGACTCTTCACAGATGTAGGTTGAGTCCACTCATAAATGGCCTGAACTTTAACAGGGTCCATCTCGATAGTAGAAGGGGAAAAAATGAAGCCCAAAAAGGAAACCTTCTGAACTCCAAAGAGGCATTTAGACCCCTTCACAAACAACGCATTAGCACGAAGGACCTGGAACACCATCCTGACCTGCCTCACATGAGACTCCCAATCATCCGAAAAGACCAAGATATCATCCAAATGTACAATCATGAACCTATCCAGATACTTCCGGAAGATGTCGTGCATAAAGGACTGAAACACAGATGGAGCATTAGAAAGCCAGAATGGCATCACCAGGTACTCAAAATGGCCCTCGGGCGTATTAAATGCTGTTTTCCATTCATCGCCCTGTTTAATACGCACAAGATTATATGCCCCTCGAAGGTCAATCTTGGTAAACCAACTAGCCCCCTTAATCCGAGCAAACAAATCAGACAACAGAGGCAAAGGGTACTGAAATTTGACCGTGATTTTATTGAAAAGGCGGTAATCTATACAGGGTCTCAGAGAGCCATCCTTCTTGGCCACAAAAAAGAACCCTGCTCCCAACGGTGACGAAGATGGGCGAATATGCCCTTTCTCCAAGGACTCCTTTACATAACTCCGCATAGCGGCATGTTCTGGCACAGATAAATTGAACAGTCGGCCCTTAGGGAACTTACTACCAGGAATCAAATCAATAGCGCAATCACAGTCCCTATGAGGAGGTAGGGCACTGGACTTGGGCTCATCAAATACATCCTGGTAATCCGACAAAAACTCAGGGACTTCAGATGGAGTGGAAGAAGAAATTGACATCAAAGGAACATCACTATGTTTCCCTTGACAACCCCAACTAGTCACAGACATAGATTTCCAATCCAGTACTGGATTATGAACCTGTAACCATGGCAAACCCAACACGACAACATCATGCAAATTATGCAACACCAAAAAGCGAATATTTTCCTGATGTGCGGGAGCCATGTACATGGTCAGCTGAGTCCAGTACTGAGGTATATTCTTGGCCAATGGCGTAGCATCAATCCCCCTTAAGGGAATAGGACTCTGCAAAGGCTCCAAGGAAAAAACACAGCGCCTGGCAAATTCCAAGTCCATCAAGTTCAGGGCAGCGCCCGAATCCACAAATGCCATAACAGAGTAAAACGACAATGAGCAAATCAGAGTAACAGATAAGAGAAATTTAGGCTGCACAGTACTAATGGTGACAGACCTAGCGAACCTCTTAGTGCGCTTAGCACAATCAGAGATAGCATGAGAGGAGTCACCACAGTAAAAACACAGCCCATTCTGACGTCTGTGTTCTTGCCATTCAGCTCCGGTCAAAGTCCTATCACATTGCATAGGCTCAAGCCTCCGCTCAGAGGACACCGCCAAATGGTGCACAACTTTGCGCTCGCGCAAACGCCGATCAATGTGAATGGCCAAAGACATTGATTCATTCAGACCAGCAGGCGTGGGGAACCCCACCATAACATCTTTAAGGTCTTCAGAAAGACCCTTTCTGAAAATTGCCACCAGGGCACACTCATTCCACTGTGTAAGCACAGACCACTTTCTAAACTTCTGGCAATATACTTCTGCTTCATCCTGACCCTGACATAGAGTCAGCAAGATCTTTTCTGCCTGATCCACAGAATTTGGTTCGTCATAAAGCAATCCAAGCGCTAGAAAAAATGCATCTACATTAAGCAATGCAGGATTTCCTGGCTCAAGGGAGAATGCCCAGTCTTGCGGGTTGCCACGCAACAAAGAAATAATAATCTTTACTTGCTGAATGGGGTCACCAGAGGAGCGGGGTTTCAGAGCAAGAAACAGTCTGCAATTATTTTTGAAATTCAAAAATTTAGATCTATCCCCAGAAAACAAATCAGGAATTGGAATTCTAGGCTCTAACACCGGATTCTGAACTACATAATCTTGAATACTTTGTACCCTTGCAGTGAGTTGATCCACACAAGAGGACAAACCTTGAATATCCATATCTACACCTGAGTCCTGAACCACCCAGAGGTTAAGGGGAAAAGAAAGACAAAACAAGCTGCAAAGAAAAAAAATTGACTCAGAACTTCTCTTATCCCTCTTTTGAGATGCATTAACACTTTGTCGGCCAGCTGTACTGTTATGGACCTGGTGGTTAGGAGCACCCGAAATGACCTGATGGTTAAAACAGAAAACCTGGGACAAGCTCTGAGGAGGTGGTAACTCTACTGACCGCAATCCCTAATCCTATCACACACACTAGTTATAGCCGTGGAGCGTGCCTAACTCTCCCTAGACGCCTCTTCACAGCCTAAGAGCTAACTACCCCTAAAGATAGAAATAGCAGCCTACCTTGCCTCAGAGAAATTCCCCAAAGTAAAGGTAGCCCCCCACAAATATTGACTGTGAGTTAAGAGGGAAGTAACAAACACAGGAATGAAACAGATTTTAGCAAAGGAGGCCGAATCTTCTCTAGATAGACAGAGGATAGGAAAGGGAACTGTGCGGTCAGTATTAAAAACTACAAAAACCACGCAGAGTGTGCAAAAAGACCTCCACACCGACTCACGGTGTGGAGGTGCAGCTCTGCACCCCCAGAGCTTCCAGCTAGCAAGGAAATATAATAGCAAGCTGGACTAGAAACATAGCATGTACTGAGAAATATATTCAAAAACAAATGAACAGCAAATGAACTAGCAGGGACTTAGCTTCTGCTGGAGTAGACAGGTCATCTGAGAAATCCAAGAGAGATCTGAACCAGTACTGAGACATTGACAGCTGGCATGAACTAACGACCTGGGCAGAGTTAAATAGGGAAGCCAGCAGAAGCAATAAGCGAGGGCAGCTGAGAAAGCCAACCTCAAAGATCAGCAGTTCCACTCAAAGCCACCAGAGGGTGTCCAAGGACAGAACTCACCAAAGTACCATTCACGACCACAGGAGCGAGCCCGAGAATGGAATTCACAACAGGGCCCCTCATAGTACAATGAAGTGTCTCTGACGGTGGTGGTGCACAACCAACGTCAGACACACCGTCGTAATATGAGGGGCCCTGTGCCAGTACCAGTGGCTCTACCACTTGCAATACTTACCTCTCCCTGCTCCACCACTGTGTAGTCTGTGCTGTTAAATCCTTCAATGGAACTGCCAACACAAATTTGTTGAAATGATAGATGATAGTTAAAATATACAGGGGCCCTGGCCTCCATTTAGACCAGTTAATACTTTGCGCCTACTACCACTGTCTGCTACTTAGCAGAGGAGCCCACCCCTGTACCTAGCTATGCCACCTGTTTATTTATGAACAATTTTTTGGCAGACATTTAGCCCACTTTATTATTTGGGCCTACAAACTGTGTCTGCCACTCATTACAGTTGTCCTCCACTGAACAAAGCAATGCCGCCTGTTTAGTCCTGTTACCAGTTTTGAACTGCATTTAGCCTACTTTAATATTTGGGCCTACTAACTGTGTCTGCCACTCATTACAGTTGTCCTCCACTGCACAAAGCAATGCCGCCTGTTTAGTCCTGTTACCAGTTTTGAACTGAATTTAGCCTACTTTAATATTTGTGCCTACTAACTGTGTCTGCCATTCATTACAGTTGTCTTCCACAGAACAAAGCACTGCCGCCTGTTTAGTCCTGTTACCAATTTTGAACTGCATTTAGCATACTTTAATATTTGGGCCTACTAACTGTGTCTGCCACTCATTACAGTTGTCCTCCACTGCACAAAGCAATAACAAACCAATGCCGCCTGTTTAGTCCAGTTACCAGTTTTGAACTGCATTTAGCCTACTTTAATATTTGGGCCTACTAACTGTGTCTGCCACTCATTACAGTTGTCCTCCACTGAACAAACCAATGCCGCCTGGTTAATCCTGTTACCAGTTTTGAACTACATTTAGCCTACTTTAATATTTGGGCCTACTAACTGTCTGCCACTCATTACAGTTGTCCTCCACTGAACAAAGCAATGCCACCTGTTTAGTCCTGTTACCAATTTTGAACTGCATTTAGCCTACTTTAATATTTGGGCCTACTAACTGTGTCTGCCACAAATTACAGGTCCTCCACTGAACAAACTAATGCCGCCTGTTTAGTCCAGTTACCAGTTTTGAACTGCATTTAGCCTACTTTAATATTTGGGCCTACTAACTGTGTCTGCCACTCATTACAGTTGTCCTCCACTGCACAAAGCAATGCCGCCTGTTTAGTCCTGTTACCAGTTTTGAACTGCATTTAGCCTACTTTAATATTTGGGCCTACCAACTGTGTCCGCCACTCATTACAGTTGTCCTCCACTGAACAAAGCAATGCCGCCTGTTTAGTCCTGTTACCAATTTTGAATTGCATTTAACCTACTTTAATATTTGGGCCTACTAACTGTGTCTGCCACATTACAGTTTTCCTCCACTGAACAAACCAATGCCGCCTGTTTAGTCCTGTTACCAGTTTTGAACTGCATTTAGCCTACTTTCATATTTGGGCCTACTAACTGTGTCTGCCACTCATTACAGTTGTCCTCCACTGAACAAAGCAATGCCGCCTGTTTAGTCCTGTTACCAATTTTGAACTGCATTTAGCCTACTTTAATATTTGGGCCTACTAACTGTGTCTGCCACTTATTACAGTTGTCCTCCACTGAACAAAGCAATGCCGCCTGTTTAGTCCTGTTACCAATTTTGAACTTTATTTAGCCTACTTTAATATTTGGGCCTACTAACTGTGTCTGCCACTTATTACAGTTGTCCTCCACTGAACAAAGCAATGCCGCCTGTTTAGTCCTGTTACCAATTTTGAACTTTATTTAGCCTACTTTAATATTTGGGCCTACTAACTGTGTCTGCCACTCATTACAGTTGTCCTCCACTGCACAAAGCAATGCCGCCTGTTTAGTCCTGTTACCAGTTTTGAACTGCATTTAGCCTACTTTAATATTTGGGCCTACTAACTGTGTCTGCCACTCATTACAGTTGTCCTCCACTGCACAAAGCAATGCCGCCTGTTTAGTCCTGTTACCAGTTTTGAACTGCATTTAGCCTACTTTAATATTTGGGCCTACTAACTGTGTTTGCCACTCATTACAGTTGTCCTCCACTGCACAAAGCAATGCTGCCTGTTTAGTCCTGTTACCAATTTTGAACTGCATGTAGCCTACTTTATTATTTGGGCCTATATCTGTGTTTCCTCCTCATCCTGCCCATTGCCCAGCCACTGCTAGATGAGTCTGCTGGTACATTGACCCAGACCACTACATTCCCCTTGCACTCTACACAGCCAGAATCTGACCCTGCTGAAAGTCAGGTTCCCCTTCCCGCATACTATACCACCTTACACGGGGACAAAGAGGAAGGTGCAGATGAAAGTGCAGGTTCCTTCATCAGGTAGGGGAGGCATACTCGGCGACAACACTGCCACAGGGCCCCTCATAGTATGCAAAAGTGTCTCTGCCAGTGGGAGGCGCCACCCGCCGTCAAACACAGCGCCGTACTATGAGGGGCCCTGTGCCAGTGCCAACGCCAACGAGTGGGCCCCCCCTGCTTGCTGAGGATCACAGCACTTGCAAAGTTGAAATACCTCTCCCTGCTCCACCACCATGACGTATTCAGCATTTCCTGGGCCCACGAAAATCTTGAGCCAGCCCTACCCCCCCACATCTTTAGCCAAATGACCCCCAGTTTTCAATGCCTAACTATTATTATAAAGTAAATTAAGATTGACAAGCTTAAGTAATAAGAATTGATGTTTTTGGCATTAAAATGGGCACTGTAGGTGTTTTCCTGTCCTCCACTCACTGCCGACTTTGATTCCCCATTGACTTGCATTGGGTTTCGTGTTTCAGTCGGCCCCCGACTTTTCTCAATAATCGGCCGATTCCACCCGACCCGACTTTTGACAAAGTCGGGTTTCGCGAAACCTGACTCGATCCGAAAAAAGCAAAAGTCGCTCAACTCTACTCGTATCTTCACAGCATAGACAATTGTCTTCAGATGACCCCAAAGTAAAAGTCTAAGGGGGCCAGATCGGGAGACCTTGGTGGCCATTCAACTGGCCCACGACGACCAATCCATTTTCCAGGGAACTGTTCATGTAGGAATGCTCGGACCTCACACCCATAATGTGGTGGTGCACCATCTTGGGTGTCAGGACCGAGCATTCCTACATGAACAGTTCCCTCAGTGGATAGCACTGCAGCCATGCAGCGCTGGAGTCCTGGGTTCAAATCCCATCATGGACAACATCTGCAAGGAGTTTGTATGTTCTCCCTGTGTTTGCGTGGGTTTCCTCCGGGTTCTCCGGTTTCCTCCCACATTCCAAAGACATACTGATAGAGAATTTAGATTGTGAGCCCCATCGGGGACAGTGATTATAATGTGTGCAAAACTGTAAAGCGCTGAGGAATATGTTAGCGCTATATAAAAATAAAGATTATTATTATGTGTCACATGACCCTCTTCCCACTGAAAAAAATAAAGATGGATCCAAAATGGCCAACTTCAAAATGGCCTCCATGGTAACCACCCATCTTGAAAAGATTTCCCCCTCCCATATACTAATGTGCCAAAAGCAGGAAGTTGATATCACCAACCATTCCCATTTTATTTAGGTATATCCATTATAAATGGCCCACCCTGTATAACCATATATACAGAGTGGTACATTTACATTTACCAAACGTTTAACCGAGACATGTGTGAGGTTTAGCGCAGTCTTTGTAACCCCTTACACCAGAACACACATCTGCCTTGCTCAGTACTTTTAAAAGTCACAAACCCTGAAATAGCGTAGTCTCCATATATCGTCCTTTTGGAAGTGACCTGGAATGACTATTGGTCACTCTGGGGTATACCTACCATGAAAATCAGTTACAGTCAAGATCTAGTTGTTGACATCTCCGCACTGACTTCTCATTGAGTGATTGTTTCCTTTATAGGACTGGACGGTCATGTGCGAGTACAATAACCTCTATCAATTGTTAAAGGCCACCATTATCAGCCATAAACAGCAATTCAGGAAGGACTGGAGTGAATCAGGAAATTCTTAATGGACGCTTCTGATAAATAATATATTTTGTGTTAGAACATGGACAATTAGAGGTTGACCAAAATCCAAAACTCTTTCCATTTGATATCTTTCATTCCTTCTAAAGGGGTTTTCCCATAACTGACCTATATTAATAAGTGCCTGATTGCTGGGACAAAGACCAATCACAAGAGTCCAGTGCCCGCTAACCCTCCTAATGGCACCACCGCCCAGCGGGGAGGCGATACGGTCTGCACCCGACCACTTCATTCAATCCATAGGGCTGACGGAAACATCCCTGCATTGTGACGCTCTCATTCCCTGGTCCGTGCTGCCATCTTCCTCCAACTTACCAGTGTATTTAGTTCCATTGGGAATCAACTTATTTTTCTCAATTCTGCAAAGTTCTAATACACTTTATGCTTGCTGTCAGTGAATAAGAGAATTCATTCATCTTTACAACCAGAGGCAGAAAACCTGTACAGAAAATATGTGCCGCACAGCTGAAAGAGTGTGACAAGTATATTCACAATATATCCAAAGCACAAATCCAAGATGGTTTGATAGTTTGCGTCAATATATTAATAGCAACACATTCATTAAGCATTATGATAGTGGCTATATTCTGGTGTACAGGAGGAAGTATTATAGTCACATTAGAGTTTTATTCTTGTACATAGGGGCAGTATTATAGTAGTTACATTCTTGTACATAGGGGCAGTATTATAGTAGTTATATTCTTGTACATAGGAGCAGTATTATAGTAGTTATATTCTTGTACATAGGGGCAGTATTATAGTAGTTATATTCTTGTACATAGGAGCAGTATTATAGTAGTTATATTCTTGTACATAGGGGCAGTATTATAGTAGTTATATTCTTGTACATAGGAGCAGTATTATAGTAGTTATATTCTTGTACATAGGGGCAGTATTATAGTAGTTATATTCTTGTACACAGGAGCAGTATTATAGTTATATTCTTGTACATATGAGCAGTATTATAGTAGTTATATTCTTGTACATAGGAGCAGTATTATAGTAGTTATACTCTTGTACATAGGAGCAGTATTATAGTAGTTATATTCTTGTACATAGGAGCAGTATTATAGTTATATTCTTGTACATAGGGGCAGTATTATAGTAGTTATATTCTTGTACATAGGGGCAGTATTATAGTAGTTATATTCTTGTACATAGGGGGCAGTATTATAGTAGTTATATTCTTGTACATAGGGGCAGTATTATAGTAGTTATATTCTTGTACGTACATAGTAGCAGTATTATAGTAGTTATATTCTAGTGTATAGGAGCAGCATTATATCAGCCATAGTTTTATACAGGAGCATGGCTGAAATGTCTGTACCTTATTTTTCTCAAGTAGGAATGCCCTATAAAAACACTTGAATCTTGAGACATTGTAAGAGGAACTTTTCAGAATTAAAATAACACACTCACTGAAGCAATCTTTATAAAAAGCATGTCTTTTCAAACTTGAATAAAGAGAACACGAGGACCATATTTAGCCTGATCATGAATGTTTATACCATTGTGATTGCAATTGTCCTTTCAACATGGGCTACCTCTCTAATCTTACTCTTTCAAAGAAACCTAGTTCATTAATATCTTTTTATCTTTTAAATTGTAGAACCTTTCACATATATAGAAGTCACAGAAATGTCATGAAATGATTTTGGAGTAATGCACTTGGTGTCGGTGGCATTTTTTTTCCCACTTTGCAATAAAAGGAGCGCTGATGATAGAGACCTCTCTTTTTAATATTTGTTTCATCTTTTGTTTAACATATTGCCTTGAATTGTTCTTCTAAAAACCTCTTTACTGTACAGCCGCCATGATAAAGCAGGCAGCGAAATTAGAATTTGATTTTATAATACTCATGCTGGTTACTTCTGCTTCCATATACTTTTATGACAATGTTAACATACAGATGTTCCCTTAATCTGCTTTCTAAATTACTTTGTATATCCCTGCCGTACATTTTCCTTTCAAGGTAGTTTATTTTGTATCAGCTCATTTATTTTTAAAGTTTTTTTTTCCTCCCCTATCATTCAGCAGTACTAATGATATTTATACATCCCTTCCTTTTAATCGCTAAGCGCCTTCTCCCGCCACCGTATTATTACCGTCTCTGTCTCTCCCCTTCTTTTATTTTCTCGTTTTATTACCTCTTTTTCAAATTTAATAAATATATTTATACAATCGCTGTCGGATCTCATTTGTTTTGTAAGCAGGGCTCATTATTTCTGGAGGTATCTATAGCTGACAGAGCATACATTTATTAAACCTTTGATCAGTCGACATTTCTCCCATGAATGATTTCATACAGTCAATATGTACTCGCTATTTCATGGCGTGGTTTGGGGCGTCCTGCTGTTCCCAATTACGCGGAGGAGACTTTCTTTTTACTCTTTTTGTTATTACATGGCGTGTGAGATCATGGCTTACTTTTTTGGGTGCAAAAAAATATTATGATTTGTTTTGGGTGATGGGATGTCATTAGATCAGGGATTGATCCATATTTTGATAACCATAAAATAGGTCATCGATATCAAATTTTGGGGGGTCTGACACCTGCATTGATCTGCTATGTGTAGTTATATCTCCATTGTACTGTAGCTCAGCCTCCATACGCCATTTTTTTGTGTTCTTTCCCCAAACCAAATGGGCTTTGCTCACCCTCCCCAGGTCCAGCACTGCGTCTCCACCACTGCCCCTGGTGCCTGTTATTGTCTGTGGCACTGACATCAAATCTACATAACTGAGCTCTGCAGCTCTGCAGCTCTGCCTGGGTTGATGGATGGCACACGCCACTCAGAGTAATTGAGCTCATCGGGATACTTAGCTCTGGACCCAGAGAGGGTGAGAAAAGCACATTTTGCATGTTTTTTTTGTTTTTTTTTTTACTTAAGCTGCATGGAACAGGGGTTTTTCAAGACCAGAAAATCCCTTTAAGCTCTGTGCACACATTTCGACTAAAATATTTAACCTCTCTCTTTCTTCAGGTATCTTTCCCTCCTCATTTTAACATGCCATCATAACCCCTTTACTTAAAAGCCATCCCTGGACCAGAACTGCACTGCTAACTACAGACCTGTCTCTAACCTTTCCTTCATCTCTAATCTCCTGGAACACTTGGTCCACGCCTGTCTAATCCGCTATCTCTCGGATAACTAGCTTCTCGACCCCTTACAATCTGGTTTCCGCTCTTTACACTCCACTGAAACTGCCCTCACTAAAGTCTCTAATGATCTAATAACAGCTAAATCCAAAGGTCATTGCTCCCTGCTGATTCTCCTGGATCTCTCTGCCACATTTGACACTGTGGATCACCCGCTCCTCCTCACTATGCTCCGCTCTATAGGCCTCAAGGACACAGCCCTCTCCTGGTTCTCCTCCTACCTCTCTGACCGCTCCTTCACTGTATCTTTTGCCGACTCCTCTTCCTCTCCTCATCCCCTTACTATCGGGGTTCCGCAGGGCTCAGTCCTAGGCCCCCTCCTCTTCTCTCTAAACACTGACCCTATTGGACAAACAATCAGCAGATTTGGGTTCCAGTATCATCTCTATGCTGATGACACCCAATTATACACTTCTTCCCCTGTCATCACCCCTACCCTAATTCAAAATACCAAGGATTGTCTGTCTGCTGTCTCTAACATCATGTCCTCCCTCTATCTGAAACTAAATCTCTCCAAAACAGAACTTCTTGTGTTTCTCCCTTCTACTAACCTCTCTCTTCCCAACATCGAAATTACCCTGGAGGGTCAAACCATAACTCCCAAGCAGCATGCCCGCTGTCTTGGGGTCATATTCGACACCGAACTTTCCTTTACTCCCTATATCCGATCACTCACTCGCTCCTGTCACCTGCATCTTAAAAACATCTCCAGAATTCAACCTTTTCTCACCTTTGAAGCTGCTAAGACTCTTAAGGTACCGTCACACTAAACGATATCGCTAGCGATCCGTGACGTTGCAGCGTCCTCGCTAGGGATATCGTTTAGTTTGACACGCAGCAGCGATCAGGATCCTGCTGTGATGTCGCTGGTCGCTGAATAAAGTTCAGAACTTTATTTGGTCGTCCGATCGCCGTGTATCGTTGTGTTTGACAGCAAAAGCAACGATACCAGCGATATTTTACACTGGTAACCAGGGTAAACATCGGGTTACTAAGCGCAGGGCCGCGCTTAGTAACCCGATGTTTACCCTGGTTACCAGCGTAAAATGTAAAAAAAACAAACAGTACATGCTCACCTGCGCGTCCTCCAGCGTCTGCTTCCCACACTGACTGAGCGCCGCAAAGTGAAAGTGAAAGCATAGCACAGCGGTGACGTCACCGCTGTGCCCTGCTACTGCCGGAGCTCAGTCAGTGTCAGGAAGCAGAACGCCGGGGGACGCATGTAAGTATGTACTGTTTGTTTTTTTTACATTTTACGTTGGTAACCAGGGTAAACATCGGGTTACTAAGCGCGGCCCTGCGCTTAGCAACCCGATGTTTACCCTGGTTACCCGGGGACCTCGGCATCGTTGGTCGCTGGAGAGCGGTCTGTGTGACAGCTCTCCAGCGACCAAACAGCGACGCTGCAGCGATCGGCATCGTTGTCGCTATCGCTGCAGCGTCGCTTAGTGTGACGGTACCTTAACTGTCGCTCTTATTCATTCCCGTCTGGACTACTGCAACTCTCTTCTGATCGGTCTCCCTCTTACCAAACTTTCTCCTCTCCAATCCATCTTGAATGTGGCAGCCAGGGCCATATTTCTGTCCAACCGTTTCACCGATGCCTCCATCTTGTGCCAGTCATTACACTGGCTACCCATTCGCTACAGAGTCCAGTATAAACTCATCTCTCTCACCCACAAAGCTCTCCACAGTTCTGCACCGCCTTATATCGCCTCTCTCATCTCTGTCTATTGCCCTACACGTGCCCTCCATTCTACAAATGACCTAAGACTACCATCCCCCGTAATCCGAACCTCCCACCTCCGTCTCCAAGACTTCTCTCGTGCTGCGCCATTATTATTGCATCTTTGTCGCTTTTTGTTTCTGCACAGATTTTTGAACCTGAAGGATTCCCTAGTATCAGCAAAGTGAGATTCCTAAACTCTCACACACACGTTGCTTATTTTTTTCCTTGTAGATTTGCAGGAGATTTGCAGCATGTCAATTTCACCTATACTAATGAACGGGAAAAATGCATCAAAAACACGACTTCTAAAAACTCACATGTGGAGCGAGGCCTGCACCCAGAGAATAAGGAATGGTAGTTAAGCGGTAAAAGGAACAGAACCTCAATCGCGTGAGCGGAGACATGGTTAAAGCGACAAGACCCCGATCATGTGAGGGGAAACCTGGCTAAAAGGATGGACCCTCGATTGAGTGAGTAGAGAGGGATGTGAGTTGTCCGTCAGGAATTGAAGACATCGGGAACAGATCGGTGACAGAAGGAACTGTCTATGACCTACAGTGTGGGACTTGCGGCCTAGAAGGAGCGTGTAGTTTGGCTCCTATTACGTCCTGTTGCAGTAACCTCTATGAGAATCAGTTCGCTTCTTCTGAGGCGAGCAGTGAAACGGCACCTATCGGGTTACATGGCCAGCAGCACCTGTCTTTCTCACTTATCCTAGTAGGTACCGTAAATTGGATCATATATTCTAACATAATAGTGGTTATGGATCTTGTGGTTACAAAGACTTGTTCCATGTGCAATTTCCTCTGGTGACCCTTCCCCACTTATATGCTTGGCTAAACCTGCCATGGGACTGTACCCATCAATATGATATGATTGCGATTTTTTGAAAAGAGAACCTTATTATTAGGGTTTACATTTGGACATATCCTACCTCCAGTATCAAACGAGTAGCTAACAAATATTTGTATCTGTCTACATATCCTTTTATCTCTCCATTTTATCTTCAAATATTATCACCTTGCTGTTGTTTTCCCTCCCTTTTGGAAGCTTTTGACCTGTCTTTTTAAATTAATTTAACCTTGAATTTGTTTTAATAATTTTGAGTTAATAAAAATATTTTATTTTATTTAGGTTGCTTGGAATTATTTCTTGTCAAATGGGGCTGTCCCCCGTCTGACCTTGTTTGATTGATGAAAGATAACACAAGTAAGCACAAAATGCAGCTTTAAATTGAAGGTCTTTATTAGTAAGGGAAAAAGAAATCCAAACCTACAGGGGCCTGTGTGAAAAAGTAAACCTAATAACTGGTTGGGCCACGCTTAACAGCAACAACTGCAATCAAGCGTTTGCGATAACTGGCAATGCGTTTTTTACAACGCTCTGGAGGAATTTTGGCCCACTCATCTTTGCAAAATTGTTGTAATTCAGCCACATTGTAGGGTCTGCGAGCATGAACCACATTTTTAAGGTCATGCCACAGCATCTCAATGGGATTAAGGTCAGGACTTTGACTAGGCCACTCCAAAGTCTTGATTTTGTTTTTCATAAGCCATTTAGAGGTGGACCTGCTGGTGGGTTTTGGATCATTGTCTTACTGCATAACTCAAGTGCGCTTCAGCTTGAGGTCATGAATCATTAAAAATCTGAATAATACTAATAATACATTTTATTCACAGTGTAAAATCAAAAACAAACTGGATTCAGTAAGATGTGCGTTTTTTATTAATTCCAGCATCTAAACAAATTTCATAATGAAACATAAATTAAGTTAAAATTTTTCTGTAAACACAATTAAATTGTGAGGACGGAGCCTCGTGTGGTAATGTGTGAGGATGGAGCCTCATGTGGTAATGTGTGGGGACGCAGCCTCGTGTGGTAATGTGAGGGGACGGAGCCTTGTGTGGTAATGTGTGAGGACGGAGCCTTGTGTTGTAATGTGTGGGGACGGAGCCTCGTGTGGTAATGTGGGGGGATGGAGCCTCGTGTGGTAATGAGTGGGGACGGAGCCTCGTGTGGTAATGTGGGGGGCGGGATTATGTGTGGTAATGTGGTGGGGGTCAGGATTATGTGTTGTAATGTGGTGGGGTGCGGGATTATGTGTGGTAATGTGGTGGGGGGGCGGGATTATCTGTGGTAATGTGGTGGGGGCGGGATTATGTGTGGTAACGTGGTGGGGGGCGGGATTATGCGTGGTAATGTGGTGGGAGGCAAGATTATCTGTGGTAACGTGGTGGGGGCGGGATTATCTGTGGTAATGAGGTGGGGGGGCGGGATTATGTGTGGTGATGTGGTGGGGGGCGGGATTATGTGTGGTAATGTGGTGGGAGGGCAGGATTATGTGTGGTAATGTGGCGGGAGCGGGATTATCTGTGGTGATGTGGCAGGGGACGTGATTATGTGTGGTGATGTGGTGGGGGGCGGGATTATTTGTGGTAATGTGGTGGGGGCGGGATTATGTGTGGTAAAGTGGTGGGGGGGCGGGATTATCTGTGGTAATGTGGTGGGGGGGCGGGATTATGTGTGGTAATGTGGTGGGGGGCGGGATTATGTGTGGTAATGTGGTGGGGGCGGGATTATCTGTGGTAATGTGGGGGCGGGATTATATGTGGTGATGTGGTGGGGGGTGGGATTATGTGTGGTGATGTGGTGGGGGGTGGGATTATCTGTGGTAATGTGGTGAGGGGGCGGGATTATGTGTGGTAACGTGGTGGGGGAGGGATTATCTGTGGTAATGAGGTGGGGGGCGGGATTATGTGTGGTAATGTGGTGAGGGGGCGGGATTATGTGTGGTAACGTGGTGGGGGAGGGATTATCTGTGGTAATGAGGTGGGGGGGTGGGATTATGTGTGGTAATGTGGTGGGAGGGCAGGATTATGTGTGGTAATGTGGCGGGGGCGGGATTATCTGTGGTGATGTGGCGGGGGACGTGATTATGTGTGGTGATGTGGTGGGGGGGCGGGATTATGTGTGGTAACGTGGTGGGGGCGGGATTATGTGTGGTAAAGTGGGGGGGCGGGATTATCTGTGGTAATGTGGTGGGGGGCGGGATTATGTGTGGTGATGTGGTGGGGGGCTGGATTATGTGTTGTAATGTGGTGGGGGGCGGGATTATCTGTGGTGATGTGGTGGGGGGCAGGATTATGTGTGGTGATGTGGCGAGGGCGACATTACGTGTGGTGATGTGGTGGGGGGTGGGATTATGTGTGGTAATGTGGTGGGGGGCGGGATTATGTGTGGTAATGTGGTGGGGGCGGGATTATGTGTGGTAAAGTGGTGGGGGGGCGGGATTATCTGTGGTAATGTGGTGGGGGGCAGGATTATGTGTGGTGATGTGGTGGGGGGGCGGAATTATGTGTTTTAATGTGGTGGGGGGCAGGATTATGTGTGGTAATGTGGTGGGGTGGCGGTATTATGTGTGGTAATTTTATGTGTGGTGATGTGGTGGGGGGCAGGATCATGTGTGGTAATGGGGTGGGGGGCAGGATTGTGTGTGGTGATGTGGTGGGGGGCGGAGCTACTGTGCAGGGGGTGGGATTAGCGAGCAATCACGATGCCTCTTATATATATAGATTGCTCAGCAGTGGTTTTCATCTTGAAACTCTGCCATGCAGGCTATTTTTGCCCAGTCTCTTTCTTATGGTGGAGTCATGAACATTGAGCCAAGTGCTTTGGATGTTGTTATGGGGTCTTTTGTTACCTATTGGATGAGTCATTGCTCTTGTTGTAAATTTGGTCAGCTGGCCACTACTGGGAAGGTTCACCACTGTTTGTTTTCGCTATTTGTGGATAATGGCTATCACTGTGGTTCGCTGAAGTACCAATGCCTTAGAAATGTCTTTATAACCTTTACCAAACTAATAGATCTCAATGATTTTTTTCTCATTTGTTTCAGAATTTTGTTAAATTGCGACATGATTCCTAGCTTTTGAGGAAATTTTGCTCAACTTCTCTTTGTTGGGCAGGTCCTATTTAAATGATTTCCTGATTGAGAACAGCAGTGACAGTAATAAGGCCTGGGTGTGGCTAGGGTATTTAAACTCGGATTCTCAAAAATGTGATGAATCACAGTTAATTTATGTTTTAAGGGGGGACAATCACATTGTCTATGAATATGCTTCAATAAAAGATTGGACCACACTTCCTGGTGAGTGCTGCCGCATTTTTTTCTTGGTTTCATTCATTGTTCCACTGTTTCCATGCGAGCACCTCCAGTTCTGACGTCGGACTTTCCGTTCACATTACATGTGAACCACGGTTCAATCCAGGGAAGCTAGGCTGTGCAGCACCATTTTTTTCTTTTTTCTTGATATTGATCACATTTTCACACAGGGCCTGTTGGTTTGGATTTCTTTTTCCCTTAACAATAAAGACCTGCATTTTGTGTTTACTTGTGTTATCTTTGTCAAATATTTTAATATGTGTAGTGATCTGAAACATTTAAGTGTGACAAACATGTAAAAGAATAGGAAATCAGGAAGTTGGAAACACTTTTTCACACCACTGTAGGACATCTTGTCTTCAGCAAAGCATTTGATAAAGTATCTATCATACTATCTATATTGAGAACATTACTTAATATCTGATTGACAATGCTACGACTAAGTGGATTCAGAACTGGCTCAGTGATCATACTCAAAAGAGTGGTAATAAATGGTTACACATCCAATTGGAAGAGTGTTTCAAGTGGAGTACCACAAAGCTCTGTTCTGACCCCAGTGTTGTTCAACATTTTTATAAATTATCTAGATAAGGTAACTGAAGGTAAACTGATCAAATTTGGAGGGATAGCTAACACTACAGAAGACAGAAAAAGGATTCAGAAGGATCTAGATAAACTTGAACAACGGGCAACGACTAATAGAATGGTATTTAACAGGAAGAAATGAAAGATTCTACATCTGGGCAAGAAAAACCAAAATTACATCTACAGAATGGGAGGAATAGAACTAAGCAACAGTATGTGTGAAAAGACTTGGGTATACTAATAGATCACAGACTTCACATGAGTCAACAGTGTGATGCAGCAGCAAACAAGAAAAAAAAATTATGGGATGTATTAAGTGAAGCATAGAGTGTAGATCACATGAAGTAATTATCCCTCTCTGTTCCTCCTTGGTCAGGCCTCATCTGGAATACTGTGTCCAGTTCTGGGCACCACACACTGAAAAACTGGAGCAAGTTCAGACAAGAGCTACCAGGATGGTGAGCGGTCTGCAAAGTATGTCCTACGAGGAATGGTTAAAGGATCTGGGAATGTTTAGCTTGCAAAAAAGAAGGCTAAGAGGAGACTTAATAGCTGTCTATAAATATCTGAAGGGCTGTCACAGTGTAAAGGAATCATCAGTCATTATTCTCATTTGCACATGGAAACACGAGAAGCAATAGAATGAAACTGAAAGGGAGAAGATACAGATTAGATATTAGCAAAAACTTTTTGACAGTGAGGGGGATCAATGAGTGAAACAGGCTGCCATGAGAGGTGGTGAGTTCTCCTTCAATGGAAGTCTTCAAGCAGAGGTTGGACAAACATCTGTCAGAGATGGTTTAGTGAATCCTACATTGAGCAGGGGGTTGAACATGATGACCCTGGAGGTCCTTTCCAACTCTAACATTCTATGATTCGGTGTATAATTGTACTAAAGTTTATATGTCAGTTTATGGTCCACATACCATTTGTGAATTCTGACTGACAATGGTTACTGAAAGTTAGGGACATCTAGTCTACGACTAGCCTATCGGTGTCACACTTAGTGTAGCAGCACAGAGTTTATTAATTTATAGGCCAATGTCTAGGGCCACAGGTGCACAGTTAGGGACAGACAGTAACCACTAGGGCAGGGGTCCCCAACCTGTAGCTCGGGAGCCACATGTGGCTCACGGCCCCATGAATTGTGGCTTGCGGCCCCATGAATTGTGGCTCGCGGCTGTCTGCCAGCTTGATGCATTAGCTCCAGGTCTAGCAAACGAGTATGAATCACACATCTCAAAATGGTGAATATTGTGAGCAGCTCTGCACAGAAGAGCAGATTTGGATGCACATAGGTTTAGAGATAATTTAACTATGGTAAGCTGGAGACAGGATGATATTACCTATCAGAAGAGATACTTGAAGCTGGATGCAACAGTGTGTTGGGAGAATTTTGAATGGGGGTATTGTTGGAACCCCTGGATCTTGGTAAACTGCTTCCGGGTGATTTATGTGGAAAAGCTTTCGTTATCATTATACCAGTAAAGGGGTCTTTGGTAGCCATACCTTTGAGGTGAGTGGGAACTGGATGTTGCTCTCAAGGTCAGAAAGGTTGGGGACCACTGCACTAGGGCAAGAGAAACAAAAGGAACTGCATTTTAATGTTTTTCATTGTCATTAATTTATGAATTAACATCTTATTGATTTTGCACCTTGTCTTTCTAAACTTTTATATAGTTAATAAACAACTTGTTTTACTGCACCACTGAGTCTTCACTCCCAATACCGCTGCATTTTCTCACCTATCTACACTAGAACAAAGCTTGCACCTGATGGTGTCCCTACGGCGAAGGCGACCAGGCCCGTGCAAGAGTGGGGCCCGCTGATGCCTGGCTTAGCTTCATGTGCATCCGAGGATGCACATCCAGTTGAAGTGTATTGCAGAGCAGGTATCCTCCGGTTTCCTGCACTGCAATACACGCTGGTCAATCAGATGATGGCAGCTGACATCTGTGTGCCAGTCATGAGCGGCGTATGGCAGTGATGCCCATGCTGGAACACTGAAGTCAGCTACAGAAGAATATAACGCACGTTGTAGGAGTGGAGGAAGGTAAGAAGAATCTTTTTTTTAGTGTTTTGGAACACAAAACAGTCATTATATGAGAAAGGGACCCAGAATAGTGGTTGTTACTCGTTATACCAGGTAGGGACCCAGGATGGGGGTAATTATACCAGAATGGTGGTCATTATACAAGAATGGGGTTCAAGATGGCTTTCATTACATGAGACTTGGGTCTAGGATGGGGTCATTATACCATAAAGGGTCCCAGGATGATGGACATTATTATAGAAGGGGGATAGTATACGAAGAAGAGGCCCAGGATGGGGGTCATTATACAAAGAAGGGGCTCAGGATGGGGAGTATTATAACATAATGGTGATCTTTATGCAAGAATGGTGTCCATGATAGGTGTGATTATACTAGAATGAAGTCTAGGATGAGAGTCATTATACCAGGAAGGGACTTTATTATAAGAGGGGGGATACTGAGTCCAGGATGGGGGTCATTATACCAGAATGGGACTCAGGATGTGGGACATTGTTCCAGGAAGGGGCCAGGATGAGGGAGATTATTAAAGTAAGAAGGCCAGGACAGAGGATATTACACCAGCAAGGGGCCCAGGACAGGGGACATTATACCAGGAAGGGGCCAAGGACTGGGAACATTATTATTATTTATTTATATAGCACCATTGATTCCATGGTGCTGTACATGAGAAGGGTTTACATACAAATTACAGATCTCATTTACAGTAAACAAAACTAACAATCACAGACTGATACAGGGGGCGAGGACCCTGCCCTTGTGGGCTTACATTCTTCATGATGGTGGGGAAGGAGACAATAGGTTGAGGGTTGCAGGAGCTCCGGTGTTGGTGAGGCGGTAGCTTCGGTAGTGATGAGGAGGCAGCGTGGTCAGTGCAGGCTGTAGGCTTTCCTGAAGAGATGAGTTTTCAGGTTCCATCTGAAGGATCCGAATGTGGTTGATAGTCATACGTGTTGGTGCAAAGAATTCCAGAGGATGGGGAATATTCGGGAGAAGTCTTGAAGGCGGTTGGATGAGGAGCGAATAAGCGTGGAGGAGAGAAGGAGGTCTTGGGAGGACCGGAGATTACGTGAGGGAAAATATCGGGAGATATATGGAGGAGACAGGTTATGGATGGCTTTGTAGGTTAGTATTAGTAATTTGAACTGGATATGCTGAGTGAATGGGAGCCAGTGAGGAGATTTGCAGAGGGGGAAGTGGAGGAGTAGCGAGGAGAGAGAGGAATTAGTCGGGCAGCAGAGTTAAGGATTGACCGGAGAGGTGCAAGGATGTTAACAGGGAGGCCACAGAAAAGGATGTTGCAGTAGTCAAGGCGGGAGATGATGAGAATATGAACAAGCATTTTATTAGATTGACAGTTGAGGAAAGGAAGGATTCTGGAGATATTTTTGAGCTGGTGGCGACAGGAGGTGGAAAGAGCTTGGATGTGCGGTTTGAAGGACAGGGCAGAGTCAAGGGTTACTCTGAGGCAGCGGACTTCCGGTACGGGGGAAAGCATGATGTCGGTAATAGTGATAGGTCAGGTAAGGAAGATCTATGAGATGAAGGAAAGATGATGAGTTCAGATTTGTGCACAGTGAGTTTGAGGAAGCGAGAGGAGAAGAAGGAGGATATGGCTGATAGACACTCTGGGATGCTGGACAGCAGAGAGGTAACGTCCTTGCAAGAGAGGTAGATCTGAGTGTCATCAGCATAAAGGTGGTACTGGAATCCATGGGACTCTATGAGTTGTCCCAGGCCAAGGGTATAGATTGAGAAGAGTAGGGGTCCTAGAGCAGGCCTTGGGGGACTCCAACAGAGAAAGGGTGGGATAAGGAGGTAGTGTGGGAGTGTGAGACGCTGAATGTGCGGTTGGAAAGGCAAGAGGAGATCCAGGATAGGGCGAGGTCTTTGATGCCAAAGGAGGAGAGGATCTGTAGTAGGTGGCAGTGGTCAACTGTGTCGAAGGCAGAGGACAGGTCTAGAAGGAGGAATACAGAGTATTGTCTGTTAGCTTTGGCAGTAAGTAGGTCATTAGTAATTTTGGTCAGGGCTGTCTCAGTTGAGTAATGGGAGCGGAAACCAGATTGTAGATTGTCAAAGAGCAAGTTAAGGTACCGTTACACTAAACGACTTACCAACGATCACGACCAGCGATACGACCTGGCCGTGATCGTTGGTAAGTCGTTGTGTGGTCGCTGGGGAGCTGTCACACAGACAGCTCTCTCCAGCGACCAACAATCAGGGGAACGACTTCGGCATCGTTGAAACTGTCTTCAACGATGCCGAAGTCCCCCTGCAGCACCCGGGTAACCAGGGTAAACATCGGGTTACTAAGTGCTCCTGTGAACCTGTGTGGAGATCCTGCTACTCTGCTCTGAGTTTCTGCTGCATACACCAGTTCCTGTAATCCTCCTTCATCTGCTGCTCATGTTTACTTCCATCTGCATTTGCTGGACATGTAAGCGTTTGCTGCTCTCCAAAAACCTGAGACTATTAACCAGGCCTCCCTGGTTGAGCTAAGATATTAATTGAACTGCCTTATAAGCATATCTATCTGTGTTTTGGACTAAGCAAGGACTTATTCGTGTCAAGTATCCTCAAGAATAATTGTGCTTCATAGACTTTCTGCGTGATTGCATTTTCCTCTGAAGTTTCCTATAGACTGCTGAGCTGCATTTGATATTTGCACCAAGTATTGTGGACTTGAGTTTCTCTCTGCACCTGTTTGAATCACCGTGTGATAATATAGACTTTACCACTTATAAAAATGTGTCCTGTAGTTGTCTTGTTCCACGCAAAGAGTCTCCTGAGTTATCCCCTATAATTATTACACCCATCCCACCTCCTCCCCAACCTCACCACCACTCTTATCCCATCCCTAACCCACCTTTTCAACCTATCACTAACTTAGTGCACTTAGTAACCCGATATTTACCCTGGTTACAAGTGAACACATCGCTGGATCGGCGTCACACATGCCGATCCAGCGATATCAGCGACCAAAAAAGGTCCTGATCATTCCCATCGACCAACAATCTCCCAGCAGGGGCCTGATCGTTGGTCGCTGTCACACATAACGAGATCGTTAGCGGGATCGTTGCTTACGTCACCAAAAGCATGACATTGCAACGATAACGTTAACAATATCGTTATGTGTGACTCAGCCTTTAGATGAGAGGTGGGAGGAAAGTTCAGCCTAGACGTGCTGCTCCAGGAGTTTTGGCAGCGAATGGGAGCAGCGATATTGGGCGATAGCTGGTCATAGCAGTGGGATCGAGGGTTGGCTTTTTAAGGATAGGCGTGATTGTGGCATGTTTGAAAGCAAAAGGGAAGGTTCCAGAAGTTAGTGATAGGTTGAAAAGGTGGGTTAGGGATGGGATAAGAGTGGTGGTGAGGTAGATATGCTTATAAGGCAGTTCAAATAATATCTTAGCTCAACCAGGGAGGCCTGGTTAATAGTCTCAGGTTTTTGGAGAGCAGCAAATGCTTACATGTTCAGCAAATGCAGATGGAAGTAAACACGAGCAGCAGATGAAGGAGGATTACAGGAACTGGTGTATGCAGCAGAAACTCAGAGCAGAGTAGCAGGATCTCCACACAGGTTCACAGGAGCAGGTATATAGCCAGGGAGTAATCAGAGGTCAGGAGCTGGATGCAAGGCAGAATACTCTAGCACAGACTGAAGGCTGGGGTGGAGTTTTATAGCAGGAAGACACAGTGCACATGAGACCAAAGACGCCATCTTGGAAAAGGGCAGTAATGCACAAAAGGTAATAAAAATGTTCAGCGTCCTGACAATGGGATGGGGTCGAGCGCACAGTTGGTGAGGTGCGATTTGGAGAGGAGACAGTTAAGTCCCCCTTCAGTGATGTTGGATAGGGAGGTTACGGGGTTTGGGCATTGGTCTGGTATACAAAGGGGTTGTGGTGGTTGAACAATGAAGACTTGCCTTGTTTGGTCGATCTTATTTTTAAAGTGTGTGGCAAAGTCCTAAGCAGAGATGAGGGAGATTGGAGGGGGCAGTGGGGGCGGAGGAGGGAATTAAAAGTTTTGAATAACTGTTTGGGGTTGTAGGATAGGGAAGATATGAGGGTTGTGAAGTAGGCCTGTTTAGCAGAGGTGAGAGCAGATTTAAAAGCGAGTGTTGCCTGTTTGAATGCAGTGAAGTCGTCTTGTGAATTTGTTTTCTTCCAATGCCGCTCTGCAACCCTGGACACTTGCCGGAGCTTTTTAGTGGTGTTGTTGTGCCAGGGTTGTCTATTGATACATCACACTCTGCAATGAACGAGAGGGGCAACCGTGTCAATAGCTGATGCGAGAGTGGCATTGTAGAAAGCAGTGGTACTGTCTGTGTTGTGGAGTGAGGATATGGATGCCAGTAGTAGGATAGAGTCAGAGAGCGTGTGGGTGTCTAGGTGTGCAAGGTTTCTGCGGGGGTGCGCATGTTGCTGGACATGGATGACCGGTGAGGAGGACAGGGATGAGAAGGTGAGCAGGTGGTGGTCAGATAGAGGGAGAGGGGAGGTGGTGAAGTTAGATAGAGAGCAGAGACGGGTGAAGACCAGGTCTAGTGTATGTCCGTCTGTGTCGGTGGCTGCGGAGGACCACTGAGTAAGTCCAAAGGATGAAGTAAGGGACAGAAGTTTGGAGGCTGTTGACTGAAGGGTATCAGTGGGGATGTTGAAGTCACCCATGATGATGGTGGGAATGTTAGCAGAGAGAAAGTGAAGAAGCCAGGTGGAGAATTGGTCAATAGCGTCAGTGGCCGGGCCCGGAGATCGATATATGATGGCCACTTGGAGGTTGGAGGGAGAGTAAATGTGGACAGCATGAACTTCAAAAGAGGGGAGGATAAGGGAGGGAAGAGGTGGGATTGGGTTAAAGGTGCAGTTTGAAGAAAGGAGAAGATCCACTCCTCCACCATGTTTGTTGCTGGGGCGAGGGGTGTGGGTGAAGTGGAGGCTGGCGTAACACAGCGCAGCAGGGGAGGCGGTGTCAGAGGGTGTTAGCCATGTTTCTGTGAGGCCGAGGAAGGCAAGATTGCGAGAGAGAAAAAGGTCATGAATCACATGAAGCTTATTGCAGATTGAGCTGGCATTCCAGAGTGCTCCAGAGAGAGGGTGGGCGTCAGGGGCACGGGTTTTATGTTGGAAAGATTGCGGTAGTTCATATTAGATAGTGAGCGGTAGGAGGGGGTAGTAATGGGAGGTATGAGCTGTGGGGGTCCAGGGTGGGAAAATATGTAACCAGCAGTGAGGAGAAGCAGAGAAAGGGAGAGCAGGTGGGAGAAGAAGAGTGGCCGGCTTGTTTTGTGGTTTATTAGGACAGATTTGAGGTTGAGGAGCAGGTCAGCGGAGGAGGACAGGTAGGTAGGTAAGAGGGAAGGGGAGATGATTATTTGGTTAGAGAGTGCTGGGGTTTGTGGACATTATATAAGGAAGGGGCCAAAAATAGGATATTATAAGAGGAATGGACTTAGGATGAGAGATATTATTCAAGGATGGAGGCCAGGACGGAGGATATTATTACAGAAAGATGCCAGGATAGGGGATATTATTACTTATAGAGGCCAGGACTGGAGAGTTTATTACAGATAGGGGTCCAGGATGGGGGACATTACTACCGGTAGGGGACAGGATGGGAGATACTATTACAGGCACTTGCCATGATGTGAACACTTCCATGTATGTCTTTATAGGATCTAGAATGCTACAAATAAATGCCCTTACATCTAATCAACTTGGAGGTGTGGGCCCAGGTACAAATTTTGCACCAGGGCCTATGGGACTCTATTACCCCACTGACAGTCGCACAGTATGCACAGATAACCCTCACTGTATGATGGCTAAATAACAGTGCCAGGCATTTGACAAATAACACATGTGCATGTATAACAAACCCATACAATGCAAAAATTTTTGGCGGCATAGTCATATGAGGGAGACAGAAGTCACCAGCTTTCTGAGGAACCAGAGACCTTTGCCAAAATGTAGTCCATGGTCCGGGGCTCTGTTATGGAGTTTTTTTGGGGGGCTCACGAGCTTAGAAAAATCAATCTTATATTTCTAAAATACTAATTTTGTGCCCAAGTAATAATCAATCTAGAGTCATCTTGAACTGAAATCTTATATTTCCAAATATAGTATTTTTGCGAGATGTTATGTTCCTGCTGACTGGATATGGTAATGCTATTGGTGGGTCTTTATGCTTATTACCTTTTGTAGTGGCTTATTATTATTATTCAGATTTTCTCTTTTTTTGAAGGTGAAATGTTGCCTAGAAGTTCAGCTTCTTATCTCTGTACCCCCTAGTGACTATTCTATTTACGCAAAGTACCAGAAAACAAAATAGCTTTATTGCAGGCATAAGAGAAGATAGGGATGAGAATTAAAAAGCAAAATGGTATATAACATAGTGCGGATATGACATATTCTGACACTTGGAAGCATTACTATGTGGGTATATTGCGTCCATGTCAAATTCTTTCCTGTCACAGAGGACTGTCAATTAGCGGTTGCGGTGGGTAGTGTAGGGGGTCAAATGATTTCACATAGTTTTTATTTATTGATTATTTATGTTTTATTTATTTATTTTACTTCTTTCCCTTTTTTTAGATCTTTTACCTGCAACAGTGCTCATGCCGATCCTTGAGCACCACTGAAAGCACCACTGAAAGCACCTAGAACGAGAAATTAACCATTGGAACTAGACCATACAAGGTGGCCTGATATGATGGATCGCGTTTTGCATCTTGTTTGCAGCTGGGTGTATGTGCGTCACTTACGTGGGGAAGAGATGGCATCAGGAAGAAGACAAATCGGTGGTTGTGTGATGGAACAATTGAATAAAGAAGGTTATCCGGCTCATGTGTCTTGATGAGTGCACAGGATCAAAATCATCCACCTATAAGAAAGAATATGTAGCCCGTCGAAAAAATATTTAATACTTTATTTCCAATACTTAAACAATGGCAGTAAGGTATGGCAGGACAAAAAACTTTGGATAAAGTGAAAAAGGCCCTTTGTCCATATTCGTTGACGAGTTTCGAGGCACATGCCTCTTACTCATCACATTTTTCACTTTATCCAAGGTTTTTGGCATGCCATCCCATAGCCATTTCCTTAGAATTGGAAATAAAGTATTATATATTGGGTTGCAATATGTAAAAAAATAAAGAATTCTATAATTATTATAATTCTATAATTTATTATTCTAAATAAATAATTCTCATACCGCTCACCTGTCCGTTCCTCACCGTCCCATGTTCAGCCTTCGACGCATCTTTAGATCACCACCGCTCATGCTGAAATCCCGGGACATCTCATGTTGGACCGGGACTTTGCGGTCTTGATGGGGTTCTGGAGGGTCCTGAGGTCACTATGCCTTGATGCTCTTACAGAACCCTCCCTGGGCCTCATCAAAGTCAGAAATCACGACTCAACGAGAGAGGCCCGGAGATGCAGCAAGAACCGGACCGGCGACACAGAGAGGATGGAGAGATGAGCATAAGTATTTTTCATTTTTAACATTTTGAGGGCCTTTTATGGTTCAGAAAAATGGCAGCCAGTGATTGGCAAGTTGCCGAATTCGTGCCAAAGCAAATTACCAAAAAAAATCTGCATTTTGGTGAATGCGATTTTTGTAAAATTTTTATAGAATTCAGTTCCACTCGAATGTATTCTCTCATCTCTATCAACTACCACAGGACACCCTCAGAGGTCTCCACGACTTGACGGGCCGTCTGGGCGGCATGAGGAGGAGCCAGTAATATTAAGTAGGAGAGGTTAATGTTATGGCTGATGGGTATAATAATTTTATATTTTTGGTAAAATGCTGATAATCTAGATATTGATGGGGGTGGGGAGGATGCTGGTTACATAGTATCATTTGCTTTCAGCCTCTTGTGACCTAGTCATTTACATAGTGAAATGACGTTCAAATCGCCCCTCCGCGTTCTTATAGATTAGATTAGATTAGATAGATTATAGATTGCTCTTTAAGGCACACAAAGAAAAAAAAAAACACCGAAGTGAAATCACAAAGGAGGCTGTTGTAGCCCAGAGCAAAAGGCACTTTCCCATGCATGGCATGGTATCCTACTGTGTCTCATAAACCCACAATGCTTCTGGCTTCGGAAAGGAGAAGATCTTGCCGTAAACAAGACATTTCCATTCAAGCTATTTAAACAAACATGCTAATGGTCTAGGGGAGGACAATAATGAGTAGGGCTATTATTCAGCCATACTTATATTAGCAAATCATTTCGTTTCATGTCAATTGATTCTATGCTTCAGAGAGTAGCCAAACAATATTAAACCTTTACTGCGTGTTACATTGAAAAATGACATACCTGTAATTGTTATGTATTTACATATTCATTGCTGCTGTACCGTACATGGCCATTATCCTGGCGCCCTGGCGCATTTCCGCGAAGCTTTGCAAAAAAAAAAAAGGACAAAGAAAATCATTTGTTTAAAAAAAAAAGAAAAATTAAAATAAAGGACAAGATTAAAAAAAATGAGTAAAATAAAAATGTTTATATTTGCATTTTTTTTTATGACAAAAAATAATAAACAAAAAATATTGCACATATGTATACAGAACAGAGAAGTACTACCTATGCTGCATGGTATGCTGCTATGGACCTATCAGTAATTTGAGACTACCTTGACGTTGGTTGATGGGCAGGCATGATTTGGCCAAATTATGTGCAAAACGTCTAATTTTTTCCCGACATTCAAAAGCCGTATTGCTATTCATATTTTCATATTTCATATATTTCACATTGACATGCTTTAGCACGGTAGAGTGCAACCTTTTTTTGTATACAAGACTTAAATTGGACATGTAGATGCAGACACAGACGCACCACTTACACAAATGCACACTTACCTATTAAACACAAACTACAAATATGCAGCTTAAAAAACTGAGATACATGCCACCCAGACATGTTGCATACATATAGGACACATGCCACACATATTGGTCACAGAAAAGACTTGTGCCGAACACACACCGTGAACATTTTAGACACATGCCACTAATACACAGGACACATAGCACACTTATGCAGCTCACATATTAAACACGTGCTGCACACAGTGTTAATTTTATTCATGCATTAGATATACAGTATGATGCTGCAAAAAATGCTATAAGTCTCCTTATTCCGGTTTGGCGATCTCCACAATGAAAACTGTTCCTCCTTACATTCCCTCTCAGATGCTACTCATCCACCTAAATCAGACCTCCTGCTTTGGCACTGATGAAGGGCAAACACCACGAAACACGTTTCTGCAAATGGAATGTCTAGTTTGGCTTTTTATACTAAGTCTCGTTAAAGGGTCAATATTGACTTTTAGGATTGGTACATTCAATAGGTGACCCTAGAGTTCTATTTTTCTTCCTCTCTGAAGAGGATATTTCATTTTTCAGAGGAGCATTGCATGGCCAATAAGTCTCCATATGCTGGTTTGGCATTCTCCACAAGGAGAAAAGTTACCCGCTACATCACCTTTCAGAGGCCATCCATCGATCTAAATCAGATCTCCTACTTTGCACTGATGAGGGGAAAATACCCTAAAACACATGTCTGCAAATTGAATCTCTGATTTAGCTTTTTTCCTAAGTCATGTGGGAAGGCTCATTAAAGGGTCAATATTGACTTTTTGGGTTGTTAATCCCAGTAGGTGACACTACAGTTCTAGTCCTCTTCCTCTGTGAAGAGAATATTTGCATATTCAATTTCCCACAGGAGCATTGCATGGTCTATAAGTCTCTTTACGCTGGTTGGCATTCTCTACAAGGAGAAAAGTTCCCCCTTAAAACCCTTGTGAAGACCACTCAGTCAGCCAAATAATACCTTTGCTTGCACTGCTGAGGGGCAAACACACCGAAACACGTGTCTGCAAATGAAGTGTCTGGTTCTGCCTTTTTATACTCAATCATGTGGAAGGCTCATTAAAGGGTCAATATTAAGTTTTAGGGTTACTATCCACAAAAGGTAACACTAGAGTTCTAGTCCTCTTCCTACTTGAAGAGTATATTTGCATATTCAATTTTCCATAGGAGCCCTGCATGGCCTATAAGTACCTTTACACTGGTTGGTGCTCTCCACGAGGAGAAATTTTACCTGTTAGACATATGATGCCAGCACTACAGAAATCTTGACATTGCAAACATGAAAGCCCTATATCACAATGAAATTTTCTTTTTGCCCACCTGAGCCCCCTCTACAAGCAGAATCCCAGAAAGGTAAACCATGACATGACACCAGGCTCCTATCACCGGTAAGCCATGCGCCCACCTGACTACGTTGATGCAGACTCATTTCAGCTTTTTCCACCACTAAAGCTTCTGCTTTCTGGCTAGAGTGGTCACCAATGGCTATAGGTCACATTTTTTACAGAGCGAGCGGCACAGGGGATATGTCAGCCTCCATCAAGTTGTATTTTTCAAAACGTCTCAGAATCACAACATTTTATGAGAGGACTTCATATCACAAGTGTAAATTGAAATGATCTCTATGAGACGTGTCTTGCTTACCCTAACTTCTTTAGAAATTGCATATGATTTCTATTCCTTGCTGCAGAGAGTGACTGGGCTGCAAGAGTTAGGGTTATGGTTCCTTGAAATTTTATGGACTCTTATGATAATACATCAGCCTGATGTGCAGATCTACCATTCAGAGTGCAAGTGCCAGGATTAATATCTAGTGATGAGTGAATATACTCGTTACTCGAGATTTCCCGAGCATGCTCGGGTGTCCTCGAGTATTTTTTAGTGCCCGGAAATTTACTTTTTATTGCAGCAGCTGAATGATTTACATCTGTTAGCCAGCATAAGTACATGTGGGGGTTGTCTGGTTGCTAGGGAATTCCCACATGTAATCAAGCTGGTTGATTGCTGTAAATCATTCAGCTGCAGCGAAGAAAACTAAATCTCCGAGCACTAAAATATACTCGGAGGACACCCGAGTGTGCTCGGGAAATCTCGAGTAACGAGTATATTCGCTCATCACTATTAATATCTCATAGGGGTTTCTGTTGTGAATTCTGCTCTTGGGCTCCCTCCGGTGGTTATAAGTGGTAGCGCTGCTGTCTGTCCTTCACAGCAGTCATCAGGTGTGTCCACTTCGGACTGGGCTATTTAGTCTGGCTTCACCCTTTAGTCAGTGCCAGTTGTTAATTGTTTCTGGAGGATTCACATCCCTTCCTGGTCTCTCCTGCTTGCTGTTCTTTTCAACAAAGATAAGTTCTGCTTGTTTTTGCAGCCCACATTTTGTGGGCCTTATTGTTCAGTGCATTTCATGTTTTTTCTTGTCCAGCTTAATCTGTGTAAGGATTTATGCAGCCAAGCTGGAATCTCTGGAGAGGCAGATATACCCTCCATGTCTTTAGTCAGATGTGGAGTTTTTGTATTTTCTGTGGTGGATATTTTCTAGTATTTTAATACTGACCGCATAGTTCTCTGTCCTATCCTTCCTATTTAGCTAGATTGGCCTCCTTTGCTAAATCCTGTTTTCAGTCTGTGTATGTTTTTTCCTCTCCTCTCACAGTCAATATTTGTGGGGGGCTGTCTATCCTTTGGGGATTTTCTCTGAGGCAAGATAGTTTTCCCTTTTCTATCTATAGGGTTAATTAGTCCTCCGGCTGTCTCGAGGTGTCTAGGATTGGTAGGTACATCCTACGGCTACTTCTAGTTGCGGTGTTAAGTTCAGGGTCTGCGTTCAGTACAGATACCACCTTCTCCAGAGTACGTCCCATGCTGCTCCTAGGCCACCAGATCATAACAGTACAACTGGCCAACAATGAGTTAACCGCATCTCAGAAGAAGGGAAAGAAAGTGCTGAGCCATTTTTTTTTCTGTACTCTGTTGTGTGTTTTTTTTTCCCTCTTTACCTCTGGGTGGCTCAGGAGTTTGGCGCTGACATGGATGTTCAGGGACTTGCTTCTCGTGTGGATCAACTTGCTGCTAGAGTACAGGGTATTTCTGATTATATCGTTCAGACTCCGGTTTTAGAGCCTAGAATTCCAACTCCTGATCTGTTTTTTGGGGAGCCAGATTCCAGGGAAAACTATCTTGCCTCAGAGAAAATCCCCAAAGGATAGACAGCCCCCCACAAATATTGACTGTGAGAGGAGAGGAAAAAACATACACAGACTGAAAACAGGAATCTAGCAAAGGAGGCCAATCTAGCTAAATAGGAAGGATAGGACAGAGAACTATGCGGTCAGTATTAACCCCTTAGTGACAGAGCCAATTTGGTACTTAATGACCGAGCCAATATTTACAATTCTGACCACTGTCACTTTATGAGGTTATAACTCTGGAACGCTGTAACGGATCCTGTTGATTCTGAGATTGTTTTTTTGTGGCATGTTGTACTTCATGCTAGTGGTAACATTTCTTCGATATTACTTGCGATTATTTATGAAAAAAATGGAAATATGGTGAAAATTTTAAAAATTTTGCAATTTTCAAATTTTGTATTTTTATGCCCTTAAATCAGAGAGATATGCCACACAAAATAGTTAATAAATAACATTTCCGACATGTCTACTTTACATCAGCACAATTTTGGAATCAAAATTTTTTTTTGTTAGGGAGTTATAAGGGTTAAAATTTGACCAGCAATTTCTCATTTTTACAACACCATTTTTTTTTAGGGACCACATCACATTTGAAGTCATTTTGAGGGGTCTATATGATAGAAAATAACCAAGTGTGACACCATTCTAAAAACTGCACCCCTCAAGGTACTTAAAACCACATTCAAGAAGTTTATTAACCCTTTACGTGCTTCACAGGAACTCAAACAATGTGGAAGGAAAAAATGAACATTTAACTTTTTTTGCAAACACTTTAATTCAGAACCATATTTTTTTATTTTCACAAGTGTAAAAACAGAAATTTAACCATACATTTTGTTGTGCAATTTCTCCTGAATACGCTGATACCCCATATGTGGGGGTAAACCACTGTTTGGGCGCACCGCAGAGCTTGGAAGAGAAGGAGCGCCGTTTGACTTTTTCAATGCAGAATTGGCTGGAATTGAGATCGGATGCCATGTCACGTTTGGAGAGCCCCTGATGTGCCTAAACAGTGGAAACGCTCCACAAGTGACACCATTTTGGAAACTAGACCCCTTAAGGAACTTAACTAGATGTGTGGTGAGCACTTTGAGCCCCCAAGTGCTTCACAGAAGTTTATAACGTAGAGCCGTGAAAATAAAAAATCGCATTTGTTTACACAAAAATGATATTTTCGCCCACAAATTCTTATTTTCACAAGGGTAACAGGAGAAATTAGACCACAAAAGTTGTTGTGCAATTTCTCCTGAGTACGTCGATACCCCATATGTGGGGGTAAACCACTGTTTGGGCGCACCGCAGAGCTTGGAAGAGAAGGAGTGCCGTTTTACTTTTTCAGTGTAGAATTGGCTGGAATTGAGATCGGACGCCATGTCGCGTTTGGAGAGCCACTGATGTACCTAAACAGTTTAAACCCCCCACAAATGACACCATTTTGGAAACTAGACCCCTTAAGGAACTTATCTAGATGTGTGGTGAGCACTTTAAACCCCCAGGTGCTTCCCGGAAGTTTATAACGTAGAGCCGTGAAAATAAAAAATCCTTTTTTTTCACTCAAAAATGATTTTTTAGCCTGCAATTTTTTATTTTATCAAGGGTAACAGGAGACATTGGACCACAAAATCTGTTGACCAGTTTGTCCTGAGTACGCTGATACCCCATATGTGGGGAGAGGGCACTGTTTGGGCACCCATCAGGGCTCGGAAGGGAAGGAGCGCCGCTTGGAATGCAGACTTTGATTGGATGGTCTGCAGGTGTCATGTTGCATTTGCAGAGATCCTGATGTACCTAAACAGTAGAAACCCCCCAAAAGTGACTCCATTTTGGAAACTAGACCCCCCAAAGAGCTTATCTAGATGTGTGGTGAGCACTAGGAACCCCCAACTGCTTCACAGAAGTTTATAATGTAGAGCCATGAAAATAAAAAAAATCATATTTTTTCCACAAAAATGATCTTTTCACCCCCAAATTTTTACTTTCACAAGGGTAACAAGAGAAATTGGACCCCAAAAGTGGTTGTCCAATTTGTCCTGAGTACACTGATACCCCATGTGTGGGGGGGACCACTGTTTGGGCGCATGGCTGAGCTCGGAAGGGAAGGAGTGCCGTTTTGGAATGCAGACTTTGATAGAATGGTCTGCAGGCATTATGTTGGGTTTGCAGAGCCCCCGATGTACCTAAACAGTAGAAAACCCCCACAAGTGACCTCATTTTGGAAACTAGACCCCCCAAGGAACTTATCTAGATGTGTGGTGAGAACTTTGAATGCCCAAGTGCTTCACAGAAGTTTATAATGCAGAGTCGTGAAAATAAAAAATATTTTTTTTTTCCACAAAAAAAGATTTTTTAGCCCCCAAGTTTTTATTTTCACAAGCGTATCAGGAGAAATTGGACCCCAAAAGTTGTCGTCCAATTTATCCCGAGTATGCTGATGCCCCATATGTGGGGGTAAACCACTGTTTGGGCGCACGGCAGAGCTCAGAAGGTAGGGAGCACCATTTTACTTTTTGAGCACAAAATTGGCTGTGGTGTTTAGAGACCCCCTGATGTACCTAAACAGTGGAAACCCCCCAATTCTAACTCCAACTCTAACCCCAACACACCCCTAACCCTAATCCCAACCCGATCCATAATCCTAATCACAACCCTAACCCCCAAAACACCCCTAACCCTAATCCCAAAGCTAACCATAACCCTAATCAAAACCCTAAACCCAACACCCCCCTAATCCTAATCTCAACCCTAACCTCAAAACCTAACCCTAATCCCAATACACCCCTATCCTTAATCCCAACCCTAGCCTTAACCCTAATCCCAAACCTAACCCTAATCCCAAATGTAACCCTAATGCGAACCCTAATCCAAATCCTAATCCCAACTCTAACCCTAACTTTAGCTCCAACCCTAGCCCTAACCCTAACTTTAGCCCAAACCCTAACTTTAGCCCTAAACCTAGCCCCAACACTAGTGTTGAGCGATACCGTCCGATACTTGAAAGTATCGGTATCGGAAAGTATCGGCCGATACCGGCAAAGTATCGGATCCAATCCGATACCGATACCCGATACCAATACAAGTCAATGGGACTCAAGTATCGGACGGTATTCCTGATGGTTCCCAGGGTCTGAAGGAGAGGAAACTCTCCTTCAGGCCCTGGGAACCATATTAATGTGTAAAATAAAGAATTAAAATAAAAAATATTGCTATACTCACCTCTCCGAGGGAACCGGCAGCGTTGTTTGCTTAAAATTCGCGCTTTTCTTTCCTTACGTGAAGTCCCGGCTTTGTGATTGGTTGCGTCGCAGTCACATGGGCGACGCAACCAATCACAGCAAGCCGTGACGTAATTTCAGGTCCTTAAGGATTTTAAAATTACGTCCCGGCTTTGTGATTGGTTGCGTCGCAGTCACATGGGCGACGCAACCAATCACAGCAAGCCGTGACGTAATTTCAGGCCCTTAAGGATTTTAAAATTACGTCCCGGCTTTGTGATTGGTTGCGTCGCAGTCACATGGGCGACGCAACCAATCACAAGCCGTGACGTCACGGGAGGCTGGACACGCGCGCATTTTAAAATGCGCGCTTGTCCAGCCTCCCGTGACGTCCCGGCTTGTGATTGGTTGCGTCGCGGTCAACCAATCACAAGCCGGGAGGCTGGACACGCGCGCATTTTAAAATGCGCGCTTGTCCAGCCTCCCGTGACGTCCCGGCTTGTGATTGGTTGCATCGCGGTCAACCAATCACAAGCCGGGAGGCTGGACACGCGCGCATTTTAAAATGCGCGCGTGTTTAGCCTCCCGTGACGTCACGGCTTGTGATTGGTTGCGTCGCCCATGTGACTGCGACGCAACCAATCACAAAGCCGGGACGTAATTTTAAAATCCTTAAGGGCCTGAAATTACGTCACGGCTTGCTGTGATTGGTTGCGTCGCCCATGTGACTGCGACGCAACCAATCACAAAGCCGGGACGTAATTTTAAAATCCTTAAGGACCTGAAATTACGTCACGGCTTGCTGTGATTGGTTGCGTCGCCCATGTGACTGCGACGCAACCAATCACAAGTCGGGACTTCACGTAAAGGAAAGAAAAGCGCGAATTTTAAACAAAGAACGCTGCCGCTTCCCTCGGTAAGGTGCAGGCTGCGTCGGAGAGGTGAGTATAGCAATATTTTTTATTTTAATTCTTTCTTTTACACATTTTTACATTAATGTTGTTTCGATACCGATACCCGATACCACAAAAGTATCGGATCTCGGTATCGGAATTCCGATACCCGCAAGTATCGGCCGATACCCGATACTTGCGGTATCGGAATGCTCAACACTACCCAACACTAAACCCTAACTTTAGCCCCAACCCTAGCCCTAACCCTAGCCCTAACCCTAATCCTAGCTCTAACCCTAACCCAAGCCCTAACCCTAACCCTAAGGCTATGTGCACATGTTGCGGATTTTGCTGCGGATCCGCAGCGTTTCCGCAGCTGTGGGTCCGCAGCAGTTTCCCATGAGTTTACAGTACAATGTAAACCTATGGGAAACATAAAACGCTGTGCCCATGCTGCGGAAAAAAACACACGGAAACGCAGCGGTTTACATTCCACAGCATGTCAATTCTTTCTGCTGATTCCGCAGCGGTTTTACACCTGCTCCATAATAGAAAACTGCAGGTGTAAAACCGCAGTGGAATCCGCACAAAAACCGCGGTACATTCGCGATAAATCCGCAGGAAAAACGCAGCGTTTTGGTCCTGCGGATTTATCAAATCCGCTGCGGAAAAATCCGCAGAGAACCATTCTATGTGTGCACATATCCTAACCCTACCCCTAACCCTACCCCAAACCCTAACCCTAACCCTAACCCTACCCCTACCCCTAACCCTACCCCTAACCCTACCCCTAACCCTACCCCTAACCCTACCCCTATTTGGAAAATAGAAATTCATACATTTTTTTTATTTTATTATTTTTTTCTTACTAAGGGGGTGATAAAGGGGGGGGGTTATTTACTATTTTTTTTATTTTGATCACTGTGATAGGATCTCACAGTGACCAAAATAAAAAAAGAGGAAGAATTTTCTTTTGCCGGCCGGCAGATCATGGCGGGCGCACTGCGCATGCGCCTGCCATTTTCTTACCGGAGCAAGAAACCGGCGGCCAGCAGAAGAAGCAGGAGGACCCAGGGACACCGGTAAGTATAACAGGGTCCCCGAATCCCCCTATTTCTCTGTCCTCTGATGTGCGATCACATCAGAGGACAGAGAATGACATCGCTTTTTTTTTTTTTTTTTGCGGTCGCCGGTAAACAGTTAATTACCGGCGATTGCAAAACAGGGGTCGGTAAAAACCGACCCCGATCATGTTCTTTGGGGTCTCGGCTACCCCCGGCAGCCGAGACCCCAAAGAACATCCGGGTGCCGGGCGGCGGGCGCACTGCGCATGCACCCTCCATTATTTCCCCGGAAAAAGATGGCGGCGCCCATCGGGAGCCACGAGGAGCACCGGGGGAGGTAGGTGAGTGTTGGGGGGCTATCGGGGACCACATTTCTCTGTCCTCCGATGTGCGATCACATCGGAGGACAGAGAAATTAAATGGCAAATCGCATTTTTTTTTTTGGTGCGACCGCCGGTAAACGGTTATTTACCGGCGATCGCAACTCGGGGGTCGGTAAAAAACCCCCGAATCATGTTCTCTGGGGTCTCGGCTACCCCCGGCAACCGAGACCCCAGAGAAAATCCAACTCTGGGGGGCGCTATTCACTTTAAGTACCGGTTTAAGTACCCTTAGCGGCCGCCGTTAAAAGGCGTATCGGCGGTCGTTAAGGGGTTAAAATACTAGAAAATATCCACCACAGAAAATACAAAATTCCAGCTTGGCTGCATAAATCCTTACACAGATTAAGCTGGACAAGAAAAAACATGAAATGCACTGAACAATAAGGCCCACAAAATGTGGGCTGCAAAAACAAGCAGAACTTATCTTTGTTGAAAAGAACAGCAAGCAGGAGAGACCAGGAAGGGATGTGAATCCTCCAGAAACAATTAACAACTGGCACTGACTAAAGGGTGAAGCCAGACTAAATTGCCCAGTCCGAAGTGGACACACCTGATGACTGCTGTGAAGGACAGACAGCAGCGCTACCACTTATAACCACCGGAGGGAGCCCAAGAGCAGAATTCACAACAGGTTTCCCCTTGAACTTGGATTTTCAGGGTTTCTCCATAGTAGTCAATGCGTAGCACTTACTTGATAATCTTCTATTCTTTGCTGATGGTTTTGTTGCTGGTAGTATGGGCAGATATATCATATGTGCAACCTGTACACTTGCAAGGGAACTCAGTAGGTAAAAAAAAAACCAGACAGCCCTCTCGAAGCAATCATCAGTTTTGTTCTAGCTATTAGAATGCATCTAAATGACTGAGCTAATGAACTTCATAACTCACTATTACCAGTGGGTTGTAAGAGAAGTTATAGGTGGCAAACTGACTTTCTGTTGGTTTTAAAAGAGTTGTCGCGAACTTTAGCATTGAGAGCTTAGTATAGGTCATCATCAATGTCTGATCGGTGGAGGCGATACACTCGGCACTCCCCGCCGTTCAGCTCTTCCCAGTATTGGCAGCAGCCGAAACTGCCCAGTTGTGGAGCTGCACAGCACAACTCTGTCACCTATATAGTGGCCGCAGCCGGGTGTTGCACAACCAGCTATTCAGATCAATAGGGGGTCGATGTTCAGTACCCAGCTGTGGCCACTATGCCGCTGACTGAGCTGCTGTTCCGACCGACATTGGCAACAGCTGAGGAGTCGCACCCCCACCGATCAGACATTGATGACCAATCATAAAGAGAGCGCATCAATGTTAAAATCCCGGACAACCAATATGCCATGTGCAGCGCTCCTTAAAGAAGGACTCTTTGTGAAGATACCGCACCGGAGCCTTTGCTGAGTATGGACTGGTAGCTTGAGAAGATGTGCTACCTCATAAAGACTTGGTCCCCTCTTAAAGGGGATGTTCACTTGTTGCACTTAAAGAATGGTATTGCTTTAAGACTGATAGATAGCAATAATGTCTTGACAAAAAGAAAGTGATGATGATGCTTACATGAAAAGTTATATGTATCCAACCAGTTGATTGTAAGAAATGACTGATAATGTTGATAGAAAAATGAGGACAGAGAGTGAACCCGTACGGGGTTAGTCAGTGAGTCCTCTTGGGAGCTATGTAAGGATGGCTCAGTGATTTCAAACTGAAAGTAAATGTTATGTTCTATACTGTGTATAGTAGTTGAAAAGGCAGAAGGCCCGGGCTGAAAGGGGCGGTCCTGTAAAGAAAGGAGAGGCAGTAGGCCTGGAGCAGTTAGGACAGGCGGTCCTGCAGATCTAACGAAGGAGAATGAAAGAGAAAGAGTTAATTAATATTATAATGTTTTATAAGTAAAGTCTTTAGTGGATAGGGAGTATACGTCCTTAAAGGCAATGTTAACTTAATATTCAAAAGTTTGCACTAAGTAGAATACCCGGTTGGGTAACAGGAGTTATTTATAGCCTGTAATTTATAATGTTTAACCATGTTTGTAACGTTCAAGTGTCCTCACCTCCCATAAAGGGAAGCTCTGTTCAAGCTTACTTATTGTTATTGCATTTTCAAAATTGTATGTCTTTTTGCTAACCTGTATTGTTGTTTTCTTCCCAATCCAGGAGTACTGGATTTAACCGGGGGGGAGTGCAGCGCCCCAGAGTCCTGGTCGTTGCAGTACTGTGGCTCCGCCACTAAGGGGAGCTATGGTACGTCTGATGGCACTGAAGGAGTTCATCTGACCAGGTATCACAGACACCAATACATTTCACAGCCGGGCCTCCAGGGGGAGCTAAGGGTTCTATTCATTAGGCCACTCCTCACATACTGGTAAAACTGGGGGTCAGGCAGGAAGTTAGGACAGAAAGCTGACTGGGTTGGAACCAGGCAACACCTTGTGGCAGAGGGTGTTGTGGGAGAAGATTCGGTAGGGTCCCTGTCAGGGGTGGGATCCTGACTGAAGCCTGGCAACTTGAGAGAACGTAACGGGACCGTGCCTGCTCAGCATAGCGGGGGTGCCCAAGGAGGGATTGGAAGCGAGATAGATTGTGCTGAGTGAGAAACGAGATCAAAGCAAGAAGGAGAATACCAGTAGGAGTCGTGCTGTGAGACCGAGGCAACATCCTACTGAGGCGCACAATCGGCGGCCGGAACGCCGAGGAAGTATTCATACACCTAGCTTCAAGCAATACTTCAAACCAACGGCAGGACAGTCAGTCATAGGCGGGCTGTCTCACCTAAATCACCTACGAAGACATAGGGGGCAACTTGTGGAGAGGGGCGACTCTAGGGTCCCGGAAGAGCTCCGAGCCTACCCGTCATACGGGTGCCGTCCTAACCGTAACATCAGGGAGGGACGGAAGATTAGCAGAACATCATCTAATCGAGTTGTGAGGGAACTTAAGAAACGGACACAACAGTTGTGGGGACTTTCCGTAAGCACAGCAGGGAAGGATCGCAACACATAGCGCTAGCAGGAAGGCACAGATTTCCACCTGCAAGGAGAACTCTGGAGGTGCCAGTGGACCGGCCGGACTTGCGCAGCCTGGTTAACCGTATTCTGGATTGAGGACCCAGAGATCTTCAGTAAAGAGGTAAAGAGACTGCAACTTGGTGTCCTCGTTATTTACTGCACCGCACCACCACCACCATCCACATCTATCATTCACTGTACGCCCCTCAGCAGGGTCACGGACCGGGCCTAGCCACCGTGACAACCCCAGAGCAGAGACTCAGAGGCCCGGTATCGGGTACCCCTCGGCCCTGCGGCAGTGGGGGCGCTACAACTTGGCGTCACGAACAGGATCTACTTAAGCCTGAGGAATCGGGTCATGTGTGCCTTGGAACTGTGATTTATTGTGCTTGGACTGTGATTTATTGCAAAGACTGTGCTGCGCCATTTACCGCCAGAATTCGCCGCCATTACAGCGCTGAGGAGAGCGCAGGAGAAGAAGAGGGGCGTGAAGTGGGCGTGAACAAGCTGAAGAGCGCGAAAGACAATGGCCGCCCAGTCTAAATATTTCTGCACTGTGAGGACGTGTCCGTCAGCAGCGGAGATCCGCCTCCTGATCCTCAATGGAGGGCGGAGACCGAGAAGACGACACCGCCCACGAAGGAGAGAGCGGGAAAAAGACCAGGAAGCGACCCACGTGGAGGACGCCATGGCCAGCAGCTCTGAACCCGAAAGTGGGGTTGAGGCGGAAGTCTCCCCCAACTACCCGGATGAGCACAGCAGCCCGTTCTCCGGGGACAGCACCGAACTCCTGCAGGTCGAGATGGAGAACTTGCTCGACGTGACGTGATGTGAAGGCCCAGGCTCCGCACCAGGCGGCGCCGGACCGCAGTCTCCTAGCATCAGATCCGATACTGCTGCCGGGGTCCTTGCTGACATCGCCAGAGGAACCCGCCGCGGAGGAGGAGCCTGCATCGGCTGGTGAGTCCGCCGACCCTGTCCCGCCGGCCGAGGGCTTACTAGTAGGTCCCGTTGCGGCACCCCCTCTCCCTGGGACCCATAGACTTCAGCGCCTGTTGCAATGGGAGGAGCCCACGGGTATGGAACACCGCCTGAAAGCCCCGCTTCGACCCACTGCTCTGCTGTGTGAAGTCCGTGCAGAGCGCACAGTGTGCCGCTGGGAAAACCCAGGGTCCAATCTTATGGGGTTCCCCGGGGTGAAGACCCAGGAGGGAGAGATGGTACAGGCCCTAAGCTGGGAGGAATACCAGGTCCAGCTAGAGCAGCAATGGCAGGAGAAACAGAAAGAATACCTGGCCGGGCTAGAGGCCTACCACCAGAAAGATTTGGCGGTCAAGGATCGGGCCCGCAAGGACCCCACCACTCACCAGGCCCCGCGCAGGCAGGGCGTTATCACCACCTTCAAGCTCCGCGGAGGCTGGGGCTTCATTAAAGAACCGGGCCTGTATGCGGAAGTGTTTGTTAATCGGAGGGATGTTGAATCTCATTTGAGGGAGGGTCACCAGGACCGGGACCTCCACCCAGGGGATGAAGTTACCTACACCCGGCACTTTGGGGAGAAGGGATGTTTCGCGTTAAATGTCCACAAGAAGAAGCTGGTGGAACCCTCGACTAAGGTGCCGGAGAAGATCTCTCCCGTAGCCAAGGTGCCCCCTTGTGGTCGACCCACGATCACCACCGAGACCACCATGGTCACCCCAACGGGCACGATCGTGAAGACTACGACTTGCCGCGTTATAACCTCCACCGCTGTCGTGGCCACGCAGATGCCTCCTCAGGGGACCCGCGTGACTACTGCCCCGGAACTGAAGACTGTGGGTACGCAGACCCCCAGCTGGGACAGCAGACCCCCTTATGCAGTACCGGGCGGTTCGCAATACCCACAGGGGTTGCCTCCGCCGGTGCTGCCTCCTGATTGGTTCAAATAAATGTTTTAGTATTCTGAACATGTACATAGTTTCTTAAAGTGTTTGTTTCCTGATTTTGCTGCTAAAACCCGTCTAGGGTTAACTCTTAAAGGGATCCCTTTGTTGACCCGGGATCCCTATTGTGTTTTTGGTTATTTTTCTATTTTCTTCTTTGTTATCAAGAACTGCCGCAATCATGAACAGTGCATGATACAAACTGCTTGTAAATAGTTTGCACCTTCTTAAAGGTGCTCCCTACTGGTTTTACTTAAAGAAGGACTCTTTGTGAAGATACCGCACCGGAGCCTTTGCTGAGTATGGACTGGTAGCTTGAGAAGATGTGCTACCTCATAAAGACTTGGTCCCCTCTTAAAGGGGATGTTCACTTGTTGCACTTAAAGAATGGTATTGCTTTAAGACTGATAGATAGCAATAATGTCTTGACAAAAAGAAAGTGATGATGATGCTTACATGAAAAGTTATATGTATCCAACCAGTTGATTGTAAGAAATGACTGATAATGTTGATAGAAAAATGAGGACAGAGAGTGAACCCGTACGGGGTTAGTCAGTGAGTCCTCTTGGGAGCTATGTAAGGATGGCTCAGTGATTTCAAACTGAAAGTAAATGTTATGTTCTATACTGTGTATAGTAGTTGAAAAGGCAGAAGGCCCGGGCTGAAAGGGGCGGTCCTGTAAAGAAAGGAGAGGCAGTAGGCCTGGAGCAGTTAGGACAGGCGGTCCTGCAGATCTAACGAAGGAGAATGAAAGAGAAAGAGTTAATTAATATTATAATGTTTTATAAGTAAAGTCTTTAGTGGATAGGGAGTATACGTCCTTAAAGGCAATGTTAACTTAATATTCAAAAGTTTGCACTAAGTAGAATACCCGGTTGGGTAACAGGAGTTATTTATAGCCTGTAATTTATAATGTTTAACCATGTTTGTAACGTTCAAGTGTCCTCACCTCCCATAAAGGGAAGCTCTGTTCAAGCTTACTTATTGTTATTGCATTTTCAAAATTGTATGTCTTTTTGCTAACCTGTATTGTTGTTTTCTTCCCAGTCCAGGAGTACTGGATTTAACCGGGGGGGAGTGCAGCGCCCCAGAGTCCTGGTCGTTGCAGTACTGTGGCTCCGCCACTAAGGGGAGCTATGGTACGTCTGATGGCACTGAAGGAGTTCATCTGACCAGGTATCACAGACACCAATACATTTCACAGCCGGGCCTCCAGGGGGAGCTAAGGGTTCTATTCATTAGGCCACTCCTCACATACTGGTAAAACTGGGGGTCAGGCAGGAAGTTAGGACAGAAAGCTGACTGGGTTGGAACCAGGCAACACCTTGTGGCAGAGGGTGTTGTGGGAGAAGATTCGGTAGGGTCCCTGTCAGGGGTGGGATCCTGACAGAGGCCTGGCAACTTGAGAGAACGTAACGGGACCGCGCCTGCTCAGCATAGCGGCGGTGCCCAAGGAGGGATTGGAAGCGAGATAGATTGTGCTGAGTGAGAAACGAGATCAAAGCAAGAAGGAGAATACCAGTAGGAGTCGTGCTGTGAGACCGAGGCAACATCCTACTGAGACGCACAACCGGCGGCCGGAACGCCGAGGAAGTATTCATACACCTAGCTTCAAGCAATACTTCAAACCAACGGCAGGACAGTCAGTCATAGGCGGGCTGTCTCACCTAAATCACCTACGAAGACATAGGGGGCAACTTGTGGAGAGGGGCGACTCTAGGGTCCCGGAAGAGCTCCGAGCCTACCCGTCATACGGGTGCCGTCCTAACCGTAACATCAGGGAGGGACGGAAGATTAGCAGAACATCATCTAATCGAGTTGTGAGGGAACTTAAGAAACGGACACAACAGTTGTGGGGACTTTCCGTAAGCACAGCAGGGAAGGACTACAACACATAGCGCTAGCAGGAAGGCACAGATTTCCACCTGCAAGGAGAACTCTGGAGGTGCCAGTGGACCGGCCGGACTTGCGCAGCCTGGTTAACCGTATTCCGGATTGAGGACCCAGAGATCTTCAGTAAAGAGACTGCAACTTGGTGTCCTCGTTATTTACTGCACCGCACCACCACCACCATCCACATCTATCATTCACTGTACGCCCCTCAGCAGGGTCACGGACCGGGCCTAGCCACAGTGACAACCCCAGAGCAGAGACTCAGAGGCCCGGTATCGGGTACCCCTCGGCCCTGCGGCAGTGGGGGCGCTACACATGCTGTCCAGCAGCCCTGCAGTATAAAGGACAAACCAACAGTATCTTGATAAGACAATTGAAAACAATTGGGACCTTAATTTTTTAGGTAGAAAATTCTCTCTCTCTCCAACGGACTTCCCCCGGAACTCCGAACTTTGCAATGGACGTCTGAGACAAGTCCGTATTCGACGAACTTTTATGCTTGGATTCACTCATTTCTGCTTGGGACTCATCAAAGTTGGCTATTTTGGCTGCATTCACATGTTCTCCAGCAATTGCGGTAAATCCGCAACGTTTGCGATATAGTTTTTGAAAATAGCAGTAAACTAATGCTTTGTAAAAAAAAGTGCAACCTGTGATTGCAGCATAAAGGAGCAGAGCTGATAATCAGCCAAGCACTAAACTTTGATGAAAATAAGTCGCAGACACTACGTCCTCCTTAATTTATGTAGTCAGAAACCAAAATCTGGATTTTTTCTTTTCTATACCATATTGCAAAAACACCAAAATCAATAGAAAGAAAATAAATAAATCCCATTCGTTTCCTGATGGACGATGCCATTTTTCTAATTAAGATTTTTTTTCCCTGGGAGTCGTCTCTAGTAACATTGGTGTATGGCGTCTCCTCCCATGCATGTATTTAATGTCTCGCTCACAATCTACAGCAACAAACCTAATGTCATTACAGTTAATAGAAAATACACACATGAAGAATAAAGTATCGTGTCATGCAAATAAGCAATGGAAAGACACAGGGACTGTAGTCAAACAACAGACATCAGACATTTTCGTAAACAGAGAGAATGAGAACTATTGGCTTGTCCCATGAAATAACAATAGACCCTCTCCTGTCCCTTGTTACAGCCCTGAGTTTATGTTAGAAAGTGTAGCTGCAGGACAAATGATGGACAATCAGAGCAACTTATGCTGTCTGGATCCAAATAAAAGGCACCAAACTGAGCAGCTTATAATGTCTGGATCCAATAAAAAGGCACCAAACTGAGCAGTTTATAAATTTATGGATGCAATATAAAGGCACCAATCAGAGAGGCTTAGAATGTATAGATCCATTACATCTAATATTGATCACCTATAGTAAGGAGAGCCTGAATACCTCCTTCCATTTAAAATAATTTTAAGGGTTTGTCCAGTACTAGGATAGCCCCTCCGCTCTCTGAATGTTTTCCCCAGTTAAAATAAAAATGCCTATACTCACCTCTGATGAAGGAGTTGTTCCAGTGGTGTCGGCACTTGGTCTCTTGGGGCTCACGTGAGGTTGTTACGCCACATGAGCCTTGTATCCAATCAGCGCCGGTGTCACAGTCCCCGCCTTTGTACTTATAAGTAATTAACATGAAGTGAGAACTGTGGCTAATGCTAATATTTTCTTGATTACTTATAGGTCTGAAGGCGGGGACAGTGACGCCAGTGCTGCTTGGGTTAGTGCTCACATGACATAGCAACCTCACGTGAGCCCTGAGAACGCGAGTGCCAATACCGCCGGAATGGCACCACCAACCAAGGTGAGTATACTCTAGGTGTTTTTATTTTAACAGAGACAAACATTTAGATTGAGAAGTGGCTGTCCTAGTAGTGGACAACCCCTTTAATTGTGGACATGCCAGCAAGAGACCCACAGTTCCTATTTTTTTCCCATTTGTTACACATCTGTCCTGAGTTCGGGTTCTGCTCCCTGCACCCGGGTCCACTAAACTTTTTTAAAGTCGAGCTTTGCAAGTAGCCTTCATTGGATCATCTACATAGGCCTATATAAGGCCTACCAAGAAACAAACCTATGTACAGACCAAACGTTTGGACACACCTTCTCATTTAAAGATTTTTCTGTATATTCATGACTATAAAAATTGTACATTGACACTGAAGGCATCAAAACTATGAATTAACACATGTGGAATTATATACTTAACAAAAAAGTGTGAAACAACTAAAATTATTCTATGTCTTATATTCTAGGTTCTTCAAAGTAGCCACCTTTTGCTTTGATGACTGCTTAGCACACTCTTGGTATTCTGTTGATGAGCTTCAAGAGGTAGTCACCGGGAATGGTTTTCAATTCACAGGTGTGCCCTGTCAGGTTTAATAAGTGGGATTTATTGCCTTATAAATGGGGTTGGGACCATCAGTTGTGTTGTGCAGAAGTCTGGTGGATACACAGCTGATAGTCCTACTGAATAGACTGTTAGAATTTGTATTATGGCAAGAAAAAAGCAGCTAAGTAAAGAAAAACGAGTGGCCATCATTACTTTAAGAAATGAAAGTCAGTCAGTCCGAAAAATTGGGAAAACTTTGAAAGTGTCCCCAAGTGCAGTGGCAAAAACCATCAAGCGCTACAAAGAACCTGCCTCACATGAGGACCGGCCCAGGAAAGGAAGACCAAGAGTCACCTCTGCTTCTGAGGATAAGTTTATCCAAGTCACCAGCCTCAGAAATTGCAGGTTAACAGCAGCTCAGAGTTCTAGCAGCAGACACATCTCTACAACAACTGTTAAGAGGAGACTTTGTGCAGCAGGCCTTCATGGTAAAATAGCTGCTAGGAAACCACTGCTAAGGACAGGCAACAAGCAGAAGAGACTTGTTTGGGCTAAAGAACACAAGGAATGGACATTAGATCAGTGGAAATCTGTGCTTTGGTCTAATGAGTCCAAATTTGAGATCTTTGGTTCCAACCACCATGTCTTTGTGCAACGCAGAAAAGGTGAACGGATGGACTCTACATACCTGGTTCCCACCAGGAAGCATGGAGGAGGAGGTGTGATGGTGTGGGGGTGCTTTGCTGGTGACACTGTTGGGATTTATTCAAAATGGAAGGCATACTGAACCAGCATGGCTACCACAGCATCTTGCAGCGGCATGCTATTCCATCCGGTTTGCATTTAGTTGACCCTCATTTATTTTTCCACAGGATAATGACCCCAAACACACCTCCAGGCTGTGTAAGGGCTATTTGACAAAGAAGGAGAGTGATGGGGTGCTACACCAGATGACCTGGCCTCCACAGTCACCAGACCTGAACACAATTGAGATGGTTTGGGGTGAGCTGGACCGCAGAGTGAAGGCAAAAGGACCAGCAAGTGCTAAGCATCCCTGGGAACTCCTTCAAGATTGTTGGAAGACCATTCCCGTTGACTACCTCTTGAAGCTCATCAACAGTTTAGTTTGTTGATGCACTACAACCCATTCCTGGTCTTTCAGGACCTCTACTAATGGTCTGCGAATTCTGGGACTTCTGTTACTTGTTCCCGGTCTTCCAGGAACTCTGCTACCTGTCTGCGGCTTGCAAGGCACCTGCTGCCAGTTCCTAGTCTTCCACAACATGTCTCCTGTCGGCATATGGTTTTCAATAGCTCTACTATCTGTTCCTCGTCTTCTAAGACTTCTGCTACCTGCCTACGATCTCTCAAACGTCTCTGGCCTGCCTGTGACTTCCAGTACCCCTGCTACTTGTTTTGTGATTTCCAGTGCTTCTGCTACCTTTTCCTGGTCTTCCAGGACCTCTGCTACTTGCCAGCACACTCTTTGATATGTCCAGTCTCCGTGCAGCTTCCAATACCTCTGTTACCCATTCCCAGTTATCCAGCACCTCTGTTACCTTACTGCAATTCCCCAGAATCGGCTTCTACTACTGCTGCTACCTGTTTGTGGTTTCCAGTACCTCTGCCACCTATCTGTGGTCTCCAGTACCTCTTCTACCTGTCTAAGGTCTCCAAGAAGTCTAATTTCCAGTACCTCTACTTCCTGTCTGCAGCTTCCAGTACCTCTTCTACCTTTTTGTGGTCTCCCTGACGTCTCCGGCCTGCCTGTGACCTCCAGTACCTCCTATTTGTGGTTTCCAATACCTCCTCTGTTACCTGACTTTGGTCTTAAGTACCTATTCTACTTGTCTGAGGTCTCCAGGAGATCTCATTTCCAGTACCTCTGCTACCTGTCTGTGGCTTCCAGTACCTTTGCTACCTGTCTAAGGTCTCTAGGATATCTCCAGCTTCCAGTACCTCTGCTACCTGATTGCAGTTTCCAGTACCTCTGCTACCTGTTCCTGGTCTTCCAGGACCCCTGCCACCTGTCTGTGGTCTCTAGGACATTTCCTGTCTGCCTGTAGCTTCCAGGTCTTCTGCTACAGGTTTCCTGCATGCCTCAAATGCCTGCTGCACCGATGCCTGTGGTCTGTGTGCTCCTAGAATACACCTCACCTAGTGAGCCTAACATTATTGCTGACCTAAAAAAGTGCATGTACTGTATTTATATAGGCAGTAGTATAACTGGACTCCAATTGGCCAGGGTGCACAATTTGTACCTGGACCCTCTATGCATTTCAGTCAGATGAGTCCTTCTAGCATCCTAAATCCTATAAAGACATACTTGTTTGGCCTACCCTTCACTATGTAGTTATGTTCCCCTCCATCCTGTACTAGTGTCCCCCATCCTGGGCTCTTTCCAGGTATATATACTTGGCACAGAGGCTAGCAGCTGACATCGGCGTACCTGCTATAGTGACACATGATGTCATTACCATGCGATGACAATGCCTGGTACACCAACATCAGCTGCCAACCTCTGATTGTCCATCGGCGTGTATTGCAGCACAGGAAGCAGGATGGTCCAGGAACTGCAATGCACTTGAGCTGGATGTGCATCCGTTTTGCGTAAATTTTTGCTTTTTTTTTTTAGAACATTAATAATGAATAAATATATTAGTAATCTTGAAATTTTCTTACTGGCCATGGGGACTGTAGACACTTACTTGCTGTCTTTACAGAAAGAGTTTACAGCAGTTTCCATATCATCAGAGACAGGATTTAAATGACTGATAACACCTCTCTACACAGCTGATAACACAGGATATGTCAATCACAATAGGCGATGTCACAGCTCACCTCCTCCTCCCTGCATAATGACTAGAGATTACTGCATTGTAACGGGCTATCAAATGAATAAAAAACAAAATACTCATACTTACCTTGTCACTCACTTTTCTGGCCCCTCCACTCCTCACCATCACCTGTCCAGTTCTCGGTACATCTTCTTATCACCAATGCTTGTGCTAAAATCCCTGGGCCGCTTCACTTAACCTTAATGCTGTGACTAGGCCCATTTCCTCCGTGCCTGTGCGCGTAAGGTCACATACATCGACATCATAACATCGTGACCTTACACGCTTGCTTGTATCCCTTCCTGGCCTCATCTGTTGTGAATTCCATTCTGGAGCTCCCTCCTGTGGTTGCTAATGGTATTTTTGTGAGTTCTGCCCTTGGGCTCCCTCTGGTGGTTTCGAGTGGAACTGCTGCTCCTTTAGGTAGCTGTAGCAGCTGCCATCACTGATCGCCTTGCCTGGGTTTGTTATTTAAACCTGCTCGGGGCTTTAGTTCATGCCAGCTGTCAATGTCTTAGGTTGGATTTTGTTCTCTCCTTGGATTTCTCATATGGCCTGTCCTTGTCAGCAAAAGATAAGTTTCTGCTAATTCTTGTTTGTCCATTTGCTTTGGACTTATTGCTTTGCAAATATGTCTCTTTTTGTCCAGCTTGTCACTATGTCGTATTCAGGCTAGCTGGAAGCTCTGGGAAGCAGATTTGCCCCTCCACACCGTGAGTCGGTGTGGAGTTCATTTTTGTAAACTCTGCGTGGATTTTTGTAGTTTTTAATACTGACCGCACAGTATCCTTTTCTCTCTGTCTATCAAGTTTAGTATTGGCCTCCTTTGCTGAAAACTGATTTCATTTCTGTGTATGTCATTTCCCTCTTCACTCACAGTCAATATTTGTGGGGGGCTATCTTTCCTTTGGGGGTTTTCTCTGAGGCAAGATAGCTTTCTATTTCCTTCTTTAGGGGTAGTTAATTCTTAGGCTGTGAAGAGGTGTCTAGGGAGAGTCAGGAACATCCCACGGCTATTACTAGTGTGGTTGTTAGGATTAGGGATTGCGGTCAGTAGAGATACCACCTCCTCAGAGCTCGTCCCATGTTGCGTTTTAGCCACCACGTCATATCAGTGTGGCCTCTTAACCACCAGGTCATAACAGTACAGCTGGCCTACAATGTGTTAAATGCATCTCAAAAGAGGGAAAAGAAAGTTCTGAGTCATTTTTTTTCCTTTGTAGCTTGTTTTGTCTTTTTTTTCCCCTTAATCTCTGGGTGGTTCAGGATTTTGGTGCTGATATGGAGGTTCAGGGTCTGTCCTTGCGCGTGGATAAACTCGCTGCAAGGGTACAGAGTATCCAAGATTATGTTGTCCAGACTCCGGTATTAGAGCCTAGAATTCCTATTCCTGATTTATTTTCTGGGGATAGATCTAAATTTCTGAACTTTAAAAATAATTGCAGATTGTTTTTTGCTCTGAGACCCCGTTCCTCTGGTGACCCCATTCAGCAGGTGAAGATTGTTATTTCTTTGCTGCGTGGCGACCCGCAGGACTGGGCATTCTCCCTTGAGCCAGGAAATCCTGCATTGCTCAATGTTGATGCATTTTTTCAAGCGCTCGGATTGCTGTATGACGAGCCTAATTCTGTGGATCAGGCAGAAAAAACTTTGCTGGCTCTGTGTCAGGGTCAGGAAGCAGCAGAAGTATACTGCCAGAAATTTAGAAAGTGGTCTGTGCTCACAAAATGGAATGAGTATGCCCTGGCAGCGATTTTCAGAAAGGGTCTTTTTGAAGCCCTTAAAGATGTTATGGTGGGGTTTCCCACGCCTGCTGGTCTGAATGAGTCAATGTCTTTGGCCATTCAGATTGATCGGCGCCTGCGCGAGCGCAAGGTTGTGCACCATATGGCAGTGTCCTCTGAGCAGAGTCCTGAGCCTATGCAATGTGATAGGATTTTGACTAGAGCAGAAAGGCAGACATTCAGACGTCAGAATGGCCTGTGTTTTTACTGTGGTGATTCTGCTCATGCTATTTCTGATTGCCCTAAGCGTACTAAGAGGGTCCCTAGGTCTGTTACCATTTTCTTTCTAAATTTCTTTTGTCTGTTACCCTGATTTGCTCATTGTCGTCCTTTTCTGTTATGGCATTTGTGGATTCTGGCGCTGCCCTGAACTTAATGGGCTTAGAATTTGCCAAGCGCTGTGGTTTTTCCTTGGAGCCTTTGCGGAGCCCTATTCCCCTAAGGGGGATTGATGCTACGCCATTGGCCAAGAATAAACCCCAGTACTGGACACAGTTGACCATGTACATGACTCCAGCACATCAGGAAAATATTCGCTTTTTGGTGTTGCATAATTTGCATGATGTTGTTGTGCTGGGTTTTCCATGGTTACAGGTACATAATCCAGTGCTGGATTGGAGATCTATGTCTGTAACTGGTTGGGGTTGTCAGGGGATACATAGAGATATTCCATTGATGTCCATTTCCTCGTCCCCTTCTTCTGATGTTCCTGACTTTTTGTCGGATTTCCAGGATATATTTGATGAGCCCAAGTCCAGTTCCCTGCCTCCTCATAGGGACTGCGATTGTGCCATTAATTTGATTCCTGGCTGTAAATTCCCTAAGGGCCGACTTTTCAATCTGTCTGTGCCAGAGCATGCCGCTATGCGGAGTTATGTAAAGGAGTCCTTGGAGAAGGGGCATATTCGCCCGTCTTCGTCACCATTGGGAGCGGGATTTTTTTTTTTTGTTGCCAAGAAGGATGGCTCCTTGAGACCCTGTATAGATTATCGCCTTCTCAATAAGATCACGGTCAAATTCCAGTACCCTTTACCTTTGCTTTCTGATTTGTTTGCTCGGATTAAGGGTGCCAGTTGGTTTACTAAAATCGACCTTCGAGGGGCGTATAATCTCGTGCGTATTAAACAAGGTGATGAATGGAAAACAGCATTTAATACGCCGAAGGCCATTTTGAATATCTTGTGATGCCATTCGGGCTCTCTAATGCTCCATCGGTATTTCAGTCCTTTATGCATGATATCTTCCGGAATTATCTGGATAAATTCATGATTGTGTATTTGGATGATATTTTGTTTTTTTCTGATGATTGGGAGTCTAATGTGAAGCAGGTTAGGATGGTATTTCAGGTCCTTCGTGCTAATGAGTTTTTTGTGAAAGGGTCTAAGTGCCTCTTTGGAGTTCAGAAAGTTTCTTTTTTGGGTTTCATTTTTTCTCCCTCGGCTATTGAAATGGACCCTGTTAAAGTCCAGGCCATTCATGATTGGACTCAACCCACATCTGTAAAGAGCCTTCAAAAATTTTTGGGCTTTGCTAATTTTTATCGCCGCTTTATTGCTAATTTTTCTAGTGTGGTGAAGCCTCTGACCGATTTGACGAAGAAAGGCGCTGATGTGATGAATTGGTCCTCTGCGGCTGTTGAGGCCTTTCAGGAGCTTAAACGTCGTTTTACTTCTGCCCCTGTGTTGCGTCAGCCAGATGTTTCTCTCCCTTTTCAGGTTGAGGTTGATGCTTCTGAGATTGGGGCAGGGGCCGTTTTGTCTCAGAGAAATTCTGATGGCTCTTTGATGAAACCATGTGCTTTCTTCTCCAGAAAGTTTTCGCCTGCTGAGCGTAATTATGATGTCGGCAATCGGGAGTTGTTGGCTATGAAGTGGGCATTTGAGGAGTGGCGACATTGGCTTGAGGGAGCCAAGCATCGCGTGGTGGTCTTGACTGATCATAAAAATTAGATTTACCTAGAGTCTGCTAAACGGTTGAATCCTAGACAAGCTCGGTGGTCTCTATTTTTCTCCCGTTTTGATTTTGTGGTCTCGTATATTCCGGGATCTAAGAATGTGAAGGCTGATGCCCTTTCTAGGAGTTTTTTGCCTGATTCTCCGGGAGTTCTTGAGCCGGCTGGGATTCTCAAGGAGGGGGTGATTCTTTCTGCCATCTCCCTGATTTGCGGCGGGTACTTCAGGAGTTTCAGGCTGATAAACCTGACCGCTGTCCAGTGGGGAAACTGTTTGTTCCTGATAGATGGACTAGCAGGGTAATTTCTGAGGTTCATTGTTCGGTGTTGGCTGGTCACCCTGGGATTTTCGGTACCAGAGATTTGGTGGCTAGGTCCTTTTGGTGGCCTTCCTTGTCGCGGGATGTGCATTCGTTTGTGCAGTCCTGTGGGACCTGTGCTCGGGCTAAGCCTTGCTGTACTTGTGCCAGTGGGTTGCTTTTGCCTTTGCCTATTCCTGAGAGGCCCTGGACGCATATTTCCATGGATTTTATTTCTGATCTTCCTGTTTCTCAGAAGATGTCTGTCATCTGGGTGGTTTGTGACCGGTTTTCTAAGATGGTCCATTTGGTACCGTTGCCTAAGTTGCCTTCCTCCTCTGATTTGGTTCCATTATTTTTTCAGCATGTGGTTCGTTTGCATGGTATTCCAGAGAATATTGTGTCTGACAGAGGTTCCCAGTTCGTTTCTAGGTTTTGGCCGTCCTTTTGTGCTAGAATGGGCATTGATTTGTCTTTTTCTTCAGCATTCCATCCTCAGACAAATGGCCAAACGGAGCGAACCAATCAGACCTTGGAAACCTATTTGAGATGCTTCGTGTCTGCTGATCAGGATGATTGGGTGACCTTTTTGCCGTTGGCCGAGTTTGCCCTTAATAATCGGGCTAGTTCTGCTACCTTGGTTTCGCCTTTCTTTTGTAACTTTGGTTTTCATCCTCGTTTTTCTTCAGGGTAGCTTGAGCCTTCTGACTGTCCTGGTGTGGATTCTGTGGTGGACAGGTTGCAGCAAATTTGGACTCATGTGGTGGACAATTTGACATTGTCTCAGGAAAAGGCTCAACGTTTTGCTAACCGTCGTCGGTGTGTTGGTCCCCGGCTTCGTGTGGGGGATTTGGTCTGGTTGTCTTCTCGTCATGTTCCTATGAAGGTTTCTTACCCTAAGTTCAAGCCTCGCTTTATTGGGCCTTATAAGATTTCTGAAATTATCAATCCGGTGTCTTTTCGTTTAGCCCTTCCAGCTTCTTTTTCCATTCATAATGTGCTCCATAGATCCTTGTTGCGGAGATATGTGGTACCTATGGTTCCCTCCGTTGATCCTCCTGCTCCGGTGTTGGTTGAGGGGGAATTGGAATATGTGGTGGAGAAGATTTTGGATTCTCGTTTTTCGAGACGGAAGCTTCAGTATCTGGTCAAGTGGAAGGGTTATGGACAGGAGGATAATTCTTAGGTTGTTGCCTCCGATGTTCATGCTGCCGATTTGGTTCGTGCTTTTCATTTGGCTCGTCCTGATCGGCCTGGGAGCCCTGGTTAGGGTTCGGTGACCCCTCCTCAAGGGGGGGTACTGTTGTGAATTCCGTTCTGGAGCTCCCTCTTCTGGTTGCTAATGGTATTTTTGTGAGTTCTGCCCTTGGGCTCCCTCTGGTGGTTTCGAGTGGAACTGCTGCTCCTTTAGGTAGCTGTAGTAGCTGCCATCACTGATCGCCTTGCCTGGGTTTGTTATTTAAACCTGCTCTGGGCTTTAGTTCATGCCAGCTGTCAATGTCTTAGGTTGGATTTTGTTCTCTCCTTGGATTTCTCATATGGCCTGTCCTTGTCAGCAAAAGATAAGTTTCTCCTAATTCTTGTTTGTCCATTTGCTTTGGACTTATTGCTTTGCAAATATGTCTCTTTTTGTCCAGCTTGTCACTATGTCGTATTCAGGCTAGCTGGAAGCTCTGGGAAGCAGATTTGCCCCTCCACACCGTGAGTCGGTGTGGAGTTCATTTTCGTAAACTCTGCGTGGATTTTTGTAGTTTTTAATACTGACCGCACAGTATCCTTTTCTCTCTGTCTATCAAGTTTAGTATTGGCCTCCTTTGCTGAAAACTGATTTCATTTCTGTGTATGTCATTTCCCTCTTCACTCACAGTCAATATTTGTGGGGGGCTATCTTTCCTTTGGGGGTTTTCTCTGAGGCAAGATAGCTTTCTATTTCCTTCTTTAGGGGTAGTTAATTCTTAGGCTGTGAAGAGGTGTCTCGGGAGAGTCAGGAACATCCCACGGCTATTACTAGTATGGTTGTTAGGATTAGGGATTGCGGTCAGTAGAGATACCACCTCCTCAGAGCTCGTCCCTTGTTGCGTTTTAGCCACCAGGTCATATCAGTGTGGCCTCTTAACCACCAGGTCATAACACTCATCACAGCCGGAAGTTCAACTGGAAGTGACCTCAACATATCGCAAGTGGTGGTGATAAGAAAACGCAATGAGGACCGGAGGTGCCGGAGAGGGGAGCAGTTAGGCTAGGTTCAGATTGCGTTAGGGCAATCCGTTTAGCACTAAGCGCTAGCGGATTGCGCTAACGCAATGTCTTTTTAGGGGTTGCGTTAAACGTCCCCGCTAGCGCAGATCCCCAATCTGCCAGAGCGGGGAACGGTCCTCGGGCGCATCGCGGACGCTGCAAGTAGCGTCCGAGGCGCACCACGAAAGAACGGCACATCGCTAGCGCGTGCCGAAAATGGCACGCGCTAGCAAGGCGCTTTAACATTGCTGGCAATGGAAGCTCTAACGGACGCGTTGCACGGCATTAATTTTGCCGTGCAACGCTGTCCGTTAGCGCTCACACAAAAACAAAATGAGAACCTAGCCTAAGGTATTTTTTTATGTCTTACATTTATTACACTCTGGGGTCTGAAGAGACCCCAGAACACAACAAGGACATTGAATTTGAAGAGAATAACCTCCCTGCTAATCGAATTTCCCAGAAAAATTTGGCCAAAAGGGCGAATTTACATCTCTAATAATGATCTTTGCGCAAGCTCATTCGATGTTTCAATACAAAAGATATGGTAAGATTCTGTTCATTGTGGCTAATGTGCATGTGAGTGTCATAAAACAAGAGGAAGATAATATCTAAATTAGCTCCAGTGGCCAGTGTAAAATTGAAAGATTTCTAATTTTTAATACAAAATACAATATGTACTAAAAAATGCTAACAATTCTTAATAAAGTATTATTATTATTATTATACATTTTTTATAGCGCCATTTATTCCATGGCGCTTTACATGTGAAAAGGGGGCAAATATAGACAAATACAATAAACATGAGCAAAAACAAGGCACTAGCAGGTACAGAAGGAGGGAGGACCCTGCCCGTGAGGGCTCACAGCCTGCAGGGGATGGGTGAGGATAAACTAGGGGAGGGTAAAGCTGGTTGTGTGGTGGTTCAGTAGGTTGAGGATCACTGCAGGCTGTAGGCTTGTCAGAAGACGTGGGTCTTCAGGTTCTTTTTGAAGGCTTCTATGGTAGGCGACAGTCTGATGTGTTGGGGTAGAGAGTTCCAGAGTATGGGGGAAGCATGCGAGAAGTTTTGGATGCAGTTGTGGGAAGAAGAGATAAGAGGGGAGCAGAGGAGATCTTGTGAGGATCGGAGGTTGCATGTAGGTAAGTACCGGGAGACGAGGTCACAGATATATGGAGGAGACAGGTTGTGGATGACTTTGTATGTCATAGTTAGGGCTTTGAACTGGAGTTTAACGCAAAAAAAAATAAGATAAATAATAGGTCTAAATAGAGATGTAAACAGAGCCTTATGCCTTATGTTTCTCAAAGATAAAACACCTATCTATTAGAGGCTACGGGGCTTTTCATGTCGGTATAAAAGAAAAATGGAGACAATATTTGTTCAAATGAGAAACTGACCAAACACTGCTGAAAATCTGATCCAGCATATGGATGGAAAACAGTTAAATTTTTTCACTTATGAGGAAAGAAAACACAAACGTCTTACAGGGTTGCTCAAGTATAATGGTGTTTTTGTATTCACATGATTGTATCTACCAATGGTATTGGTCTTCACTTTCTTAAACCTTTACCACTGAACTATTGATAAAACTTGTTTTAAAGGGGTTGTCCAATTAATACATTTTTAGTTATCTAAATTTCATACATTTTCAGTTATCCGATTTACATAAATTTTTGGTTATCCAATTTGTATACATTTTCGGTTGTTTGATTTTCGTATATTTTTGTTTAGTGTATTTTTATAGATTTTCAGATATCCGATTTTCATATAGATTCGATTATCCGATTTTCATACTTTTTCGGTTGTCTAATTATATACATCTTCGATTATCTAATTTTCACATATTTTTGGTTGACTGATGTTCATACATTTTCAGTTACCATTTTCATACATTTTCGATTGTCTTATTTTAATACATCGTTGATTATCCCATTTTTCATACATTTTCAGTTATCCAGTTTTCATTCAGTGTCAGTATTCTGATCTTCACAAACTTTTGGTTATCCGATTTTCATACATTTTTGGCTGTCCAATTTTCATACATTTCCGGTTGTATTGTTTTAATATTTTTTCAGTTATCCGATTTTTACACATTTTCGGTTGTCCAATCTTCATATATTTTCAGTTGTTCGATTTTCATTAATTATTAATTATTCCATTTCCAGATATTTTCTGTTATCTGATTTTCATACATTTTCTATTATCTCTGATTTTCATACATTTTCTGTTATATGATTTTCATACATTTTCGGTTGCCTGATTTTCATGCATCTTCCATAATCCCATTGTCATATACAGTGCCTACAAGTAGTATTCAACCCCCTGCAGATTTAGCAGGTTTACACATTTGGAATTAACTTGGCATTGTGACATTTGGACTGTAGATCAGCCTGGAAGTGTGAAATGCACTGCAGCAAAAAAGAATGTTATTTCTTTGTTTATTTTTTTTTTAAATTGGGAAAAGTTTTTTCAGAGGGTCATTTATTATTCAACCCCTCAACCCACCAGAATTCTGTTTGGTTCCCCTAAAGTATTAAGAAGTAGTTCAGGCACAAAGAACAATGAGCTTCACATGTTTGGATTAATTATCTCTTTTTCCAGCCTTTTCTGACTATTTAAGACCCTCCCCAAACTTGTGAACAGCACTCAAACATGGTCAACATGGGAAAGACAAAGGAGCATTCCAAGGCCATCAGAGACAAGATCGTGGAGGGTCACAAGGCTGGCAAGGGGTACAAAACCCTTTCCAAGGAGTTGGGCCTACCTGTCTCCACTGTTGGGAGCATCATCCGGAAGTGGAAGGCTTATGGAACTACTGTTAGCCTTCCACGGCCTGGACAGCCTTTGAAAGTTTCCTCCCGTGCCGAGGCCAGGCTTGTCCGAAGAGTCAAGGCTAACCCAAGGACAACAAGGAAGGAGCTCCGGGAATATCTCATGGCAGTGGGGACATTGGTTTCAGTCAATACCATAAGTAACGTACTCCACCGCAATGGTCTCCGTTCCAGACGAGCCCGTAAGGTACCTTTACTTTCAAAGCGTCATGTCAAGGCTCGTCTACAGTTTGCTCATGATCACTTGGAGGACTCTGAGACTGACTGGTTCAAGGTTCTCTGGTCTGATGAGACCAAGATCGAGATCTTTGGTACCAACCACACACGTGACGTTTGGAGACTGGATGGCACTGCATATGACCCCAAGAATACCATCCCTACAGTCAAGCATGGTGGTGGCAGCATCATGCTGTGGGGCTGTTTCTCAGCCAAGGGGCCTGGCCATCTGGTCCGCATCCATGGGAAGATGGATAGCACGGCCTACCTGGAGATTTTGGCCAAGAACCTCCGCTCCTCCATCAAGGATCTTAAGATGGGTCGTCATTTCATCTTCCAACAAGACAACGACCCAAAGCACACAGCCAAGAAAACCAAGGCCTGGTTCAAGAGGCAAAAAATCAAGGTGTTGCAGTGGCCTAGTCAGTCTCCTGACCTTAACCCAATTGAAAACTTGTGGAAGGAGCTCTAGATTAAAGTCCACATGAGACACCCAAAGAACCTAGATAACTTGGAGAAGATCTGCATGAAGGAGTGGACCAAGATAACTCCAGAGACCTGTGCCGGCCTGATCAGGTCTTATAAAAGACGATTATTAGCTGTAATTGCAAACAAAGGTTATTCCACAAAAAATTAAACCTAGGGGTTGAATAATAATTGACCCACACTTTTATGTTTAAAATTTATAAAAATTTAACTGAGCAACAAAACTTTTTGGTTTGTAAGATTTATGCATCTGTTAATAAATCCTGCTCTTGTTTGAAGTTTGAAGGCTCTAACTTATTTGCATCTTATTAAACCTGCTAAATCTGCAGGGGGTTGAATACTACTTGTAGGCACTGTATTTTTGGTTGACTCATTTTCATACATCTTTATTGATCTCATTTTTATACATTTTTGGTTATCCGATTTTCATACATTTTCACTTATTTGATTTTCATGCATTTTTGCTTATCCAATTTTCAGACATTTTCAGTTATCTAGTTTTCATACAGTTTTGATTGTTTGATCTTCACACACTTTTGGCTATCCGATTTTCATATGTTTTCAATTATCCAATTTTCATATATTTCCAGTTGTAGTATTTTAATATCTATTCATCTATCTGATTTTTATACATTTTCAGTCATCCAATTTTCATGTATTTTTGGTTGTTTGATTTTCATTCATTTTCAATTATTTGATTTTAAGATATTTTTGGTTATCTGATTTTCAAACTTTTTTTGGCTATCTGATGTTCATACATCTTCAGTTGTTTGATTTTCATACATTTCCGGTTGTCTGATTTTCATACATCTTCAGTTATCTGATTTTCCTAAGTTTTCTGTTGTCCTATTCTCATACATTTTCGGTTAGCTGATTTTCATACTCCCCATTAAAATCTCTGTTTGCGAAATGTTGGAGCCTGATTAATTTTTAGAGTAGACTTTTCTTCTATCTTCTGATATTGGGCAGGTTTGTACTCCCGAAATTTGTGAATCTCAGGCAGGCTCTGTAATCCTGGCAGAAGTTGACCTACCTGCCGCTCATTTGATACAATGGCTTTGATCCAAGAATTGTCTATAGTCTTTTTTGGATATCGGAGAGTTAAAATCTGATGGAAAGCTTTTAATAGGTCCGTAGATGGACTCTTGCCCGGGCCCGTTACACAGTTTATAGCTGCTCTCTTCATTTTCATTTGCAACAGAAGCCGTCGTCGACTTTGCAGCAGAAAAAAACCCTGGAGTTGCTCGACGAAAGGCAATGTAGGTCTGAAATGTGCCATGCAGCGAACATAATGCATCCTCTCAGGGCCAATTTGCATAACGGATAAATAAGAGAAACGCAATGTGAAGTTTATTCATTTTTAAATCCTGCAGTGTTCGTGATTGAAGGCCCAAGCTCAGATGTTTTTCTGATGGGTGCCATTAAGAGTCATGGCTTTGTCTAATGCCTCTTCTGTTACTGCAGGGGAATGTAATATGAGCTCTTTACACCAGCCTGGAGTGTTATTTTCTGCATGTACGGCTCATATACAGAAAGCCAAACTACAGGCTGCGTTATCCGGTGCCAGGCCCCATTGTCTCTGAGGTACTAGGGGCTAGGAACACGTTGGATGCCAAACATATTGACGCTCACTAAGATCCCTTCAGGGTCTTTTCCTATCCTCGTCAAAAAGAATCTTCGAAGAGGAGGCAAAAAAAAGACTCCTGCCTTCTTCTTCCCGGTTATCTTGGATGACTTGATGTTGACCTGAAGCCATTGACAATAGCCAGAAAATAGAGGCTTATTAACAGCTGCGCAGCAGAGACAACTGTTCTGCAACTTCAAACAGATTGCTTCTCTTAATTACTTTTTGGGACCGCTGGTTGCAATGCAATGTACTGAGATGGATTTTGACATGATGCCTGCCGTAGTTTGCTTAGAAAACTGCCAAATGCCAGTTTATAATACTTTCGGGGGTAAAATGCTGATTTATTCATCCCGAAAAGTGTTGACTCACCATAAGCATGTGTAGATGTCACATAATATGTATGATGGTTGTGGATTAAGGTAAAAATGTGGTGAGCCTACAATCGAGGGTAGTATTATTCCTTGGTATTCAAGTATTCTACGTTCATATGGTCTGAATTATTACATACCACACAGTCATCAAATAAATGATAAAATAATCAATGCACATTTCCAATGATCTGAATGCACCAATCAGACTCATCCCTTTTGTGATTAATTGGATTAAGATCTAGGAATTTGGAGACAAGTTGTGATGCTAGTCACTTTTCATGGCCAAGCCGTGAGTCAGGATAGTCAAGAAGTCCAAGGTCAGAAGCCAGGAGGGTAAGTCATAAACAGAAGGAAGAGATAAAAGCGTGGCCAGGTAACGTTCTGAGGTCGAAATACCAGGAAGATAGCGGATCAGAGCAGAAGGGGTTAAACAGACAGATGGTCAGAACGAGATCCAAGGTCAGGCAACGAAAGATCAATATACATGAACTTGAGGCACAGAGGAAACAAACCACACTAGCTAAATGGCAGAGGTCTGGAGGAAACAGCTCACTTAAGTAGCATGGCAATCACCTGGGATAATGAACACTTGGTGACAGCCGACGCCTCTCAGTCTCGGTTGGATAGTCGAGCTGTCAATCAGCTCAGCATGCCCCTGCACCAGATTGGATGGCTGAGCTGTAAATCAAAGCACTGACAGCTTCAACACGCCTATGTACCAGATTGGATGGTTGAATTGTCAGTAACCGGATGAAAGACACACTGAGGGGTGGAACCGAGACACAAGCCAACACCTTGAACTTTTGTCATGTTCTTCCATTCCTGAACAGTATTTGCAGTGAGTAATGGGCATTATCTTGCCAAAGAGACATGAAGAATAATGGTGCTATGAAGATGGCACTTTGTCTGTGCAATGATTAGATACAATAAATGGTATGCATCACATGCACATGATGTCAGAACACAAGGTTTAAAGCAGAACATTGCTGCATCATCCTGCCTCCGCCGGCTTGTCTTCTTGCCAAAGAGGGGCCAGACAGGTAATTAGTGAGGTGAATATAAGTATTTTTTTTTTTTTTTTTTACATCTTACGTTTTTTTAAGCTCTAGAGTCTAAAGGGTATAAGGGACATTCAATTCATGGAGAATAACTTCGATGCAAATTGAATTTCCTGAGAAAACCTTGTGCAAATTGACAAATTAAAATTTTGTCAGATCCTCTCATCTCTAGACGCACATGCACCCTTCCATCTCCATGATGTCAAAAGCGATCCATTAGACCCAGCCGCCTTCTTGCATGTCTCCAGCATCCAGTTCTGATGCTCATGTGCCCTTTACACGTAAGACAGGGGCATCTTCTGCTCCTCTTCTATCTTAGCCAGTAGGAACTTTGCTACATATTTCTCTGTGGGTTTAGACCAGACAGCCTAACCTTCACACTCCACGCGTGTACTTGTAATGCAGGTGACCGGATGCAACGCACAGGATGCACGAGGGAGGAACAGTCGATGAATGGTTTAATACTTATCAGAAACAGAGAGAAATTAAATGGGATAAGGAATAACAAGCAATGCAAATCAGCAGTGCCTGGTACAACTATACAACTATAATAATGGAAAAGTTCCAAGAAATAGCATGTTAATGTTCACAGCGGTAGTATGCATTGCCCATTCATGGGAGCTATCACGTTGGTTTTGTTGAGAAGATCCAGATTTCATAGAGTATTTTCATTACAAAATAAAACCACTACCAAACTAAATTTAGGCCCTGATTAGTGATGAGCGAGTATACTCATTGCTCAGGTGGTCTCCGAGTATTTGTTAGTGTTCGGAGATTTAGTTTTCATTGCGGCAGCTGAATGATTTACAGTGTTATGACCCCAATGGCGAGGGTCTCAGAGGAACGTGGAAGTCTGCAGAATACAAAAATCCAGCTCATAGGGCAGTGGTAACTGGGTTGACCATATATCTACTCCTAACGCCAACACTAGAAGTAGCCGGGGATCATTCCTACGTTGATTCTAGATGACACGCGCCAGCCGGAGAATCTAGCTACCCCTAGTAGAGGAAAACAAAGACCTTTCTTGCCTCCAGAGAAGGGGACCCCAAAGCTGGATAGAAGCCCCCCACAAATAATGACGGTGAGGTAAGAGGAAATGACAAACACAGAAATGAACCAGGTTTAGCACAGAGAGGCCCGCTTACTGATAGCAGAATAAAGAAAGGTAACTTATATGGTCAACAAAAACCCTATCAAAATCCACACTGGAAATTCAAGAACCCCCGAACCGTCTAACGGTCCGGGGGGAGAACACCAGCCCCCTAGAGCTTCCAGCAAAGGTCAGGATATAGATTTGGAACAAGCTGGACAAAAATACAAAACCAAAACAAATAGCAAAAAGCAAAAGGCAGACTTAGCTGATATAACTGGAACCAGGATCAGTAGACAAGAGCACAGCAGACTAGCTCTGATAACTACGTTGCCAGGCATTGAACTGAAGGTCCAGGGAGCTTATATAGCAACACCCCTAACTAACGACCCAGGTGCGGATAAAAGGAATGACAGAAAAACCAGAGTCAAAAAACCAGTAACCACTAGAGGGAGCAAAAAGCAAATTCACAACAGTACCCCCCCCTTAGTGAGGGGTCACCGAACCCTCACCACGACCACCAGGGCGATCAGGATGAGCGGCATGAAAGGCACGAACCAAATCGGCCGCATGAACATCAGAGGCGACCACCCAGGAATTATCCTCCTGACCATAGCCCTTCCACTTGACCAGGTACTGAAGCCTCCGCCTGGAGAGGCGAGAATCCAAGATCTTCTCCACCACGTACTCCAACTCGCCCTCAACCAACACCGGAGCAGGAGGCTCAGCAGAAGGAACTACAGGCACAATGTACCGCCGCAACAAGGACCTATGAAATACATTGTGAATAGCAAACGACACAGGAAGATCCAGACGAAAAGATACAGGATTAAGGATTTCCAATATCTTGTAAGGCCCAATAAAACGAGGTTTAAATTTGGGAGAGGAGACCTTCATAGGAACAAAGCGGGAAGAAAGCCATACCAAATCCCCAACGCGTAGTCGGGGACCCACACCGCGGCGGCGGTTGGCAAAGGGCTGAGCCTTCTCCTGTGACAACTTCAAGTTGTCCACCACATGATTCCAGATCTGCTGCAACCTATCCACCACAGAATCCACCCCAGGACAGTCAGAAGGCTCCACATGACCCGAAGAAAAGCGAGGATGGAAACCAGAGTTGCAGAAAAAAGGCGAAACCAAGGTGGCGGAACTAGCCCGATTATTAAGGGCAAACTCAGCCAACGGCAAGAATGTCACCCAATCGTCCTGATCAGCAGAGACAAAACACCTCAAATAAGCCTCCAAAGTCTGATTGGTTCGCTCCGTCTGTCCATTAGTCTGAGGATGGAAAGCAGACGAAAACGACAAATCAATGCCCATCCTACTACAAAAGGATCGCCAGAACCTGGAAACGAACTGGGATCCTCTGTCTGACACAATATTCTCAGGGATGCCGTGCAAACGAACCACGTTCTGGAAAAACACAGGAACCAGATCGGAAGAGGAAGGCAGCTTAGGCAAAGGAACCAAATGGACCATCTTGGAGAAGCGATCACATATCACCCAGATAACGGACATGCCTTGAGATAGCGGAAGATCAGAAATGAAATCCATGGAGATATGTGTCCAAGGTCTCTTCGGGCCAGGCAAGGGCAAGAGCAAACCGCTGGCACGAGAACAGCAAGGCTTAGCTCGAGCACAAGTCCCACAGGACTGCACAAATGACCGCACATCCCTTGACAAGGAAGGCCACCAAAAGGACCTGGCCACCAGATCTCTGGTGCCAAAAATTCCCGGGTGACCTGCCAACACCGAGGAATGAACCTCGGAAATGACTCTGCTGGTCCACTTATCCGGGACAAACAATCTGTCAGGTGGACAAGACTCAGGCCTATCAGCCTGAAATCTCTGCAACACACGTCGCAGATCCGGAGAAATAGCTGACAAGATAACTCCATCTTTAAGAATACCAACAGGATCAGCGACTCCAGGAGCATCAGGCACAAAGCTCCTAGAAAGAGCATCGGCCTTCACATTCTTTGAACCTGGTAAATACGAGACAACAAAATCAAAGCGGGAGAAAAACAATGACCAGCGGGCCTGTCTCGGATTAAGGCGTTTAGCAGACTCGAGATACATCAGATTTTTGTGATCAGTCAAGACCACCACCCGATGCTTAGCACCCTCGAGCCAATGACGCCACTCCTCAAATGCCCATTTCATGGCCAACAACTCCCGATTGCCCACATCATAATTTCGCTCGGCAGGCGAAAACTTCCTAGAGAAAAAGGCACAAGGTTTCATAACAGAGCAACCAGGGCCTCTCTGCGACAAAACGGCCCCTGCCCCAATCTCCGAAGCATCCACCTCAACCTGAAAGGGAAGTGAGACGTCAGGCTGGCACAAAACAGGCGCCGAAGTAAACCGGCGTTTCAACTCCTGGAAAGCCTCCACGGCAGCAGGAGCCCAGTTAGCTACATCGGAGCCCTTCTTGGTCATATCCGTCAAAGGTTTCACAATGCTAGAAAAATTAGCGATAAAACGACGGTAGAAGTTAGCGAAGCCCAAGAACTTCTGAAGACTCTTAACTGACGAGGGCTGAGTCCAATCAAGAATAGCTCGGACCTTGACTGGGTCCATCTCCACAGCAGAAGGGGAAAAAATGAACCCCAAAAAGGGAACCTTCTGTACACCAAAGAGACACTTTGAGCCCTTGACAAACAAAGAATTTTCACGCAAAATTTTAAAGACCAACCTGACCTGCTCCACATGCGAATCCCAATTATCAGAAAAAACCAAAATATCATCCAGATAAACAATCAAAAATTTATCCAGATACTTCCGGAAAATGTCATGCATAAAGGACTGAAAAACTGAAGGCGCATTGGAGAGCCCAAAAGGCATCACCAAGTACTCAAAATGACCTTCGGGCGTATTGAATGCGGTTTTCCATTCATCACCTTGCTTAATGCGCACAAGGTTGTACGCACCACGAAGGTCTATCTTGGTGAACCACTTGGCACCCTTAATCCGGGCAAACAAGTCAGACAACAGCGGTAAAGGATACTGAAATTTGACAGTGATCTTATTTAAAAGCCGATAATCAATACAAGGTCTCAAAGATCCGTCCTTTTTTGCCACAAAAAAGAATCCCGCACCAAGAGGGGAAGAAGACGGACAAATATGTCCTTTCTCCAGAGACTCCTTGATATATGAACGCATAGCGGTATGTTCAGGTACCGACAGATTAAACAGTCTTCCCTTAGGAAATTTACTGCCTGGGATCAAATCTATAGCACAGTCACAGTCCCTATGAGGAGGCAGTGCACTGGACTCAGACTCACTGAAGACATCCTGATAATCAGACAAATACTCCGGAACTTCCGAAGGCGTAGAAGAAGCAATAGACACAGGCAGGGAATCCCCATGAATACCACGACAGCCCCAACTTGAGACTGACATAGCCTTCCAGTCCAGGACTGGATTATGGGTCTGTAACCATGGCAGCCCTAAAACAACCAAATCATGCATTTTATGTAAAACCAGGAAACGTATCACCTCGCGGTGTTCAGGAATCATGCACATGGTAACCTGTGTCCAATACTGCGGTTTATTTGCTGCCAATGGTGTAGCATCAATACCCCTAAGAGGAATAGGATTTTCTAATGGTTCAAGAGTAAAACCGCAGCGCTTAGCAAATGAGAGATCCATGAGACTCAGGGCAGCACCTGAATCTACAAACGCCATGACAGGATAAGATGACAGTGAGCAAATCAAAGTTACAGACAGAATAAATTTAAGTTGCAAATTACCAACGGTGACAGGACTAACAACCTTAGCTATACGTTTAGAGCATGCTGAGATAACATGTGTAGAATCACCACAGTAGTAGCACAAGCCATTCCGGCGTCTATGAATTTTCCGCTCATTTCTAGTCAGGATTCTATCACATTGCATTAAATCAGGTGTCTGTTCAGACAACACAATGAGGGAATTTGCGGTTTTTCTATCACATTGCACCGAATTAGGTGTCTGTTCAGACAACACCATGAGGGAATTTGCGGTTTTGCGCTCCCGCAACCGCCGGTCAATTTGAATAGCCAGTGCCATAGTATCATTCAGACCTGTGGGAATGGGAAAACCCACCATAACATTCTTAATGGCTTCAGAAAGGCCATCTCTAAAATTAGCGGCCAGTGCACACTCGTTCCAATGTGTCAGCACAGACCATTTCCGAAATTTTTGGCAATACACTTCAGCCTCGTCCTGCCCCTGAGACATAGCCAGCAAGGCCTTTTCTGCCTGAATCTCAAGATTGGGTTCCTCATAAAGTAAACCGAGCGCCAGAAAAAACGCATCAAGATCAGCCAATGCCGGATCTCCTGGCGCCAGCGAAAAAGCCCAATCCTGAGGGTCGCCCCGTAAGAACGAAATAACAATTTTTACTTGCTGAGCAGAATCTCCAGATGAACAGGGTCTCAGGGACAAAAACAATTTACAATTATTCACGAAATTCCTAAACTTAAACCTGTCTCCGGAAAACAGTTCAGGAATCGGTATTTTAGGTTCTGACCTAGGATTTCTGATAACATAGTCTTGTATGCCCTGCACACGAGTAGCCAGCTGGTCCACACTTGTAATCAAGGTCTGGACATTCATGTCTGCAGCAAGCATAGCCACTCTGAGGTAAAGGGGAAGAAGAAAAAAAAAAAAAACTCAGAATCTTCTTTCTTATAATCCCTCTTCTGCAATGCATTAAACATTTAATACTGGCCTCAATGGCGAGGGTCTCAGAGGAACGTGGAAGTCTGCAGAATACAAAAATCCAGCTCATAGGGCAGTGGTAACTGGGTTGACCATATATCTACTCCTAACGCCAACACTAGAAGTAGCCGGGGATCATTCCTACGTTGATTCTAGATGACACGCGCCAGCCGGAGAATCTAGCTACCCCTAGTAGAGGAAAACAAAGACCTTTCTTGCCTCCAGAGAAGGGGACCCCAAAGCTGGATAGAAGCCCCCCACAAATAATGACGGTGAGGTAAGAGGAAATGACAAACACAGAAATGAACCAGGTTTAGCACAGAGAGGCCCGCTTACTGATAGCAGAATAAAGAAAGGTAACTTATATGGTCAACAAAAACCCTATCAAAATCCACACTGGAAATTCAAGAACCCCCGAACCGTCTAACGGTCCGGGGGGAGAACACCAGCCCCCTAGAGCTTCCAGCAAAGGTCAGGATATAGATTTGGAACAAGCTGGACAAAAATACAAAACCAAAACAAATAGCAAAAAGCAAAAGGCAGACTTAGCTGATATAACTGGAACCAGGATCAGTAGACAAGAGCACAGCAGACTAGCTCTGATAACTACGTTGCCAGGCATTGAACTGAAGGTCCAGGGAGCTTATATAGCAACACCCCTAACTAACGACCCAGGTGCGGATAAAAGGAATGACAGAAAAACCAGAGTCAAAAAACCAGTAACCACTAGAGGGAGCAAAAAGCAAATTCACAACATTACAGCTATTAGCCAGCCTAAGTACTTGTGGGGGTTGCCTGGTTGCTAGGGAATCCCCACATGTATTCAAGTTGGCTAGTAGCTGTAAATCATTCAGCTGCTGCCATGAAAACTAAATCTCTAAGGCCTCTTTCACACTTCAGTCTTTTGGCGTCAGTATGAAACCGCCATTTTCCTCAACTAGCGGATCCACCATTTTTTTTTGGCGGATCTGCTATTTTCCCATAGACATGCATTAGCGACGGATTGTGGCGGATGGTCGTCCGTTCCATCCGCCATGCGACGGATCCATCGAGATTTGCCAGACGTTGTCTAGACATTGACGGACATTATAACGTTTTTTGTCTGTGCCGAAATGGCGGTTCGCGACGGATCCGTCGCGTCCGCCATTCCATAGAATGGCCGCCCATGGGCGACGGATCTGTCGCGACCGTCATTTCGGCGGATCCGTCACCCCAATCTGCTTTTTCAATTGCGCATGCTCCAAAAAGTAGATACTTTTTCCAGACAACCCCCAAGTAACTGATCTGTCAAAAAAACGGATCCGTTAGAACCGTTTTCTCAACAATTGTGACAGATCCGTCGATCCGTCACTATGTCGGAGCAGACTGACGCCAAACAACTGAAGTGTGAAAGAAGCCTAAGCAGTCATAAATACTCGGAGGTCACCCGAGTGTGCTCTGGAAAACCCGAGCAATGAGTACACTCGCTCATCACTAGCCCTGATTCATAATGTGATTTTTTTTTAAGTCACTTTCCTTTTTTTGTCTTGCGGTATTAGTTTTAGTATTAGTAGGTACAGTATGTGTTTGGCATCAAATTCATCATACGATTCATGAATTTGGAGCAAAGTCAAAAATGTTTTTTTTTTCTGTCTTGAAATGTTTTTGCAACTTTCTGGCCCAAAACAATTGCAAAAATTGCATCATCATTTTGGCGTACTCAAAAAAAAAAACGCCGGGGGAAGGGGGAGACTGGAACAAAGTTGCAGCACATTTTGTGACTTTTTAAAAAGTTGGAAATGATTAATCAACCGAAAGCATATGGAATTGCTAAACGCTGCCCACACATTAGAAAAGGAAAAACGAAAACAGGCGACCACATATAAATTAGAATAATAAAAGACACAAATAGAGCAATGAATTGGGTGCAAACCCAAAGTAAAAAGCACAAAACACATAACACTAGATAAAAAACAGGCACAAAAGTAAGTGCAGCGCCCCAGGGTCCTGGTCGTTGCAGTAATGTCGATCTTCCACCAGGGGGAGTGATGTTACGTCTGAAGGCAATAAAGGTGATCTTCTTACTAGGTATCACAAACCACACAACACACTTCACACTCCAGCCCACCAGGGGGAGCTATGCTCCTATGTATTAGGACACTCCTCGCAATTAGGTAAAACTGGTGGTCTGGATAGGAAGTTAGGCAGAAGCTGACTGGGCTTCACCCAGGCAGCACCTGTCAGGCAGACAGAGAGGGAGGAAGACCACCTAATAGCTGCTGACAGAGTGGGTCCCTGACAGGGGTGGGATCCTGTCAGAGGCCTAGACAAAAGGCCACGGAGCTGCGCCTGCCCGACTGCGGCAGCATCCTAAGAAAGAGACATTAGAAGAGAATTGTATTGCGGAGGGTGAGAAAAAGGAGAGTCATAGTAAAAGGAGAGGAAACCAGAAGGAGTTCTGCCCTGCAAACGGCTGCCTCTTTTCTGAGGCGCAGGATCCGGTAGCCGGAACACCGAGGGAGTATTGTCTCCAAGCTTTGCTCAAGAGACCGGCAGGACAGTTAATTCCATATTAGCTGCCCGACCCATACCCATGAGGCACGGTGGCAACTTGTGGGGGTCCCTGTAAAAAGCCTCAGGCCACCAGTCATACAGGTTTGTCCTATCCATTCCATCAGAGGGGGACAGAGAGAAAGAGAAATAACATCTAGGACACCAACATCAGTTGTGAGGACCTTACCGAGAGGCTCAGCAGTAAGGTATTACAACATCCAGGTGCTAGAGGAAGGCTACTGATTTCCACCTGGATAAGGGGACTCTGGATTTGCCTTCAGACCGGCCGGACTCTGCCTACCCTGTGGTCGGTACCCTGGACTGTGGATGCTGAAGCCATCAGTAAAAAGGTAAAGAGACTGCAACCTTGTGTCCTCGTTCTTCACTGCGCCTCACACCATCCACCATCTACACTCTGGGAAGCCCTGGGGATACACTTCACCTGTGGAAAGGTATACCATCTAGCTGCCATCACATCACCCCAGCGGACCCCTAAGCAGCGTCGGTCACCCTGACCGAATACCACAGGTGGCGTCATGAACATTATCCCTTTAAAGACCTTTCCCCCATTTACAACGGACGTCCCTAGGGCCACGGACCGGGTCAGCCACCGTGACATCCCCACTGAGAACCGAAGGACCCGGTACCGAGTACCCCATAGCCCTATACTGGGGGCGGTCCATAATGATGAATTGTGGCCTTAGTTTGTATCTTGGGTTCTACGCAGCAAGCAAACAGAGCCCTTGGGTTATGGCCCAGTTTGCTACCCCCTAAAACCTGTCCTGCCGTATGTCACATAGTTTAACTTGCTGCAAAACTTTCTGAACATGTTTCCTATTTCACTGGAATTCCTCTTTAACCAAGCATCTTATTTTATATAGGAATATGATAATATGGGAATTTCCTCCTTAGTGTTTGAATTTCTATCCATAGATTGAAATAAAATCTTCTGGACACGCATAGATGCTTCTATATTCAACCAGAGGTCGGCTTGATCGGAAGATGTGCGCTTCTTTTAGTGCTAGGTGCATCTATATTATTGCAGACAGTCTCGGATTCCTTACAGATGAATTAGTCCAGTTTAAGTGAATTGAAAACACTTGACATATTAACATTTAGATCACTTTAACAAGACCTGGAACCGTCCCTGCTAAATTGTACAAGTTAAGAAATTCCTGGTAATCGAAAACAATCCTGTTACTTCTTAATGTTTTCCGAGTATTTGCAATTTAAAAAGGTTTTCCAATCAAAAGAACAACACAAGCAGTATATAATAATAGAGCCTTGCAGTCCTGCTTCTGGCAGCTACTACTCTTGCAGCCAGAGGAGTAGAGGTTCAGCTTAGGGGGGCGGTGAAACATCTGAGTGGGCCCCTAACCGTTAACCCTGATTACAACTATGGTGTCACACCCTAATTCTAGGTACAGGGGAGCCTCAGCAGATGACTGCACTGTTACTGAAACTAAATCTCTACATACAGACCAACACTAATATTGCTGCCAATTGGTGACATATAGTGGTAGATACCAGTGATGCAGAACATGTAAGAGATCACAGTACAGTTATGTAATGAATGGAAGCGGAGGCACAGGTGGTGATGTTCACATTCGTTTTTTAATGATATTTTTGTGGAACCTTGGGACTACGGTCCGGGGGGCTCCGAAGGGGTCGTAACTACGTGAGCCCCAGACACCCATGGTAAGTCCCCTCAAACAGGGTTGGAATGGAATGCCTGGGGGACACGGGTGCTACCTCCAGTTAGACCCCGGAGCTGGCACAGGTGGTACTGGCATTGTCCAGAGGTACAGATGGCTGAATGGCAGGATGTGATGGAACTGACATAGACAGAACGTTCGTCGCCCAGGATAGCCGAGTAACAGGTAGCTGATAGTCTGCGGAGACAAACAGTGTAAGCGGAGCACTGGCAAAACACTTCAGGAGGTAAAGCATAAACTAGCAGAAACCGGAAGCTAGCTACAGTGGATATTTGTTGCTCCAGCACCCTCCCTATGGCGGAGGGGCTAGAAATACAAATTACTAACACGCCAGAGGTCAGAAGTACTTTTTGAAAAATGCACGCTGTTGGCCTGCTGGCCATGCACCAGGAAGCAGGAGGAGAGGAAGCAGAGGCTGCAGCAGGATGGTGTGGGGCCGGCACAGTGCGGGAGTCCCGATGGGGACCCCGCAAAGATACAGGACCGGGTGTAACAGTATCTCCCTCTTTACGCCCCTCTTTTTCAAGCCTGCATAGAATCTTTTCAGTAGGAGAGCGGCCTGGATGTTCTCTTTAGGCTCCCATGACCTTTCCTCAGGACCAAAGCCCCTCCAATCCACCAAATAATAGGTCTTACCCCTTACTTTCTTAGTGGCCAAGATATTTTCTACCTCAAAGACATTCTCCTCACTTACGGGATCAGGACTTGAACCTGGGTCTTTAAAGAAGGAGCTCAAAACTACTGGTTTGAGGAGGGAAACATGGAAAGAGTTAGGTACACGTAAAGAAGGAGGCAAAACTCTTTGACCACTTACAATCTAGCTTCAGACCACATCATTCCACTAAAACTGCCCTGACTAAACTCACTCAACTGCCTAATCCAAGCGACACTACTCTGTCCTCCTCCTTCTGGACCTGCCATTTGCCTTTAACAAAGTGGACCATTCACTCTTACTACAGATTTTCTCATCTCTTGGCATCACATGCTTGGCATCTCCCACTCACACATCACTTTCTCATCTAACCTCCTATCTGTTGATGTCCCCAAGGTTCAGTTCTATAACCCCTGTTCTTCTCCATCAACACCTTCGGCCTGGGACAGCTCATAGAGTTCCAAGGTTTTCAGTATCACCTTTATGCTGGTGATGACACACAGATCTACTTCCCTGGACCCGATATTACCTCCTTACTAATCAGAATCCAACAATGACTGGCCACTATTTCATCTTTCTTCTCTGCTAGATTTCTAAAACTTAACATGGATAAAACAAAATTCATCATCTTTCCTCCACCTCTTTCACCCCAACAGACCTATCCATCAAAGTCAATTGCTGCTCACTCTCCCCAGTCCCACAAGCTCGCTGCTTTGGGGGAACCCTTTACTCTGATCTCTCCTTCAAACCACATATCCAAGCCATTTCCACTTCCTGCCAACTCTAGCTCAAAAATATTTACTGAAACTGCACATTCATCAACCAAGAATCTGCAAAAACACTAGTGCATGCGCTCATCATCTCTCGCCTCGACTATTGCAACCTCCTGCTTTGTAGCATCCCCTCTAACACTCTTGCACCCCTTCAATCTATCCTAAACTCTGCTGCCAGACTAATACACCTATCCCCTCACTATTCCCTGGCTTCTCCTCTCTGGCAATCCCTTCACTGGATACCCATTATCAAGAGGCTCCAGTTCAAAACCCTAACCATGGCATACAAAGCCATCCATCTTCTCCATACATCTGTGACCTAGTCTCCCAGTACTTACCTGCACACAACCTCTGATCCTCACAAGATCTCATTCTCTAATACCCTCTTATCTCCTCTTAACACAATCGCATACAAGATTCTCCCATGTATCCCCCTTACTCTGGAATTCTCTACCCAAACATATCAGACTCTCGCCTACCATAGAAACCTTCAAAAGGAACCTGAAGACCTACCTCTTCCGACAAGCAAGCACCATATCTCCGCACGACCAGCTCTACGTTCATCTACTGCATCCCTACCCATCCCTTGTAGGCAGTGAGCCCTCGCGGGCAGGGTCCTCTCTCCTCTTGTACCAGTCGGTGACTCATTTTGTCCAAGATTATTGTACTTGTTGTTTATTATGTATGGTGATATAATAATAAATAATGATAATAATAATAATTCTCAGAAGAAGAGATTTGGGGCAGGAGTCCTAACGGGATGGTCCCAAGTTTGCAAGCCAAAGAGGTAATGGAACAATTTATAGCAGGGGATGTGAGATGAAGAGCGTGCCCTGTGTGGTAGTTCGAAGGTGTCAGCAAGCAGAGAAGTTAAGTATCGGCCACAGTGTCATTATTAGCTCCCCAAGGGGAAAAGGGTGCTGAACGGCGGGTTGAGAAATAGGACTCTTGCTTAATGCGATATTGGTTGACACAGGATTTGCAGTCTCTTTACCTTTTACTGGTGAAATTGCAGTCCAGGGCACAGGTTACAGGTAATCTTTGAAATCCGGGTAGCCTGGAAGAGGTTTGAAATCCCCCTAGCCAGTTGGGGTTGGAAGCCTTCCTTTCTGCCCTGAATTCTGGGTTCTTGATGCATTAGCTTTCCTCAAGTCTGTCTCTCAATCTGTCCCTTAGGTGGAACTCTACCCGCATGGCAGGCAGCTCGAGCCTTTTTACAGGTGTCCCTCTCTCATGGTGACTCCAGGCTCTAATCTGCTGCTGTGCCTTTGGGTGTCTGTTGTGGCTAGAAGACCTGCAATCTCCTGCCCTCTAGTTTCTGCTGTGGGGCATACAGTTCCCACACAGCCTCGGACCCCGGTGTCTGGCTTCTTGCGCTCAAACCTGGAGTGAGCCCAATTGCAGCTTCACTCCAGTTTCTCTCTCCTCCTGTGCTTCTTCTCCCTTCACTGTCTCACACAGACTGCCCTCTAACTCCTCCTCCAGACCAGAACTTGTAGGGAAGCTACCCTGAAACCGGGTCTAGAGCTCCCTGTTCTGGCCTGGAGTCAGGAAAGTGTTGTATGCTAGTGTTACCTGCTAAGGGGACTCCTTCTCGCTTCCAGGCATGGCATCACCCTCCCCGGGAGGCAGGCAATACCACTGTGGCATCTGCATTCCTGGGGTGCCACACTACTTCAAGACACCATACAACTCCACAAAGTATCAAGCTGAACACACATTTACTGACCCTGAACAAGAAGAGCAGATGCGGAGGAAAACAAAAAGAACTTTGGAATAAATGACTCCACATACTCAAAATATTAAATGTTCTTTTTGGGCTTGAGGTTGTGGCAGCTTGCTTATACCCCCTTTACGGATATATTGTATGTCTGTTTACATGTTCATTATCATAATACAGCTTATGCCCCTTGTTCTTAGAAAATGGGCACTTGAGATAAGCGGATCAGGTAAAATTTGAATTTGCCTGTTTGCACGAATTTTCTTAGGAAATTCGATAGATGGAGAAGTAATTTTCCGTGAATTTAATGCCCCTTATTATGCTCTGGGGTCTCTACAGACCCAAGAGCATAATAAACATGAGGTGTAAAAATATAAAAAATACTTATGGTCACATCACTGCTCACATCTCCAGACCTTCATCTCCTCAACGCTCACCTTTCCGGCCCTCCACTTCAGATTGTTGACATTCGCACTGCATTCCCAAGGAGGTTTCTGTTCAAGTGTGTACCAAAGGTCATAGCGTGATAGTGTGTGTCATGACCTTGTGTGCACAGGCATAGAGCCCTCTTGGCCAAATCAAACCCTGCGTAAGAGGCTCAGGCAATTCAATGTGAGCGACAGCGATCTGAAGATGCAACAAAGACCAGATGGGTCATAGTGAGGAGCGGAGGAACCGGAGAGATGAGTGGTAAGGTGAGTATAAGGATTTTTTTTTCATTTTGATGGCCTTTTATGGTTCAAACGGCTGACATTTTGCTGAAACCTCCAGAAGCGAATTACAAAAATATTTTTCTACAAATTTTAATAGAATTCGATTCCACTCAAATTTATTTGCTTCACTCTAATTTATTTTATAGTGCTATTTTATGCAAAACTAAAACTGGCCATGGCAGTTACATGGTCTGCCTTTATGGAATGCACTTCATTGTATGGGGCCCTGTTATATTTCCATATGTCTCAGATTAAAAAGGCACCATACAGCACCCAATACCTAGTGCCTACGGCTCTAGAGCACCAAGCGGTGGGAGTTTAGCGAACCTACGCTCATGGCTCAGCTGTGTTCATGCCTCAGGCTCAGTTTACACTTGTTATATAGTAGATTATTCGCTTCTGTATATGGGAGAGGGAAAAAGAACAAGAACAATTTAATCAGATTTAAATTTTCGTAAATTATTTCTTCTTCGGAGATCTGTTCACATCACTTACAAATGCCATCTGAGTCAATAAAAAATGTCAATATTTTAGATCAGAAAAGTTAACACCGTCTCCTGTTTCTCAAATAAAATTTGTGACAATTCTTTATCGTATTGAAGAATAATGATGTTTTCCTTGTTTTTAACCATTGTTTATAGTAAAATTGTGATCTTTCATCTGATTGTGTTGCGGGAACACTACCAAAAGACCACTGGACAGGGCCGTATTTAGAGTTTATGCTGCCCTAGGCACTTTTAGTAATGCCTCCCTCATTGGTGAGAATGACACTATCAGCAGTGACTTTGGCAAAAGTTGCTGAAGTGAAAGTAGCCTTTTGCAGCAGATCCAGCAGTTTTTCCACATCTTCCATGTAACAGATCACTTACAGTAACACTGCATTTGGCATCATTCATTCCCTATGGGACTTGCGGACATGTGCGGCACTTGCAGTTTTGCCGCGATCCGGCAAATGCAGTACTTGCAGCAATGGAAAAAAAATGCTGCTAGCAGTGTTCTTTTGTCTCACTGCAAGGGCACAACTGCAAGTGCCTCACATGTCTGCAAGTAGCCATCACTACCTGTCCCTGCACCTTGCTAGCTCATCCCTAACCATCCCTCTCTGACCTAAAACTACACTACAAAGCTTTAGAAAAACAATTTATTGCCTGACAAATTGGGGGCGCCCTAGGGTCCTGGTCGTCGCAGTAGTGTCGCTTTCCTCCCAGGGAGAGTGATATTACGTTTGGAGGCAAAGAAGGATAACTGCATCCAGGTACCACAAACAGGCAACACATTTCACACTCCAGACAACCAGGGGGAGCTTCTGCTCCTATTTATTAGGGCACTCCCCACATTGGTAAAACTGGTCGCTTGTAGGGAAAGATAGTTAGTTGCTGGCTGAGCTCAGCTCAGTTAGTTGGTCCCTGACAGGGGTGGGATCCTGTCAGAGAATGAAGGAGAAAGGACACGGAGCTGTGCATGCCCTCAGAGCTGCAGCTCCTAGGAAGAGACACACAGAAGGCAGAACTGTATTGCAGCGAGCGTGAAGGAAGTCGTAGCAAAGGAGAGGATACCAGAAGGGGACCAGCCATGCACAGGCTGCCTCCTTCTGAGGCGCAGAAACCCAGTAGCCGGAACACCGAGGGAGTAACGACCATTATACTTTACTCCAGAGACCGTTAATTTCACGTTACCTGTCCGCCCTACACCCAGGAGGCACGGTGGCACCCCTTAGAGGCTGGGCAATGATAGAGTCCCTATAAACCGCCTCAAGCCACCAGTCACATGGGTATTGTCCTATATTTTATGGGGGACAGAGAGAAAGACATTACATCTGTGAGTACCTTATGTGAAGCCTTAGGCAGTAAGGAACTACACTACTGTATAGGCCGAGACCCCTAATTTTGCCTCAAAAAAACTGGGAAAACATATTCATTCGAGTATAAGCCTAGGGTGGGAAATGCAGCAGCTTCTGGTAAATTTCAAAAGTAAAACAAAAATGGGTGGGCGGGCGACCGACCTGGGACTTAATAAAAAAAATTGCTCAGGTGCCACCCCCCGCATCCTGGCGCCCTAGACACATACCCTCAAGTGCCTAGTGGCAAATACGACCCTGCCACTGGATATTTTTTTGAGATCCAATCAACAAAAAAATATGATATTCAGGAAAACTTCCATGAGTAATTTCTAAAACACCCACATCATTTTATGTCTTTCCCATTGGACATGGGGAGGCTCCTTTGAGTTCATAGCTCATGAGCTACCTAGAAAAAGAACCAAGGAGACCTCACACAGAGGATCCTCAAGTTTTCTCTTGGTATTCAAATTGTCTCTTCAGAGAGGAAGAGGACTTGAACTCTAGCACCACCTATTGGAAGTGGCAATCCCACAAGTCAATATAGACCCTTTAACGAGCCTTGCAATATGACTTAGGACTAAAGCCGAATCAGAATCTCAATTTGCAGACACGATGTTTCAAGGTATTGCTCCTCGTCAACGCAAAGTATGAGATCTGATTTTGCTAGGTGAGAGGTTAAGACTATGATCTAAGGGGTACGTTTTCTCCTTATGGACAGTGACATGCCAGGTCTGACATGCCACTTTGAGGCGACTTAAATGCCTTGCATGCTCCTCTGGGAAATTAAATATGCAAATTATCTCTTCAGAGAGGGATAGGACTCTAGCTCCACTTATTGAAAGTAGCAATCCTACAAGTCAATATCAACCATTTAACGAGCCTTGCAATATGACTTAGGATAAAAGCCAAATCAAAATCTCAATTTTCAGAGTAAGTGTAATCAGAATACAAGAAAACATTTGAAGGAATGGATGGTTGAGGAAACTACAACAGAAAGTCAATGCCATAACATACCAAGGAAAGAAGGTCATTGACATGAAGTAGTTGGAGTGAAGTACCGTAGATGTAGTAGTTATACTAAGTTGTTTTGGTAAAGCAAGTCAGAGAAGTTGGCGTATTATGGAGCAATTATAAACTTATAATACTATAAAACTAATATAAATTAGGGTGAAGTAAAAGAGTACTCATTCAAGGCAGGGTCAGAAAAATGATCAGATCAATACTAGCGTTATGCAGAAGAACCAAAAGTAGAAAAAAATGCACAAAATTTGAAGATCCTGCAGCTAAACCGTCTAGGATAGACCTGGGCAAAGTGCGGCCTGCGGTCCACATCCGGCCCTTTGACTGTTCCAGTTCGGCTCGCAGACTGAGACAATTAAAGGACTGAAAACAGTGTCCCAAGGGCCGCACCGTGCCCGCTTGCTCTCTCCGCAGTCGTAGTCACTCTCCAACCACGCTGGTTGTATTGGCGGAAGAGGAGCTTCTGGATCCATCCTCCACCAATCAGTGTGTGAATCAGCTGACACGATGATGTCATGTCATCGCATCAGCTGTGTACTGCAGCAATTCAGCGCAGCGGAGACAGAAGCAGAGGAGAGTGCCGTGGGAACTGGAGAAAGGTGAGTATGTGCTTTTTTAATTTATTTATGTGTATGGGATGTTTGGCTGCACATGGGGAGGCTGTGCGGGTCTTAGCATGGACATGGGGAGGCTGTTTGGGGCTCATATGGTGACCATGGGGAGGCTTGTGGGCCTCATATAGTGGCCATGGGGAGACTGTGTGGGCCTCATATGCTGGACATGGGGAGGCTGTGTGGGCCTCATATGTTGGACATGGGGAAACTGTGTGGGCCTCATATGCTGGACAAGAGGAGGCTGTGTGTGGGCCTCAGATGCTGGCCATTGGGATGTGGTGTGGGCCTTAGATGCTGGCCATTGGGATGTGGTGTGGGCCTTAGATGCAGGCCATGGGAAGGCTGTGTGGGCCTCATATGGTGGCCATGGGGAGGCTGTGTGGACCTCATGCTGGACATGGGGAGGCTGTATGTGCCTCAGATGCTGACCATAAGGAGCCTGTGTGGGCCTCAGATGCTGGCCATTGGAATGCTGTGTGGGCCTTAAATGCAGGCCATGGGGAGGCTGTGTGAGCCTCAGATGCTGGCCATGGGGAAACAGTGTGGGCCTTAGATGGTGGCCATGGGGAAGCTGTGTGGGCCTCAGATGCTGGCCATTGGGAGGCTGTGTGGGCCTCAGATGCTGACCATAAGGAGCCTGTGTGGGCCTCAGATGCTGGCCATTGGAATGCTGTGTGGGCCTTAAATGCAGGCCATGGGGAGGCTGTGTGAGCCTCAGATGCTGGCCATGGGGAAACAGTGTGGGCCTTAGATGGTGGCCATGGGGAAGCTGTGTGGGCCTCAGATGCTGGCCATTGGGAGGCTGTGTGGGCTTCAGATGCTGAATATTGCTGAGTCTGTGTGGGTCTCAGATGCTGGCCATGGGAAGGCTGTGTGGGCCTCAAATGCTGGCCATGGCGAGGCTGTGTGGGCCTCAGATGCTGGCCATGGGGAGACTTTGTTGGCCTCATATGATATATTAAAAGGACTGTATTTGGGTTCAAACAGTATATAGGGGATATCAGCATACTTATTTCTGATCAATATTAAGTGATAGAATTACAATTAATATAATTATTAATATAATAATTATAATTATTATGTTGATATTAATATTGAGCCTCCTAATTAATTTCAGCCTATTGGTTCGGCCCTCCACAACAGTCATGGTCTCTCATGTGGCCCCTCGGGAAAATTAATTGCCCACCCCTGCTCTAGGACAAACTCTACTTGCTAAAGGGAATCTGTCAGCAGGATTTTGTTATGTAATCTGAGATCAGCATAATATAAGGGCAGAGAACCTGATTCCAGGGATGTCACTTGCTCAGCAGCTTGCTGTAGTATCAATAGAATCAGTGTATTATAATAAGCAGGGGATTATGACTGCAGGACTAGGTGTCCTGTACCAGGCAGTCCAGCTAAGCTGTGTAACTCTGCCCCACCACTGATTGGCTGCTTGCCGACACTGTACTGTGTACACAAGAAGCTGCCAATCAGTGGTGTGGGAGGGTTTATACAGAGCTCAGCATTTGAGCTCTGCGATATCTACTGCAGAAAAAACAGGGATTTTATCAAAACTGCCCAAAGCTGTCTAGTAAGCAGTACGTCGCTGAAATAAGAGTCTTGGCCCCTAAATTATGATGCTCTTAGATTCCATATAAAAACCTGCTGACGGATTCACTTTAAAAGGATGTCTTCACGAAAAGCTATTCAAACATTCCTCCTTCTCGGAAGTCCAGAGATCAGATCTACCGTCATTTCTTGGGAAACTTGCCGGTAAGGGTTCAATGCTCCTGGATCACCTCCACAGGATAGATCAAGTGTGGAGAAACAGGGTCAGTGGGTGCTCTTGTCCGCTGGCCTAGCTGTCTTTAGCAAGACTGCATGGACCAGGGCTCATACCACTGAACACCCGCTCTATCTCCCGGTGGGCAATACACTACACAGACAACACAGGATTAGGGTAAAAGTGTGGCAAAAACTTTATTGAACCACAACACACAATAGCAAACAGAACAATCTCAGCAATTACCCCAAGATGGTTCACATTACAGGGCCTCACCCTTCCGCTGACTCGCCGAGATAATGGTAGATGTTATGTCAGAGCTCCCAGGGTCACTACTCCATCTGTGGTATGCACGCAGAGAGGAGGTAATAACAAGCATAGGGAGATATCCGAGAGCAGTCCTGTGTTCTCCAGCCGGGTCCGACAGACCCTCGGCTAAGATCATGAAGAGTCTCCTACCAGAAGAAAACAAGTCACTTTTATACCCGAGGCCTGTAAGCTATTTTTAGAATTACCCAGGGTCCTTCAGTCCAACATCAAGATAAGGTAAACAATGGTGATGGGATCAAGTAGTACTATTTGACCATTCAATCTATTTGTACAGTCTTTCCCTCTCTGCTTTCAAAGTCACCAAGCTGGTTCCAGAATATAATGCACTATTAGCATATCAGCACACATCAATAAACAAAGCTTAACACACCTTATGTACCATCACTATTACAGACTTACACAGTATGTTAGATAGTATATCAGTTGACAAGTCTGTCTTCTTGACCCACCAGCCATAAACACTTAAATTCACAAGCCAATATACAGATAAAAAGTCAGTTCTTTTGGTTTACAAAAACATGGTTGTCTGGGAAATTAAGATACAATCTGGTTTCTTCACATCAAGTATTAAACAGGGCTCATTTCAATAATTCAATATTGACTCCGCTCTGGCTAAGAGATAAGGATTCAATAGCGAAACTCATCTCCGGTAGGTTATAAGGAAATAGGTCTTCTAAACTTGACCACCCTTAAAGGCATATACTCTCGCCATAGGTTCTTTTTCACTGCCTCAATGCCCAAATTGTCTGACCACTCCTGATGCTACCCCATCATTAAGTTGCAAAAGTATAAACGCCTTTTCTCAACTTTTTCAAACAGCAAACATTGTAAATAGCGTTTTAAACTTCCAACCTCAAGAAAGGTCACCCCTACTGTTAGAAGAATGCCTGGAAGCAAGCAATATAACACATCTAAGCACACTACGTAAAACGGCAATGATATTATCCCTCTCCTCAGACCCGCTGCTAATTTCCACAGACGCAACGTTATGTAAGGATGAACTTAGTGCCCAAATGGCTTTTTCATTTCCGATACTATGAAACTTTAGATGTCTTCCCTCTAAATTACCACATCTGCCTTATTCTGTATTTCTACATTTATGTCGTGGAAATATGTTGGGTGATAAAAACATCTGCAAGAATAATCGAATTCTCTTGTTTTTTTGATGGTCCCATGTTGTAACATTAATGCAAATGTTTTATGGCAGCATCAGTTGGAGAACTATTTGCAAAGTAATCGCTGTTTTCGTCTTTTTTTGTCATTATGTATCCTTGTTTTATCTGTGGCATACATATGCATACCTTCCTACACAACCCCACCAACAAGGTTGCCTTTACTTTTTACTAGGCTGAACTAGCAACCGCAATACCTAAAAATATGGCTTACCACTAGCGATGAGCGAGTATGCTCGTTACTCGAGTTTCTCCGAGCATGCTCTGGTCGTCTTCAAGTATTTCGGCGTGCTCGGAGATTTAGTTTATGTCGACACAGCTGCATGTTTTGCAGCTGCTAGACAGCTTGAATACATGTGGGGGTTGCCTGTTTGTTAGGGAATCCCCACATGTATTCAAGCTGTCTAGCAGCCGCAAATCATGCAGCTGTGTCGAAATAAACTAAATCTCGGAGCACGCCGAAATACTCGCAGACCACCCGAGCATGCTTGGAGAAACTCGAGTAACGATCATACTCGCTCATCACTTCTTACCACTTACCTGATTGGATAAGCCATTTAGTTATTTTTGGACCTGATGCGACTGCCACCTATAGCCACCTAGCACCCCTTATACTAAAACCCCCGGCAACTGCCTTTGCATAAGTTTGGAACCTAACTTTAGAATTTGGGTATGTTTTACGTTCCAGGGCCATAAAGACTAGTGCTACCTCTTCACTAGTGACAAGTGGGCTTGGAAGTTACTCCCATCTCTGCCCCCCTATAGTTATGTCCTATGGCAGGACATAGTAGGAAGTCATAAAAGACACTCAGGATTTTTAGAGTAGGAGGTAGTTTTAGTTATAAGCGACAGGATTAATTTGCTGAATATGAGCCGATGAATTTTGAAGTCGACGAGTAATTAAATTGATGTTTTTGGTGGAAAGTCATACCTTATCTTCGACAGCGATGTAAGGAACTGGTCAACGATGTCTTTTTTGCTTTATCTGTAGGTGCAGATGCAGACAAGTAGGATTGCACCTCAGTCCAGATGTTAAATATGTCCTGAGCGGTGCTGTTCACAGCTGGACGAGGTGTGCCACTAAAACTAAATTCTGAATCCAAGCCTTGTGTGTCATTGAAAGTGCTATTCGTGTATATTGAGACTTGTAGGCCACACATCTCCTGGATGCTAATAGTGTGTAACAGTACCAGATTGTATTGCTTGGGGCTGACATTGCTGCCCTAAACTGCCACACGTCATTGCCTAGCCCCATCCTAAATCTCTACCATTCTGCTCCTGTAGCAGCAACTGTACAGTCACACCAGCCACGCAGGACTGACAGCTGCAATTAAATGGAAAGCACGCCAGTGTTCAATGGGGACCATCAGCTCCCAACAACGTGATTGAGGGGTACTTATTGGCTACTATGCATGTGTCTGCTGAAGGCTCCCATCACTGTCATCCAGTAGCCTTATCGGTAAACAGCTTAAAGAGGAAAAAAATTGAAAGGCCAGAATTGCTTATTTAGGTCACCTCACCTCCCTAAGAAGCTGTAATAATAAGCAAGCAACGTATTATACGCACACAAAATTAGTATTAATAAAAATCAACAAAGACTTGAAAAACAGAGACACAAAGCAAACCAATTTTTTTTTACAATATTCTGAATGTTTTTTCATCACTTCAATGTAAGTTTGGTATCACCATAATCAGACTGATGTGGACAATCATGTTTCCAGTTAATTTTTACCATATAATAAATACCATTAAAACCAAGCCCCAAAACAATGGCAGAATTGCATATTTTTCACTGTTTCATCCCACGTGGAGTTGTTTTTTTCCCCAGTTTTCAGTACATTATATGGTAAAATGAATAGTGTAATTCAAAGCGAGAGACCCTGCTGACCATAAGAGCTTACACTGTACAAGACAGAGGGAGACGACTCTGCTGACCATGAGAGCTTACACTCTTTACAGGAGAGAGAGAACCCCACTGATTATAAGATCTTACACTCTACAGGAGAAAGAGGACCCAACTGACCATAAGAGCGTACACTGTACAGGAGAGAGAGGACCCTGCTGTAACCATAAGACCTTACACTCTAACGGAGAGAGAGAGAGGACCCCACTGACCATAAGAACTTACACTCTCCCGGGATAAAGAGAGGACCCCGCTGTAACCATAAGAGCTTACACTATACGGGAGAGAGAGAGAGGACCCTACTGACCAGAAGAGCTTACAGTCTACAGGATAATGAGGATCCCACTGACCATAAGAGCTTTCACTCTGCAGGACAGAGAGAGAGGACCCTGATGACCATAAGAGCTTACTTTCGATGAAAAAGAGAGATAACTTCTCTGACCATAAGCGCTTACACTCTACAGAAGAGAGACAAAGGACCGCGTTGACCATAAGAGCATACACTTTACAGAAGAGAGAAAGAGGGCCGCGTTGACCATAAGAGCTTACACTCTACAGGGGAGAGAGGAAGAGAGGACCCCTCATCAGCTCACTTTCAAGGAAGAACAATTCAATGAAAACCACTTGTATTCACATAGGAACCTTGGTAGACCTTGTTTGGTCAGTGTTATGACTGCCAAAGCACATTCACATGGGTAACATACAAACCAGGAACACAAATACACACGTGGTCAAAATTGTGGTTCCACTCGTTTAATGACAGAACAAACCCACAATGGTCACAGAAATAACTTGAATCTGACAAAAGTAATAATAAATAAAAGATCTATGAAAATGAACGCATGAAAGTCAGACATTACTTTTCAACCATGCTTCCACAGGATTAAAAAAATATATAAAACTCATGAAATAGGCCTGGACAGAAATGATGGTGCCCCTGAAAATAATGTGACAAAAGGGACATTGTTGTGAATTCCGTTCTCGGACTCCCTCCTGTGGTCATGAATGGTACTTTGGTTAGTTCTGCTCTTGGGCTCCCTCTGGTGGCTTCGAGTGGAACTGCTGGTCACTAGGTTGACTTTATCAGCTGCTTTCGTTATGTTGCTATGCTGCTTCTCTATTTAACTCCACTCAGATCGTTACCTGATGCCAGCTGTCAATGTATCAGAATTGGTTCAGATCTCTCTTGGACTTCTCTGAGGACCTGTCTACTCCAGCAGAAGCTAAGTCCCTGCTAGTTCATTTGTTGTTACTGCTACCTGAATATATTTCTTAGCTCTGCTAAATTCTAGTCCAGCTTGCTATCATGATGTTTCCTTGCTAGCTGGAAGCTCTGGGGTGCAGTGTTGCACCTCCACACCGTGAGTCGGTGCGGGGGTCTTTTTGCATACTCTGCGTGGTTTTGTAGTTTTTTTATGCTGACCGCATAGTATTCTTTTTTATCCTCTGACTATTTAGTAAGTCTGGCCTCCTATGCTAAAACCTGTTTCATTCCTGTGTTTGTGACTTTCCTCTTAACTCACAGTCAATATATGTGGGGGGCTGCCTTTATCTTTGGGGAATTTCTCTGAGGCAAGGTTAGGCTTCTATTTCTATCTTTAGGGGTAGTTAGCTCTTAGGCTGTGAAGAGGCGTCTAGGGAGAGTTAGGTACGCTCCACGGCTATTTCTAGTGTGTGCGATAGGAGTAGAGTTTGCGGTCAGCAGAGTTCCCACTTCCCAGAGCTAGTTCCGTTTTTTGAGTTTACTCATCAGGTCATTCCAAGTGCTCCTAACCACCAGGTCCATAACAGGACATGTTAAATCACGGTGTGTCCACTAACTAGCATTACAGGTGTCTACAATCCTGGAATCAGTGAGTGGGCCGATATATAGGGCTACATATACTCACTGTGCTGTTTGGTGACATGACATGCATTACACTCAACATGGACCAGAGGAAGCGAAGGAAAGAGAGAGTTGTCTCAGGAGATTAGAAAGAAAATTATAGACAAACATGTTAAAGGTGAAAGTTATAAGACCATCGCCAAGCAGCTTGATGTTCCTGTGACTACCAATGCACATATTATTTAGAAATGTAAGATCCATGGGACTGTAGTCAACCTCCCTGGACTTGGCCGCAGGAGGAAAATTGATGACAAATCAAAGAGATGGATAATACGAATGGTAAGAAAAGAGCCCAGAAAAACTTCTAAACAGATTAAAGGTGAACTTCAATCTCAAGGAACATCAGTGTCAGATCGCACCATCTGTCGTTGTATGAGCCAAAGTGGACTTCATGGGAGATGACTAAGGAGGACACCATTGTTAAATAATAATCATAAAAAAGCCAGACTGAAATTTGCCAAACTACATGTTGACAAGCCATAAAGTTTCTGGGAGAATATCCTATGGACAGATAAGACAAAAATGGAACTTTTGGCAAGGCACATCAACTCTAGGTTCATAGATGGAAAAATGAAGCAAATCAAGAAAAGAACACTGGCCCTACTGTGAAACATGGAGGAGGCTCTGTTATGTTCTGGCACTGCTTTGCTGCATCTAGCACAGGGTGTCTAGAATCCGTGTAGGGTACAATGAAATCTCAAGACTATCAAGGGATTCTAGAGAGAAATGTGCTGCCTAGTGTCACAAAGCTTGGTCTCAGTCGCAGGTCATGGGTCTTGCAACATGATAATGACCCAAAACATACAGCTAAAAACACCCAAGAATGGCTAAGAGGAAAACATTGGACTATTCTGAAGTGGCCTTCTATGAGTCCTGACCTAAATCCTATTGAGCATCTTTGGAAAGAGCTGAAACATGCCGTCTGGAAAAGGCAACCTTCAAACATGAGACAACTGGAGCAGTTTGTTCTTGAGGAGTGGCCAAAATACCTGTCGAGACGTGCAGAAGTCTCATTGACAGTTACAGGAATTGTTTGATTGCAGTGATTGCCTCAAAAGGTTGTGCAACAAAATATTAAGTTTAAGGTACCATCATTTCTATCCAGGCCTATTTCATGAGTTTTATTTTTTTTTTAATTCTGTGGAAGCATGGTTGAAAAGCAATGTCTGACTTTCATTTGTTCATTTTCATACTGTAGATCTTTCATTTATTATTACTTTTGTCAGATTCAAGTTATTTCTATGACCATTGTAGCTTTTTCTGTCATTAAATAACATTAAATAAGGGGTACCATTACCAACAATTTTAACCACGTGTGTACCTGAACCTGACAGGTCCCTGTTCAGAATAGGAAAAGTCCTCTGACCTTGGTCTGTCATTGCCTGACCATGGAAGTTGGCATCCTAAGGTAATGCAATGGCATCCCCACCAGTAGGGGTAGGGGAAGGTATTTAAAGATTCACTGGACAGGTCATAGAACAGACAAACAGAGTAAATGAAAAACACCTGTTACTTATGTAGCGCCCCCACTGCCGCAGGGCCGAGGGGTACCCGGTACCGGGCCTCTGAGTCTCTGCTCTGGGGTTGTCACGGTGGCGAGACCTGGTCCGTGACCCTGCTGAGGGGCGCCCAATAATAGGTGTGGATGGTGGTGGTAGTGCGGTGCAGTACTGGTCACAGTAAATAACGAGGACACCAGGTTGCAGTCTCTTTACCTCTTTACTGAAGGTCTCGAGGTGTCCACTCCAGGGCACTGTTAACCGGGCTGTCTGAGACCGGCCGGTCCGAAGGCACATCAGGAGTCCCCTTAACAGGTGGGAATCAGCGTCTACCTTCTAGCGCCTGTGTGTTGTAGTCCTTCCCTGCTGAGCACCCCGGGATAGTCCTCACAACTGATTCTGTCTGTCTCTGATCTTCGTTCTCTCCGTCCCCCAGATGATATGGCTAGGACGCACCCGTATGACGGGGTAGGCCTGGAGTTCTTCCGGGACTCTAGAGTCGCCCCTCTCCCACAGCTGCCTCCGTTGTCTGCTTAGGTGTTTAAGTGAGACAGCCAACCTATAATTGGCTGCCCTGCCGTGGTTTGAAGTAATACTTAAAGTCTCTTACTTTCTCGGCGTTCCGGCCACCGACTGGTTGCGCCTCAGAAGGATGTTGCCTCGGTCTTACAGCACAACTCCTTCTGGTCCTATTGCCTCTTTGCTGTATTCCTGCTTTTCTCACTCAGCACAATAAACCTTGCTTCTTGTCCTTTCTTAGGAATCTGTCAGGATCCCATCCCTGACAGGTCCTCTCTCTAGCTCTTCCCAGTTACTTCCCCCTGTCTTCCTGTCCAACCCCCAGTTTTACCAGAGTGTGAGGAGTGGCCTACTAGATAGAACCACTCCCCCTGGTGGCCGGAGTGTGAAGTGTAGTGTGAGTGTTACCTGATCAGGTGAACTCCTTTAGTGCAGTCAGACGTAACATCACTCCCCTTAGCGGCAGAGCGACGTTACTGCAACAACCAGGACTCTGGGGCGCTGCACTTAAAAACGACAGAAACAAAGATTACAGAACTAAAACGCCCAAGGAAAAGGTGTGTGTGTGTGTTGTGGTTCAGCGGAAAGAGACGCCAACCACAGAACACGGGTTCGAATCCAGAAACATGACAGCCAGTGAGTGGTGCAAGAACACATCAGGCTGGTATCCAGGTCAAAAATGGAAGAATGGTCCATGAGAAATGAGTTACTGCACCAATGAGAAAATGTTAAAATGTAATTTTTACTGTGCACTTAAAAATATGGTGAAAAAAGCAAACAAAGTATAAAAAAATTAAGGATCCATAAGCGTAATATTTTCGGGTTAGAAATCCTTATTGACAGCTATGAATTAGGATTGCTAACCTGAAATGTGTAAGCTTTGGGATCCTTAATCATTTTTATCCTTTTTGCTTTATTTATTTCCAGAGTCATAGCTTTTTTTATATATTTTCGTCAATATGGCCATGAGAGGGCTTGTTTTACTTTTGAATGACACCATTGAGTTTACCATATCATGTACTGTAAAATGGGAAAAAAATTCTAAGTCTGGTGAAATTGCAAAAAAAAGTGCAATTTCACAATTGTCTTTTTTTTTTAGCCATGTTCACTAAATGCTAAAACTGACCTGCCATTAGGATTCCCTGGGTCATTACGAGTTTGTAGATACCAAACATTTATAAGTAATAAAAAAATCCAAAGTTTGTAAAGGAAAAAAAATTGCGCCATTTTCCGAGACCCGTAGCGTCTCCATTTTTTCAGGATCTGGGTGAGGGATTATTTTTTGAGTGTCGAGCTGACGTTTTTGTTGATAACATTTTCGGATAGATATGATGTTTTGATCGCTCATTATTGCATTTTATAGCAATGTTGCAGTGACAAAAAAACCCGTAATTTTGGCGTTTTAATTTTTTTTCTCGTTACACCGCTTACCGATCGAATTCATTATATTTAGATCTTGATAGATCGGCGATTCTGAAAGTGGCAATACCAAATATGTGCATTTTTTTTTAAATCATTGTTTTGAATTGGGTAAAAGGGGGTGATTTGAACTTTTATATTTTTTAGAAACTTTTGAACTTTTTACTTGCTTTAATAGTCTTCACGTGTGACTAGAAGCTGTGATTATCTGATCACTTGTGTCACACATAGGAATTCGGCAATGACAACCACAGGGGTTTCCTGCAGACCCCGTGTTGTCATGCCAACCCATCGTCGCCCCACAAGCATGTGACAGAGTTGCTGATGGGCGGAACTAAAACGCGCCTCCGGTTTGAGAGAGTGAAAGGGGCATTTAAGTATTTAACAGCCGCGGGTGGATCTCAATTCCACTTGCGGCTGTTAGGGGTACATGACAGCTGATCAGATCAGATGTCATGTGCTGAAAACATGTGAGCTCACATATGTCGTTAAGGGGCTAACCAAGTTGAAGATGAAATGATGCCTAAAAGGCTTTAAGTTAAAGTGAACACATTTTCTTTGTATTTTAGGCAAAAAATATATATATTCATTTTTTACAGTTTAAAAATTACAAAAAGGAAAATGGGCAGATGCAAAAGTTTAGTCACCCTTGTAGAGATGAGTGCTCAGATGACTTTGTCCAAGGTTTCAGGTCTGTTAGGGTTATGGCTTGTTAACTATCATTGTGAGAAAAGACCAGGTGATGCAAATGTCTCAGCTTTAAAAAAAAGCAAAAACAACCTCCTCTAACTTTGTGACAAAAAAAGCAGCCATGGGTACTTCTTAGCAGCTGCCTAGCACTCTGAGAATGGAAATGATGGAGGCCCACAAAGCAGGAGAAGGCTATGAGAAGATAGCAAAACAATTTGAAGTTACCCTTTCCTCAGTTTAAAATGTGATTAAGAAATGGTAGTGGAGGTCAAGATAGCATCTGGAAGACCAGGCAAAATTTCAGTGAGAGCTGCTCGCATGATTGCTAGAGAGGCAAATCAGAACTCTCACTTGACTGCAAAAGACTTTCAGAAAGATTTAGCAGACTCTGGAGTTGTTGTACATTGCTCTACTGTTCGGAGACATCTGCACAAACATGGCTTCATGGAAGAGTCATCAGAATAAAACATCTCCTGCGTCCTCACCCTAAAATTCAGCGTCAGAAGTATGCAAAATAGCATCTAAACAAGCCTGATACATTTTGAAAACAAGTTCTGTAGACCGATGAAGAAAAATGGAACTCTTTGGTCACAATGATCAAATGTATGTGTGGAGAAAAAGGGCACAGAATTTCAGGAAAAAAACATCCCGCCACGTCGCCAGCCATTTACCATGGGGGTGGATGAATCAAGCTATGGGGTTGTGTTTTAGCCAATGGCACCAGAAACATTTCACGGGTAGAGGGAAAATGGATTAAATGAGATTTCCACAAATTCTTGATGCAAGCATAACACCATCTGTGAGAAAGCTGAAGTTGAAAAGAGGATGGCTTCTACAAATGGATAATGATCCTAAATACACATCAAAATCCACAATTGACTACCCCAAAAGGCGCAATCTGAAAGTTTTACAATGGCCCTCACAGTCCCCTGATCTGAACATAATTGAAAATCTGTGCTAGACCTCAGAATACCAGTGCATGCAAAACGCCCTCACAGAATTAGAAGAGTTTTCCAAGGAAGAATGAAAATCCCTCAAACAAGAAGTTAAAGACTCTTGTCTGGCTACAAAAAGTGTTTACAAGCTGTGATACTTTCAAAAGGGGGTGCTAGTAGATACTAACCATTTAGGGTGCCCAAACTTTTGCATTGGTCCATTTTCCTTTTTTGTAATTTTTAAAATGTAAAAGATGGAAAAAAAATATTTGTTTTGCCTAAAATACAAAGGAAACATGTTTTCTCTAACTCTAGTCCTTTTATCATTTCATCTTTTACATGCCATGGTATCTATCTATCTATCTATCTATCTATCTATCTATCTATCTATCTATCTATCTATCTATCTATCCATATTATGGGATTGTCACTTTCTTTATGTCATCTGCTTTCTGAATATGGATATGCTGTTTGTCTTTTGCGAAGGGATTGTGAATAATGAGTCCACATTTACATTCATGTAGTTTATACAAAGTGCTGAGATTTTTTCCCACCCTATTTAGGACTGACTGTGTTCAACCTGGATTGACATGTTCTTTAAATGAGCTATGAGACAAGGCTTGCAATTAGAGCACGGACGATAAGATATACATCATTGATATTTATCTGCAGTTATCTATCAAAAAAGACACAATGTTCAGGCTTTTATAAATGCTCTGTTACTGGCTATAATTCACGGTGGATTTACACGGTTGGATCAATCTGATTAGCTTTCATGAAGTTGAAGACCAGTTCAAGGGTAACAGTCCTCTCTGTTCACCCCGCTGTACAGAAAATGGAAACACTGTGCACATAAGGTCAGAAATTTCTGATTAATGCCAGTTCTCCTGAGTGAGTCTGCTATCTTATGGGGGGATAATTAACAAGGAAAATAGATTGAACACAATACATTATTTTCCTAACTAATCAAAAAGTTGCAAGTAGAGATGAGTGGATCTTTTCAAATTTGAATGTGATCTCTTCAATGAATTTTCCTCAAAAAGTTTTTTCCCCAAAAATTTGACTCACAGCAAATAAATTTGGGTGAATTTCAATACTGGAAAGTTTGTAATTACCGTACCTTTCGGACTATAAAACACACCTAGATTTTAGAGAACTAAATAATAAAAAAAAAGAAGCTAAAAATGTGGTCAATTCTATAATTAATATTCCCCATCCTGGTATGCATGGCTCCCTGTTGTGAACTCTGTTTTTGGGCTCCCTCTTGTGGTCACAAGTGGTACTGTGTGAGTGTTGTCTTTGGGCTCCCTCTGGTGGCTCTTTGTGTTATTCTGCAGGTCTGAGGTTGGATCAGGTGTCTCGTTATCTGTTAGCTGGTTCCTATTTAGTTCAGCTGGACTCTCAGTGGTTGCCTGCTGTCGTTGTATTCAGTGCTATTCTGATTGCTCCTGTCTACATCCGTTATCAGTCTCTCCAAGAGAAGCTAAGTTTTGTTTGCTTATTTTTGCTCATCTGTGTTCAAGATGTGTCCTAGTATATGATGTGTTTTGGTCCAGCTTGCTAATATGTGATTTCCCTGCTTGCTGGTGTTCTGGGGTGCTGAGTTGCTCCCCCCACATCGTTAGTTGGTGTGGGGGTTCTCGCATTCTCTGCGTGGATATTTTTGCATAGGGTTTTTTACTGACCGCACGGATCCCTTGCTATTTTCTGCTGTCTGGCGTTGGCGGGCCTCATTTGCTTAACCTGTTTCATATCTGCGTTTGTCTTTTCCTCTTAACTCACCGTTATTATTTGTGGGGGGCTTCTATATCTTTGGGGTATTTCTCTGAGGCAAGTGAGGTCTTTCTTTCTCTTTGGGGGTGGTCAGTTTCTCAGGCCGTGAAGAGACGTCTAGGGTTTCGGGAAATGTTCCACGGCTACCTTTAGTGTGTTTGGTTAGAATCAGGTTTGCGGTCAGTCCAGTTACCACATCCCCAGAGCTTGTCCTATTATCTCTGACTTGGCTGGTTAGATTTGTGATCCTAAGCCACTGGGATCATAACAGTACAGCAGGCCTGAAAAGTGTTTAATGCATCGCAGAAGTGGGATAAGAGAAGTCCTGAGTACAATTTTTTTTTTCTTCCTCTCCCTTTGCTGCAGTCTGTCCAGCTTCTCTCATCCCTTTAATCTCTGGGTGGCTTTGAGTTCAGCTGTAGACATGGATATTCAGAGTCTGACTTCTAGTGTGGATCATCTTGCTGCAAGGGTGCAAAGCATTCAGGATTTTGTTGTTCACAGTCCTATGTCTGAGCCAAAAGTACCTATTCCTGAGTTGTTTTCTGGAGATAGATCTAGGTTTCTGAATTTTAAGAATAATTGTAAATTATTTCTTTCTTTGAGACCTCGTTCCTCTGGTGATTCCGCTCAGCAAGTTAGAATTGTTATCTCCCTGTTACGTGGCGACCCTCAAGATTGGGCCTTCTCCCTGGCGCCGGGAGATCCTAAAAAAACACCATTGGAGGAAAACCTCCACTAAACTCAAAAAAAAACACCAGAACACAGGCATGCTTACCTGTTCAAGGCCTCCAACAATTGCACTACCCAGGGTGCACCAGGCCCAAGTAAAGATAGCAAACAACACAGGTGCAAATAATACCGATGCAGCCAACCTACAATCAGGAATTGGCTGCTTGGAGCACCCATGCAAAAAAATAGTCTGTATGTGGCATGTTCACACAGGACTGCAAAGTATATGGTGAAAAGCCTGTTAATGACGCCATAAATATAGCGGGCTAACCATGATGCATCCTGTGTGAACAGAGGCCACAGTGTACAGAGCCATCTAGGGCCCAGGCGCACCCTGGAAAAATGTACAGTGCACCAAAAACATAACAATGTATGCAAGGTATTGGTTGATATTATGGCCACAATAATGAAGCTGCCAACCCACGTCAAGGGTCCTTGTATCTTGGCAGTCCTAATCTAAAAAAACACCATTGGAGGAAAACCTCCACTAAACTCAAAAAAAAACACCAGAACACAGGCATGCTTACCTGTTCAAGGCCTCCAACAATTGCACTACCCAGGGTGCACCAGGCCCAAGTAAAGATAGCAAACAACACAGGTGCAAATAATACCGATGCAGCCAACCTACAATCAGGAATTGGCTGCTTGGAGCACCCATGCAAAAAAATAGTCTGTATGTGGCATGTTCACACAGGACTGCAAAGTATATGGTGAAAAGCCTATTAATGACGCCAGAAATATAGCGGGCTAACCATGATGCATCCTGTGTGAACAGAGGCCACAGTGTACAGAGCCATCTAGGGCCCAGGCGCACCCTGGAAAAATGTACAGTGCACCAAAAACATAACAATGTATGCAAGGTATTGGTTGATATTATGGCCACAATATTGAAGCTGCCAACCCACGTCAAGGGTCCTTGTATCTTGGCAGTCCTAATCTAAAAAAACACCATTGGAGGAAAACCTCCACTAAACTCAAAAAAAAAACACCAGAACACAGGCATGCTTACCTGTTCAAGGCCTCCAACAATTGCACTACCCAGGGTGCACCAGGCCCAAGTAAAGATAGCAAACAACACAGGTGCAAATAATACCGATGCAGCCAACCTACAATCAGGAATTGGCTGCTTGGAGCACCCATGCAAAAAAATAGTCTGTATGTGGCATGTTCACACAGGACTGCAAAGTATATACTTTATAACACCATATACTTTGCAGTCCTGTGTGAACATGCCACATACAGACTATTTTTTTGCATGGGTGCTCCAAGCAGCCAATTCCTGATTGTAGGTTGGCTGCATCGGTATTATTTGCACCTGTGTTGTTTGCTATCTTTACTTGGGCCTGGTGCACCCTGGGTAGTGCAATTGTTGGAGGCCTTGAACAGGTAAGCATGCCTGTGTTCTGGTGTTTTTTTTGAGTTTAGTGGAGGTTTTCCTCCAATGGTGTTTGTTTAGATTAGGACTGCCAAGATACAAGGACCCTTGACGTGGGTTGGCAGCTTCAATATTGTGGCCATAATATCAACCAATACCTTGCATACATTGTTATGTTTTTGGTGCACTGTACATTTGTCCAGGGTGCGCCTGGGCCCTAGATGGCTCTGTACACTGTGGCCTCTGTTCACACAGGATGCATCATGGTTAGCCCGCTATATTTCTGGCGTCATTAATAGGCTTTTCACCATATACTTTGCAGTCCTGTGTGAACATGCCACATACAGACTATTTTTTTGCATGGGTGCTCCAAGCAGCCAATTCCTGATTGTAGGTTGGCTGCATCGGTATTATTTGCACCTGTGTTGTTTGCTATCTTTACTTGGGCCTGGTGCACCCTGGGTAGTGCAATTGTTGGAGGCCTTGAACAGGTAAGCATGCCTGTGTTCTGGTGTTTTTTTTTCGCCGGGAGATCCTGCATTGCTGAATGTGGATGCGTTTTTTCTGGCGCTTGGATTGCTTTATGAGGAACCTAATCTTGAGAACCAGGCAGAAAGGGCCTTGCTGGCTCTCTCTCAGGGCCAGGATGAAGCTGAGGTGTATTGTCAAAAATTTCGGAAATGGTCGGTGCTTACTCAATGGAATGAGTGTGCCCTGGCTGCAAATTTCAGAGAATGTCTTTCTGAAGCCATTAAGAATGTTATGGTGGGGTTCCCCACGCCTGCAAGTCTGAATGACTCAATGGCTTTGGCCATTCAGATTGATCGGCGTTTGCGGGAGCGCAAGTCTGCGCACCATCTGGCGGTGTTTTCTGAACAGAAGCCTGAGTCTATGCAATGTGACCGAATTCTGACCAGAATTGAGCGACAAAGTCATAGAAGTCAAAATGGGTTGTGCTTTTACTGTGGTGATTCAACTCATGTTATCTCAGCATGCTCTAAGCGCGTAAAAAAAATTGCTAAATCTGTCACCGTTGGTACTATACAGCCTAAATTAATTTTGTCTGTTACTTTAATTTGTTCTTTGTCATCCTACTCGGTTATGGCTTTTGTGGATTCAGGTGCTGCCCTGAACCTGATGGATTTGTCGTTTGCCAGGCGCTGTGGTTTTGTCCTGGAGCCTTTGGAATTCCCTATTCCACTGAGGGGTATTGATGCTACACCATTGGCTGAGAATAAGCCTCAGTATTGGACTCAAGTGACCATGTGCATGACTCCTGTACATCAGGAGGTGATTCGCTTTCTTGTGCTGCATAATCTGCATGATGTGGTCGTTTTGGGTCTGCCATGGCTGCAGGCCCATAATCCAGTTCTGGATTGGAAAGCTATGTCTGTTTCAAGTTGGGGTTGCCAGGGGATTCATGGCGATGCTCCTTTGGTGTCAATTGCTTCTTCCACTCCTTCTGAGGTCCCTGAGTTTTTGTCGGACTACCAGGATGTGTTTGATGAGCCCAGATCCGGTGCCCTGCCTCCTCACAGGGATTGTGATTGTGCTATAAATTTGATTCCTGGTAGTAAGTTCCCTAAGGGACGACTTTTTAATTTGTCTGTACCAGAACATGCCGCAATGCGGAGTTATATAAAGGAGTCTTTAGAGAAGGGACATATTCGCCCATCCTCCTCCCCTCTTGGTGCAGGATTCTTTTTTGTGGCCAAGAAGGATGGTTCACTGAGACCTTGTATAGATTATCGTCTTCTAAATAAAATCACGGTCAAATTTCAGTATCCTTTGCCATTATTATCTGATCTGTTTGCTCGGATTAAGGGGTCCAGTTGGTTCACCAAGATAGATCTTCGTGGTGCGTATAACCTTGTGCGTATTAAGCAGGGGGATGAATGGAAAACAGCATTTAATACGCCCGAAGGCCATTTTGAGTACTTGGTGATGCCTTTCGGACTCTCTAATGCTCCTTCTGTGTTCCAGTCCTTCATGCATGACATCTTCCGAGAATACCTGGATAAACTTATGATTGTGTATCTGGATGACATTTTGGTCTTTTCTGAGGACTGGGAGTCCCATGTGAAGCAGGTCAGGATGGTATTTCAGGTCCTGCGTGCTAATGCCTTATTTGTGAAGGGCTCAAAATGTCTCTTCGGAGTACAGAAGGTTTCCTTTTTGGGTTTTATTTTTTCTCCTTCTACTATTGAGATGGACCCAGTCAAGGTCCAGGCTATTCATGACTGGACTCAGCCTACATCTGTTAAGAGTCTTCAGAAGTTCTTGGGTTTTGCTAATTTTTACCGTCGTTTCATTGCTAATTTTTCTGGCGTGGTTAAACCCTTGACGGATTTGACCAAGAAGGGTTCTGATGTGACTAATTGGTCTCCTGCGGCCGTGGAAGCCTTTCGGGAGCTGAAGCGCCGGTTTTCTTCGGCTCCAGTTTTGTGTCAGCCTGATGTCTCTCTTCCTTTTCAGGTCGAGGTTGATGCTTCTGAGATTGGAGCAGGGGCTGTTTTGTCGCAGAGAAGCTCTGATTGCTCTGTGATGAAGCCTTGTGCTTTCTTTTCAAGAAAGTTTTCGCCTGCCGAGCGGAATTATGATGTTGGTAATCGGGAGTTGTTGGCTATGAAGTGGGCATTTGAGGAGTGGCGACATTGGCTCGAGGGAGCTAAGCATCGTGTGGTGGTCTTGACTGATCACAAAAATCTGATTTATCTTGAGTCTGCCAAGCGGCTGAATCCTAGACAGGCTCGTTGGTCGTTGTTTTTCTCCCGTTTCGATTTCGTGGTCTCGTACCTGCCTGGTTCGAAGAACGTGAGGGCTGATGCTCTTTCTAGGAGTTTTGTGCCTGACTCTCTGGGAGTTTCAGAGCCGGCTGGTATGCTCAGAGAGGGAGTGATATTGTCTGCCATTTCCCCAGATTTGCGACGAGTGCTGCAGAAATTTCAGGCGGATAGACCTGACCGTTGCCCACCAGAGAGACTGTTTGTCCCAGATAGATGGACCAGCAGAGTTATTTCCGAGGTTCATTCTTCGGTGTTGGCAGGCCATCCTGGGATTTTTGGTACCAGGGATTTGGTGGCTAGGTCCTTCTGGTGGCCTTCCTTGTCGCGGGATGTGCGTTCCTTTGTGCAGTCCTGTGGGATTTGTGCTCGGGCTAAGCCTTGCTGTTCTCGTGCCAGCGGTTTGCTTTTGCCTTTGCCTGTCCCGAAGAGGCCTTGGACGCACATTTCCATGGATTTTATTTCGGATCTTCCAGTCTCTCAGAGAATGTCTGTCATCTGGGTGGTGTGTGATCGTTTTTCCAAAATGGTCCATTTGGTGCCCTTGCCTAAGTTGCCTTCCTCCTCCGATTTGGTTCCTCTATTTTTTCAGAATGTGGTTCGCTTGCATGGCATCCCTGAAAATATTGTGTCTGACAGAGGATCCCAGTTTGTGTCCAGATTTTGGCGGATCTTTTGTGCTAAGATGGGCATTGATTTGTCTTTTTCTTCGGCCTTCCATCCTCAGACGAATGGCCAAACCGAGCGAACTAATCAGACCTTGGAAACTTATTTAAGATGTTTTGTTTCTGCTGATCAGGATGATTGAGTGACTTTTTTGCCATTGGCCGAGTTTGCCCTTAATAATCGGGCTAGTTCTGCTACTTTGGTTTCGCCTTTTTTCTGCAATTCTGGTTTTCATCCTCGTTTTTTCCTCGGGTCAGGTTGAGCCTTCTGACTGTCCTGGGGTGGATTCTGTGGTGGATAGGTTGCAGCAAATTTGGAACCATGTGGTGGACAATTTGAAGTTGTCACAGGAGAAGGCTCAGCGCTTTGCCAACCGCCGTCGCGGTGTGGGTCCCCGACTTCGTGTTGGGGATTTGGTATGGCTGTCTTCTCGGTATGTTCCTATGAAGGTTTCCTCTCCTAAATTCAAGCCTCGCTTCATCGGTCCTTATAAGATTTTGGAAATCCTTAACCCGGTGTCATTTCGTTTGGACCTCCCAGCGTCGTTTGCCATTCATAACGTGTTCCATAGGTCTTTGTTGCGGAGGTATGTGGTGCCTGTGGTTCCTTCTGTTGAGCCCCCTGCCCCGGTGCTGGTTGAGGGCGAATTGGAGTACGTGGTGGAGAAGATCTTGGATTCTCGTATTTCGAGATGGAGGCTTCAGTATTTGGTTAAGTGGAAGGGCTATGGTCAGGAGGATAATTCCTGGGTTGTCGCCTCTGATGTTCATGCGGCCGATTTGGTTCATGCCTTCCATGTGGCTCATCCTGATCGCCCTGGGGGTTTTGATGAGGGTTCGGTGACCCCTCCTCAAGGGGGGGGGTACTGTTGTGAACTCTGTTTTTGGGCTCCCTCTTGTGGTCACAAGTGGTACTGTGTGAGTGTTGTCTTTGGGCTCCCTCTGGTGGCTCTTTGTGTCATTCTGCAGGTCTGAGGTTGGATCAGCTGTCTCGTTATCTGTTAGCTGGTTCCTATTTAGTTCAGCTGGACTCTCAGTGGTTGCCTGCTGTCGTTGTATTCAGTGCTATTCTGATTGCTCCTGTCTACATCCGTTATCAGTCTCTCCAAGAGAAGCTAAGTTTTGTTTGCTTATTTTTGCTCATCTGTGTTCAAGATGTGTCCTAGTATATGATGTGTTTTGGTCCAGCTTGCTAATATGTGATTTCCCTGCTTGCTGGTGTTCTGGGGTGCTGAGTTGCTCCCCCCACATCGTTAGTTGGTGTGGGGGTTCTCGCATTCTCTGCGTGGATATTTTTGCATAGGGTTTTTTACTGACCGCACGGATCCCTTGCTATTTTCTGCTGTCTGGCGTTGGCGGGCCTCATTTGCTTAACCTGTTTCATATCTGCGTTTGTCTTTTCCTCTTAACTCACCGTTATTATTTGTGGGGGGCTTCTATATCTTTGGGGTATTTCTCTGAGGCAAGTGAGGTCTTACTTTCTCTTTGGGGGTGGTCAGTTTCTCAGGCCGTGAAGAGACGTCTAGGGTTTCGGGAAACGTTCCACGGCTACCTTTAGTGTGTTTGGTTAGAATCAGGTTTGCGGTCAGTCCAGTTACCACATCCCCAGAGCTTGTCCTATTATCTCTGACTTAGCTGGTTAGATTTGTGATCCTAAGCCACTGGGATCATAACAGCTCCCTTATCTCTATCCTGGTATGCAGGGCCCCCATCTCTGTCCTGGTATACATGGCCCCATCTTTATCTGCATATGATTGGCCCCATCCCCATCCTGGTATGCATGGCCCCATCCTTATCCTGGTATGATTGGCCCCTGCCCCATCCTGGTATGCATGACTCCTCATTCTTTTCCTGGTATGCAGGGGCCCAATCTCCATCCTCGTACACATGGCTCCTTCCTTATCCTTGTATGATTGGCTCGCATTCCCATCCTGATATGCAGAGACCCCATCTCTGTCCTGGTATGCATTTTCCCATCCTTCTCCTGGTATGCAGGTACCCCATCTCCATCCTGGTATGCATTTTCCCATCCTTCTCCTGGTATGCAGGTACCCCATCTCCATCCTGGTATGCATTTTCCCATCCTTCTCCTGGTATGCAGGTACCCCATCTCCATCCTGGTATGCATTTTCCCATCCTTCTCCCGGTATGCAGGTACCCCATCTCCATCCTGGTATGCATTTTCCCATCCTTCTCCTGGTATGCAGGTACCCCATCTCCATCCTGGTATGCATTTTCCCATCCTTCTCCTGGTATGCAGGTACCCCATCTCCATCCTGGTATGCATTTTCCCATCCTTCTCCTGGTATGCAGGTACCCCATCTCCATCCTGGTATGCATTTTCCCATCCTTCTCCTGGTATGCAGGTACCCCATCTCCATCCTGGTATGCATTTTCCCATCCTTCTCCCGGTATGCAGGTACCCCATCTCCATCCTGGTATGCATGGCCCCATCCTTATCCTGGTATGATTGGCCACCTTCTGCATTCTAGTATGCATGGCCCCAGCAGAAAAAAAAAAAAACAAGAGAAAAAAACATTCTTACCTTCCCTGCGTGCCCTTGCAGCGTCCTGCTCCGGTGCCAGCATCTGCTTTATGCTTGTAAGCAACGTATGTCAGTGACATCATGCACTGCTTACAAGCCACCAAGGACAACTGCCGGAATACTCACTGTTCTCCATGCCGCGACTGTGTGCATGGAGTGCAGTGAGTATTCATTGCTCTTTAGCGAACACAGTGTCAGCTGCAGCTTCCGGGTTCCTGCAGCTGCCGGGCTTTCACGTGTGCCACTACTAAAGGGAAGGAATATTAATTTCATTCCACATCTATAGAAATGGAATGCAATGAATATTCATTGCCTTAAGTAACCGCCACATTCCAATGTCAGGCAACTGCAAGAAGCCGGCTGCTGCAGGTAACACGGTGCTCACTATTAGAGAGAAATGAATATTAATTCCTTTACTCTCCCATAGGCATGGAATGGAGTGAATCTTCATTTCTATTTAGCAGTAGGCACAGGAATTAGTTGCAGCAGCTGCCTCCTGCCTCCTGTGACCCGCGGCTCCACCGCTGCCACTCCACCACCTTCCCACCACAGCCAGATTAGAGACATCCGGACTATAAGACACACCCCCATTTTTGGAGGAAAAAAGTGAGTCTAATAGTACAAATAATACGGTACTCATAAAATACACATGACAGAGAGGAGAGAGAGAGCGAGAAAGTGATCTCCTCTAACCATAAGAGCTTACATTCCATAAGACAGAGAGAGAGAACCCCGCTGTCCATAAGAGCTTACACTCAACAGGGTAGAGAGAGGGGACCCTGCTGATTAAAAGAACTTACATTCTAGAGTGTAGAGAGAGTGAGACAGAGGAGAATAAGAGCTTACACTCTACAGGACAAAGAGATAGGACTCCACTGACCATAAGAGCTTACACTTCACAGGAGAGAAAGAGATAGGACCCCAATGACCATAAGAGCTTACACTCCACAGGAGAGAGAGAGGACCCTGCAAACCATAACAGCTTACACTCTACAGGAGAGAGAGAGAACCTTGCTGACCATAAGAGTTTACACTCTACAAGAGACAGAGATAGGACCCTGCTAACCATAAGAACTTAGACTCTACAGGAGAGATCAGACCACATTGACCAAAAGAGTATGCACTCTACAGGAGAGAAAATACCCCACTGACCATATGAGCTCACACTCTACATGAGATAGAGTGAAGACCCTGCTAATCATAAGAGATTACACTCTACAGAAGAGATAGAGAGGACCCGGCTGACCATAAGAGCTTACACTCTACAGGAGAGAGAGAGGACCCTGTTGACCATAAGAGCTTACACTCCACAGGAGAGATAGAGAGGACCCCACTGACCATAAGAGCTTACACTCTACATGAGAGAGAGAGGACCCTGCTAATCATAAGTGCTTACACTCTACAGGAGAGACAGTGAGGACCCGGCTGACCATAAGAGCTTATGCTCCACAGGAGAGATAAAGAGGACCTAGCTGACCATAAGAGCTTATACTCTACAGGAGAGACAGAGAGGACCCAGCTGACCATAAGAGCTTACACTCCACAGGAGAGATAGAGAGGACCCAGCTGACCATAAGAGCTTATACTCTACAGGAGAGACAGAGAGGACCCAGCTGACCATAAGAGCTTACACTCTACATGAGAGAGAGAGGACCCTGCTAATCATAAGTGCTTACACTCTACAGCAGAGACGGAGAGGACCCGGCTGACCATAAGAGCTGACATTCAACAGGAGAGATAGTGAGGATTCAGGTGATCATAAGAGGTTACAATCTACAGGAGAGAAAGAACAATGCTGACCCATAAGAACTTACACTCTACAGAAGAGAGAGAACCACGCTGACCATAAGAACTTACACTCTACCAGAGAAAGAGAACCACGCTGACCATAAGAGCTTACACTCTACCGGAGAAAGAGAACCACGCTGACCATAAGAGCTTACACTCTACCGGAGAAAGAGAACCACGGTGACCATAAGAGCTTACACTCTACGGGAGAGTTGAGAGGACCTCGCTGACTATAAGTGCCTACACGCTACAGAAAAGAGAGACTTACCAGTGACTCTTGAGATTCAAAACAACTCTGTAGAACAAACTGTACTTCGCTGGGAATCGCTTATCTGTGATTGCCCATGTACTGACCACCATACTGCCATCACAGGGCATTATGGGGAGGCCCACGTGTCATTGCAAAATGACCTTAGCCCACTCTCTGATGCTTCAGCAGTATGGGAAATGGTGCAGGGCAAGTTTTTATTTGTGAAAAGCGAATTGAATCTCAAAATTTTCAAATTCACATGAAAGCATGGATTTCAGGAAACTCGACTCAAATTCAATCTTTCACGAATCAATCTACTCATTTCTATTCCGAAAAAAATAAAATAAGTCATATAAAAGAATACTGGTATTGGTCTCTTGCTTGAAAGATTAATGGTGAGGCAAGAAAAGTTGTCCTGGAACTCTACCACTCCGTCTTCACAGTGAAGAAGTCAAGTGACTCTTTAGGCCGGCGTCACACTCGGCGTAAGACAATACGGTCCGTATTTTACGGCCGGAATACGGCCGGAATACGGAGAAATGTTCCCAAAATAGTGATCCGTAGGCAGGGTGTGTCAGCGTATTTTGCGCATGGCATCCTCCGTATGTAATCCGTATGGCATCCGTACTGTCATTGAGACACATATATATATACTGTATTTATATTTAATTCAGCGCGATATCTGTGAAAAGTCGGTAATTCAATTGCCGGCTTTTCATTTCTCCTGCACAAACCCGACATGATATGAGACATGGTTTACATACAGTAAACCATCTCATATCCCCTTTTTTTTTGCATATTCCACACTACTAATGTTAGTAGTGTGTATGTGCAAAATGTGGGCGCTGTAGCTGCGAAAATAAAGGGTTAAATGGCGGAAAAAATTGGCGTGGGCTCCCGCGCAATTTTCTCCGCCAGAGTGGTAAAGCCAGTGACTGAGGGCAGATATTAATAGCCAGGAGAGGGTCCTTGGTTATTGGCCCCCCCGTGGCTAAAAACATCTGCCCCCAGCCACCCCAGAAAAGGCACATCTGGAAGATGCGCCTATTCTGGCACTTGGCCACTCTCTTCCCACTCCCGTGTAGCGGTGGGATATGGGGTAATGAAGGGTTAATGCCACCTTGCTATTGTAAGGTGGCATTAAGCCAGATTAATAATGGAGAGGCGTCAATTATGACACCTATCCATTATTAATCCAATAGTACGAAATGGTTAATAAAACACACACACACATGATTAAAAAGTATTTTAATGAAATAAACACACAGGTTGTTTTAATATTTTATTGCTTTCTCAATCCATTTGCAAACCCTCGCTTGGCAAAATAATAAACGCACAAGATACATACCCTCAGATGAACCGTCACGTCCCATGAGGTAATCCATCTGAAGGGGTTAATTATTTTACAGCCATGAGCTGTGCTAATGCACTCACTCGTGGTTGTAATCCCCGGGGAATGAAGGAAATCTGAGTGATCTGTACTTACATTGAGTTGCGGTGAGGCGCCCTCTGGTGGATGAACTCATATGAACTCGAGCGTGGGAACTTTTCCAAGGCTGCAGTTCATGAGTTCATCCACCAGAGGGCGCATCACCGCAACTCAATGTAAGTACAGATCACTCAGATTTCCTTCATTCCCCGGGGATTACAACCACGAGCGAGTGCATTAGCACAGCTCATGGCTGTAAAATAATTAACCCCTTCAGATGGATTACCTCGTGGGACGTGATGGTTCATCTGAGGGTATGTATCTTGTGCATTTATTATTTTGCCAAGCGAGGGTTTGCAAATGGATTGAGAGAGCAATAAAATATTGAAACAACCTGTGTGTTTATTTCATTAAAATACTTTTTAATCGTGTGTGTGTTTTATTAACCATTTCGTACTATTGGATTAATAATGGATAGGTGTCATAATTGACGCCTCTCCATTATTAATCTGGCTTAATGTCACCTTACAATAGCAAGGTGGCATTAACCCTTCATTACCCCATATCCCACCGCTACAGGGAGTGGGAAGAGAGTGGCCAAGTGCCAGAATAGGCGCATCTTCCAGATGTGCCTTTTCTGGGGTGGCTGGGGGCAGATGTTTTTAGCCACGGGGGGGGGCCAATAACCATGGACCCTCTCTAGGCTATTAATATCTGCCCTCAGTCACTGGCTTTACCACTCTGGCAGAGAAAATTGCGCGGGAGCCCATGCCAATTTTTTCCGCCATTTAACCCTTTATTTTAGCAGCTACAGCGCTGAAATTTTGCACATACACACTACTAACATTAGTAGTGTGGAATATGCAAAAAAAAAGGGGATATGAGATGGTTTACTGTATGTAAACCATGTCTCATATCATGTCGGGTTTAGGCAGGAGAAATGAAAAGCCGGCAATTGAATTACCGACTTTTCACTAACACCGCTGCGTATTTCTCGCAAGTCACACTGCTGGTCCGTGTGGAATCCGTATTTTTCTCGCCCCCATAGACTTTCATTGGTGATTTTTTTGCGCAATACGCTGACAAACGCAGCATGCTGCGATTTTGTACGGCCGTAGAAAGCCGTATATTAAGGATCCGTAATATACGGCTGATAGGAGCAGCCCCATTGAGAATAATTGTGCCGTATGTTATGCGAGTTTTACGCACGTAGTTTGTGCGCTCTTACGTCCGTAAAACTCGCATGTGTGACGGCGGCCTTAGAGGTTGGTGTGGCTGTGGCTGTAGATTGGTCACCTACTGGTTCTTCTTACTTTTTGCCCATTAAGAATTCAGACTTTTTTTTTATTTATCTAGTTTTTTTTATGTCTAACCACTTTTTTTTGCATGAAAATATTAAACAAATAGTTAATTTATGTCTTTATATTCCAAGAACCATGAAATATGAGGACTGAACTACTGTACATAAGGTTTTGTTTCTTGCTGAATGAGTTTTTGACAATTTTTCTTGTTTTATTTGGAGGTGGGATACACAATAAAAATATGACTTTGTCACAGTTTTTTCTATACCTTTGTTTAACCCCTTAAGTCCCAAGGGTGGTTTGCACGTTAATGACCGGGCCAATTTTTACAATTCTGACCACTGTCCCTTTATGAGGTTATAACTCTGGAACGCTTCAACGGATCTTTGCGATTCTGACACTGTTTTTTCATGACATATTGTACTTCATGATAGTGGTAACATTTATTTAATATAACTTGTGTTTATTTGTGAAAAAAATGGAAATTTGGCGAAAATCTTGCAGTTTTCCAACTTTGAATTTTTATGCCCTTAAATCACAGAGATATGTCACACAAAATAATTAATAAGTAACAATTTCCACATGTCTACTTTACATCAGCACAATTTTGGAACCAACTTTTTTTTTGTTAGGGAGTTATAAGGGTTAAAAATTGACCATCAATTTCTCATTTTTACAACACCAATATTTTTTAGGGACCACATCACATTTAAAGTCATTTTGATGGGTCTATATGATAAAAAATAACCAAGTGTGACACCATTCTAAAAACTGCACCCCTCAAGGTGCTCAAAACCACGTTCAAGAAGTTTATTAACCCTTCGGGTGTTTTACAGCAATTTTTGGAATGTTTAAAAAAAAATTAACATTTAACTTTTTTTCACAAAAAAATTACTACAGCTCCGATTTGTTTTATTTTCCCAAGGGTATAACAGGAGAAAATGGACCCCAAATATTGTTGTACAATTTGTTCTGAGTACGCTGATACCCCACATGTTGGGGTAAAGCACTATTTGGGCACATGGCAGAGCTCGGAAGGGAAGGAGCGCCGTTTGACTTTTCAATGCAAAATTGACTGGAATTGAGATGGGATGCCATGTGGCGTTTGGAGAGCCCCTGATGTGCTTAAACATTGAAACCCCCTACAAGTGACACCATTTTGGAAAGTAGGCCCCTAAGGAACTTATCTAGATGTGTGATGAGCACTTTAACCCACCAAGTGCTTCACAGAAGTTTATAATGCAGAGCCGTAAAAATAAAAAATCATATTTTTTCACAAATATGATCTTTTCGCCCCAATTTTTTTATTTTTCCAAGGGTAAGAGAAGAAATTGGACCCCCAAAGTTGTTGTGCCATTTGTTCTGAGTATGCCGATACCCCACATGTGGGGGTAAACCACTGTTTGGGCGCATGGCAGAGCTTGGAAGGGAAGGAGCGCCGTTTGCCTTTTCAATGCAAAATTGACTGGAATTGAGATGGGACGCCATGTTGCGTTTGGAGGGCCCCTGATGTGCCTAAACATTGAAACCCCCCACAAGTGACACCATTTTGGAAAGTAGACCCCCTAAGGAGCGTATCTAGATATGTGGTGAGCACTTTAACCCACCAAGTGCTTCACAGAAGTTTATAATGTAGAGCCGTAAAAATAAAAAATCGTATTTTTTCCCAAATATGATCTTTTCGCCCACAATTTTTTATTTTCCCAAGGGTAAGAGAAGACATTGGACCCCAAAAGTTGTTGTGCCATTTGTTCTGAGTATGCCGATACCCCACATGTAGGGTAAACCACTGTTTGGGGCATGGCAGAGCTCGAAAGGGAAGGAGCGCCGTTTGACTTTTCAATGCAAAATGGACTGGAATTGAGATGGGACACCATGTTGCGTTTGGAGGGCCCTGATGTGCCTAAACATTGAACCCCCCCACAAGTGACACCATTTTGGAAAATAGACCCCCCAAGGAACGTATCTAGATGTGGTGAGCACTTTAACCCACCAAGTGCTTCACAGAAGTTTATAATGCAGAGCCGTAAAAATAAAAAATCATATTTTTTCCCAAATATGATCTTTTCGCCCCCAATTTTTTATTTTCCCAAGGGTAAGAGAAGAAATTGGACCCCCAAAGTTGTTGTGCCATTTTTCTCTGAGTACGCCGATACCCCACATGTGGGGGTAAACCACTGTTTGGGTGCATGGCAGAGCTCGGAAGGGAAAGAGCGCGATTTGATTTGTCAATGCAAAATTGACTGGAATTGAGATGGGATACCATGTTACGTTTGGAGAGCCCCTGATGGGCCTAAACATTGAAACCCCCCACAAGTGACACCATTTTGGAAAGTAGCCCCCTAAGGAACTTATATAGATGTGTTTTGATAGCTTTGAACCCCCAAGTGTTTCACTACAGTTTATAACGCAGAGCCGTGAAAATAAAAAAATCATTTTTTTTTCACAAAAATTATTTTTTAGCCCCCAGTTTTGTATTTTTTTAAGGGTTACAGGAGAAATTGGACCCCAAAAGTTGTTAACAAAAGAAAAAAGGAATATAGTCAGCTTACCAGTCTTGGACGGTATCCCCAGACCTGCCAACGCCCAGCACGGTTCAGGGTGAGCGCCCACAGCAAATGAAGACAAAAAGAGAAATGATCCAGCTGGAGGTGGAGGCAGTTTGTGAGACTTTATTAGACAACTAAACCGATAAATAGTTCTTCAAAATGAAAAATCTTTACATAGCAAACACCTGGCACACCAGTGAGGAGGATCAACGCGTTTCAACTATGAAGTCTTACTCATGATCTAATGAGTAAGACTTCATAGTTGAAACGCGTTGATCCTCCTCACTGGTGTGCCAGGTGTTTGCTATGTAAAGATTTTTCATTTTGAAGAACTATTTATCGGTTTAGTTGTCTAATAAAGTCTCACAAAGTTTGAACTGCCTCCACCTCCAGCTGGATCATTTCTCTTTTTGTCCCCAAAAGTTGTTGTCCAATTTGTTCTGAGTACGCTGATTACCCATATGTGGGGGGAACCACCATTTGGATGCATGGCAGAGCTCATAAGGGAAATTGCGCCATTTGGAATGCAGACTTAGATGGATTGGTCTGCAGGCGTAACGTTGCATTTGCAGAGCCCCTGATGCACCTAAACAGTAGAAACCCCCCACAAGTGGCACCATTTTGGAAACTAGACCAACCAAGGAACTTATCTAGATGTGATGTGAGAACTTTGAACCCCCCAGTGTTTCACTACAGTTTACAACGCAGAGCCGTGAAAATAAAAAATCATTTTTTTCCACAAAAATTATTTTTAGCCCCCAGTTTTGTATTTTTCCAAGGGAAACAGGAGAAATTGGACCCCAAAAGTTGTTGTCCAATTTGTCCTGAGTACACTGATTACACATATGTGTGGGGGAACCACCGTTTGGGCGCATGGCAGAGCTCGGAAGGGAAGGAGCGCTATTTGGAATGCAGACTTAGATGGATTGGTCTGCAGGCGCCACGTTGCATTTGCAGAGCCCCTGATGCGCCTAAATAGTAGAAACCCCCCTCAAGTGACACCATTTTGAAAACTAGACCCCCCAAGAAACTTATCTAGATGTGTTGTGAGAACTTTGAACCCCCAAGTGTTTCACTACAGTTTATAATGTAGAGCCGTGAAAATACAAAAAATCATTTTTTTTTCCACAAAAAGTATTTTTTAGCCCCCAGTTTTGTATTTTTCCAAGGGTAACTGTCAGAATTTCCCAATGGCAAGGGAACGTAAGAAACATATAAATAACGAACGAGCTCTCGGGTGATGGAAACTCGAGTTGACCGTGAGCTAAATCTACCACACAACTAATAGTAGCCAGGGAGCATACCTACGGCTTCCTATATGCCACGCGCCAGCCGGAGGACTAACTACGCCTGGTAGAGGAAGAAACAGACCTGGCTTACCTCTAGGGAAATACCCCAAAAGATGATAGCAGCCCCCCACATGTAATAACGGTGAATTAAGAGGAAAAGACATACACAGTATGAAAGTAGATTTAGCAAAGAGAGGTCCACTTACTAGATAGCAGAAAGATACAAAAGAGGACTTCACGGTCAACTGAAAACCCTTTCAAAAACCATCCTGAAATTACTTTAAGACTCCTGTGTCAACTCATGACACAGGAGTGGCAATTTCAGCCCGCAAGAGCTTCCAGCTACAGAGAATTACAAAAACTGCAAACTGGACAAAAGATACAAAACAAAAGGACAAAGTCCACTTAGCTGATCAGCAGACTAGTAGCAGGAACATGCAACCGAAGGCTCTGGTTACAATGATGACCGGCAAGGAAATGACTGGAGAGCAAGGCTAAACAGGAAACTCCCAAACGCTGATGGAAGCAGGTGAACAGAAGCAGCAAAGTGCAAACAAGTCACCAATACCACCAGCAACCACCAGGGGAGCCCAAAAAGCGGATACACAACAGTACCCTCCCCTTAAGGAGGGGGCACCGAACCCTCACAAGAACAGCCAGGGCGATCTGGATGAGCCCTATGAAAGGCACGAACCAAATCCGAGGCATGAACATCAGAGGCAGTTACCCAAGAATTATCTTCCTGACCATAGCCCTTCCATTTAACCAGATATTGAAGTCTCCGTCTGGAAATACGGGAGTCCAAGATCTTTTCTACCACGTACTCCAATTCACCCTCCACCAGCACAGGAGCAGGAGGTTCAGTAGAAGGAACCACCGGTACCTCATATCTCCGCAACAGCGACCGATGGAACACATTATGGATAGCGAAAGATGCCGGGAGGTCTGTTATGACCCCAATGGCGAGGGTCTCAGAGGAACAAGTAAGTCTGCGAAGTACAAAAATCCAGCTTATAGTGCAGTGGTAACTGGGTTGACCATATATCTACTCCTAACGCCAACACTAGAAGTAGCCGGGGAACATGCCTACGTTGGTCGCTAGATGTCTCGCGCCAGCCGGAGGACTAACTACCCCTAGAAGAGGAAAACAAAGACCTCTCTTGCCTCCAGATAATAGACCCCAAAAGTTGGATAGAAGCCCCCCACAAATAATAACGGTGAGGTAAGAGGAAATGACAAACACAGAGATGAACTAGGTTTAGCAAAGAGAGGCCCACTTACTAATAGCAGAATGTAGTAAGATAACTTATATGGTCAACAAAAACCCTATCAAAATTCCACACTGGAAATTCAAGAACCCCCGAACCGCCTAACGGCCCGGGGGGAGAACTCCAGCCTCCCTAGAGCTTCCAGCAAGGTTAGGATACAGATTATGTACAAGCTGGACAAAAATGCAAACAAAAACAAATAGCAAAAAGCAAGAAAGAAGACTTAGCTTAATCTAGCAGGAACCAGGATCAGTAGACAAGAGCACAGCAGATTAGCTCTGATTACAACGTTGCCAGGCATTGAACTGAAGGTCCAGGGAGCTTATATAGCAACACCCCTGAACTAACGGCCCAGGTGAGCATACAAGGGATGACTGACATACCCAGAGTCAAATCACTAGTAACCACTAGAGGGAGCCAAAAAGCAAATTCACAACAGTACCCCCCCCTTAGTGAGGGGTCACCGAACCCTCACCAAGACCACCAGGGCGATCAGGATGAGCGGCGTGAAAGGCACGAACCAAATCGGCCGCATGCACATCAGAGGCGACCACCCAGGAATTATCCTCCTGACCATAGCCCTTCCACTTGACCAGGTACTGAAGCCTCCGCCTGGAGAGACGAGAATCTAAGATCTTCTCCACCACGTACTCCAACTCGCCCTCAACCAACACCGGAGCAGGAGGCTCCGCAGAAGGGACCACAGGCACAACGTACCGCCGCAACAAGGACCTATGAAATACGTTGTGAATGGCAAATGACACCGGAAGATCCAGGCGAAAGGATACAGGATTAAGGATTTCCAATATCTTGTAAGGACCAATGAAGCGAGGCTTAAATTTGGGAGAGGAGACCTTCATAGGAACAAATCGAGAAGACAGCCATACCAAATCCCCAACGCGAAGTCGGGGACCCACACCGCGGCGGCGGTTGGCAAAACGCTGAGCCTTCTCCTGTGACAACTTCAAGTTGTCCACCACATGACTCCAGATTCGCTGCAACCTATCCACCACAGAATCCACCCCAGGACAGTCAGAAGGCTCCACATGTTCCGAGGAAAAACGAGGATGGAAACCAGAGTTGCAGAAAAATGGCGAAAACAAGGTGGCGGAACTAGCCCGATTATTAAGGGCAAATTCAGCCAACGGCAAGAAGGTCACCCAATCATCCTGATCAGAAGAGACAAAACACCTCAAATAAGCCTCCAAAGTCTGATTAGTTCGCTCCGTTTGTCCGTTAGTCTGGGGATGAAAAGCGGATGAAAACGACAAATCAATGCCCATCCTACCACAAAAGGATCGCCAGAACCTGGAAACAAACTGGGATCCTCTGTCCGACACAATATTCTCAGGAATGCCGTGCAAACGAACCACGTTCTGGAAGAACACAGGAACCAGATCAGAAGAGGAGGGCAGCTTAGGTAAAGGAACCAAATGGACCATCTTGGAGAAACGATCACATATCACCCAGATGACAGACATGCCCTGAGACACCGGAAGATCAGAAATGAAATCCATAGAGATGTGTGTCCAAGGTCTCTTCGGGACAGGCAAGGGCAAGAGCAACCCGCTGGCACGAGAACAGCAAGGCTTAGCTCGAGCACAAGTTCCACAGGACTGCACAAATGACCGCACATCCCTTGACAAGGAAGGCCACCAAAAGGACCTGGCCACCAGATCTCTGGTGCCAAAAATTCCCGGGTGCCCTGCCAACACTGAGGAATGAACCTCGGAAATGACTCTGCTGGTCCATTTAACAGGCACAAACAATCTGTCAGATGGACAAGAGTCAGGCCTACCAGCCTGAAATCTCTGCAACACACGCCGCAGATCAGGAGAAATAGCTGACAAGATAACTCCTTCCTTAAGAATACCCACAGGTTCAGCGACTCCAGGAGCATCAGGCACAAAGCTCCTAGACAGAGCATCGGCCTTCACATTCTTAGAACCTGGTAAATACGAGACCACAAAGTCAAAACGGGAGAAAAACAATGACCAGCGGGCCTGTCTAGGATTCAGGCGTTTAGCAGACTCGAGATACATCAGATTTTTGTGATCAGTCAAGACCAACACACGATGCTTAGCACCCTCGAGCCAATGACGCCACTCCTCAAATGCCCACTTCATGGCCAACAACTCCCGATTGCCCACATCATAATTTCGCTCTGCCGGCGAAAACTTCCTGGAGAAAAAGGCACAAGGTCTCATAGTAGAGCAACCAGGGCCTCTCTGCGACAAAACGGCCCCTGCCCCAATCTCCGAAGCATCCACCTCCACCTGAAAGGGAAGTGAGGTGTCAGGTTGGCACAAAACAGGCGCCGAAGTAAACCGGCGTTTCAACTCCTGGAAAGCCTCCACGGCAGCAGGAGCCCAGTTAGCTACATCAGAGCCTTTCTTGGTCATATCCGTCAATGGTTTAACAACGCTAGAAAAATTTGCGATAAAACGACGGTAGAAGTTAGCAAAACCCAAGAACTTCTGAAGACTCTTAACTGACGAGGGTTGAGTCCAATCATGAATAGCTCGGACCTTGACTGGGTCCATCTCCACAGCAGAAGGGGAAAAAATGAACCCCAAAAAGGGAACCCTCTGTACACCAAAGAGACACTTTGAGCCTTTAACAAACAAAGAATTTTCACGCAAAATCTTAAAAACCATCCTGACCTGCTCCACATGCGAGTCCCAATCATCAGAAAAAACCAGAATATCATCCAGATAAACAATCAAAAATTTATCCAGATACTTCCGGAAAATGTCATGCATGAAGGACTGAAAAACTGAAGGTGCATTAGAGAGCCCAAATGGCATCACCAAGTACTCAAAATGGCCTTCGGGCGTATTGAATGCGGTTTTCCATTCATCGCCTTGCTTAATGCGCACAAGGTTGTACGCACCACGAAGGTCTATCTTGGTGAACCACTTGGCACCTTTAATCCGGGCAAACAAGTCTGACAACAGTGGCAAAGGATACTGAAATTTGACAGTGATCTTGTTTAAAAGCCGATAGTCAATACAAGGCCTCAAAGATCCGTCCTTTTTGGCCACAAAAAAGAATCCCGCACCAAGAGGGGAAGAAGAAGGACGGATATGCCCCTTCTCAAGAGACTCCTTGATATATGAACGCATCGCGGTATGTTCAGGTACCGACAAATTAAACAGTCTCCCCTTAGGAAACTTACTGCCAGGAATCAAATCTATTGCACAGTCATATTCCCTATGAGGAGGCAGTGCACTAGACTTAGACTCGCTGAAGACATCCTGATAATCAGACAAATACGCCGGAACTTCCGAAGGCGTAGAAGAAGCAATAGACAAGGGCAGGGAATCTCCATGAATACCATGGCAGCCCCAACTTGACACCGACATTGCCTTCCAGTCCAAGACTGGATTATGGGTCTGTAACCATGGCAAACCCAAAACAACCAAATCATGCATCTTATGCAGAACAAGAAAACGTATCACCTCCCGATGTTCGGGAGTCATGCACATGGTAACCTGTGTCCAAAACTGCGGTTTATTTTTTGCCAAAGGCGTAGCATCAATACCCCTAAGAGGGATAGGATTTTCTAATGTCTCCAGAACAAAACCGCAGCGCTTGGCAAATGACAGATCCATCAGACTCAGGGCAGCACCTGAGTCTACAAACGCCATGACAGGATACGATGACAGTGAGCAAATCAAAGTTACAGATAGAATAAATTTAGGTTGCAAATTACCAATGGCGACAGGACTAACAACCCTAGTAAGACGTTTAGAGCATGCTGAGATAACATGTGTAGAATCACCACAGTAGTAACACAAGCCATTCTGGCGTCTATGAATTTTCCGCTCATTTCTAGTCAGGATTCTATCACATTGCATTAAATCAGGTGCCTGTTCAGACAACACCATGAGGGAATTTGCGGTTTTGCGCTCCCGCAACCGCCGGTCGATTTGAATTGCCAGGGCCATGGAATCATTCAGACCTGTGGGAATGGGAAAACCCACCATCACATTCTTAATGGCTTCAGAAAGGCCATTTCTGAAATTTGCAGCCAATGCACACTCGTTCCACTAGGTCAGCACGGACCATTTCCGAAATTTTTGGCAATACACTTCAGCCTCGTCCTGGCCCTGAGACATAGCCAGCAAGGCTTTTTCTGCCTGAATCTCAAGATTGGGTTCCTCATAAAGCAAACCGAGCGCCAGAAAAAACGCATCAATATCAGCCAATGCCGGATCTCCTGGCGCCAGCGAGAAGGCCCAATCCTGAGGGTCGCCCCGTAAAAAAGAAATAACAATTTTCACTTGCTGAGCGGAGTCTCCAGATGAAAAGGGTCTCAGGGACAAAAACAATTTACAATTATTCCTGAAATTTCTAAATTTAAATCGGTCTCCGGAAAACAGTTCAGGAATCGGTATCTTAGGTTCTGACATAGGATTTCTGATAACATAATCTTGTATGCCCTGCACACGAGCAGTAAGCTGATCCACACCCGTAATCAAGGTCTGGACATTCATGTCTGCAGCAAACACAAGCCACTCAGAGGTAAAGGGGAAAAGAAAAAAAAAAATGAGAAAAAGAAAAAAAAAACTCAGAATTTTCTTTCTTATAATCCCGCTTCTGCAATGCATTTAACATTTAATACTGGCCTGGCAAACTGTTATCACCCCAATGGCGAGGGTCTCAGAGGAACAAGTAAGTCTGCGAAGTACAAAAATCCAGCTCATAGGGCAGTGGTAACTGGGTTGACCATATATCTACTCCTAACGCCAACACTAGAAGTAGCCGGGGAACATGCCTACGTTGGTCGCTAGATGTCTCGCGCCAGCCGGAGGACTAACTACCCCTAGAAGAGGAAAACAAAGACCTCTCTTGCCTCCAGATAATAGACCCCAAAAGTTGGATAGAAGCCCCCCACAAATAATAACGGTGAGGTAAGAGGAAATGACAAACACAGAGATGAACTAGGTTTAGCAAAGAGAGGCCCACTTACTAATAGCAGAATGTAGTAAGATAACTTATATGGTCAACAAAAACCCTATCAAAATTCCACACTGGAAATTCAAGAACCCCCGAACCGCCTAACGGCCCGGGGGGAGAACTCCAGCCTCCCTAGAGCTTCCAGCAAGGTTAGGATACAGATTATGTACAAGCTGGACAAAAATGCAAACAAAAACAAATAGCAAAAAGCAAGAAAGAAGACTTAGCTTAATCTAGCAGGAACCAGGATCAGTAGACAAGAGCACAGCAGATTAGCTCTGATTACAACGTTGCCAGGCATTGAACTGAAGGTCCAGGGAGCTTATATAGCAACACCCCTGAACTAACGGCCCAGGTGAGCATACAAGGGATGACTGACTGTCATGATCTCCATGGCCAGAGAACTAGCATAAGCCTCTATAGGAACAAGCTCTTGGAAGATGGTAACTGTACTGACCATGAACTAAACCTACCGCATCATCTAGAAGTAGCCAGGTAGCATGTCCTACTTTTTATCCCTATATGCCCAGCGCCGGCCGGAGAACTAAATAATGCTAGCAGAGGAAAATATAAGACCTGACTCACCTCTAGAGAAATGCCCAAAAAAAGGAGACAGAAGCCCCCCACATATATTGGCGGTGATATGAGATGAAACAACAAACGCAGCAGGAAAATAGTTTTAGCAAATTTGAGGTCCGCTTTCTAGATAGCAGAAGACAGAAAGCATACTTTCATGGTCAGTAGAAAACCCTAACAAAACACATCCAGAAATTACTTTAGGACTCTGGCATTAACTCATAATACCAGAGTGGCAATTCCTGATCAACAAGAGCTTTCCAGACACAGTAACGAAACTGCAGCTGTGAACTGGAACCAAAATACAAAAACAAAACATGGACGAATGCCCAACTTATCTAGTAGATGTCTGGGAGCAGGAACAAGCACAGAGAGGCTTCTGATAACATTGTTGACCGGCAAGCATCTAACAGAGAAGCCAGGTTATATAGCGACACCCAGATCTAATCAGAACAGGTGAACAGGGAAGATGATGTCACAAGTTCAATTCCACCAGTAGCCACCGGGGGAGCCCAGAATCCAAATTCACAACAGTACCCCCCCCTCAAGGAGGGGGCACCGAACCCTCACCAGAACCACCAGGGCGATCAGGATGGGCCCTATGAAAGGCACGAACCAGATCAGAGGCATGAACATCAGATGCAGTGACCCAAGAATTATCCTCCTGGCCATATCCCTTCCACTTGACCAGATACTGGAGTCTCCGTCTGGAAACACGGGAGTCTAGGATTTTTTCCACAACGTACTCCAACTCACCCTCAACCAACACCGGAGCAGGAGGCTCAACGGAAGGCACAACCGGTGCCTCATACCTGCGCAATAACGACCGATGAAAAACGTTATGAATAGAAAAGGATGCAGGGAGGTCCAAACGGAAGGAAACAGGGTTAAGAATCTCCAATATTTTATACGGACCGATGAACCGAGGCTTAAACTTAGGAGATGAGACCCTCATAGGGACAAAACGAGAAGACAACCACACCAAATCTCCAACACAAAGCCGAGGACCAACACGACGGTGACGGTTGGCAAAAAGCTGAGTCTTCTCCTGGGACAACTTTAAATTGTCCATCACCTGCCCCCAGATATGATGCAATCTCTCCACCACCGCATCCACTCCAGGACAATCCGAGGATTCCATCTGACCGGAGGAAAATCGAGGATGGAACCCCGAATTACAGAAAAACGGGGAAACCAAGGTGGCAGAGCTGGCCCGATTATTGAGGGCGAACTCCGCCAATGGCAAAAAAGCAACCCAATCATCCTGGTCAGCAGACACAAAACACCTCAGATATGTCTCCAGGGTCTGATTAGTCCGCTCGGTCTGGCCATTAGTCTGAGGGTGAAAAGCAGACGAAAAAGACAAATCTATGCCCATCCTAGCACAAAATGCCCGCCAAAATCTAGACACAAATTGGGTTCCTCTGTCAGAAACGATATTCTCAGGAATACCATGCAAACGAACAACATTTTGAAAAAACAGGGGCACCAACTCGGAAGAAGAAGGCAATTTGGGCAGGGGAACCAAATGAACCATCTTAGAAAAACGGTCACACACCACCCAGATGACAGACATCTTCTGAGAAACAGGCAGATCTGAAATAAAATCCATCGAGATGTGTGTCCAAGGCCTCTTAGGAATAGGCAAGGGCAACAATAATCCACTAGCCCGAGAACAACAAGGCTTGGCCCGAGCACAAACGTCACAAGACTGCACAAAGCCTCGCACATCTCGTGACAGGGAAGGCCACCAGAAGGATCTTGCCACCAAATCCCTGGTACCAAAAATTCCAGGATGACCTGCCAACGCAGAAGAATGCACCTCAGAGATGACTTTACTGGTCCAATCATCAGGAACAAACAGCCTATCAGGCGGACAACGATCCGGTCTATCCGCCTGAAACTCCTGCAAGGCCCGCCGCAGGTCTGGAGAAACGGCTGACAAGATAACTCCCTCCTTAAGAATACCTGTGGGGTCAGAGTTGCCAGGTGAATCAGGCTCAAAACTCCTAGAAAGGGCATCCGCCTTAACATTCTTAGAACCTGGTAGGTACGATACCACAAAATTAAACCGAGAAAAAAATAATGACCAGCGCGCCTGTCTAGGATTCAGGCGCCTGGCGGTCTCAAGATAAATCAAATTTTTGTGGTCAGTCAATACCACCACCTGATGTCTGGCCCCCTCGAGCCAATGGCGCCACTCCTCAAACGCCCACTTCATGGCCAAAAGCTCCCGATTCCCAACATCATAATTCCGCTCAGCGGGCGAAAATTTACGGGAAAAGAAGGCACAAGGCCTCATCACGGCGCAGTCAGAACTTTTCTGCGACAACACTGCCCCAGCTCCGATCTCAGAAGCGTCGACCTCAACCTGAAAAGGAAGAGTCACATCAGGCTGACGCAACACAGGGGCAGAAGAAAAACAGCGCTTAAGCTCCTGAAAGGCCTCCACAGCATCAGGGGACCAATTAGCAACATCAGCACCCTGTCTAGTCAAATCGGTCAATGGCTTAACGACATCCGAAAAACCAGAAATAAATCGACGATAAAAGTTGGCAAAGCCCAAAAATTTCTGAAGACTTTTAAGAGAAGAGGGCTGCGTCCAATCACAAATAGCTTGAACCTTGACAGGATCCATCTCAATGGAAGAGGGAGAAAAAATATATCCCAAAAAGGAAATTCTCTGAACCCCAAAAACGCACTTAGAACCCTTGACACACAGAGAATTAGACCGCAAAACCTGAAAAACCCTCTTAACTTGCCGGACATGAGAGTCCCAGTCATCCGAAAAAATCAGAATATCATCCAGATACACTATCATAAATTTATCCAAAAAATCGCGGAAAATATCATGCATAAAGGACTGGAAGACTGAAGGGGCATTAGAAAGACCAAAAGGCATCACCAAATACTCAAAGTGGCCCTCGGGCGTATTAAATGCGGTTTTCCACTCATCCCCCTGCCTGATCCGCACCAAATTATACGCCCCACGGAGATCAATCTTAGAGAACCACTTGGCCCCCTTTATGCGAGCAAACAAATCAGTCAGCAACGGCAATGGGTATTGATATTTAACCGTGATTTTATTCAAAAGCCGATAATCAATACATGGTCTCAAAGAGCCGTCTTTTTTTGACACAAAGAAAAAACCGGCTCCTAAGGGAGATGACGATGGACGAATATGTCCCTTTTCCAAGGACTCCTTTATATATTCTCGCATAGCAGTATGTTCAGGCACAGACAGATTAAATAAACGACCCTTTGGGTATTTACTACCCGGAATTAAATCTATAGCACAATCGCACTCACGGTGCGGAGGTAGTGAACCAAGCTTGGGTTCTTCAAAGACGTCACGATAGTCAGACAGGAACTCAGGGATTTCAGAGGGGATAGATGATGAAATGGACACCAAAGGTACGTCCCCATGAGTCCCCTTACATCCCCAGCTCAACACAGACATAGCTCTCCAGTCAAGGACTGGGTTGTGAGACTGCAGCCATGGCAATCCCAGCACCAAATCCTCATGTAGATTATACAGCACTAGAAAACGAATAGTCTCCTGGTGATCCGGATTAATACACATAGTCACTTGTGTCCAGTATTGTGGTTTATTATTAGCCAATGGGGTGGAGTCAATCCCCTTCAGAGGAATAAGAGTTTCCAAAGGCTCTAAATCATACCCACAACGATTGGCAAAGGACCAATCCATAAGACTCAAAGCGGCGCCAGAGTCGATATAGGCGTCAGTAGTAATAGATGACAAAGAGCAAATCAGGGTCACAGACAAAATAAATTTAGACTGTAAAGTGCCAATGGAAACAGATTTATCAAGCTTTTTAGTACGTTTAGAGCATGCTGATATAACATGAGTAGAATCCCCACAATAGAAACACAACCCATTTTTCCGTCTAAAATTCTGCCGCTCGCTTCTGGACAGAATTCTATCACACTGCATGCTTTCTGGCGTCTTCTCAGTGGACACCGCCAGATGGTGCACTGGTTTGCGCTCCCGCAGACGCCTATCGATCTGAATGGCCATTGTCATGGACTCATTCAGACCCGCAGGCACAGGGAACCCCACCATAACATCCTTAATGGCATCAGAGAGACCCTCTCTGAAAGTAGCCGCCAAGGCACACTCATTCCACTGAGTAAGCACAGACCATTTACGGAATCTTTGGCAGTAAATTTCAGCTTCATCTTGCCCCTGCGATAGGGACATCAAAGTTTTTTCTGCCTGAAGTTCCAAATGAGGTTCCTCATACAGCAAGCCCAAGGCCAAAAAAAACGCATCCACATTGCGCAACGCAGGATCCCCTGGTGCCAATGCAAAAGCCCAGTCTTGAGGGTCGCCCCGGAGCAAGGAAATCACAATCCCAACCTGCTGTGCAGGGTCTCCAGCAGAACGAGATTTCAGGGACAAAAATAACTTGCAATTATTTCTAAAATTCTGAAACCCAGATCTATTCCCTGAGAAGAATTCCGGCAAAGGAATTCTCGGCTCAGATACCGGAGCATGAATAATAAAATCTTGCAAATTTTGTACTTTCGTGGTGAGATTATTCAAACCTGCAGTTACACTCTGAAGATCCATTATTAACAGGTGAACACAAAGCCATTCAAAGATTATAAGGAGAGAGAAAAAAAAGAAAGACTGCAGCATAGACAGACTGGCAAGTGATCCAATTAAGAGCACAGAAAAAAAAAAAAAAAAAAAAAAAAAACTCTCAGCAGACTTCTTATTTCTCTCCTTTCTCAGCCAAGGATTTTAACCCTTTAGTGGGCCGGTCAAACTGTCATGATCTCCATGGCCAGAGAACTAGCATAAGCCTCTATAGGAACAAGCTCTTGGAAGATGGTAACTGTACTGACCATGAACTAAACCTACCGCATCATCTAGAAGTAGCCAGGTAGCATGTCCTACTTTTTATCCCTATATGCCCAGCGCCGGCCGGAGAACTAAATAATGCTAGCAGAGGAAAATATAAGACCTGACTCACCTCTAGAGAAATGCCCAAAAAAAGGAGACAGAAGCCCCCCACATATATTGGCGGTGATATGAGATGAAACAACAAACGCAGCAGGAAAATAGTTTTAGCAAATTTGAGGTCCGCTTTCTAGATAGCAGAAGACAGAAAGCATACTTTCATGGTCAGTAGAAAACCCTAACAAAACACATCCAGAAATTACTTTAGGACTCTGGCATTAACTCATAATACCAGAGTGGCAATTCCTGATCAACAAGAGCTTTCCAGACACAGTAACGAAACTGCAGCTGTGAACTGGAACCAAAATACAAAAACAAAACATGGACGAATGCCCAACTTATCTAGTAGATGTCTGGGAGCAGGAACAAGCACAGAGAGGCTTCTGATAACATTGTTGACCGGCAAGCATCTAACAGAGAAGCCAGGTTATATAGCGACACCCAGATCTAATCAGAACAGGTGAACAGGGAAGATGATGTCACAAGTTCAATTCCACCAGTAGCCACCGGGGGAGCCCAGAATCCAAATTCACAACAACTGACATACCCAGAGTCAAATCACTAGTAACCACTAGAGGGAGCCAAAAAGCAAATTCAAAACAGAGGTCCAAACGAAAGGAGACAGAATCTCCAAATCCTATAAGGACCGATGAACCGAGGCTTAAATTTAGGAGAAGAAACCCTCATAGGGACAAAACGGGAAGTGTCATGGTTCCCAATGGCAAGGGAACGTAAGAAACATATAAATAACGAACGAGCTCTCGGGTGATGGAAACTCGAGTTGACCGTGAGCTAAATCTACCACACAACTAATAGTAGCCAGGGAGCATACCTACGGCTTCCTAAATGCCACGCGCCAGCCGGAGGACTAACTAAGCCTGGTAGAGGAAGAAACAGACCTGGCTTACCTCTAGGGAAATACCCCAAAAGATGATAGCAGCCCCCCACATGTAATAACGGTGAAATAAGATGAAAAGACATACACAGTATGAAAGTAGATTTAGCAAAGAGAGGTCCACTTACTAGATAGCAGAAGGATACAAAAGAGGACTTCACGGTCAACTGAAAACCCTTTCAAAAAACCATCCTGAAATTACTTTAAGACTCCTGTGTCAACTCATGACACAGGAGTGGCAATTTCAGCCCGCAAGAGCTTCCAGCTACAGAGAATTACAAAAACTGCAAACTGGACTAAAGATACAAAACAAAAGGACAAAGTCCACTTAGCTGATCAGCAGACTAGTAGCAGGAACATGCAACCGAAGGCTCTGGTTACAATGAAGACCGGCAAGGAAATGACTGGAGAGCAAGGCTAAATAGGAAACTCCCAAACGCTGATGGAAGCAGGTGAACAGAAGCAGCAAAGTGCAAACAAGTCACCAGTACCACCAGCAACCACCAGGGGAGCCCAAAAAGCGGATACACAACAGTACCCTCCCCTTAAGGAGGGGGCACCGAACCCTCACAAGAACCGCCAGGGCGATCTGGATGAGCCCTATGAAAGGCACGAACCAAATCCGAGGCATGAACATCAGAGGCAGTTACCCAAGAATTATCTTCCTGACCATAGCCCTTCCATTTAACCAGATATTGAAGTCTCCGTCTGGAAATACGGGAGTCCAAGATCTTTTCTACCATGTACTCCAATTCACCCTCCACCAGCACAGGAGCAGGAGGTTCAGTAGAAGGAACCACCGGTACCTCATATCTCCGCAACAGCGACCGATGGAACACATTATGGATAGCGAAAGATGCCGGGAGGTCCAAACGAAAGGAGACAGGGTTAAGAATCTCCAAAATCCTATAAGGACCGATGAACCGAGGCTTAAATTTAGGAGAAGAAACCCTCATAGGGACAAAACGGGAAGACAACCACACCAAGTCCCCAACACGAAGGTGGGGGCCAACACGACGACGGCGGTTAGCAAACTGCTGAGTCCTCTCCTGGGACAATTCCAAATTATCCACCACTTGTCCCCAAATCTGATGCAACCGATCCACTACCGCATCCACTCCAGGACAATCCGAAGATTCAACCTGACCAGATGAAAAATGCGGATGAAACCCTGAATTGCAAAAGAAAGGAGAAACCAAAGTGGCAGAACTAGCCCGATTATTAAGAGCAAACTCCGCCAACGGCAGAAAGGCAACCCAATCATCCTGATCCGCAGACACAAAACACCTCAAATAAGTCTCCAAAGTTTGATTAGTTCGTTCCATCTGGCCATTGGTCTGAGGATGGAATGCAGACGAAAAAGACAAATCAATGCCCAACCTGGCACAGACTGCCCGCCAAAATCTAGACACGAACTGGGTACCCCTGTCAGAAACGATGTTTTCCGGAATACCATGCAGGCGAACCACATTTTGAAAAAACAGAGGGACCAACTCAGATGAGGAAGGCAACTTAGGCAATGGCACCAAATGAACCATTTTAGAAAAACGGTCACACACCACCCAGATGACAGACATCTTCTGAGAAACAGGGAGGTCCGAGATAAAGTCCATAGAGATGTGCGTCCAAGGCCTCTTCGGAATAGGCAAGGGCAACAACAACCCACTAGCCCTAGAACAACAAGGCTTGGCCCGAGCACACACATCGCAAGACTGCACAAAAACACGCACATCTCGAGACAGGGAAGGCCACCAGAAGGATCTAGCCACCAAATCTCTGGTGCCAAAAATTCCCGGATGACCTGCCAGAGTAGAAGAATGAACTTCCGAGATGACTCTAGTGGTCCACTCGTCAGGAACAAACAGTCTACCAGACGGACAACGATCAGGTCTATCCGCCAGAAATTCTTGCAAAGCACGTCGCAAATCAGGAGAGACAGCAGACAAAACCACTCCATCCTTAAGGACACCAGCAGGTTCAGAATTCCCAGGAGAGTCAGGCTCAAAACTCCTAGAAAGAGCATCTGCCTTCACATTCCTAGAACCCGGTAAGTACGAGACCACAAAATTAAACCGGGAAAAGAACAACGACCAACGTGCCTGTCTAGGATTCAGGCGCCTGGCAGACTCCAAATAAATTAAATTCTTGTGATCAGTCAAAACTACCACCTGATGTTTGGCACCCTCAAGCCAATGACGCCACTCCTCAAATGCCCACTTCATGGCCAAAAGCTCCCGATTACCAACATCATAGTTTCGCTCGGCGGCCGAAAATTTTCGCGAAAAGAACGCACAAGGTCTCATCACTGAGCAGTCGGGACTTTTCTGCGACAAAACCGCCCCTGCTCCAATCTCGGAAGCATCGACCTCAACCTGAAAGGGAAGGGAAACATCAGGCTGGCGCAACACAGGGGCAGACAAAAAGCGGCGCTTAAGCTCCCGAAAGGCCTCCACGGCAGCAGGGGACCAATTGGCAACATCAGCACCCTTTTTAGTCAAATCCGTCAGAGGTTTAGCAACGCCAGAAAAACCAGCTATAAATCGACGATAAAAATTAGCAAAGCCCAAGAATTTCTGGAGACTCTTCAGAGAAGTAGGCTGCGTCCAGTCGTAAATAGCCCGAACCTTGACAGGGTCCATCTCAATAGAAGAAGGGGAAAAAATGTACCCCAAAAAGGAAATTTTTTGAACCCCAAAAACACACTTTGAACCCTTTACACACAAAGAATTCTCCCGCAAAACCTGAAAAACCCTCCTGACCTGCTGAACATGAGACTCCCAGTCATCAGAAAAAATCTAAATATCATCCAAGTACACTATCATAAATTTATCCAAATATTCACGGAAAATATCATGCATTAAGGACTGAAAGACAGAAGGTGCATTAGAAAGGCCGAAAGGCATTACCAAATACTCAAAATGGCCCTCAGGCGTATTAAATCCGGTTTTCCACTCATCCCCCTGCTTAATTCGCACCAAATTATACGCCCCACGAAGATCAATCTTAGAGAACCACTTAGCCCCCCTTATGCGAGCAAACAAATCAGTCAGCAAAGGCAACGGATACTGATATTTGACTGTAATTTTATTCAGGAGTCGATAATCAATACAAGGCCTCAGAGAGCCATCCTTTTTAGAGACAAAGAAAAAACCGGCTCCTAAAGGTGATGAAGAAGGACGAATATGTCCCTTTTCCAGGGACTCCTTAACATACTCGCGCATAGCAGCATGTTCAGGTACAGATAGGTTAAACAAACGACCCTTTGGAAATTTACTGCCAGGAATCAGATCTATGGCGCAATCACAATCCCTGTGAGGAGGGAGTGAACCAATCTTAGGCTCTTCAAAAATATCACGATAATCAGACAAAAATGCCGGAATCTCAGATGGAATAGATGACGAAATGGGCACCATAGGAGTGTCCCCATGAGCCCCCCGACATCCCCAGCTTAACACAGACATAGCTTTCCAGTCAAGGACTGGGTTATGAGACTGTAACCATGGTAATCCAAGCACCAAAACATCATGTAAATTGTACAACACAAGGAAGCGAATCACCTCCTGATGGTCTGGAGTCATACGCATAGTCACTTGCGTCCAGAACTGTGGTTTATTACAAGCCAAAGGTGTAGAATCAATACCCTTCAAAGGTATAGGGACTTCCAGAGGCTCTAAATCAAACCCACAGCGCCTGGCAAAGGACTAGTCCATAAGACTCAGAGCGGCGCCAGAGTCCACATAGGCATCCACGGTAATAACTGATAATGAACAAATCAAGGTTACAGACAAAATAAATTTGGACTGTAAAGTGCCAATTGAAATAGACTTGTCAACCTTCCTAGTACGTTTAGAGCATGCCGATATAACATGAGCAGAATCACCACAATAGAAGCATAACCCATTTTTACGCCTATAATTCTGCCGCTCGCTTCTGGACATAATTCTGTCACATTGCATTTTCTCTGGCATCTCTTCAGAAGATACCGCCAAATGGTGCACGGGTTTGCGCTCCCGCAAACGACGATCAATCTGAATTGCCATTGTCATGGACTCATTCAGACCTGTAGGCGCAGGGAACCCGACCATAACATCTTTAACGGCATCAGAAAGGCCCTCTCTGAAATTTGCCGCTAAGGCGCACTCATTCCACTGAGTAAGCACAGACCATTTACGAAATTTTTGGCAGTATATCTCAGCTTCATCTTGCCCTTGAGATAGGGCTATCAAAGCTTTTTCAGCTTGAATCTCCAAATTAGGTTCCTCATAAAGCAACCCTAAAGCCAGGAAAAACGCATCCACATTGAGCAACGCAGGATCCCCTGGTGCCAATGAAAATGCCCAATTTTGAGGGTCACCTCGCAGCAAAGAAATTACAATCTTAACCTGCTGGACAGGATCTCCTGAGGAGTGAGGTCTGAGAGAAAGGAATAATTTACAATTATATTTGAAATTCAGAAACCGAGATCTATCTCCGGAAAACACCTCTGGTGTAGGGACTTTAGGTTCAGAAATAGGAGTATGCTGTTGTGAATTTACTTTTTGCTCCCTCTAGTGGTTACTAGTTTTTTGACTCTGGTTTTTCTGTCATTCCTTTTATCCGCACCTGGGTCGTTAGTTAAGGGTGTTGCTATTTAAGCTCCCTGGACCTTCAGTTCAATGCCTGGCAACGTAGTTATCAGAGCTAGTCTGCTGTGCTCTTGTCTACTGATCCTGGTTCCAGTTATATCAGCTAAGTCCGCTTTTTGCTTTTTGCTATTTTGTTTTGGTTTTGTATTTTTGTCCAGCTTGTTCCAAATATATATCCTGACCTTTGCTGGAAGCTCTAGGGGGCTGGTGTTCTCCCCCCGGACCGTTAGACGGTTCGGGGGTTCTTGAATTTCCAGTGTGGATTTTGATAGGGTTTTTGTTGACCATATAAGTTACCTTTCTTTATTCTGCTATCAGTAAGCGGGCCTCTCTGTGCTAAACCTGGTTCATTTCTGTGTTTGTCATTTCCTCTTACCTCACCGTTATTATTTGTGGGGGGCTTCTATCCAGCTTTGGGGTCCCCTTCTCTGGAGGCAAGAAAGGTCTTTTGTTTTCCTCTACTAGGGGTAGCTAGATTCTCCGGCTGGAGCGTGTCATCTAGAATCAACGTAGGAATGATCCCCGGCTACTTCTAGTGTTGGCGTTAGGAGTAGATATATGGTCAACCCAGCTACCACTGCCCTATGAGCTGGATTTTTGTATTCTGCAGACTTCCACGTTCCTCTGAGACCCTCGCCATTGGGGTCATAACAGTTTGCCAGGCCAGTATTAAATGTTTAATGCATTGCAGAAGAGGGATTATAAGAAAGAAGATTCTGAGTTTTTTTTTTTTTTTTCTTCTTCCCCTTTACCTCAGAGTGGCTATGCTTGCTGCAGACATGAATGTCCAGACCTTGATTACAAGTGTGGACCAGCTGGCTACTCGTGTGCAGGGCATACAAGACTATGTTATCAGTAATCCTAGGTCAGAACCTAAAATACCGATTCCTGAACTGTTTTCCGGAGACAGGTTTAAGTTTAGGAATTTTGTGAATAATTGTAAATTGTTTTTGTCCCTGAGACCCTGTTCATCTGGAGACTCTGCTCAGCAAGTAAAAATTGTTATTTCGTTCTTACGGGGCGACCCTCAGGATTGGGCTTTTTCGCTGGCGCCAGGAGATCCGGCATTGGCTGATATTAATGCGTTTTTTCTGGCGCTCGGTTTACTTTATGAGGAACCCAATCTTGAGATTCAGGCAGAAAAGGCCTTGCTGGCTATGTCTCAGGGGCAGGACGAGGCTGAAGTGTACTGCCAAAAATTTCGGAAATGGTCCGTGCTGACACATTGGAACGAGTGTGCACTGGCCGCTAATTTTAGAAATGGCCTTTCTGAAGCCATTAAGAATGTTATGGTGGGTTTTCCCATTCCCACAGGTCTGAATGATACTATGGCACTGGCTATTCAAATTGACCGGCGGTTGCGGGAGCGCAAAACCGCAAATTCCCTCATGGTGTTGTCTGAACAGACACCTAATTCGGTGCAATGTGATAGAAAAATCGCAAATTCCCTCATGGTGTTGTCTGAACAGACACCTGATTTAATGCAATGTGATAGAATCCTGACTAGAAATGAGCGGAAAATTCATAGACGCCGGAATGGCTTGTGCTACTACTGTGGTGATTCTACACATATTATCTCAGCATGCTCTAAACGTATAGCTAAGGTTGTTAGTCCTGTCACCGTTGGTAATTTGCAACCTAAATTTATTCTGTCTGTAACTTTGATTTGCTCACTGTCGTCTTTTCCTGTCATGGCGTTTGTAGATTCAGGTGCTGCCCTGAGTCTTATGGATCTGTCATTTGCTAAGCACTGTGGTTTTACTCTTGAACCATTAGAAAATCCTATTCCTCTTAGGGGTATTGATGCTACGCCATTGGCAGCAAATAAACCGCAGTATTGGACACAGGTTACCATGTGCATGACTCCTGAACACCGCGAGGTGATACGTTTCCTGGTTTTACATAAAATGCATGATTTGGTTGTTTTAGGGCTGCCATGGTTACAGACCCATAATCCAGTCCTGGACTGGAAGGCTATGTCAGTCTCAAGTTGGGGCTGTCGTGGTATTCATGGGGATTCCCTGCCTGTGTCTATTGCTTCTTCTACGCCTTCGGAAGTTCCGGAGTATTTGTCTGATTATCAGGATGTCTTCAGTGAGTCTGAGTCCAGTGCACTGCCTCCTCATAGGGACTGTGACTGTGCTATAGATTTGATCCCAGGCAGTAAATTTCCTAAGGGAAGACTGTTTAATCTGTCGGTACCTGAACATACCGCTATGCGTTCATATATCAAGGAGTCTCTAGAGAAAGGACATATTCGTCCGTCTTCTTCCCCTCTTGGTGCGGGATTCTTTTTTGTGGCAAAAAAGGACGGATCTTTGAGACCTTGTATTGATTATCGGCTTTTAAATAAGATCACTGTCAAATTTCAGTATCCTTTACCGCTGTTGTCTGACTTGTTTGCCCGGATTAAAGGTGCCAAGTGGTTCACCAAGATAGATCTTCGTGGTGCGTACAACCTTGTGCGCATTAAGCAAGGTGATGAATGGAAAACCGCATTCAATACGCCCGAAGGTCATTTTGAGTACTTGGTGATGCCTTTTGGGCTCTCCAATGCGCCTTCAGTTTTTCAGTCCTTTATGCATGACATTTTCCGGAAGTATCTGGATAAATTTTTGATTGTTTATCTGGATGATATTTTGGTTTTTTCTGATAATTGGGATTCGCATGTGGAGCAGGTCAGGTTGGTCTTTAAAATTTTGCGTGAAAATTCCTTGTTTGTCAAGGGCTCAAAGTGTCTCTTTGGTGTACAGAAGGTTCCCTTTTTGGGGTTCATTTTTTCCCCTTCTGCTGTGGAGATGGACCCAGTCAAGGTCCGAGCTATTCTTGATTGGACTCAGCCCTCGTCAGTTAAGAGTCTACAGAAGTTCTTGGGTTTCGCTAACTTCTACCGTCGTTTTATCGCTAATTTTTCTAGCATTGTGAAACCTTTGACGGATATGACCAAGAAGGGCTCCGATGTAGCTAACTGGGCTCCTGCTGCCGTGGAGGCTTTCCAGGAGTTGAAACGCCGGTTTACTTCGGCGCCTGTTTTGTGCCAGCCCGATGTCTCACTTCCCTTTCAGGTTGAGGTGGATGCTTCAGAGATTGGAGCAGGGGCCGTTTTGTCGCAGAGAGGCCCTGGTTGCTCTGTTATGAAACCTTGTGCCTTTTTCTCTAGGAAGTTTTCGCCTGCCGAGCGAAATTATGATGTGGGCAATCGGGAGTTGTTGGCCATGAAATGGGCATTTGAGGAGTGGCGTCATTGGCTCGAGGGTGCTAAGCATCGTGTGGTGGTCTTGACTGATCACAAAAATCTGATGTATCTCGAGTCTGCTAAACGCCTTAATCCGAGACAGGCCCGCTGGTCATTGTTTTTCTCCCGCTTTGATTTTGTTGTCTCGTATTTACCAGGTTCAAAGAATGTGAAGGCCGATGCTCTTTCTAGGAGCTTTGTGCCTGATGCTCCTGGAGTCGCTGATCCTGTTGGTATTCTTAAAGATGGAGTTATCTTGTCAGCTATTTCTCCGGATCTGCGACGTGTGTTGCAGAGATTTCAGGCTGATAGGCCTGAGTCTTGTCCACCTGACAGACTGTTTGTCCCGGATAAGTGGACCAGCAGAGTCATTTCCGAGGTTCATTCCTCGGTGTTGGCAGGTCACCCGGGAATTTTTGGCACCAGAGATCTGGTGGCCAGGTCCTTTTGGTGGCCTTCCTTGTCAAGGGATGTGCGGTCATTTGTGCAGTCCTGTGGGACTTGTGCTCGAGCTAAGCCTTGCTGTTCTCGTGCCAGCGGTTTGCTCTTGCCCTTGCCTGTCCCGAAGAGACCTTGGACACATATCTCCATGGATTTCATTTCTGATCTTCCGCTATCCCAGGGCATGTCCGTTATCTGGGTGATATGTGATCGCTTCTCAAAGATGGTCCATTTGGTTCCTTTGCCTAAGCTGCCTTCCTCTTCCGATCTGGTTCCTGTGTTTTTCCAGAACGTGGTTCGTTTGCACGGCATCCCTGAGAATATTGTGTCAGACAGAGGATCCCAGTTCGTTTCCAGATTCTGGCGATCCTTTTGTAGTAGGATGGGCATTGATTTGTCGTTTTCGTCTGCTTTCCATCCTCAGACTAATGGACAGACGGAGCGAACCAATCAGACTTTGGAGGCTTATTTGAGGTGTTTTGTCTCTGCTGATCAGGACGATTGGGTGACATTCTTGCCGTTGGCTGAGTTTGCCCTTAATAATCGGGCTAGTTCCGCCACCTTGGTTTCGCCTTTTTTCTGCAACTCTGGTTTCCATCCTCGCTTTTCTTCGGGTTATGTGGAGCCTTCTGACTGTCCTGGGGTGGATTCTGTGGTGGATAGGTTGCAGCGGATCTGGAATCATGTGGTGGACAACTTGAAGTTGTCACAGGAGAGGGCTCAGCGCTTTGCCAACCGCCGCCGCGGTGTGGGTCCCCGACTACGCGTTGGGGATTTGGTATGGCTTTCTTCCCGCTTTGTTCCTATGAAGGTCTCCTCTCCCAAATTTAAACCTCGTTTTATTGGGCCTTACAAGATATTGGAAATCCTTAATCCTGTATCTTTTCGTCTGGATCTTCCTGTGTCGTTTGCTATTCACAATGTATTTCATAGGTCCTTGTTGCGGTGGTACATTGTGCCTATAGTTCCTTCTGCTGAGCCTCCTGCTCCGGTGTTGGTTGAGGGCGAGTTGGAGTACGTGGTGGAGAAGATCTTGGATTCTCGCCTCTCCAGGCGGAGGCTTCAGTACCTGGTCAAGTGGAAGGGCTATGGTCAGGAGGATAATTCCTGGGTGGTCGCCTCTGATGTTCATGCGGCCGATTTAGTTCGTGCCTTTCATGCCGCTCATCCTGATCGCCCTGGTGGTCGTGGTGAGGGTTCGGTGACCCCTCACTAAGGGGGGGGTACTGTTGTGAATTTACTTTTTGCTCCCTCTAGTGGTTACTAGTTTTTTGACTCTGGTTTTTCTGTCATTCCTTTTATCCGCACCTGGGTCGTTAGTTAAGGGTGTTGCTATTTAAGCTCCCTGGACCTTCAGTTCAATGCCTGGCAACGTAGTTATCAGAGCTAGTCTGCTGTGCTCTTGTCTACTGATCCTGGTTCCAGTTATATCAGCTAAGTCCTCTTTTTGCTTTTTGCTATTTTGTTTTGGTTTTGTATTTTTGTCCAGCTTGTTCCAAATATATATCCTGACCTTTGCTGGAAGCTCTAGGGGGCTGGTGTTCTCTCCCCGGACCGTTAGACGGTTCGGGGGTTCTTGAATTTCCAGTGTGGATTTTGATAGGGTTTTTGTTGACCATATAAGTTACCTTTCTTTATTCTGCTATCAGTAAGCGGGCCTCTCTGTGCTAAACCTGGTTCATTTCTGTGTTTGTCATTTCCTCTTACCTCACCGTTATTATTTGTGGGGGGCTTCTATCCAGCTTTGGGGTCCCCTTCTCTGGAGGCAAGAAAGGTCTTTTGTTTTCCTCTACTAGGGGTAGCTAGATTCTCCGGCTGGAGCGTGTCATCTAGAATCAACGTAGGAATGATCCCCGGCTACTTCTAGTGTTGGCGTTAGGAGTAGATATATGGTCAACCCAGCTACCACTGCCCTATGAGCTGGATTTTTGTATTCTGCAGACTTCCACGTTCCTCTGAGACCCTCGCCATTGGGGTCATAACAGTATGCATAACAAAATCTTGTAAATTTTGAACCTTCGTAGCAAGATTATTTAAACCTGCAGCCAAACTCTGAGGATCCATCTTTAAACAGGTGAGCTCAGAGCCATTCAAGGATTATAAGGAGAGAAAGGCAAAGGCAGTAATTAGAGCTGAAATACAACTGATCCAACTATGGAGCAAGCATAGGGAAAAAGAAGAAAAAAAAAAAATTTTACAGACTTCTTTTTTCTCTCCTTTCTTCTGCCAATAAGTTTTAACTCGGGCCGGTCATACTGTCAGAATTTCCCAATGGCAAGGGAACGTAAGAAACATATAAATAACGAACGAGCTCTCGGGTGATGGAAACTCGAGTTGACCGTGAGCTAAATCTACCACACAACTAATAGTAGCCAGGGAGCATACCTACGGCTTCCTATATGCCACGCGCCAGCCGGAGGACTAACTACGCCTGGTAGAGGAAGAAACAGACCTGGCTTACCTCTAGGGAAATACCCCAAAAGATGATAGCAGCCCCCCACATGTAATAACGGTGAATTAAGAGGAAAAGACATACACAGTATGAAAGTAGATTTAGCAAAGAGAGGTCCACTTACTAGATAGCAGAAAGATACAAAAGAGGACTTCACGGTCAACTGAAAACCCTTTCAAAAACCATCCTGAAATTACTTTAAGACTCCTGTGTCAACTCATGACACAGGAGTGGCAATTTCAGCCCGCAAGAGCTTCCAGCTACAGAGAATTACAAAAACTGCAAACTGGACAAAAGATACAAAACAAAAGGACAAAGTCCACATAGCTGATCAGCAGACTAGTAGCAGGAACATGCAACCGAAGGCTCTGGTTACAATGATGACCGGCAAGGAAATGACTGGAGAGCAAGGCTAAATAGGAAACTCCCAAACGCTGATGGAAGCAGGTGAACAGAAGCAGCAAAGTGCAAACAAGTCACCAATACCACCAGCAACCACCAGGGGAGCCCAAAAAGCGGATACACAACAGGTAACAGGAATAATTGGACCCAAAAAGTTGTTGTCCAATTTGTTCTGAGTATGCTGATTACCCATATGTGGGGGGGACCACCGTTTGGGCACATGGCAGAGCTCAGAAGGGAAGGAGCGCCATTTGGAATGCAGACTTAGAAGGATTGGTCTGCAGGCGTCACATTGCATTTGCAGAGCCCCTGATGCACCTAAACAGTAGAAACCCCTCAGAAGTGACACCATTTTGGAAACTAGACGCCCCATGGAACTTATCTAGATGTGTTTTGACAGCTTTGAACCCCCAAGTGTTTCAATACAGTTTATAACGCAGAGTCGTGAAAATAAAAATTAATTTTTTCCCACAAAAATGTTTTTTTAGCCCCCAAATTTTTATTTTTCCAAGGTTAACAACAGAAATTGAACCCCAATAGTTGTTGTCCAATTTTTCCTGAGTATGCTGATACCCCATATATTGGAGGTAAACACCTGTTTGGTCGCACAGGAGAGCTCGGAAGGGAAGGAGAACTGTTTTACTTTTTCAACGCAGAATTGGCTGGAATTGAGATCGGACGCCATGTCGCGTTTGGAGAGCCCTAATCTGCCTAAACAGTGGAAACCCCCAATTCTAACTGAAACCCTTTCCCAAACACACCCCTAACCCTAATCCCAACCATAACCCTAACCACACCCCTAACCCTGACACTCCCCTAACCCTAATCCCAACCGTAAATGTAATCCAAAATGTAACCCTAACTTTAGCCCCAACCCTAACTTTAGCCCCAACCCTAACCCTAACTTTAGCCCCAACTCTAACTTTAACTTTAGCCCCAACCCTAAATCTAACTTTAGCCCCAACCCTAGCCCCAACCCTAGCCCTAAACCTAACCCTAACCCTAGCCCTAACCCTAGCCCTAACCCTAACCATAGCCCTAACTCTAACCCTAACTTTAGCCCCAACCCTAACTCTAACTTTAGCCCCAACCCTAACTCTAACTTTAGCCCCAACCCTAGCCCCAACCCTACCCCTAACCCTATCCCTAACCCTAACCCGAGCCCTAACTCTAACCCCAACCCTAACCCTAACCCTAGCCCTAACCCTAACTTTACTTCAACCCTAACCCTACCTTTAGCCCCAACCCTAACTGTAGCCCTAACCTTAACTTTAGCCCCAACCCTAACCCTAACTTTAGCCCCTGCCCTAACCCTAACTCTAGCCCCAGCCCTAACCCTAACTTTAGCCCCAGCCCTAACTGTACCTCTAACCCTAGCCCTAACCCTAACCCTAGCCCAAACCCTAGCCCCAACCCTAGCCCTAACCCTAGCCCTAACCTTAACCCTAGCCCTAACCCTAGCCCCAACCCTAACCCTAGCCCTAACCTTAGCCCTAACCCTAACCCTAACCCTAGCCCTGGCCCTAACCATAACCCTAAACCTAACCCTAGCCCTAACCCTAACTTTACTTCAACCCTAACCCTACCTTTAGCCCCAACCCTAACTGTAGCCCTAACCTTAACTTTAGCCCCAACCCTAACCCTAACTTTAGCCCCTGCCCTAACCCTAACTCTAGCCCCAGCCCTAACCCTAACTTTAGCCCCAGCCCTAACTGTACCTCTAACCCTAGCCCTAACCCTAACCCTAGCCCAAACCCTAGCCCCAACCCTAGCCCTAACCCTAGCCCTAACCTTAACCCTAGCCCTAACCCTAGCCCCAACCCTAACCTTAGCCCTAACCTTAGCCCTAACCCTAACCCTAGCCCTGGCCCTAACCATAACCCTAAACCTAACCCTAGCCCTAACCCTAACCCTAACCCTAGCCCTAACCCTAATGGGAAAATGGAAATAAATACATTTTTTAATTTTTTTTGTTTCCCTAACTAAGGGGGTGATGAAGGGGGGTTTGATTTACTTTTATAGCAGATTTTTTAGCAGAGTTTTTTGATTGGCAGCTGTCACACACTAAAAGACGCTTTTTATTGCAAAAAATATTTTTTACGTTACCACATTTTGAGACCTATAATTTTTCCATATTTTGGTCCACAGAGTCATGTGTGGTCTTGTTTTTTGCGGGTCGAGTTGACATTTTTATTGATAACATTTTCGGGCATGTGACATTTTTTGATCGCTTTTTATTCCGATTTTTGTGAGGCAGAATGACCAAAAACCAGCTATTCATGAATTTCTTTTGAGGGGGGGGGGGCGTTTATACCGTTCCGCGTTTGGTAAAATGGATAAAGCAGTTTTATTCTTCGGGTCAGTACGATTACAGCGATACCTCATTTACATAATTTTTTCATGTTTTGGAGCTTTTATATGATAAAAACTATTTTATAGAAAAAATAATTACTTTTGCATCGCTTTATTCTGAGGACTGTAACTTTTTTATTTTTTTGCTGATGATGCTGAATGGTGGCTCGTTTTTTGCAGGACAAGATGACGTTTTCAGCGGTACCATGGTTATTTATATCCATCTTTTTGATTGCATGTTATTCCACTTTTTGTTTGGCGGTATGACAATAAAGCGTTTTTTTGCCTTTTTTTTTAATGGTGTTCTCTGAAAGTGTTAACAAGTGGATCAGTATAGGTCGGGTCATTACAGACTATACTTTTATTATTTAGACTGTACTTTTATTGTTTTTTTTTTATTTAGATAAAGAAATGTATTTATGGGAACAATTTTTTTTCTTTATTTAGGAATTTTTTTTTTTACACATCTAAAAAAAATTTTTAAAACTTTTTTACTTTGTCCCAGGGGGGACATCACTGTATAGTGACAGATCGCTGATCTGACACTTTGCAGAGCACTGTGTCAGATCAGCGATCTAACGCGCCCTGCTCCTGGCTTACCAGTGCCTGCTCTGAGCAGGCGCTTGGTAAGCCACCTCCCTGCAGGACCCAGAAGTAGCCCCGTGGCCATTTTGTATTCGGGGCCTGCAGGGAGGAGACACTCGGTACAAGGTGAGCACATCGCCTTGTACCGATCGTCTCAGGGAAGCCCGCAGGGAGCCCCCTCCCTGCGCGATGCTTCCCTATGCCCCCGGAACACTGTGATCATGTTTGATCGCAATGTGCCGGGGGTTAATGTGCTGGGAGCGTTCCGTGACCGCTCCTGGCACATAGTGCCGGATGTCAGCTATGATAGTCAGCTGACACCCGGCCGCGATCGGCCGCGCTCCCCCAGTGAGCGCGGCCGATCGCATATGACGTACTATCCCGTCCTTGGGGATTAAGTCCCAGGTCACCTCGATGGGATAGTACGTCATATGGGATTAAGGGGTTAATATGGCAGTAAATGACAAGATCATTTGATAGTTTGGCTCTTCATGTGTGCGCCAAATCCAAACATCTGTGTTTTTGAAAATTTTTTTTAGTTTTAGCCTTCATTGCTATTTTGTGTGAGATTGTTTTTTTTTCAGTCATAAGTTTTCAAGTATTTTCTTTTTCAAATAGAAATGTCCATTCCTATGCATATCGGCCCCAGCGACATGGTGCCAATGACATTATCCTAGTGTCTGGGAACCGGCTGAAGACCCTGTGTTTGCCTTGTTTGTATACATGAGTAATCACAGCTTAAAGTCTTTAGGGGGCTAATTAAAAAAAAATAAAAAAAATATTTACCCCTCCACCCCCGAACCTGTTTCACCTTCATGACCGGGCCAAATCTTACAATTCTGACCAGTGTCACTTTATGAGGTTATAACTTTGGAAAGCTTCAACGGATCGCAAAGATTCTGAGATTATTTTTTTTAATGACAACTTGTACTTTATGATAGTGGTAAAATATTTTTTTATGACTTTCGTTTATTTGTGGAAAAAAATGAAAATATGGTGAAAATGTATAATTTAGCAATTTTTAACATTTCAATTTTTATGCCCTTAAATCAGAAAGTTATGTCACACAAAATAGTTAATAAATAACATTTTCCACATGTCTACTTTACATGAGCACAATTTTTGAAACAATTTTTTTTGTTGTTAGGAAATTATAAGGGTTAAAAGTTGACCAACGATTTCTAATTTTTCCAACAAAATTTACCAAACCAGTTTTTTAGGGACCACCTCACATTTGAAGTCATTTTGAGGGGCCTACATGACAGAAAATACCCAGAAGTGACACCATATTGAAAACTGCACACCTCAAGGTACTCAAAATCATATTCAAGAAGTTTATTAATCCTTCAGGTGCTTCACAGAAATTTTTGGAATGTGGAAGGAAAAAATTAAGATTTTTTGTCACAAAAATTTTAGTTTAGATCCAATTTTAAATTTTTTTTTGAAAGGTTAACAGAAAAAAATGGACCAGAAAATTTGTTGTACAATTTCTCCTGAGCATGCTGATACTCCATATCTGGGGGAAAGCCACTGTATGGGCACATGGCATAGTTAGTAAGACAAGGAGCACTGTTTGACTCTTTGAATGTAAAATTTACTGGAATAATTAAAAGACATCATGTTGCGATTGGAGAGCCCCTGATGTCCCTAAACAGTGGAAAACCCCACAATTGTCACCATTTTGGAAACTAGGCCACTCAGGAAACTTATCTAGATGTACGGTGAGCACATTGAAACCCGCAAGTGCTTCACAGAAGTTTATAACGTTGAGCCATGAAAATAGAAAAATCACATTTCCCCACAAAAATGTTTTTAAGCCCCAAATTTTGCATTTTCTCATTGGAAAAAAGAGGAATAGCACCATACAATTTGTTGTGCAATTTCTCCTGAATACGTCGATACCCCATGTATGGGGGAAACTAGTGTTTGGGTGCACAGCAGGGCTTATAAGGGAGGGAATGCCAATAGCAAATAGAGCTCTGTCGCTCCTGAGTCCTGCCGTATGGCTAAGCAGTACTGTTATACAGGAGGCATCCTGGAACACAGAATTTTCTATATAATAGTTTGGAGACTCCATATTCAGAGCCCCTAAGTGATAGAAGAGCAGAATCCCCCTCCAGTGACCCCATTTTGGAAATTATAACCCATTGGGAATTTATCTTCAGGTGTCGTGATGATTTTAACTCCATGAATGTTTTCCAGAAACAGGCAGAAGTGGATGTTGCTGAGTGAAAATTGCAAATCTGCCATTGTAGTGACCAGTATGCTGTAGTGACCAGTACGTTGCAGTCACCACCAGTAAGTTAAGCCCAACTCATGCTTCAGCAGAGAATTTGTTAAATTTGTTTTTGGGGGACGAGGAGCCATTTTGCTTTTCCAGAACCTTTGTACTACCAGTAATATGCAAGCCCCTTTATTTCTGTTAACAGATGACAGATCTGAGTGAGGACTTGCTTTTTTTTGTGGATTGAGTTGAAGCTTTTATTGGGAACATTTTACATAACACTTGGATCACATTTATCCAGTGCTCCACGCTGAGCACTCACAACAGGGTTTCCTTTTAAATCTTCGAATTCAGGAATTGTTTTTTTTTTCAATGCTATTCCGCATGTGGTAAAATGAATAAGGCAACTTTATTCCTTGGGTCAGTACGAATACAGTGATACCCCATTTATATAGTTTTTTTTATGTTTTGGCGCTATTACACAATTAAAACTATTTTATTGACAAAACAATTATTTTTGCATCGCTTTATTTTGAGAGCTATAACATTTAAATTTTTCCACGGATTGGAAAACATTTTTTTTTTAAGTTTTTAACAATTTTTGTAAGTTCTAAAAAATGTATCAAAAATTTTGTATCACCATAACTGTACTGACAGATAAAACCTACCAGTTAATTTTCACCATAAAGTGAATATAGTAAAAACAAAACGCAAAAAACAAAAGCAATGTTTTTGCTCCCATTTTTCAGTATATAATATGGCAAAATGGATGGGGTCACTCAAAACTACAACCATTTGATGGAAAAATTAAAAGTTATGGTTCTTGAAAGTAAAAAACAAGAATGAAAAAAAATCCAAGGGGTTAAATAGAGATAGATAGGGTCAATGATTGTTCAATAAATAACTTGTTGATGGTTTCCATATTAGTCCATGAGCCAAGAACCAAATTTGACGATATCGGTACCAAGCGGAGTGACTAATTCTCTTTGGTATTTTTAGGTAGATGCATGTCTGTAGTTTATTTTTTGATATGATAGCCCTTACATATACGTAGCTTATTAACCCCTTCAGCCCTAGGCCTATTTGTACCCAAGTGCCTAAGCCAATCTGACCTGTGCCACTTCATGGGCTAATAACTTTGGAACGCTTTCACCTATCCAAGCCATTCTGAGATTGTTTTCTCGTGACATATTGTACTTCACGTCAGTGCTAAATGGGAGTCAATATATTTTACCTTTCTATATAAAAAAATGCTAAATATTCGGAAATTTTGGAAAAATCGGCAATTTTTTAACTTTGAAATTCTCTGCTTTTTACAAAAATACTGATACCCCCCATAATAGTTATTAATTTACACTCCCCACATGTTTACTTCATATTGGCATCATTTTGAAAATGAAACCTTATTGTTTTACGACGTAATAGGGCTTATAGTTTTATGCGCAATTTTTCACATTTACAGCAAAACCCACTTTTCAAAGGACCAAGTCACTTCTGAAGTCACTTTAAGGGGCTTACATAACAGAAACCACCCATAAATTACCCCATTTTGCAAACTACACCCCTCAAGCTGTTCAAAACTCATTTTTAAAAACTGTTAACCCTTTAGGTGTTCCACAGGAATTTTAGCATGAGCCAAGAACCAAATATGACGATATCGGTACCACCCGGAGTGACTAGATGTAGTATTTGTAACAAAATTTAATCCAAGTTATGTAAATACACACTGAACATGTCATGTGCATATATATATATATATATATATATATATATATATATATATATATATATATATATATATATATATGTTACTCCATAATATCTTCAACATCGGACTCTGAATCTGACTGTTGTTCTACTGGCTCGTCTTCAGTACCCTTGTTCTGGCATGTCTGTAATCTGCACATGTCTGTGCACTTCAGGCCATTGCTGAGGCAAGTACACTGAGGAAGTTCACATGACCGCACACACTTGCAGGACAGTAGCTGTATAATAGCTTCTGGTGCTGGTGCCCCTTGCATCCACTTGACAACAAGCTTTCCGTCGTTATCTATCATCCAACCGCAGTCTGTTGGGTTTGCAACCCATGGCTGGCTCTGCAGACTTCTCCTCCAGATCGCAGCCTGGTAGTTTGCACGCAGTGCATGCATGAAAAGGCAGTCCTGGCAAGGAGGGAGTTGACTTGACTCTACCACTCCACGTCTGGCACAGAACAGCTGATAACGGAGCCTGTTTACCTCAGTTGTTTGGGTAGTTGGCAGGTACATGTGGCAGGTGATTTCCTGTAACTTCTCAAAAAGTTCGGTAGACACTTCCCATGAACGACCAACTTCCTGAAAGGCATCCTGGTATGTCTTGTTCATCTTCAACTGCTTGAGTGTCGTCATCTTCCCACGGCCAGCGAATGCACTGACGGTGTCACAGCCTGTAAATGCATGCATACCAATCAATGAATCACATACGCTGCCTCCCAATGTTCGGCTCAGAGTGGTGATATCCAGGAATCTTGTCCGGTTCTGTGTACCGCATTTCTGGAACAGGTGGGATGGGATTTTGTGGCACATGCCCAGACACAGGACCATGACATCAGTATCCTCCGAAGTGATGATGACCGACTTGTAACCAGATTCTGCTGCATGAAGAGCATGGAGAAGGAGGCGTTTGTCTGCTTCTTCTTGATTTGACTTAAGGTCAGCAGCCTCTTCCCACTGTTCTTTGGTGATCTTAAAGCAGAGCTGCTCACATGTGACATACAGCTCCTTCTCCTCAAGCTTCTCCCTGTGGTGTTTCGCCTTCCATTCTTCTACCAGAAACTTTATGAGACTTGCCTTGTTGGAGGAACTACTTAGAAGCTTTTTCCACTGCTGGATGTTGTGCCCATGTTGAATGTTCTTGAAATGGATCCCTGTGCCTTCATATCTGTTGACTCTTTCTGTATCTTTGATGGATGTCTCCTTGTAGACGTCAAAGACAATATCAATGCGCTTGCTCTTAGCACCCTCATGGATAGCGCGACTCATTGCTGTGCCTGCTAGCTGGCCAAATGTTGCATTGTTTCCCTTCAGTTTCTGAACCAGGCTCATCCCATCAATGATGGTTGCAGAGGGCTCGGGGATCACTTCTGCAGGACGAGCATTCCTCTCCAACTCCCTTGCGAGGGCAGCCTTGTTGGTCTTGCGGATAGACCCATCACCATTGGCAAGTGCCCATGGCAATGGACCCAGGGGATGAGTCAAGACATCACTCATTTGTAGCTTTCTGTTCTCAGCTACAAGTATCATCTGGCCAAATAGGTTTCTGTCAGCCTTCAAAATTACCTCCTTGCCAAGACCTTGTCTGCGTGTCTTCATTTGGATGTTAGAGAACGTTTTAAGTTTGTTCTTCGTCATCTTGTCATGAAACAATGTAGTTGGCTTATCGGTACCCAAACGCTCATCCTTGAATGTTTGATATGCATCCTCTCCTATACTGTATGCCCCTTGAAGGTCTTTGGCTACATCTGGTGGTGCTACAGTCGCTGTTGACAAACTGATAAGTTCACCATTATGCTCTTTGTTGAAGGGGTTCACCCAACCTGTCTCCAGCAGTTGAACGAAAGATTGGACATCGGCTTCATCTCTTCTAATCCTAGACACCTGTAGGTCTGAATGGCTGAAGTCAGTATATTGTTGGCCTACCAGGGCCCTCAGCTGCCTCAAGTACATACTGCGGTACTCTGATGTCAGGTAGAACCTGGAAACAGCTCCAACTTTGAGGCTGAAGCCTTTTGTGCCCCCTGGTGTCTGGGTGTCTTTGTTGATTGTCTCTTCAATGGTCTGGTCCACAGGAATTCGTCCAAAAGGATTCTTGCTACCGATCTGGACCGAAAAGCCACCTTGCATGAAGTATTCATGGACCTCTGGGTGTTCTATGGGCAGCCGAGACATTGTGGCATAGTAATAGGTTAGGTATCGGGCATAGTTGACCTTGTCATAGGCAAAACACCATGGTATCATCTGTCGGATTGCTCCTAGGTGAAGCATCCAGTTGCCTTCTCTTGAAGCTCGAACCAGGGCCAGCATGGTCTCGACCATGTCCAAGTATGACATCCAGAATGCTGAGAGTTGTTCATTTCTGAGGGTCTCAAGATAAACTTGAAAGAGCTTCAGGGTAAGTGTGCAAGATTCATTATCCAAGAGCTTTTCGAAGGATCCCTGCGACACACTGATGCGAAAGTTTGTGATGTTCTTCAGTGTTTCATCCAGATGGTGAAGGTCCCTTGCATGGTTTTCTTCTAGCCATGGAAGGAAGTTTTTCCAAGCAAGCCTCATAAGTGCTTCATAGACCAGCTTGTGTAGTCTCACTGCTCTGCCTGGGAGGTGTCAGCCTCTACAGAGGGAGATAGGAGCTCTGCAGAGAAGACCGGAGAGTCCTGTTCAGCACAGAACGTGTATGTGTCAGTGTGTGTGCGTGTGTTGGGGCACCTCAGGGTGTCTTCAAATGTGACATAGCCCCCTAGATTTCTTCCAGTAAAATTTGCACTCCAAAAGTCATTTGGCGCTCCTTCCCTTCCGAGGCCTGCCGTTCCCCAATACTGCAGTGTACGACAACATATCGGGTGTTGTTGTGTTCGGGAGAGATTGGTGAACAAATAGTGGGGTGCATTTTTTGCTGGTACACCTCTTAAAAATAAAAAAATGAGCCTAAAATGACACCTTCATGTAAAAAATGCACTTTTTCCATTTTCTCAACCAAGTGTTTCCAACTACTGTGAAACACTGGTTGGGTCAAAGTGGTCACTATACCCCCTAAAAGATTCCTTGGGGGTGTAGTTTCCAAAATAGGGTCACTTTTTGGGGTTTCCACTGTGGGGGTACCTCAGGCAGCCTTCAAATGTGACATGGCCCCCTAGATTTCTTCCAGTGAATCCGCCACCCAAAAACCACATAGCGCTCCTTCCGTGTTGAGCTGTGCTGTGTGCCCATACTTTAGTTTACGAGTACATGTGGGGTGTTTCTATAAACTGCAGAATTAGGGTAACCAAGTTTGGGTTTGCCGTTAACCCTTGCTAGGTTGCAGGTAAAATTGGATTACAATGTAATATCTGGAAAAAAAATGAAATTTTGAAATTTCGCCTTCATTCTGCTAAAATTCCTGTGGAACACCTAAAGGGTTAACAGTTTTTAAAAATGAGTTTTGAACAGCTTGAGGGGTGTAGTTTGCAAAATGGGGTAATTTATGGGTGGTTTCTGTTATGTAAGCCCCTTAAAGTGACTTCAGAAGTGACTTGGTCCTTTGAAAAGTGGGTTTTGCTGTAAATGTGAAAAATTGCGCATAAAACTATAAGCCCTATTACGTCGTAAAACAATAAGGTTTCATTTTCAAAATGATGCCAATATGAAGTAAACATGTGGGGAGTGTAAATTAATAACTATTATGGGGGGTATCAGTATTTTTGTAAAAAGCAGAGAATTTCAAAGTTAAAAAATTGCCGATTTTTCCAAAATTTCCGAATATTTAGCATTTTTTTATATAGAAAGGTAAAATATATTGACTCCCATTTAGCACTGACGTGAAGTACAATATGTCACGAGAAAACAATCTCAGAATGGCTTGGATAGGTGAAAGCGTTCCAAAGTTATTAGCCCATGAAGTGGCACAGGTCAGATTGGCTTAGGCACTTGGGTACAAATAGGCCTAGGGCTGAAGGGGTTAATAAGCTACGTATATGTAAGGGCTATCATATCAAAAAATAAACTACAGACATGCATCTACCTAAAAATACCAAAGAAAATTAGTCACTCCGGGTGGTACCGATATCTGGCCCGGCTCATGGACTATATAGGGAGAAAAAACTTTTTTACACTCAGTTAATTAAAATAAAGTGAAAACAGCAGGTAACAAAAAAATAATGAACATACAATGCAAAGATCGCCGTTATTGTGATGTACTTACTTTTGCACTGGCAAGAGAGATTAACTTAACATGTTAGTCATACTCTCTCATTAAGTTACTTTTCAGCTGTGATTTTTCACATTATTTTTATTTTTTGTGTGTATTAGGTATTTTGTACTCATAGATCACGAGCATGTCATCATTATTGAAAGCATTTACAGCGCTCGCAAAACGTATACCATCGCCTCTTAAACACCTGAGAATCAGATTTTTCATTATGTTAAAATGTAAACTTTTCTTTCCTTCCTTTGAAAAAATTGCAAATTCCAAATTTAAAAGCAAAACAATTACAAATTTAAAAAAAAACTAAAAAAGAAAAAGTAATTTCAAAAAGTTCAAAATTAAAACATCCAAGTTTTGCTATGAATTGATTTAAATTCTAAATATGGAAAAACTATTGACTCCATCTGCTTTACAAATCTGCATATTTTACATTTTTATGTTATCATTTTTTAGAATGGATTTCTAAATGTTTTATTTTTTTTCTCAAATCATTAATATTCTCTAAGATTTTTTTTATTCCTAGAGTGAGTGGTTCACGCTGTCATCAGCCATTGTTCTGGTAAATGGCGAGTTAAACAGATATATCCAAGCGTAAAATACTAAAAAATGGTCCCTGCGGACGCCTGGGGGCTGTTGTTTGAAATCAAGTACATATCAATTGAGCATCGGTGAGCAGATCCAATGATAAATTCTATTCCGCAGACGCGTTATAAATTACATTTTTTTCCCGTCACGATCTTGCCTCATCTCACTTCCCCAGAGGCCCTTGAAGTGAAAACTATGATTGTGTTGTGGAAATGTTTGCTCAGCTTGAGCGGGGCCATTAACATCGCGTGTGCCAATCCTCTCCCAATGACACCCCCTCTCCGAAAAACACTCCACCCCCCTGCTACAAAATGCAATATGTGCTGGGTAATTTTTCTGTTCATTATCTTATTGTCTTCTGTAAGTACAAGGTTAGATTGAATTACTGCAGGCTCCGTTGTCTATTTGTGATTCTTCTCTCATGCCGAGCCGCTAATGAATGGGCAATTTAGTCAATCTTTTCAAACGGTTTACTCCTGTACGTCAGCCACTTAATTACTCCCTTACTTTCAGCTCTATTTTTTTATTCCGACTACATTAACTGGTTATAGGACTCTCAGTTATCAAACATACCGCAGCATTTTTAAAAAATTATTATTGTTGTTAATTTTGGAGAAATTTTCCAATTTTGCAAATTACATTTTTCAAATTGGAATAAATATTCAAAATATATATTTTTCTTTTTATTATCTTTTCACATCATTTTTTTCACATAATTCTTTTTCATTCTTATTGTATAGAAGATAAAATAATTTCTAAGGTAGACAGATACTCAGAGAAATAATGTTTTTTGACATTTTTGTTTGTCAGGAAGAATAAAATACACGTCAGTCATAGCTGGGTTTGGAATTCGTGTTGCCTTAGGCACTATGTAAATACAATGTTATTTAGCAATTGTAGCGCACTATATAATACCTTAAAGTCTACTGGGAGAAAAAAAAATAGTACAAATAATAAAAAACTACATTTTACTAATTTCTGTTTTGCCACAAATGTTTTCCCACTTTGTCTCTGTCTGTAGGAAGTTACCTCTATACATGACAAGTTTGTCTCTTAACCCGTGTGACACTCGTCTTCGTGAGGATGTTAATAGTAGTTACTAGATTGTACATTCTGAAATAAATATGTAAAATTAATCTAAAAAAAATATAAACACAGTAAAAATAATAATTTTCCACTTTTTGAAGCAATTTTGAAATATTTAAAAATTTTGTAAAAATCTTTAAGTTTCAGGGTTGCTTCTGCAAAATTGGCACGGAGTTCCGCAAGCCCCATTCAGATGAATAGAAAAAAAATCTGCAACAAATTCACCAATGAATAAATAATGTGAATGTGAAAAATGTACCCTTTCAAAAAATATATACCCCTCAAAAAAGATCAGAATGTATTTTTATAACTTCACTTAGATTTATTTTTATGCTTTCTAATTGTCAGATAGGCTAAAAATGTAACAGCTTGGATCTATAAAGAATAAGAAACGTTGGCCAACATTTCTCAAATTATTTTTCTCTTTCATAATATGTTCAACTCAAATATCTAAAACAAGGAGGAATGAAAAACTGATTTGGTTAGATGTTTAAAAATATTGCATCCTGGTACCAAACATTATAACCCACATATCTTAAAAAAGGCAAATAAAATGGTTATCTAGTGGATGTTAAAAGTCTACAAATCCCTGTAAAAAATGTCAGGTTTTTGCCATTCAAAAAAATCCTACCACGAAGAATCATTTCAGAATGTTTTCCACCTTTAATGTTGCCCACAAATCAATTGAGAATAAGCTGAAATAATTTTGAGTTGAAAAAGAAAAATAACAAAACTAAGATAATGTGGTTGCATAAGTGTAAGCACTCTCTTATAATTTGGGATATGGTTGTGTTCAGAATTTTCCAAACATTTTTAATCTCATACCACATAGTAGTATGTGCATGGACACTGTCATTTAAAGGGATTCTAAATAACCTCATAGGAGGATGCTATTCTAGGAGGATTTTCCTGACATATTTTTAGTTGCATTTCACAGCAAAATTCATGGTCCTTTAGCAGCTTACAACACAGCAAAGGGATCTCATTGTTGAAAGTTATCAGTCAGAAGAAGGGTACAAAAATTTTCCAAGACATTAGATATATCATACGTCACTGAGGACGTCATCAAGAAGGGGCTTAAATTTCAAAAACAGAGACATTATCTAGAACTGGAAGTTTTCCAAAAATTGATAAAAACTAAAAAGAAAATTGGTTGGGAGAAGTGATGAGTGGATCCGTGAAAGTTTGGGTTCTGGTACCCCACTCGAACTTGAACCACGAACTTGAACCCAAAATCTCTCTCTTTTTCCCCTTATCTGTAATCTCACTTTTAACATGACATAATAAAAAAGAGTCTTCACCATATTTGGTGAGTTCCACTGGAAATTTTTCACCTTCAATATGAAAGTTTGGAATTCTTTCTCAATGGCTGAGCACCTCCTCATGGAATAAGGTAGGATAACCTGATCTCAGAGAACAGACGTCAAGGGTTCCAAGATAGTGCCAAGTCTTTTTTGATCTTTTTTTGTGACTATATTTTGCCAAAACAAACATCAAATATGCCAAAAGCACATGTCAAAACCTCTTATGGCCTGATGAGGCCAAGTTTGAACTTTTTGTCCTTAATTCCATAACATATGTTTGGTGTCAAACCAACACTGTGCATCACTAAAAGAAAACCATACCCACAGTTACTCATGGTGGAGGCAGCATTATGCTTTGAAGCTGCTCAGGCCTCTGCTAAAAAGCAGAAGATGTAGAGGAATTTCACTTTTTAGCATGACAATGACCCTAAGCATACCTCCAAATCAACAAAAAAAGGCTTCACCAAAAAAATTTACGTTTTTGAAGCACCCAGACAAGAATGCAAGTGACAATCACTGAGTGACCTGAAGATGGTGCTGTACACAGGAAATGTCACCAAAATCTGATAGATGTGCCATGTTGATAGACTCCCGATCAAAAAGGCTAAATGCTGTCATAAACATAAAGGGTACTTCAACAAAGTATTAGTATTAAGGGTTTGAATATTTATGGAACCACATTATTTTTTTCATTTCCACCCAAAAAAGTTAATTTTTCAATTGAATTGTACAGATTATATGTGCCATTAAATGTTGAAAAAGTTCTAAAATGATTCAACTTGGTATGATTTTCTTTTACATGACAAAACCTGGTATTTTTATATCTACTATACATGCAAAAAATGAAAAAGAAAGGAACCATCAACTACTAAAGATCAGTTTCATTCATATGAATGCTGCTAATTAGGTGGCAAGCACATACTTTTTTGGAGCCCCATTTTGCCCAGTACAGGCACAGAAATTTCAGCAGTTTATCTTCCTAGTGTGAATTCAAGCTAAATTTTGTAAACTGCATCATAGCAGAAATCTGTGGTCTAATTGGCAGGTGCACATAAAAAGACGGGTGAAGTTGAGTGTATGCAGCATAAAACGGGATCTACAAAATTTGTTGCATTTATTGTTGTAGAGAAACCAAATTTGTGATGGTCATTATTAATGCATGTGTGTTAAAAGAAGTTTTTTTTCTATCTTTTTCTTCCCATAAAGAGGCTTTCATTTTGCATCATTTTTGTTACTACACTATACAGCTATACGTATGCAGCTCATATATAAATCTTGGGCTTAGAAGCGTGCCCAGGCTCGTGTTGGATCATCTAATTGTTTCCAGAGTCGATAGTGATGCTAGGTCCGACATTTTTGTCACTGGTTCTGGTAACTTCAAAAGTTTTTTTCATCTCATGAGATATCTCAGATTTATGGTATAAGTCTAGAATATACTATTATTAGTGAATCGCTTTGAGGGGAATTGAATTCTCGTTGAATTTCCTCCAAAAATCAGATTCTGAACATTTATGAGTAGTATATAGTGAGTCCAGCATTTATAACATGGCTGGTTAAAGGTTACAAAACTGATAAGAATGAAACACACTCAGTCTTGTCCTGCTTCTCAGCCCCTCTCTGGTCTGCTCGTTTTCTTTGATCTGTCTACCGATGCTATCCTCACTGACCCATTGTTAGCGTCTTCTGGTTCCTGGCATTTTCCAGTGTCTTCTGGCACCAGGCATCTTTGGCGTATACTGCAATGAAGGAGATGAATCACTAAAGTTGCACCGCAGCCCCTTTTGTTTTCACGTTTACGGTATGGATCTCTAGGTGGTGGTCTGAAGCCATCAGTGACTTTCATAGTAAGTGTCTATCTATTTAATTTAATAAATTAAGCACTTTTCTAATCTTTGATTGCAATTGTCCTACCATTCCCTCTCTACTCTAACTTCCTGTCCACTTTTTTTTTCTTACTTCCGATGATGTTGAGAATTCCAGTGCATGCTAGGATACTCCAACAGGATGTCATCAGGGGGCTGGGGTTGTGGTCTCTGCCAAAGCTGCTGTCACCAACTTGAAACAAAGAGTCATCAGTAAGGTCCATTTCAATGGCTGTGCTGTCCCTGCTGTACTGAGCATGTGCCAGATGTCATTCAGGCACATGCTCAGTATGAGCTCACTGCCCTATACTCCATTGAATGCATACTGACATTGCTCATCCCCTGAAACAGTCATCATTGATGACGTCCTGTTTCATTGTGGTGATGTCCATTTCAGGTGCTGGTCTGGTCTCTGCTCTTTCTGCTTGCCGCATCCCCTCCTTTTCTATGCACACTGACAGTGCACTCTCTAGCCTGCTAATCACTACTCTTTAGAGCCGGTGAGGGAGTGCACTGTCACTGTGCATTCAAAGGAATATAGAGCCGGAAATGCATACTGAGCATGTGTCAGAATTGACAACTAGAGCAGGGCCTGGACCAGCCCTTAAAAAGGAGGTCACTGTTGACACTTTGTTTCAGGCTGTGGACAGCAGCCGTGACAGTGACCGCAGCCATCCTTAAATGAAAGGTCATCATAGGACAGTAAAAAAACAAAACAAATAAAAGCAGACAAAAAGTTAGGGTAGAAAAGAAATATTAAGGCATTTTTAATTGAAATATATTAGAAAAATTATTAGATTAATAAATTAAATACATAAACATTTAGGATGAAAATCACCTTTGGTTGTCTGATCCCCTCTTTAAGAGATGGCATATCCGATATTGTAATTTATTTAATTAGGAATAGGAATACACTTTTTACTGCCAGTATAAGTTTTCTCTGATCCCAGCAGACTTTTGTACGGTCAATGATTGGGCAAACCGAGAGGCATTTCTGCCTCGATCGCCTTCACGTAACAGTACCCCAAGTTTCCTATGCTCCGTGAGGTCCTTGTAAAATTACATCAGGGTGCATTATGTCTTATGGACGCATTTAATAAAATGATCATTTGGAACTTTGCAACATTTTTTTAGACAGATTGTTGATATCTGCTATTTTGCGGCATGTAAATGGGCAATTCGTGCCTTGCATCTTCATGACGATAGCAAAACATTTTTTGTGTCTACCCTAGAAAATGATTGCATTTCAATGAAAACAGTTATTTAAAAAGACTTATCCCAGGAAGGCGCCTCAATCGCCCGTTCTCCTGCCAGCTTGCCATACTTCATTGAAAGTGACACTTTGATAGCCGCAGTTTTTCCTGCCTAGTGACCTTCATGCTGGCCATCGATTCCCAGTGGCCATCAACTCCAGGCAATTGGTATGACAGGCCAGGCCAGAGGTCAGTTGTTAAATAAAGCTTCTGGACTACTAGACATTTGAAGTTTCAATGAAAATGGAAATCTGCAGGTTCATCTAACCCGGCCGCTTGTGCTTCCGTCTGACACCAAGAGTTGCTGGAGTTAAATGGCTCCGTAAGTTACAGGGCTGTCATGTACACTAATTCATCTCACAAAAGGTGGAGATATACGGCATAGGGCGCAGATAAGAATAAATAGGGGGCGCTTATCTCCCGACTTCAACTGTGCATATGATTGGAAATGCAATATCCATATATCTACATGGCTAAGGCGTGATGGCGCTGTCACAGCTTAGAGGGAGTCTTGTGTCTGTACACATTTTTCAAGAATAGTAAAGATATTTTGCAGCTGAGATAATTTGCGCTGCGATGATGCAATCATAAAGCCGGTATATGGAGGCTCAAATAGAAAAAAATACGGAGGACTGATAATCCGGCAATGTCAAATTTTCAGTGAGTCTTCGTATATACATCTTTAATGGCCACTTCACAATTTTGATATAGAATTCATTTTCATAAAGCATTGCGTCAATGAATACATAGGTTACATTACTTATCAGGTACCTAAGTTATATCCTGTATTATTCTCCAGAGCTGCACTCACTATTCTGCTGGTGCAGTCACTGTGTACATACATTACATTACTGACCCTGTACTGATCCTGAGTTACATCCTGTATTATACTCCAGAGCTGCACTCACTATTCTGCTGGTGCAGTCACTGTGTACATACATTACATTACTGATCCTAAGTTACATCGTGTGTTTTATTCCAGAGAATCAGCTCAGAGCTGACTGCAGTCAGTGGCACCGGCTTCATGCATTAGATATCTGAAATGACTGAGGAAGTGATTTTTCAAAGATCATAAAAGAACTAAAACGAGGATGAATCCCAAGATTACAAAAAAATTTAGGAGTTTTGATGTATTTTTGATACTGATTAATTGCAAAATCAGCCAACTGGAGATACTCCATCCAATCAGACTGATAAAGACAATACACCAAACATATTATTATTATTATTATTATTATTATTTATTGTTATAGCGCCATTTATTCCATGGCGCTTTACAAGTGAGGAGGGGTATACATAATAACAAGTACAATAATCTTGAACAATACAAGTCATAACTGGTACAGTAGGAGAGAGGACCCTGCCCGCGAAGGCTCACAATCTACAAGGGATGGGTGAGAATACAGTAGGTGAGGGTAGAGCTGGTCATGCAGCGGTTTGGTCGATCGGTGGTTACTGCAGGTTGTAGGCTTGTCGGAAGAGGTGGGTCTTCAGATTCTTTTTGAAGGTTTCGATGGTGGGCGAGAGTCTGATGTGTTGTGGTAGAGGGTTCCAGAGTAGGGGTGATACGCGAGAGAAATCTTGTATGCGATTGTGGGAAGAGGAGATAAGAGGGGAGTAGAGAAGGAGATCTTGTGAGGATCGGAGGTTGCGTGTAGGAAAGTACCGGGAGATGAGGTCGCAGATGTAAGGAGGAGACAGGTTGTGGATGGCTTTGTACGTCATGGTTAGGGTTTTGTACTGGAGTCTCTGGGCAATGGGGAGCCAGTGAAGGGATTGACAGAGGGGAGAGGCCGGAGAATAGCGGGGGGACAGGTGGATTAGTCGGGCAGCAGAGTTTAGAATAGATTGGAGGGGTGCGAGAGTGTTTGAGGGGAGGCCACAGAGCAGAAGGTTGCAGTAGTCAAGGCGAGAGATGATGAGGGCATGGACTAGGGTTTTTGCAGATTCTTGGTTGAGGAATGAACGGATTCGTGCAATATTTTTGAGTTGAAGTCGGCAGGAAGTGGAAAGGGCTTGGATATGTGGTTTGAAGGAGAGATCAGCGTCAAGGATTACCCCGAGGCAGCGAGCTTGTGGGACTGGGGAGAGTGGGCAGCCATTTACTGTAATGGATAGGTTCGTTGGGGGGGTCACGTGAGATGGGGGAAAGATGATGAATTCTGTTTTGTCCATGTTAAGTTTCAGAAATCTAGCGGAGAAGAAGGATGAAATAGTGGACAGACATTGAGGGATTCTGGTTAGTAGGGAGGTGATATCTGGTCCAGAGATGTAGATCTGTGTGTCATCAGCATAGAGGTGATACTGAAAGCCATGAGATTCTATGAGCTGTCCCAGGCCAAAGGTGTAAATGGAGAAGAGCAGGGGCCCAAGGACTGAACCTTGTGGGACTCCGACAGATAGGGGGCGAGGTGAGGAGGTGGTGTGTGAGTGGGAGACGCTGAATGTCCGGTCTGTTAGGTATGATGAGATCCAGGATAGGGCCAAGTCTGTGATGCCAAGGGATGAGAGGGTCTGTAATAATAGGGAATGGTCCACTGTGTCAAAGGCAGCCGACAGGTCGAGGAGGAGGAGGACAGAGTAGTGTCGCTTGCTCTTGGCGGTTAAGAGGTCATTGGTGACCTTAGTTAGGGCAGTTTCAGTGGAATGGTGTGACCGGAAGCCAGATTGTAAGCGGTCAAAGAGGGAGCAAGAAGAGAGATGGGAGGACAGTTCAAGGTAGACGTGTTGTTCCAGTAGTTTTGAGGCATAGGGGAGAAGTGATATAGGGCGATAGCTAGATACAGAGGATGGGTCAAGAGAGGGCTTTTTGAGGATAGGTGTGATGGAGGCATGTTTAAAGCTTGAGGGGAAAACACCAGTTGTTAGTGATAGGTTGAAGAGATGGGTTAGGGTTGGGATGAAGATTGTGGTGAGGTTTGGGATGAGGTGGGATGGGAGCGGGTCAAGTGCACAGGTGGTGAGATGCGATCTTGAGAGTAGAGTGGCGAGTTGATCTTCTGTAATGGTGGAGTAGTTGGTTTTGGAGGTGGAGGGTAGGGAAGTTGGGAGGAAGGGCTCTGGGGCTTGTTGACCAAAACTGTCTCTGATGTTATCAATCTTCTGCTTGAAGAATGAGGCAAAGTCTTCAGCAGAGATAAGTGGGGAGAGAGGAGGTGCTGGGGGACGGAGGAGAGAATTGAAGGTGTTGAATAACTGTTTAGGGTTGTGAGACAGGGAGGATATGAGAGATGAGAAGTAGGTTTGTTTAGCTGTGGCGAGTGCGGTCTTGAAAGTAGTAAGGGACTGTTTGAATGCGTTAAGTGGTCATTGGAGTGGGATCTTTTCCATCTGCGCTCAGCAGCCCTGGAAGCTCGCCTCAGTTCCTTGGTCAGGCTGGTGTGCCAGGGCTGTCTGTTGATTTTGCGAGCTTTGGTATGTGTAAGTGGGGCAGCAGATTCCAAAGCTACAGCTATTGTGGTGTTATATAGAGCGGCAGCGTCATCCGCATTGTGTATGGAACTTATGTCAGTGAGAGGTAGGAGGGATTCAGAGAATGAATGTAGGTCAAGATGTTTAAGATTTCTGCGAGGGTGTGAAAGTTTGTGGGGTGGGGACTCTAGACATGGAGTGGAGAGAGATGAGAATGTGAGAAGGTTGTGGTCAGAGAGAGGAAGAGGTGAGTTAGAGAGGTTAGATAGGGAGCAGAGGCGGGTGAAGATGAGGTCCAGTGTGTGACCATCTTTGTGAGTGGCTGCAGAAGACCATTGAGTGAGGCCGAAGGAGGAAGAGAGAGATAGAAGTTTAGTGGCAGCTGAGAGGGAAGTGTCAATGGAGATGTTAAAATCGCCCATGATGATAGTGGGGATGTCTGCAGAAAGGAAATGAAGTAGCCAGGTGGTGAAGTGGTCAAAGAAGATGGTGGCTGGCCCTGGGGGGCGGTAAATGACAGCCAGTTGGAGGTTGGAGGGGGAGTAGATGCACACAGAGTGCACCTCAAAGGAAGGGAGGGTAACAGAGGGTGGCAGTGGGATTGGGGTGAAGGAGCAGTTATCTGACAGGAGAAAACCAACTCCTCCGCCATGCTTGCTGCTGGGGCGGGGTGTGTGAGAAAGGTGGAAGCCACCGTAAGAGAGTGCAGCAGGAGAGGCTGTGTCAGAAGGGGTGAGCCAGGTTTCGGTGATGGCGAGGAAGGAAAGTTTGGTAGTAACAAAGAGATCATGGATGTAGGAAAGCTTGTTACAGACAGAGCGAGCGTTCCACAGAGCTCCTGTTAGTGGGACTGGGGAAGCGGGGGCTGGGCGAATGGGTATAAGGTTAGAGAGGTTACGGAAGTTTGTGATGGAGCGTGGATGGGAGGTAGAAATGACTGTGGGAATGTGGTGAGGAGGACCAGGATTTGGAGAGATATCACCAGCAGTGAGAAGGAGCAGGGATAGTGTTAGCAGGTGGGAGCAGGAGAGGGCATGAGGGGGCTGCCTGTGTTTTGAGACAGAGGATTGTATGTTAAGGAACAGTTCTGAAGTTCTCAAGTGTTTGATTAATACGTTCTATCTGACCTTTAGTATCTTGGAGGTAGGCAGAAGAAAAAGGCAACTCAATATTGGTCCTATACAAAATTTTCTCCAGAAATTGGAAATGAACTGAGTATCCCTGTAGGAAACAATGTTTTCTGGAATACCATTCAGACGTACATTATGCTTGGTGAATAACTTAGGGTTCGGCAATTAGGTAACTTGGACAAAGTGACACTGTTTTCTAAATCTGTCAACCACCACCCAAAAGACTGTGATCTCATCAGTGGATGGCAAATCAGTAATAAAGTCCATGAAGACATTTGACTTTTAGGACTAGATGTGAGGACTAGATGAGTCTGGCAGGTTGGGTTTGCAGAGATTTAGCTTGTGCACAGATTCTACATGTGAGCACATGTTCCATGCAGTCCAAAAGAATAGTTGGCCACCAAAAATACCTGGCTAAACTTTGAAGAGTATTATTAATGCCAGGAAGACCTGCGAGAACTGAGTAATGAGATTCTTGTAGGACTCTTGGATGGAACTGAGGTGGAACAAACTATTTTTGGGTGAGATTATTGTCCAGGGATAGATTTTGAGACCTACAGATCTCTTTAGTCAGATATAAAGAAATAGATGACCCAAGTAGACCTTCAGCAAGAATAGGAACCTGCTCAAAGTCCTCAGACTGAGACACTAAGAAACTTTGGGAGAGTAATAATACGGTAATAATAATTCTCTTTCTATAACGCCATTATATTATGCAGCACTTTTGCAAATCAGAGGGGACTTGTATGAAGCCTGTCACACATTACAGAGTAATACGTATTTCAACAATTCAAATTAGAGGAGCGAAGGTCCTGCTGCCAAGAATTTAGAATCTATCATGAAATAGGGGAGGAAGAACACAAATGGAAAAAAGTGCTTGCCGTGTCTAGTTGAGACAGGAGTGTAAAGTTTGGATCATTCTGACTTTTCAAGGCAGTATGGGTCTCTAAATCCTTAGCCATCAATTCCTTAGATAACTGTATGATTGTTGTACTCACATGTAAAGCGTCCTCAGATATTTCAAAATCGGCCACACTGACTTGTAATAAGAGTCCAGGAGAAACAGGGTTGATTTTCTCTGAAATCTTGTATTAAGTACAATGCAGCAGGTGGAAAGAGTAATCCCAAACAGAGAAATGCACATGCACTTCCAAAGATGGCTACAGCAAACTAAAAATGAGAAAGAAGGGAGGAGCAAGGACTAACATCAACAACTACAGGGGAGGAGAAGGGACAAACTTCAAAAGGCAGGGTTTCAGCGTAGCAACAACAAAATGCAATGCATAGCATAGAAAATACACAACAAGCTGTTCCCATTCATGGGACACAACACTCTCCATCTGAAATCTTCAGATTTCATAATGTTTCTGTGTGACGTGATGAGTCGTTGCTGTCCAACACCGACATGGAACCTGAAAAGAGGAGAGAGAAGAAAACAATATGCAACAATAATGCAACAATTCAAGTCCATACTTGAGCGATGACACGTAGTCCTTGAATAGAAAATAAAAATAAATAAGAACTCAATAGAAAAAACCCATCTTCGAATTGGGGAAGCCACAACCAGCCAACTCTTCCACCTACCCAACAATCAAATGGTAACATTTAATCCACCGGGAAGAGTTCAAGTCCGGTTGCACACAGAGCATTTTATGTCCTAACACAGCTGGGGTATGAGGAAGTATGCTCCCCACCGTGGAGGAGTCCAGCAACAATGTTCAGTTCATGTGACGTCCTCCTCAAGTAAAAGTAGCATGAGTTCAGTGACTCGGCGAAAGAAGATTCAAGTTGAATCCCCTTTGTCACCTTGACTTCCGAGCCTTTCCGTCATCGCTGGGCACAACCTTGGTGATGAGACCCATCGACCAGTGGTTACAATGAGCCTCTTTGTCTTTTAAAAGGACGAGATCTCCTTCTTGTAGGTTAGGAGTTGTCTCCTGCCATTTGTGATGGTTTTGAAGCAGAAGCAGATATTCAGTCTTCCACCGGTGCCAGAATACATTAGACAGATGTTGTGCCTGCTTCTATTGACGTCTGAAAATGTCTTTGTGATCAAAGTCTCCAGAAGGGACTGGAACAGTTCCGATCTTCTGCGTAAGAAGTGTAGCTGGAGTGAGAATCATTGGAGCATGGGGGTTGGATGATACCGGAACCAAGGTCTGGCATTTATTATAGCTGACACCTCTGCGAGGAATGTGACCAGCACACTTCATGGGTGAGCGGAAGCTTGTGGTCCAGCAACAAGGAATTGAGAATTCTTCGTGCAATGCCAATCATGTGTTTCCAGGATCCACCCATGTGTGATGCGTGTGGAGGATTGAACACCCAGGTGCAGCTGTTATTGGTAAAGAAGTTGTCTAACTGCAATTCCTTGCAAGCCCCTACAAAGCAAGTTCCACAGTTGGACCGGATTTGTTAAGCAGGCCCATGGATGAAAAAGAATCTTCTTAGGGAATTGATGAAGCAAGAAGAGTCCATGGCTTTGATAACCTCAATGTGAACTGCACAGATACTGAGACAGGTAAATAGAACAGCCCATCGCTTACTGTTTGCACCTCCACCACGAGTTCTTCTAGTAATGACCAAGCAGGGACTGAAGACGTCTACCCCGACATAAAAGAATGGCTAATCTGTACTTAGACGATATGTTGCAAGATTCGCTATCAGCTGGTACTGATGCCTTCCTCTTAACCTTTGCTACTTAACGCTTGGAGCACGGGAGGGACACATCTCTTCATTCCGATGATCTATAAACCAGCAGACCTGATGCCACCTTCAGTAAGCTGTCTGCCTTGATGTTGTACTTGTACGTGATAGTGCCCGACTAGCAGAGTAGCCACATAGTGGCGACCAGGGATGATAATAGGGTTCTGTTCCTTATGGTGCAGTTCAGATTTCCCTATGCGACCGCCTACTCTCAGCCACTTGCTGTGATCGAGCACTGGGTTCAGGTCAAGGAATGTACTGTTTTTGGAGAGGTTGACACCTTTCGTAATACTGTCAATCTCATTTTGATATACTTCTTGTTGTATGCACCTGATGATGACTTGTCCAGCTTGATCCTTGTCTTCGACGGTAGGATGACCCTTGAACATGTGCCAGCCGCGGCACCCTGAAGACTTGTCAATGGTAAAGCAATGAGTGATGTGAGTAAGATGAGCCATGGCTCATACAGCGGATGACCAACTTGAAAAGTGTTCAAAACGATGAGGTTTCAACTTTAGCATTGATGTCATTGAAGTATAGTGTGTTGAGATATTTGGTCTAATTTATTTGTCAGATTCTGGATCCACCAACTCATATGCATTGCTGACGTAGTTATCGTAGGTATCCTCGTATAAGATACTTGGAGGTGTCAGCCACATTTTGTCTGCGAGCTTGGATGCAGCTGTGAGTGTCGTTGGTTAGCTGAGTTTAGATCAGAGGCGATGTGATGCCACTGCTCAGGAGTAGCTTTGGTACTGAGTGTGCAGGTTTAGGGGTTAGTTTGGCCTTACCCAGAATGAAACCACAGTGCACTTGGTTGTGCGCTCCCAAGGTCTTCAGATAAGCTACTGCGGCTATGGCTTCTGTAGACGCGTCGGAGAAAATGTGGACTTGTCTTCTGGCGGCAACTGAAGATTTTACAGAATAACAATGTGGGACTTGGAGTTATTCTGGAACCTTCAGTGACTTCTTCCAGGCCTCACATTTTGTTGTTTCTGGGACGGCAGCAGAGCATCCCAATCAGTATTTTCGGCAGTGAACTGTCTTAGCAGAATCTTGCCTTCAATAGTGATGGGTGCGATGAACCCAAGAGGATCATAAATACTGTTTATGACAGATATGACTCCTCGTTTGGTGAATAGTTTGTTGCAGGGTGACACTTGAACAGTAAATGCGTTCTGTTTAATATCCAATAGCAGACCGTGGCTGCATTGCGTGGGAGGGACGTCGGAACCTAAATCAAGGTCTCTTAAGCTCGTGGCATAGTCTTCCAATGGAAACGCTTCCATTACCTCTTATATGCAAATTGCCTCTTCTGAGAAAAAGAGAAATTAACTCTATAGTGCCACCTGTTGGAATCCTACAAGTCACAATCAACCCTCTAACGAGTCGTGCAATATGACTTAGGATAAAAGCCAAATCAGTATCTCAATTCGCAGACACGGTGTTTCGGGCTGTTGGCCCTTGTCAGTGCGAAGCATGAGAACTGATTTGGCTAGGTGAGAGGCTCTGGACTGGGGTCTCAGGGGTAACGTTTCTCCTTATGGAGAGTGACATACCAGCTGGCTTGTCAAGGTAAGGAGGCTTATTCGCCGTGCAATGCTCCTCTGGGAAATTAAATATGCAAATTGCTTCTTGGAGACCGACAGTGCTTACAAGCTCTTTTCTATCGAGCCTGTAAGCAGTGTTTTTAAGCTGTTAAGGATTGCAAAAAGCTCTGGTACGTCTTTATACAGGCCTGCTTCAGCGCAAGGCTTAAAAGCTAGAAAGCAGCGGTGGTCGGTCTCCGAGACAACAAGCGGTAAACAAAGAAAAGCGTTAATATCTCAAGAAAATTTTAATACACATTAAATAGCAAAAGTGTTTGATTTTACAAGAACTATATGACAATATCCATCTATGAAGATGGGAAATAACCCTTTAAGTCAGGTAGAGGAGCAGGTATACGATTGGTCAATTAATTTCCATTGCTTTTTGGAGAGTTAATCTGCAAACGAATTGCCCGTATTAATCAAAGAAAGATTTTTTTTTTCTTCTTAGTAAAAAGAGAAACATTATTCGTCTAAATCTTTACAAAGTCGGAGGGAAGGCGAGAGAGTTGAGAGGATTTGCGGCCTTAATACATCCAGTCAATAGAATGTCAGAGAGGAGCAAAAACAAAGAGGGTCCCAAAGGTAATTTGCAAATCTGCTGAAATCCTGAACAAGCTTTGATTTAACCAAAGCTTGAAATGGCTTTTATTTACTGTCTATTGCAGAATAAATGACATCTCATAAACAGGTTTTATCCATTACCACAAAACAGGGATCACCATGTAAGGGACATTTTATCCTCTTGATAAAAAGCAAGATATGCAGCGCCGGGTTATTATAAATACACAAAATCAATGCACAGACACAAGCACATCTGAAATTTCATTTTCAGCAATGTATTCTCTAATAAAAATGTCTATATCACCTGAGGGATTTGCAGACAACAAGGAACTATGATAAACAGCGGATAAAGTGGTAGGATGGCGGCATCCTACTCTGTACATTAGTCACACATACACGGCTATTGTAAGCTGGGAATGGGCCTCGAACTAAGCGCAAGAGTCCCGGCAGGCCAGAAATGTATGTTTTCTAGTCTTTAGAAAAGGGTTATATGCCCCTATTGTGCGAATATTACATTATATAAAAATTGGTGTATTTATAATTCATCTTAAAGCAGTTGTCCGCCTTTCAAAACTAACTTTTTTTTTACTTAAATGCATACATTTTCGACTGAAAATCATTTTTGCAAGATGGTTTCATTAAAAATTTGGCACCGTTTGCCGTCTGTGCTTTGCTTTCTATTGATGGCTGCAGAATGAGTTAACTGAGAATGTGTCAGCCCGCTCCGCTATGATCTGATGGAACACTTGTAATGCTTATGTCTGACTTTTTTCTGAGCTTCTTTCAGCTGAATTATGACTACAGACCACATTGAAGTTGAAGGTGAAAAGGAACAAAAAGTCAGTTAGAGCTAAGTGGTGCAAAATTTTTAATGAATCCCAATTGCAAAAGTGAATTTTATGCCAAAATACATGCATTTAAGTAAAAAAAGATCCTTAACCCCTTTCCGACATCAGGCATAATAGTACGCCGATGTTGGACTCCCCCTGTTTGCACGTTTCCGGACACATGACTCCTTTCCAGGCACAGGACAGCTGACATGTGCCTGCAACAGCCATGGATGGAATCGCGATCCACCCGCGGCTGTTAACTAGTTAAATGCCGCTGTCAATCTCTGACAGTGGCATTTAACTCCCACTTACAGGAAGTGCTTCACTAATCCCTCCCATCGGTGACCTGGTCACATGAATGCAGGTCATTAATGGGTTGGCATGACAACCAGAGGTCTCTAGCAGACCTCTATGGTTGTCATTGCTGGATTGCTATGAGCGCCATCCTGTGGTGGGTGCTCATAGCAAGTGAGCATTCCTGCTACACACAGATGAACTGATCATCGCCTGTATGTAGCAGAGGCGATCAAAGAAGTGCAGCTTCTAGTTTCCCATGGAGACCATTGAAGCTTGCAAAAAGTAAAAAAAAAATGTTTTTAAAAATATAAAAAAATAGAAAAATCTAAACGTTCATATCACCCCCTTTTGCCTCATTCAAAAGAAAACAATAAAAAAAAATCAAACATACACATATTTAGTATCGCCGCATTCAGAATCACCCGATCTATCAACATAAAAAAAGAATTAACCTGATCGCTAAACGGCGTAATGAGAAAAAATTTCAAAAAGTCAGAATTATGTTTTTTTGGTCACTGCTACATTGCAATAAAATGCAATAACGGGCGATCAAAAGATCGTATCTGCATCAAAATGGTATCAGTAAAAACATCAGCTCGGCAAGCAAAAAATAAGCCCTCACCCGACCCCAGAGGGCAAAAATTAAAGATGCTACAGGTCTCAGAAAATGCCGCTATTTTTGTTACCAAAGTTTGGATATTTTTTCCACCATACAAATAAAAAAGAACCTAGACATGTTTGGTGTCTATGAACTCGTAATGACCTGGAGAATCATAACGAAAGGTCAGTTTTAGCATTTACTGAACATGGTAAAAAAAAATAATAACAACTGTGGAATTGCACTTGTTTTGCAATTTCACCACACTTGGATTTTTTTTCCCATTTTCCAGTACACGATATGTTAAAACCAATGGTGTCGTTCAACTCGTCCTGCAAAAAACAAGCCCTCACATGGCCATATTGACCAAAAAATAAAAAAGTTATGGGAAGGAGGGGAGCAAAAAACGAAAAAGCAAAAACGGAAATAGCTCTGGTTGTGAAGGAGTTAGAAGGTGGACTACCCCTTTAAACCAGACAGTTTGTATTTTTATTATTTCACATTTTCCTCCCCTTCTTATAAGAGTCATACATTTTTTAGTTTCCACCATTACAGTCCCATGAGGACTTGTTTTCTTTTGCGGGATGAGTTGTAGCTTTGAATGACGCCATTCGTTTTACTATGTAATTTACAAAAAATTGGAAATAAAAAGAAAAATACAGTTCCACCAATGTTTTGGGGTTTTATTGTTAGTGTTCATTTTATAATAAAAATGACTTGGTGATATCATTCTCCAGGTCAGTACGGCTAGAATAATATCAAACTTATGTAATTTTTTTGGTTTTTTAGTGGCTTAGAAAAAAAAATTAAAAAAAAAAGTTTGTCACTACTTTTGGAGACCGTAACTTTATTTTTCTGTTGATGGAGCTCTCGGGGAACTTGATTTTTTGCACCCTGAGCTGATTTTTTTTTATTGATATCATTTTGGGGAACATACGACCTTTTGATCACTTTTTATTGAATTTTTAAGGAAGTATGAAAGTTGAAAAAAAAAAAAGCCAAAAAACTGCAATTTTGGCGATAACTTTTATAATTTTACTTATTGGCTAAATAAAGCTGTTTGATTAACATTTTAAATATTTTTAATTTTTATAATATTTTTAATCACTTTTTTTTCTTTTTTACTTTACACTGTGTTTTTTATTAGTTCACATAAGGGACACGACCCCACAATCAATTGCAGTATACAGTGGGTACGGAAAGTATTCAGACCACTTTACATTTTTGACTCTTTCACTGTTTCATTGCAGCCATTTGGTAAATTCAAAAAAGTTTATTTTTTGTGCTATGTATAGCACGAAATACCAAATGTTCCATTTTATTAGTCTTCTATTATGAGGGATTGTTTTGTCCTTTTCTTGTCTGTATATTTGGGATTCTATTTAATAAATAATTGAATTAACTATGCCACATGATTTTTCTGGGAACTTGTGTTCCTGATTGGTTTGTGCGGCATATAAATTATTCCCCCTTTCTACTTCCTTTCACTCCTTGAAAAAGCCATTACCAGGCGAAACGTGCGTTGGAGGAAACAGGAAATTATTTGGTATAGATTTTATAATGTTATAGGTTATTCCTTTTACTCTATCACCTATGACTTCTTGATTTTTAATGCATGTTTGCAAATGTATGTAGACTATACTGTATGTAATGTTTTTTTTTATAAATATATCAGTCCATGACTGTGTCCATATACCCACTCCAATTACTGCACTGGGGTTTTGTATATTCTGTTGTTTGGTTTTCCCTTTTATGCGCTATGTGTGTATTTTAACATTATTAATAAATTTACATATTTTTATTATATTGTTTTCGCATTGTTGTTTTTTCACCCTATTTCTTGAGTAGGTCTTTATAGTATGATAGGGTGATATCCCATGTATTGATCATTTATGAGTTTAGGTTAATTTGGTGTTGCAAGGCACAGAGCTGGCCAAAGTTACAACAGAATTTCTGCAGTACTCAAGGTTCCTAAGAGCACAGTGGCCTCCATAATCCTTAATGGAAGAAGTCTGGGACCACCAGAAGACCTGGCCTTCCTAGACCTGACCTTTCAGCCAAACTGAGCAATCATTGGAGAAGAGCCTTGGTGAGAGAGGTAAAGAAGAACCCCAAGATCACTGTGGCTGAGATCCAGAGATGCAGTAGGGAGATGAGAGAAAGTTCAACAAAGTCAGGAACTTTATGGCAGAGTGGCCCTAGGGAAGCCTTTCCTCAGTGCAAGACATATGAAAGCCCGCATAGAGTTTGCTAAAAACCACATGAAGAACTCCCAGACTATGAGAAATAAGATTCTCTGGTCTGATGAGATGAAGATAGACCTTTTTGGTGATAATTCTAAGTGGTATGTGTGGAGAAAACCAAGCACTGCTCATCACCTGCCCAATACAATCCCAACAGTGAAACATGGTGGTGGAAGCATCATGCTATGGGGGTATTTTTCAGTTGCAAGGACAGGACGACTGGTTGCCATTGATGGAAACATGAATGCGGCCAAGTACAGAGATATCCTGGATGAAAACCTCTTCCAGAGTGCTCTGGATCTCAGACTTGCCCAAAGGTTCACCTTGCAACAAGACAATGACCCTAAGCACACAGCTAAAGTAACAAAGGAGTGGCTTCAGAACAACTCTGTGACCATTCTTGACTGGCCCAGCCAGAGCCATGACCTAAACCCAATTGAGCATCTCTGGAGAGACCTGAAAATGGCGTCCACCAACGTTCACCATCCAACCTGACGGAAGTGGAGAGGATCTGCAAGAAGAATGGCAGAGGATGCCCAAATCCAGGTGTGAAAAACTTGTTGCATCGTTCCCAAGAACACTCATGGCTGTACTAGCGCAAAGGTGCTTCTACTCAATACTGAGCAAAGGGTCTGAATACTTATGACCATGTGATATTTCAGTATTTCTTTTTTTAATAAATTAGCAAAAATCACTACATTTCTGTTTTTTTCAGTCAAGATGGGGTGCAGAGTGTACATTAATGAGAAAAAATGAACTTTTCTGAATTTACCAAATGACTGCAAAGAAATAAAGAGTGAAAAATTTAAAGGGGTCTGAATACTTTCTGTACCCACTGTATAGCTCAGCCCGCTTTAAAGGGGTATCGGTGACAGGAGCCATCAGTAAAACACAGCTGTCATCTGCCCAGTGCGGAGGGGTCTCTGATCAATCAAATGTAGGAAAGTAACCAGGTTCTCAAAAACCTCTTAAAAAATAGCCTGCTGCGTAGTTGCTGAATAAAGTTTTATAAAGTGCCAGATAAAATGTGTTTTCTTTTCCTGAGAGCTCAGAATGAACCAATATATTCCTGGGTATCTGATACAATGTCTATAGGTTCTATGCCGTGTGAAGCCAGTGGTGGTCACAGTGAAGGTCTACACTACATATCGCTTCTGTATTGGGACCTTCAGATAAAATCTACGCTTCCAAAGAGCATAATCCCAGTTTGAGTATTTTCCCATTGAATTGAGCATGTTCTTATGTTCCATGTGAAGTGTCTCTTATAATATATGGTGTTTCATGGCTTGATTTCCCCTGTAGACCGGGGCTGGAAATAAGATGCAGAGTTTATCCCGCACGTCCGCGCTCTTTGAAATGATGTGGATTAAGTTCGTTGTTGGAACATTTACTTACATTGATCTGTGGAAATGAAACGTCATTCCAGGGAGACTACACTATTCACACACAGAGGAAATTCTACTCCTAAGCCTCTCCATTATGGCAGAGCTGCACAATTCCTGTCTATTAAGACACCGAGGACGGGGGTGAGCGAATCTTGTATTGTATCTCTCTGAAGTTGTGGCTGTCACTACATGCCAAGGAGGTGGGAGGATGACACCCAAGTGGAGGCTGCTTCCTAGTCACTTCCATTTATCTGTTGACTTCCTCCTGTCCTTCTCCTTTACCTTCTTTCAATCATCCCGCCCCTCCTCCCTTTTCATTTCCTTCCTTCCTTTCTTCCTTCCCTCCTTCCTTCCTTCTTTCCTCTATTTTCCCTTTCTTTATTTCATTCTCTTTCTTTCTTTCTCTTTCTCCCATTCAATTCTTTCTCGTTTCTTTCTTGCCTTCCTCATGTTTCTTTTGCTTTTCAGATGTATTTGTCCCTTACCTTTATTTCATTCTCACTTGTTGCTTGTTTCCCCAATTTCTTTATTGCTTACAGTATTTCTGTCCTTCCTTCCTTTTCTTCCTTCTTTAGTTTTCTCTCTTACTTCTGTCTCTCTTTTTCGTCTTTCCTTTTTTCCTCATTCCCTCTTTCCTTTCTTCCTTTTAATTCCTTCCTCCCTTCTTTTCCCATATCCCTTCCTACTTTCTTTCTTTCCATTACTTTTTTCTCTTTTTCTTCATTTTTTTTCTTTCTCCCTTCCTTTACCTTTCTACCTTTCTATTATTTATTCCTTCTTTCTTATTTTCTTATTCAGGCATTAGATTTTGATGCACAAGATTAAAATTGAAAATCTTCCCTTACTGAATATAATATGTGTAATTAGGTTGGTGCAGTAATGCTTCATGGAACCAAAATGGTCAATTTACTGAGCACCTGGTTCCAAATCACCTCAAATGTAAAAATTTAGATCATAGTTATATCCAAATTGAGTGAATTTAATAATGACTATTTTGACTCCATAACTAAGTTGGGTGTGGGGGCACTTGAGAGACTGTTTCTGTGGTTCTCTATGTACCGTTACTCACAAAACAATTTCATCAGATAGCTTGAGCTTGACTGCAGGAGGTACGTGTGAAGATTCCAGAAGGTTTATTTTCCAGCTGAACTCTTGTAGTTATGTATAATTACATTAATAAAAGTAACATATTCTGAACCAGAGATACAGACTCATGTGCTTCTTAACATGGCTGGCATACAGCAAGAGGAAGTGAAGAGCTACTGACATTGGAACTACATCAGAGTCACATGGAGAGAGGGAGGGCAACTTCTAAAAGGGGCAAACCCTTTGCCAGGCAGCTATCAAACATTCTATGATCATACAATACTGTTTGTATGATTCTTAGTGTGTATATGCTTGTATATACTCTTGAAACCATCTGGGCACGGTACTGATGAGATGGTGGAAGGTGTCCTAGATCAGGGCATCACTGAGCTCCCAAACAACATGTGGTGCATGGGCATCAGATGCACAGATGCATTGTCCCAGGATAATTTAATTTGTACTCAGGTCTGAGGAAAATGTCATCAATGCCTTCCAAGACCTGCTTACACAATCTGGCCACATGAGGCTGGGCAATGTTCTGCACCATGAGCAACCCAGCGTAAGATCTGACAATTGTTCTGAGGCTTTCATCTTAATAGGTAAGATCAGTCAGGTTACTGTACTGGTTGTGGTGAAGGTTTGTATGAACCTTCAAGGATATTCCTCCCCAGACCATCACTGACCCCCTGCCAAATCATTCATGTTGAATGATGTGGCAGTCAACATAATCACCATGACGTAGTCTCCTGACTCTTTCACGACCTTCACATGCTTAGTATGAACTTGCTTTCATTTGTGGAGAAAACAGTGTTTAAATTGTGAATGGTGTTCTCTGACGATTGTCCACCAATCTGCATGGTCCTGGGCTGTGATTACAGGTCCCAGTTCAGAACTTTTGTGTCGCCATGGAGTCTATTTTTTACAGGTTGGTTGGTAATATGCACACCAGTAGCCATCAATTTGTAGGCTCTGGCCTTGCTCCCCTTGTTCTTTCAGATCAGATCTGTCCATGTCACCTTGTGTAACTACTTTAGACATTGCACTGGGAGCAAATTTTTTTTTTGGACAGCACGTACATTATGGTTGTGCCTTCCTTGGAGACCATTGGTGGAACCGCACAGGGGCCCAAGAGGTAAGAGGGCCTGCTTCCACCTCCAAATCAGTTTTAATTATGCATTATGTCTGCAAACATACAGTGGCATGTAAAAATTGCTGTTGTTGTAAACAGTTAAACAAGTTGAAGATTCAATGTTCTTTAAAAGGCCTAAAGTTAAAGATGACACATTTCCTTTGCATTTTAAGAAAAAAAATATATATTGTAATTTTTTTTACATTTTAACCCCTTCATGACCCAGCCTATTTTGGCCTTAATGACCTTGCCGTTTTTTGCAATTCTGACCAGTGTCCCTTTATGAGGTAATAACTCAGGAACGCTTCAACGGATCCTAGCGATTCTGAGACTGTTTTTTCGTGACATATTGGGCTTCATGGTAGTGGTAAATTTAGGTCGATAATTTCTGAGTGTATTTGTGAAAAAAACGGAAATTTGGCAAAAATTTTGAAAATTTCGCAATTTTCACATTTTGAATTTTTATTCTGTTAAACCAGAGAGTTATGTGACACAAAATAGTTAATAAATAACATTTCCCACATGTCTACTTTACATCAGCACAATTTTGGAAACAAATTTTTTTTTTGCTAGGAAGTTATAAGGGTTAAAATTTGACCAGTGATTTCTCATTTTTACAACAAAATTTACAAAACCATTTTTTTTAGGGACCACATCACATTTGAAGTCAGTTTGAGGGTTCTATATGGCTGAAAATACCCAAAAGTGACACCATTCTAAAAACTGCACCCCTCAAGGTGCTCAAAACCACATTCAAGAAGTTTATTAACCCTTCAGTTGTTTCACAGCAGCAGAAGCAACATGGAAGTAAAAAATGAACATTTAACTTTTTAGTCACAAAAATGATCTTTTAGCGAAATTTTTTTTATTTTCCCAAGGGTAAAAGGAGAAACTGGACCACGAATGTTGTTGTCCAATTTGTCCTGAGTACACTGATACCTCATATGTGGGGGTAAACCACTGTTTGGGCGCACGGCAGGGCTCGGAAGGGAAGGAGCGCCATTTGACTTTTTCAATGAAAAATTGGCTCCAATCTTTAGCGGACACCATGTCGCGTTTGGAGAGCCCCCGTGTGCCTAAACATTGGAGCTCCCCCACAAGTGACCCCATTTTGGAAACTAGACCCCCCAAGGAACTTATCTAGAAGCATAGTGAGCACTTTAAACCCCCAGGTGCTTCACAAATTGATCCGTAAAAATGAAACAGTACTTTTTTTTCACAAAAAAATTATTTTAGCCTCAGTTTTTTCATTTTCACATGGGCAACAGGATAAAATGGATCCTAAAATTTGTTGGACAATTTCTCCTGAGTACACCCATACCTCATATGTGGGGGTAAACCACTGTTTGGGCACATGGTAAGGCTCGGAAGGGAAGGAGCGCCATTTGACTTTTTGAATGAAAAATTATCTCCATCGCTAGCAGACACCATGTCACGTTTGGAGAGCCCCTGTATGCCTAAACATTGGAGCTCCCCCACAAGTGACCCCATTTTGGAAACTAGACCCCCCAAGGAACTTATCTAGAAGCATAGTGAGCACTTTAAACCCCCAGGTGCTTCACAAATTGATCCGTAAAAATGAAAAAGTACTTTTTTTTCACACAAAATTTCTTTTAGCCTCAATTTTTTCATTTTCACATGGGCAACAGGATAAAATGGATCCTAAAATTTGTTGGGCAATTTCTCCTGAGTATGCCGATACCTCATATGTGGGGGTAAACCACTGTTTGGGTGCACGGCAAGGCTCGGAAGGGGAGGCGCGCCATTTGACTTTTTGAATGGAAAATTAGCTCCAATCGTTAGCGGACACCATGTCGCGTTTGGAGAGCCTCTGTGTGCATAAACATTGGAGCTCCCCTACAAGTGACCCCATTTTGGAAACTAGACCCCCCAAGGAACTTATCTAGATGCATAGTGAGCACTTATAACCCCCAGGTGCTTCACAGAAGTTTATAACGCAGAGCCGTCAAAATAAAAAATAATTTTTCTTTCCTCAAAAATGATTTTTAGCCCAGAATTTTTTATTTTCCCAAGGGTAATAGGAGAAATTGGACCCCAAATTTTGTTGTCCAGTTTGTCCTGAGTACGATGATACCCCATATGTGGGGGTAAACCACTTTTTGGGCGCACCGCAGGGCTCGGAAGGGAAGGCATGCCATTTGGCTTTTTGAATGGAAAATTAGCTCCAATCATTAGCGGACACCATGTCGCGTTTGGAGAGCCCCTGTGTGCCTAAACATTGGAGCTCCCGCACAAGTGACCCCATTTTGGAATCTAGACCCCCCAAGGAACTTATCTAGAAGCATAGTGAGCACTTTGAACCCCCAAGTGCTTCACAGAAGTTTATAACGCAGAGCCATGAAAATAAAAAATAATTTTTCTTTTCTCAAAAATGATTTTTTAGCCCACAATTTTTTATTTTCCCAAGGGTAACAGGAGAAATTGGACCCAAAAAGTTGTTGTCCAGTTTCTCCTGAGTACGCTGATACCCCATATGTGGGGGTAAACCACTGTTTGGGCACATGCCGGGGCTCGGAAGGGAAGTAGTGATGTTTTGGAATGCAGACTTTAATGGAATGGTCTGCGGGCATCATGTTACGTTTGCAGAGCCCCTGATATGCCTAAACAGTAGAAACCCCCCACAAGTGACCCCATTTTGGAAACTAGACCCCCCAAGGAACTTATCTAGATGTGTGGTGAGCACGTTCAACCCCCAAGTGCTTCACAGAAGTTTACAACGCAGAGTCGTGAAAATAAAAAATAATTTTTCTTTCCTCAAAAAAGATGTTTTAGCAAGCAATTTTTTATTTTCACAAGGGTAACAGGAGAAATTGGGCCCCAATATTTGTTGCCCAGTTTGTTGTGAGTGTGCTGGTACCCCATATGTGGGGGTAAACCACTGTTTGGGCGCACGTCAGGGCTCGGAAGGGAAGTAGTAACATTTGAAATGCAGACTTTGATGGAATGGTCTGCGGGCATCACGTTGCATTTGCAGAGCCCCTGATGTGCCTAAATAGTAGAAACACCCCACAAGTGACCCCATTTTGGAAACTAGACCCCCGAAGGATCTTATCTAGATGTGTGGTGAGCACTTTCAACCCCCAAGTGCTTCACAGAAGTTAATAACGCAGAGCCGTGAAAATAAAAAATAATTGTTCTTTCCTCAAAAATTATGTTTTAGCAAGTAATTTTTTATTTTTGCAAGGGTAACAGTAGAAATTGGACCCCAACAGTTGTTGCCCAGTTTGTTCTGAGTACGCTGGTACCCCATATGTGGGGGTAAACCACTGTTTGGGTGCACGTCGGGGCTTGGAAGGGAGGGAGCACCATTTGACTTTTTGAACGCAAGATTGGCTGGAATCAATGGTGGCGCCATGTTGCGTTTGGAGACCCCTGATGTGCCTAAACAGTGGAAACCCCTCAATTCTAACTTCAACACTAACCCCAACACACCCCTAATCCTAATCCCAACTGTAGCCATAACCCTAATCACAACCCTAACCCCAACACACCCCTAACCACAACCCTAACCCCAACACACCCGTAACCCTAATTCCAACCCTAACCCTAATCCTAACCCTAATCCCAACCCTAACCCTAATCCCAACCCTAACCACAACTGTAACCCCAACACACCCCTAACCCTATCCGTAACCCTAACCACAAGCCTAATCTTAACCCTATTTCCAACCCTAGCCCTAATTCCAACCCTAACTCTAATTCCAACCCTAACCCTAAGGCTATGTGCCCACGTTGCGGATTCGTGTGAGATTTTTCCGCACGATTTTTGAAAAATCTGCAGGTAAAAGGCACTGCGTTTTACCTGCAGATTTACAGCAGATTTCCAGTGTTTTTTTGTGCGGATTTCACCTGCGGATTCCTATTGAGGAACAGGTGTAAAATGCTGCGGAATCTGTTGTGATTCGGATTGTGGGCTCCCCCGGTGGTCTCTTGTGGTACTGGTGTCCTGCAAGCTTTGCCTTCTCAGTTCACCTATTCCTATCAGGATGTGGGAGTATCCTATTTAACCTTGCTCCTCAGTCATTCTAATGCTGGCCATCAATGTATCCAGAGTGATTCTGTTGCATGTTCCTGCTCCCAGTTTTCTGCTCAGCTAAGTTGGACACTTTAGTCCTTAAGTCTATTTTTGTATGTTTTGTCCAGTTTGCACTTATGTGAATCTCTGCAGCTGGAAGCTCTTGTTGGGCTGAAATTACCACTCCAGTGGCATGAGTTGTCACATGAGTTAAGGTAATTTCAGGATGGTGTTTTGAAGGGTTTTGCAGCTGACCGCGAAGTCCTCTGTTGTATCTTTCTGCTATTTAGTTAGCGGGCCTCTCTGTGCTAAATCTGCTTTCATACTACGTGTGTCTTTTCATCTGCTCTCACCGTTATTATATGTGGGGGGCTGCTATCTCCTGTGGGGACATTCTCTGGAGGCAAGCCAGGACTGTGTTTTCTTCTACCAGGGGTAGTTAGTTCTCCGGCTGGCGCGAGGCATCTAGAGACAACGCAGGAATGCCCCCTGGCTACTTCTAGTGTGGTGTGTAGGTTTAGCATCGCGGTCAGCTCTAGTTTCCATCACCCGAGAGCTTGTCCGTTTATTCTATGCTTCTGATGTTTCCTTGCCATCGGAAACCTTAACAGGAATCCTCACAAAGAATTGACATGCTGCGGAAAATACAACGCAGCGTTTCTGCATGGAATTTTCCGCACCATGGGCACAGCGGATTTGGCTTTCCATAGGTGTACATGGTACTGTAAACCTGATGGAAAACTGCTACGAATTCGCAGCGGCCAATCCGCTGCGGATCCGCGGCCAATCCGCTGCGGATCTGCGGCCAATCTGCTGTGGATCCGCGGCCAATCCGCTGCGGATCCGCGGCCAAATCCGCACTGTGTGCACATGCCATAACCCTAACCCTACCCCTAACCCTAACCCTACCCCTAACCCTAACCCTACCCCTAGTTCTAACCCTAGTTCTAACCCTAGTGGAAAAAGAAAAAAAAAATATTTTCTTTATTTTATTATTGTCCCTACCTATGGGGGTGATAAAGGGGGGGGGGTTTATTTATTATTTTTTTATTTTGATCGCTGTGATAGAACCTACCACAGCGATCAAAATGTACTTTGTAATGAATCTGCCGGCCGGCAGATTCGGCGGGCGCACTGCGCATGCGCCCGCCATTTTGGAAGATGGCGGCGCCCAGGGAGAAGACGGACCGACTTCGGGAGGCTCGGTAAGTATGAGGGGGTGGTGGGGGGGTGGATCGGAGCACAGGGGGGGGATCGGAGGACGGGGGGAGCGGACAGGAGCAAGGGGGAGCGGACAGGGGGACGGAGGGGGGTACCGGACAGAACGGAGGACTGGGGAGGAGATCGGGGGCGGTGGGGGGGGCAGAACATGATTTCCAGCCATGGCAGATGCTATTGCAGCATCGGCCATGGCTGGATTGCAATATTTCACCATTTTCATAGGTGAAATATTGCAAATAGCTCTGATTGGCTGTTGCACTTTCAACAGCCAATCAGAGCGATCATAGCCACGTGGGGGCAAAGCCACCCCCCCTGGGCTGAAGTACAACTCCCCCTGTCCCTGCAGATCGGGTGAAATAGGAGTTAACCCTTTCACCCGATCTGCAGGGACGCGATCATTCCATGACGCCACATAGGCGTCATGGGTCGGATTGGCACCGACTTTCATGACGCCTACGTGGCGTCAAAGGTCCGGAAGGGGTTAAAAATGACAAAAAGGAAAATGGGTGGATGCAAAAGTATAGGCACCCTGCATGGTTAGTACCTAGTAGCACCCCCTTTTGAAGGTATCACAGCTCAGATTACTTTGACCAAGGTTCCAGACCTTACTTAGCCATTATGGGTTGTTCACCATCATCGCTAAGAAAGGCTAGGTGACGCAAATTTTCCAGCTTTAAAAAAACCCAGCCTCCTCTAACCTTGTGCCAAAAAACAGAAGCCATGGGTTCTTCTAAGAAATTGAACAGCACTCTGAAATTGAAAAACAGCAGAAGGCCATAAGAAGATAACAAAGCATTTTGAAGTTGCCCTTTCCTCAATTCGAAATGCAATTAATAAATGGCAGTTACCAGGAACAGTGGGGGTCAAGATAAGGTCTGGAAGACCAATCAAAATTTTAGTGAGAGCTGCTCATAGCATAGCTAGAGAGGCAAATCAGAACCCCCGCTTGACTGCAGAAGACCTTCAGAACAATTTAGCTGACTCTGGAGTTGTGGTACATTGTTCTACTCTTCAGAGACACCTGCACAAATATTGCATTCATGGAAGAGTTATCAGAAGAAAACCTCTCCTGCATCCTCATCAAAAAAATTCAACATCATAAGTATGCAAAAGAACATCTAAACAAGCCTGATGTATTTTGGAAATAAATCCTGTGGACCGATGAGGTATATGTGGAGTAAAAAGGGCACAGAATTTCAGGAAAAAACATCTCGCCAATCAATAAGCATGGGGTGGATCAATCAAGCTTTGGGGTTGTGTTTTAGCCAGTGGCAGGGGAACATTCAATGAAAATGCAACAAATTATTGATGCAAACATAACACCACCTGTAAAAAAGCTGAAGTTGAAAAGAGGATGGCTTCAACAAATGGATAATGAACCTAAATACTTCAAAATCCAAAATAAACAACCTCAATAGGAGCAAGCTGAAGATTTCACAATGTTCCTTATAGTCCCCTGATCAGAACATGATTGAAAATTTGTGGCTAGACCTCAAAATAGCAGTGCATGCAAGACGACCCTGGAATCTCACAGAACTGGAAGAATGGATGAAAATCCCTCAAGCAAGAATTGAAAGACACTTGTCCAGCTACAAAAAGTGTTTACAAGCTGTGATACTTTCAAAAGGGGGTGATACCAGGTACTTACCATACAGGGTGCCCAAATTTTAAGCAGTTCTTCTTTGTTTGATGGCTTGTGACTATCCATCATTCTCTTTGTTACATTCCAGAGGTTTTCAATGGGGTTCAGGTCTGGAGATTGGGCTGGCCACGACAGGGATTTGATGTGGTGGTCTATTAATTTTTGCCAGAGCTGTATATATTTTGCCTAAAATGCAAAGGAAATGTGTCATCTGTAACTTTAGGCCTTTTAGAGATCATTTCATCTGCAACTTGCTTAACTGTTCACAATAACAGTAATTTTGACCAGGAGTGCCCAACCTTTTACATGCCGCTGCACGGGGGCCCTCTTCTGCCTGTATACGCTGCTGAGCTGGGCTATCTGTGAAACGCCACAAACTACTAATAGAAACAAAGACAACAACAAAACACAAAATTAGGGAAAAATCATAAGGAGACAAGAACTGTCTGCAGCCATCACCTCTACTATTCCCTTTCTAGGGGTCGTCTTGCTGTTGCCACCATTGCTCCTGTTGTTTCTTTCATATTCACTAAACCAGGAGAAACTGATTAACAATCGCTTCTTCTTTTTAACTGGAGAGATTGATATCACTGAAGTTTAATTTACTTTGAGTTGTACTGTGATGGGTCAGAGTTCCCTTCATTTTTTTGACCTACAAATTTAGAGATTGCTGGTTCCCTGAAAAACAAAGTTCTGCATTCTTATACTGTTCTCATTCCATATTTCCATTTTAGCCAGTGACAATCAGTCTAAAAGTGCTATAAATCTTCAATCAGAAAGTGAGAGTGAAATAACATTATCTCAAACAGAACTTTAATATTTTGTTTTAAAAGGAACCTGTCAGCAGCCCTAGCATCTCCTACACTAACACCACGTACAGGTGCTTCTCACAAAATTAGAATATCATCAAAAAGTTAATTTATTTCAGTTCTTCAATACAAAAAGTGAAACTCATATATTATATAGAGTCATTACAGAGTGATCTATTTCATGTGTTTATTTCTGTTAATGTTGATGATTATGGCTTACAGCCAATGAAAACCCAAAAGTCATTATCTCAGTAAATTAGAATCATTAACAAAAAACACCTGCAAAGGCTTCCTAAGTGTTTATAAAGGTCCCTTAGTCTGTTTTAGTAGCTCCACAATCATGGGAAAGACTGCTGACTTGACAGATGTCCAGAAGGCCGTCATTGACACACTCCACAAGGAGGGGAAGCCACAAAAGGTCATTGCTAAAGAAGCTGGCTGTTCACAGAGTGTTGTATACAAGCATATTATAATGGAAAATTGAGTGGAAGAGCCACCACACACAGAGATATCCATGACATGGGCTACAAGTGTCACATTCCTTGTGTCAAACCACTCATGACCAGTAGACAACACCAGAAGTGTCTTACTTGGGCCAAGGACAAAAAGAACTGACCTGACCCTAACCCCATTTCAGGTTATATGTTCCCTTTAAGTCTCATAGCCACTTCATAGCCTGCACAAATTTGCCTGAACCTCTTACAGATATCATATCTACAAAGACCATAGGAACACATTATTGGTAAAGCAGATAAGAGCTCCAAGAATATAATGGCAACCCTTTGACTTTTGGAGCATACAGCGCCATCACTAAACAATGGGTTACAACTAGGTATGGTAAGGGGTGTTTTAATTTACGAATTTGTCTGCCCTATTACCTTTCAGGTGCAGCTTTATACACTTTTCCCTTGCTGGTATTTCCTGCTGGTGATAGTCTCATTTGGATGTCCAGCCATAATGCAGTAGTTTTAGCCAGTCAGTGAAAGATCAGCTAGGGTTTATCTCCCTGTTGTTTATATTCTTTACCCTGCAGCTATCTTCTGTTTCTTTTTAGGAAGTAGTCGGCATAGTCTCTAACAGTACGTACTTAATCCTTATTTAGTATTTTGTGGTTTGTTTTACTCACTCTGGGATCTTTTTGTATTTCAGCACACTTTCCTTTCGGTAGATAATTTGCACTCTGCTCTACCCTCTTGTTCTGTAGGAGGAACATGAAGAGCTTGACAGCCTTTCAGGCACCATAGGTTCGAGTTGCCATTATCTAGTCTGTGGTTAGGGCTATCTCAGCTCACGCAGGAACCACTAGGGATTATGGGGTCAGGATATCTAGTCTGTACAGGAACCCGCAGGCTCAATTACAGTTTTTAGTGTGTTACCTATTTTCCTGAGTGAGTTTCCACACTATGATGACAGGAGGAAGGGCAAAACTTTCGTGTAAGTGTTTTTACTCATCAGTGTGATTGATTCACAGCTACAGTGCTTAGTATTGCTGTATAATTTCCTTCAAGCTGATAGTCGCTTTTGAACTTGTATTACATAGAGACAGAAGAGTAGGAATCCCTCATGTCTGTGTGTGCTGTGTATGGGAGACATCATAAGCAGCCATTCTCCACCCACTAGTTCAGAGACAACTTAAAATTTCTAGAGCCTGTTTAGGGAAAAAGTGGTGCAAATGCAGTATACAAGTCAAATATTGGCCAGGAATAGTGTTATACCTCATTTATACACATGTGACAAATTAATTTGAAAGGGCACCTGAAATAACAGTGACATTACTCTTCAAGCTTCACTTTTTGGGCACAGTGAGATTTACTTTCTCCATTGGATGTGCATTCTTGTGGGTCCCTTTTATTTATTCGCTGGTATTTTCCAGTACTGACAAGCGAAAAATGTGTAACTAGAATCCTGTTATCCACAGTAAAGCCCCCTGATATATCTACACCTAATGCTTCTTAGCATTCTGGAGCTTAGACCTTCAATTTCTATGTAAAACTCGATGCAGAAAGGTCAGACACATTTAAAGCAGCAGCGCACTGTAGTCTACACAGACTTTGTCACAGGCTGGAAAACATTCAATTTACCATTAGACGCGAATGTACAGAATCTCATTTAAAAGTCTAAGGATGGCGATTACTTATGTGTCTTACTCTTTATTGCACCTGAAACTTACAGCTCGGACGACAAGGAATTTTCCCTGCAGAATTTCCTATGTGAACTGTCCTCAAAGTATCATGAATAGATTGTAACAACGTTCCAGTGTTCAACATTTAGAAAAGCTGACTTCTTGTGCATAGACACAGTAATGCGGGCAAATACATCCAACTTTGTCATACATCTTATTGGCTTTGCAGTAGCCCATTGTCTCCTTTTCCTTCCCCCTAAGCAAACTTTCAGAATTCTGTTTAGTAATCAAAAAGCAGTCAGCGCAGAGGGGAAGGAGGGGGACGCAGCTTCAGCATCTTTATCTTTCATATTTATACTATTTACATGCAGATATAGGGTTAAATTGCGTCACAATGCTGTCTGGCCAACTTACTGAAAGTGCAGCTATTGGGAGAAAATCAACCTATTTCCTCCCATGAGCCACCTGTTTCCAGTCATGGGAATTGGCATGGAGCAGGACTCACTATACTGTGAGCAGTAGTAATAATCACTCCAAGGCACTTCAATTGACAGCTCATGGTGTAGCCCTTCTATTCAGAGTGAGCTGTCAATCAAAAACTTACAGCATAGTGAGTGGTGAGCGCAACTAATTTGCACATGCCCCGTGACTGAAAGCTGGTGGCTCAAAGGAGGAAATCCATAACTGAAAGCCGGCAGCTCGCAGGATGAAATAAGTTTATTCTCGTCCTAGCTGCATTTTTCTTTAAGTTGACTGTACAGCAATGTAACATTATTGGGGTTAACCCTATATCTGCAGATAAATAGCATTTTCTAAAGTGACAGGTTCCCTTTAATGCCTGGACTCAAGCATACAATGATGCATGACTATAGCAGAATTTGCGCCCTGCCATTAAACTGATTATGAATTTTGTTTTTTTGCACCTATTTGGCACATATGTAGCAATTTATATGCAAATGTCACTTCAGTCACTTGTTTTTTTTATTTAGGCACTTCAGGGATATTTACTAAAGTTACTACTTTAAAATAAAAATATAAAAAAAATGCCTACCATAATAAAACTCTTTATTTGGTTCTCTGGTGACTAATGTGTGAACCCAAGTCACCTCAAGAAGATTTCCATAACTTTTTTAAAATACTATTTGAAATTAATTTATCAATATTTTTGCATTTATTACCTAGTAAATAAAATAATAAATAATAACATAAAATAAAAAAATAAATAAAATACAAAAAATAAAGGTTACTACTCCAAATCTCTGCCGTTTACGATGGTTCCCACTAGGATCAGAAGTGATGAGTCCCTGTCCATCAGTCACCTGACCGTGCAACCAATCAGTGTCCTCATTGGTCAGATGACTGAATGGACAGGGCATCCTCACTTTTGGTTCCGGCAGAGACCACCGGATTGGTGCTTCTAGAATGGCAGGAGGAATTGAGTGGTAAGTATTCTTTTTTGCTTTTTATACACATACCTTTCCTTTGGCAGGTAAAAATGTATTTCAATTCCAAGCTGGGGCCAAAGTGAAATCCAAATTTGCACAGACCAAAGTATGAAGCATTCAGATCCCTTTAATAACAGATAGTAGAACAATCCACATGGATACAAACTGTGGAATGTAAAAATGATGTCATTATTATTGTTTTTAACATTATTGTTCTAATATTATTATTATTTAATTGTTATTTTTTAACATTATTTTTATATTATTATTGTTATTGCTATTTCTATTTTTATTGTTTTTTTAACATTATTGTTCTATTATTGTTATTACAATTTCATTATTTTTTTTACTTTATTTATCTATTATTATTTTTATTGTTACTTCATTATTATTGTTTTTAACATCCTTTTTCTATTATTATTATTATCATTATCTTTCTTTGCAGGTCACATTGTAATTGTATTACTATAACATTTTTCCAAAACTAAAAAACTTCGATTTTAGATTTTTCAAAAATATCTCAATCTGATCTTATATTTCCTAGAAATATTTACTAAAAATATCAAAGAGAACACTTGGTAAATGGCAGCTTAAGTTTTTATTTTATTAACAAATTATGGCATAATATAAAACATCATAATATATAAAAACCCAATATAAATTTCGCAGAAATGTTTAAGACTGAATAAATAGGCGAATATTCTGAATATTAGTTCTTTTTTGTAAAAAAAAATACAGCATGGAAACAACTCTTTAAATATTAAAATAAATCGATAGATTATATTTATAGTTTATTTTTAATTTTACAAGAAAACAAAAGTGGTTGCTTCAAATTTATGTTATTATTCATTTAGGCTTTTTTTTGTGCCTTTTATATTTTGCATTATTCATAATTATTATTTTTATTATTATTAGGGCAATTTTTGTATTTTACATTGATACTAGTTTTATGAATGTTATACTTTTTTTTGGATTTACTTTATAAGATTTTTTTTTCAGCTACTTATTAAAGGCTTGCAGGTTTCCCTGTTATACGACTGGTATAAGGAGAGAAGCTAGCAGCGGTTCTGATGAAGGCATCACTGAATGATATCGGAGCTATTAACCACAGCGCTTTCCACTCTTGCCCACTTAATTGCTTGTCTTCCTATCGCCTACATATGTTGACCATCGAAGTGGAAAATTATTTCTAAATAAGTCATTCCCACATTCGCTGGCCTGCAACTAGTGAGTTGAGTCGAAGGTCAAAGGGTGGCCAACGCCAACAGTGCCCAGGAGAAAGGCACATTGTCATTTTCAAAGGTCACTTAAGTTTCCTCATCACTTGATATTAATTATGACTATTGCCAGAGTTCTCAGCTTCTCACATGGTCGGCTGCACTTGTCTCAAATGAAAGGTTATCCCATATGTTTTAATATAGTGACCTCTCTATCGACAGGTGCCCATATTGACTAGCGCAGCATTAATACGAAAAGAAAAGGATGGTTAAAGCATTGATCGAAATACAAAAAATAAGATAAAAACAGAAAAAAGTCACAAATTGCTTATCTGGTTTTAGAATATTTGATTATTTTTTACATGATTTAATATATATAATATATAGTTTTTTTTATTATTTGTCTTAGGCTGATACAATATAAGGTGATATTAAATAAAGCAATTTGCTTAATTGTTGTCTTATTAAAGGAACCAACAATTTTATAGACAAATCCAGTTTTGTAAGAGTGGAACAACCTCTCAGCAGGGGGGTGAACATTTCTGGAAGGTAGATGGAAAAAAAAACCTAGTAACAAGAAATAGCTGGTAAGCCAGAAAAATGATATACTGTGCTCTGTAAGAGGCAGAGTAATAAGTAGTAGCACGGATAAGGAGATTGATAGATAGATAGATAGATAGATAGATAAATACTAGATAGATAGATAATAGATAGATAGATAGATAGATAGATAGATAGATAGATAGATACATACATACTAGATAGATAGATAATAGATAGATAGATGATAGATAGATAGATAGATAGATAGATAGATAGATAATAGATAGATAGATACAGTAGATAGATAGATAGATAATAGATAATAGATAGATAATAGATAGATAGATAATAGATAGATAGATGATAGATAGATAGATAGATAGATAGATAGATAGATAGATAGATAGATAGATAGATAAACAGGCAAAAAAAAATTGACCAGCACTTCCGAACAGAACAAAGCAAGTGTGAACAAGTGCAAGCTGCTACAACTGCACAATATACAAAATACAAAAGCATACAGCAGCACTCTGTAAGCGCTAAGATGCATGCAAACATATAGAATATACTTATAAAATGAAAGTACTTTGTGTACAAATTGACCAATTCGTAAGAGCCCACCAGCTGCAACAAGGTGACCTTTCTTTAACAGAAGCCTAAACCTAATATTTATCATATGTGCCAAGATGAATGCTTACAAATATAAAGAGCAAGTAGGATCCAGCAATAATGAAAACAAATCTGTCAGCAGGTTTTTGAGAACAGCATGAGTCTTATTCATGAGCAGAGAGTCTGGTTCCAGGGATGTGTCACTTACTGGGCTGCTTGGTTCAGTTTTGATAGAATCTGTGCTTTCACTGCTGTAGTTGTAGCAGTGGTCAGAATGCTGAGCTGTGTATAACCCCACCCACAATTCTGATTGACAGTTTCCTGTGTACACTGTGCATTGTAAGCAACCTACCAATCAGTGGTGGGGGCGGGGTTACACTGATTAGGTGTGCTTTCTTGCATGTCACACCTAATCCTGCAGTGATAATCTCCTGCTGATAAAACACTGGTTGTTTTGAAACTGCAGCAAGCTGCTGAGCAAGTAACATATCCCTTGAATCTGTGAATCAGACTCTCTTCTCCTACATTATGCTACTCTCAGATTAAACATAAGAAAACCTGCTTAAAGTTTCCCTTTAAAAACAGCCTTAGGCTGATGGCAGGAGCAGCTCAGCCAAATATGGAGGAAGTCACCACCTCCAACAATTAGTATGCTATTGGAGGTGGTGACTGCTTCCATATATTCAATGTTTCCATATATCTTTGCACTTACAGAGACCCGCTGTATTATGTTGTTTAGATAGATAGTATAGATAAGCTTTTAGTCTGGTCATGTTAGATAAATATTAGGTTTAAGGTTCCTGTAGAGAAAGGTCACCTTGTTGTGGGCCCACTTGAATTGGTGAATTTGTGTGTCAAGTATCTTCATGATGTACAAATGTCATATATTTAATGTTTGCATACATCTTAGAGCTTTCAGATCTGGGGGGGGTCACACCTCCTATATTGAAGGAGCAACATCGATTTTGGATGGTCACAGCTCCGACATCACAGGAATGGCTTTGGTTCAGAAGGTGAGAGCTACATCAACGCAGGAACTGCGGTCACAGCTTCAAGATTGCAGGAATGGAGTTAATCCAGGAAGTCAGAGCTCTGACCTTACAGAAACAGCATAGGTCCAGTAGGTCATATCTCCAACATTGCAGAAACGGCATTGGCTTGGGATTCCACAGCACTGACATTGCAGAAACGGTGTTAGTCCATGAGGTCAAAACTCTGATATCCATTAGGTCACAGGTCTGACAATGCAGAAACGGTTTCAGTCCAAGAGGTCACAGATCTGACATTGCAGAAACGGTGTCAGTCCAGGAGGTCACAGCTCTGATATTGCAGGAGCGGTGTCAGTCCAGGATGTCACAGCTTTGATATTGCAGGAACGGTGTCAGTCCAGGAGGTCACAGCTCAGACATTGCAGGAATGGTGTCAGTCCAGGAGGTCACAGCTGTGACATTGCAGGAACCGTGTCAGTCCAGGAGGTCACAGCTCTGACATTACAGGAACTGTGTCAGTCCAGGAGTTCGCAGCTCTGATATTGCAGGAACGGTGTCAGTCCAGAAGGTCACAGCTCTGATATTGCAGGAACGATGTCAGTCCAGGAGGTCACAGCTTTGACATTGCAGGAACAGTGTCAGTCCAGGAGGTCACAGCTCTGATATTGGAGGAATGGTGTCAGTCCAGGAGGTCACAGCTTTGACATTGCAGGAATGGTGTCAGTCCAGGAGGTCACAGCTCTGATATTGCAGGAACGGTGTCAGTCCAGGAGGTCACAGCTCAGACATTGCAGGAATGGTGTCAGTCCAGGAGGTCACAGCTGTGACATTGCAGGAACCGCGTCAGTCCAGGAGGTCGCAGCTTTGACACTGCAGTAACGGTGTCAGTCCAGGAGGTCACAGCTCTGATATTGCAGGAATGGTGTCAGTCCAGGAGGTCACAGCTTTGACATTGCAGGAATGGTGTCAGTCCAGGAGGTCACAGCTCAGACATTGCAGGAATGGTGTCAGTCCAGGATGTCACAGCTTTGATATTGCAGGAACGGTGTCAGTCCAGGAGGTCACAGCTCAGACATTGCAGGAATGGTGTCAGTCCAGGATGTCACAGCTTTGATATTGCAGGAACGGTGTCAGTCCAGGAGGTCACAGCTCAGACATTGCAGGAATGGTGTCAGTCCAGGAGGTCACAGCTGTGACACTGCAGGAACCATGTCAGTCCAGGAGGTCACAGCTCTGACATTACAGGAACTGTGTCAGTCCAGGAGTTCGCAGCTCTGATATTGCAGGAACGGTGTCAGTCCAGAAGGTCACAGCTCTGATATTGCAGGAACGATGTCAGTCCAGGAGGTCACAGCTTTGACATTGAAGGAACGGTGTCAGTCCAGGAGGTCACAGCTCTGATATTGGAGGAATGGTGTCAGTCCAGGAGGTCACAGCTTTGACATTGCAGGAATGGTGTCAGTCCAGGAGGTCACAGCTCTGATATTGGAGGAATGGTGTCAGTCCAGGAGGTCACAGCTTTGACATTGCAGGAATGGTGTCAGTCCAGGAGGTCACAGCTCTGATATTGCAGGAATGGTGTCAGTCCAGAAGGTCACAGCTGTGACATTGCAGGAACCGCGTCAGTCCAGGAGGTCGCAGCTTTGACACTGCAGTAACGGTGTCAGTCCAGGAGGTCACAGGTCTGATATTGCAGGAACAGTTTCAGTCCAGGGCGTCACAGCTCTCACATTGCAGGAACGGTGTCAGTCCAGGAGGTCACAGCTCTCACATTGCAGGAACGGTGTCAGTCCAGGAGGTCACAGCTCAGATTTTGCATGAATGGCAATGGTCCGGCAGGTCAGAGCTCCAATAATGCAGGAACGCCATTGATACTGGAGGGCACACACCTCCGATAGTGTAGGAACAGTGTTGATCTGGGAGGTCACAACTCCGATATGACAGGAACGGTGTTGGTCTGAGAGGTAAATATTAAATTTACCTTTTTCTTCTTTGCCATGTAGTTGATGTAGTAAGAAGAGGTTGTCCAGTGGTGGAGAACCCCTTTAACCACTCGTTACTTATCAAAATTATCTATGCTAACTACTAAGGAATATGATACTTTTTCTTTTGCTGAAGTCCAACCAAACCACTAAATTATGCTAGTATACCACCCATTATGGGGCCACGAATTTCAATTCCCATTGACATAATTCCCGGCTGCACCAACTGGAAGCAATTACTCCTAAAACTTTACCGAGATGATATTATAAAGCCGAAAATCTCCGTCTAGCTCCCGCTTGCCCCGTCCGTTCTCGCTTGCTTAGAGCACTCCGTTTCTAAATAAATGAAAAGGATTTTGCCTTTTTTCTTTTTTTCCACCCAAACGCATATCATTGTCTCCTCCGAGGCCAAGTTTAGAGGAACTGTTGTATATATGTAATACGTAGAATCATTTTCAGAAAATTGGATGTATACACAAAGAAGGAAAGACAGCGATATATATATATATATACAAGAGGCTTACGGAGCAAATCTAAATTCAGCAGCCTGGTCCGCGTGTCAAACATTTAGTGTGTCAGGCTTGATTGTCCCCAGTTAGGTAGAGTCATGCTGTATCCTATAGGCCTTTTGTCATGTTAACGGCGGCCGATCAATGGATTGGGGTCAGGACTTGTGATAAAGGTGCAAGCTTGGAGTGAGGAGGAGAAAAAAAAAAGTCTCAAAGATTCATTTTTTCTCGTTTGCCAACACTCCGGTCACTTATTTTTTTCTCAGTTAGCCTCTGCTGCTCTAAAGTGGATATTGATCAGTGCTTTAATGCAAACCTGTCAAATTAATTTTGCAGAGCCGGGATATGACTGGTCCAGAATTGCCTCTGCATCTGCTCTCTGTAGCAAGCCTATGAATTTTAATCATGCCTAGAATAGGCTGTTGCCTTTTTTTTGTTACAAACATGAATAGGAAAGGTTTAAACTGTAAATGCCATGGAATGATACCGCTTTGTTCTTCCCAGAAACTCATGTGGCTGGGGTCAAAGAAATTATTATGTCGGCTTGTCAGATGCCTGGATTTTTATTTTTTTCTGCATTTAATAACTACAAAACCGACCAAGACTATACGCAGACACCGATGTAACAACCTGCGCCAATCGGAAATCGGGAAACCAAATGTGCGAATACATTTACAAAAATGTTATACTAGATGTTTGGATTATTTTTTTTTTTATTACCAAGGATTTATTTATTGGATGCCGTATATCTTTATGTATGTATAAAAAAAAAAAGAAGAATAACAGACTAACAACGCTGAATGAGCGCGACCAATACATTATTATATTTTTATTATTATTATTATTATTATTATTTATTAGTTAAACTAGTTATATAGAAATGTTATAACGTTAGAAAATCCACTAATCAAACACAGACACTTAAAATAATGTTAAAATAATGAAGACCAAAAGCTCCTTCTATTTGGCTCCGAGGTTCTTTTTTTTTTTTCTCTCTCTCTATATATATTAGAAAATGATGTAAACATATAAGTGACATAAAACTCTGCACATTTATTATTTTAAGACTGTTAAGAAAAAGTAAAACGAATAAATAATAAGAATCAAATGTATGAGAAAAAAAATATATATACATACATACATTTGATTATATTATTTTTTTATTTTTTTTCTTAACATTTTTAAAATAATGAAACTGTAGATTTTTATGACATTTTTATGTTTACATCACTTTTCTAATAAACACACAAATATATATTATATGTTTATACAGTGGGAAAAATAAGTAATTGACACACTGCCGATTTTGCAAGTTTTCCCACCTACAAAGAATGGAGAGTTGGGAATTAGAGTTGAGCGACTTTCATTTTTTTAAGATCGAGTCGGGTTTTGTGAAACCCGATTTTGTCCAGAGTCGAGTCGAGTGCAGTCGGCCGATTATCGCTAAAAGTCGGGGATCGACCGAAACACGAAACCCAATGCAAGTCAATGGGGAAGCATAGTCGGCAGTGAGTGGAGGCCAGGAAAACACCTACAGTGCCCATTTTAATGCCAAAAACATCCATTCTTGTTTCTGAAGCTTGTCAATCTTAATTAACTTTATAATAATAGTTGGGCATAGGGAATTGGGGGTCATTTGGCAAAAGTTGTGGGGGGAGTAGGGCTGGCTCAAGTTTTTCGTGGGCCCAGGAAATGCGGACTACGTCACGGCGGTGTTGCAGGGAAAGGTAAGTATTTCAACGTTGCAAGTGCTGTGATCCTGAGCAAGCAGGGGGGGCCCACTCGTTCGCATTGGCACTGGCACAGGGCCCCTCAAAGTACAGCGGTGTGTTTGCATGGCGGGGGCGCCTCCCACCAGCAGCGACACTTTTGCGTACTCTGAGGGGCCCTGTGCCAGTGACGTCGCCAACGAGTATGCCCCCCCACCTGATGAAGGAACCTGCACTTTCATCTGCACCTTCCTCTCTGTCCCTGTGTAAGGTGGTATAACATGCGGGAAGGGGAACCTTACTTTCAGCAGGGTCAGATTCTGGCTGTGTAGAGTATAAGGGGAATGTAGTGGTCTAGGTCAATGTACCAGCAGACTCATCTAGCAGTGGCTGGGCAATGGGCAGGATGAGGAGGAAACAGATATAGGGCCAAAGAATAAAGTAGGCTAAATGCAGTTCAAAATTGGTAACAGGACTAAACAGGCGGCATTGCTTTGTTCAGTGGAGTAGCAAACCCAAGAGCAGCAGACACTGTTTCAAGGGCCCAACCACACTAGTAGGCCAAATGCAGTTTAATATCTGATAGTATAGGGCGAAAGCCAGAATGTGGAAGCTCAGCTTTGTTCAGTTGAGGACAACACCAGGCAGGGGCAGACAGACACCTTTAGTAGGCCGGAACAGCCAATTTTTTTTAAAAAACAGCAGTTAGTAAGAGGCAGAAGGTAGAAGCTCAGCTTTATTCAGTTGAGGACAACACCAGGCAGGGGCAGACCCCTTTAGTAGGCCGGAACAGCCAATTGCATTTTTAAAAATGGTAATTTGGAACTGAAGGTTGAAGCTCAGCTTTATTCAGTTGAGGACAACACCAGGCAGGGGCAGACAGACACCTTTAGTAGGCCGGAACAGCCAATTGCATTTTTAAAAATGGTAATTTGGAACTGAAGGTTGAAGCTCAGCTTTATTCAGTTGAGGACAACACCAGGCAGGGGCAGACAGACACCTTTAGTAGGCCGGAACAGCCAATTGCATTTTTAAAAATGGTAATTTGGAACTGAAGGTTGAAGCTCAGCTTTATTCAGTTGAGGACAACACCAGGCAGGGGCAGACAGACACCTTTAGTAGGCCGGAACAGCCAATTGCATTTTTAAAAATGGTAATTTGGAACTGAAGGTTGAAGCTCAGCTTTATTCAGTTGAGGACAACACCAGGCAGGGGCAGACAGACACCTTTAGTAGGCCGGAACAGCCAATGGCATTTTTAAAAATGGTAATTTGGAACAGAAGGTAGAAGCTCAGCTTTATTCAGTTGAGGACAACACCAGGCAGGGGCAGACATTCACCTTTAGTAGGCCGGAACAGCCAATTGCATTTTTAAAAATGGTAATTTGGAACTGAAGGTTGAAGCTCAGCTTTATTCAGTTGAGGACAACACCAGGCAGGGGCAGACAGACACCTTTAGTAGGCCGGAACAGCCAATTGCATTTTTAAAAATGGTAATTTGGAACTGAAGGTTGAAGCACAGCTTTATTCAGTTGCAGCTTCTTGGCAATAATATAAAGAAGACGAGACAGGACAACACTCGTTGGATGCCATATCTGTGTTTTCACTGGAAAAAAAACTGTCATTTAACTACTTGTAGGAGAAAGTTTTTGTAGCTGGAGGCCACTTTTTGTATTGTACCAGTTTTTGGTTGTATGTTTGGAACTGAAGGTTGAAGCTCAGCTTTATTCAGTTGAGGACAACACCAGGCAGGGGCAGACAGACACCTTTAGTAGGCCGGAACAGCCAATTGCATTTTTAAAAATGGTAATTTGGAACTGAAGGTTGAAGCTCAGCTTTATTCAGTTGAGGACAACACCAGGCAGGGGCAGACAGACACCTTTAGTAGGCCGGAACAGCCAATGGCATTTTTAAAAATGGTAATTTGGAACAGAAGGTAGAAGCTCAGCTTTATTCAGTTGAGGACAACACCAGGCAGGGGCAGACATTCACCTTTAGTAGGCCGGAACAGCCAATTGCATTTTTAAAAATGGTAATTTGGAACTGAAGGTTGAAGCTCAGCTTTATTCAGTTGAGGACAACACCAGGCAGGGGCAGACAGACACCTTTAGTAGGCCGGAACAGCCAATTGCATTTTTAAAAATGGTAATTTGGAACTGAAGGTTGAAGCACAGCTTTATTCAGTTGCAGCTTCTTGGCAATAATATAAAGAAGACGAGACAGGACAACACTCGTTGGATGCCATATCTGTGTTTTCACTGGAAAAAAAACTGTCATTTAACTACTTGTAGGAGAAAGTTTTTGTAGCTGGAGGCCACTTTTTGTATTGTACCAGTTTTTGGTTGTATGTTTGGAACTGAAGGTTGAAGCTCAGCTTTATTCAGTTGAGGACAACACCAGGCAGGGGCAGACAGACACCTTTAGTAGGCCGGAACAGCCAATTGCATTTTTAAAAATGGTAATTTGGAACTGAAGGTTGAAGCTCAGCTTTATTCAGTTGAGGACAACACCAGGCAGGGGCAGACAGACACCTTTAGTAGGCCGGAACAGCCAATTGCATTTTTAAAAATGGTAATTTGGAACTGAAGGTTGAAGCACAGCTTTATTCAGTTGCAGCTTCTTGGCAATAATATAAAGAAGACGAGACAGGACAACACTCGTTGGATGCCATATCTGTGTTTTCACTGGAAAAAAAACTGTCATTTAACTACTTGTAGGAGAAAGTTTTTGTAGCTGGAGGCCACTTTTTGTATTGTACCAGTTTTTGGTTGTATGTTTGGAACTGAAGGTTGAAGCTCAGCTTTATTCAGTTGAGGACAACACCAGGCAGGGGCAGACAGACACCTTTAGTAGGCCGGAACAGCCAATTGCATTTTTAAAAATGGTAATTTGGAACTGAAGGTTGAAGCTCAGCTTTATTCAGTTGAGGACAACACCAGGCAGGGGCAGACCCCTTTAGTAGGCCGGAACAGCCAATTGCATTTTTAAAAATGGTAATTTGGAACAGAAGGTTGAAGCACAGCTTTATTCAGTTGAGGACAACACCAGGCAGGGGCAGACACCTTTAGAAGGACGGAAAAGCCAATTTTTTTAAAAACAGCAGTTAATCTGAGCCAGAAGGTAGAAGCTCAGCTTTATTCAGTTGAGGCCAACTTGAATTAGGGACTGCAGACAGACTTTGCAGGCTGTCCCCTGTGTGGACCATGCATCCAATACATTAACCCATTGAGCCACAAAGGACACGTAACCTTCCGTGGCCAGGCCTACAGGTCCATGTGTCTGTTGTAAGGTATACCTTTGGACTGACAAAGTGACAGAATGCAAGGACAATGCGGTCTTTAACATACAGGTGGAGGGGTGGGATGGCTTTTCTCGCAAAAGAATTGTCAACTGGGTAGCTCATAGCGTGGTATATCGTAGTTCATCCTGGCTTTATTAATATTAAATTAAATTAAAAAATAGGCTCTATGCACTTTATAATTGGGGTACACGGGCAGCAGTGGTCTGGTCAGTGGAGGCCTAGTGGAAGGAGGGACCGCAGACAGGCTTCGAAGGCCTAACATAATTAAATTGGGCTGGCTGTAGGCACTTTATTATTAGTTACAGGGGTACACGGGCAGCAGTGGTCTGGTCAGTGGAGGCCTAGTGGAAGGAGGGACCGCAGACAGGCTTCGAAGGCCTAACATAATTAAATTGGGCTGGCTGTAGGCACTTTATTATTAGTTACAGGGGTACACGGGCAGCAGTGGTCTGGTCAGTGGAGGCCTAGTGGAAGGAGGGACCGCAGACAGGCTTCGAAGGCCTAACATAATTAAATTGGGCTGGCTGTAGGCACTTTATTATTAGTTAAAGGGGTACACGGGCAGCAGTGGTCTGGTCAGTGGAGGCCTAGTGGAAGGAGGGACCGCAGACAGGCTTCGAAGGCCTAACATAATTAAATTGGGCTGGCTGTAGGCACTTTATAATTGGTTCCAGGGGTACACGGGCAGCAGTGGTCTGGTCAGTGGAGGCCTAGTGGAAGGAGGGACCGCAGACAGGCTTCGAAGGCCTAACATAATTAAATTGGGCTGGCTGTAGGCACTTTATAATTGGTTCCAGGGGTACACGGGCAGCAGTGGTCTGGTCAGTGGAGGCCTAGTGGAAGGAGGGACCGCAGACAGGCTTCGAAGGCCTAACATAATTAAATTGGGCTGGCTGTAGGCACTTTATAATTGGTTCCAGGGGTACACGGGCAGCAGTGGTCTGGTCAGTGGAGGCCTAGTGGAAGGAGGGACCGCAGACAGGCTTCGAAGGCCTAACATAATTAAATTGGGCTGGCTGTAGGCACTTATTATTAGTTACAGGGGTACACGGGCAGCAGTGGTCTGGTCAGTGGAGGCCTAGTGGAAGGAGGGACCGCAGACAGGCTTCGAAGGCCTAACATAATTAAATTGGGCTGGCTGTAGGCACTTTATAATTGGTTCCAGGGGTACACGTTCAGCAGTGGTCTGGTCAGTGGAGGCCTAGTGGAAGGAGGGACCGCAGACAGGCTTCGAAGGCCTAACATAATTAAATTGGGCTGGCTGTAGGCACTTTATTATTAGTTACAGGGGTACACGGGCAGCAGTGGTCTGGTCAACGGAGGCCGATTGTAATGAGTGTCTGCCAGTTAGTAGTCCAAAACAACAACTAAATGTGAATGTCTCGCATTAAAACAAAACAAAAACACTAAAGGGTGCAATCATTAGGTTCAGGGGTGGGATCCTCTGCGTTGTTTCAGACCTACTAATTTTGCGCAAAGTATTTACTGTGGTAAATAGAGGACACTGCCCCTGACTATGTTAAGTACCATCATACATGTCAACACAATGGTATTGTCAGTGGCAGGTATGGAAGGATGTCAGCGCATAGACTTAACATTGGTGGAAGTGTGAGAGATAACTGTGGAAGTGGTAGAGCAATGTTTGACCTGGGGGTGGGTGAACTCTCTTGTGGCCGGCGTTACAGGCCCAAGGCCCCTCATGTTACAACAGTGTGTCTGACGTTGGGTGCGCACCACCACCGCCAGAGACACTTTATTGTACTATGAGGAACCCAGTAGCAATGCCGTCGACCAAAAGCGAGTACACCCACCTCTTCAGACAAACAGCAGTCTCACGGGTGCTTGCGCCAAGTCGCGATACCACGGCCCCGTGTGGGGAGTTTGGCCATTTAGGGAGGTGTAAACATGTCGTATGCTGGACAATCAGCTGCAGCAAATTAGACATTAGAAAAGTAATTCACAGTAGTCCACAGGCAAGAGCTTTTCATAGGAAAGCTAGGTGTCGGCCGGGCAAGGTGGGGCAAAAGATTTCGAAATCCAGTTGTGGTTCATTTTAATGAATGTTAGATCGTCAACATTTTGGGTAGCCAGACGAGTCCTTTTTTCGGTTAATATTGAACCTGCAGCACTGAATACTCTTTCTGATAGGACACTTGCTGCCGGGCAAGCAAGCTCCTGCAATGCATATTCTGCCAATTCTGGCCAGGTGTCTAATTTTGATGCCCAGTAATCAAATGGGAATGACGGTTGAGGGAGAACATCGATAAGGGATGAAAAATAGTTAGTAACCATACTGGACAAATGTTGTCTCCTGTCACTTTCAATTGATGCAGCAGTACCTGTCCTGTCTGCGGTCATAGCAAAATCACTCCACAACCTGGTCAGAAAACCCCTCTGTCCAACGCCACTTCTGATGTGTGCACCCCTAACACTCCTAGTCTGTTGCCCCCTTGAGCTCGTGTGAGAACGATCACGTGCGCTGTGTGCTGGGAATGCCTGAAGCAAACGGTCAACAAGAGTTGATTGTTTGGTTGCTAATATTAGTTCCAAGTTCTCATGTGGCATAATATTTTGCAATTTGCCTTTATAGCGTGGATCAAGGAGGCAGGCCAACCAGTAATCGTCATCGTTCATCATTTTCGTTATGCGTGTGTCCCTTTTTAGGATACGTAAGGCATAATCCGCCATGTGGGCCAAAGTTCCAGTTGTCAAATCTCCGGTTGTGATTGGGTGAGGGGCAGTTGCAGGCAAATCTACGTCACTTGTGTCCCTCAAAAAACCAGAACCCGGCCTTGACACGCAACCAATTTCCAGTGCCCCCGGGAAAGGTTCCGCATTAAATCCCCATCATCCTCCTCGTCCTCCACCTCCTCTTCGCCCGCTACCTCGTCCTGTACACTGCCCTGACCAGACAATGGCTGCCTGTCATCAAGGCTTTCCTCTTCCTCTGGTGCAGACGCCTGCTCCTTTATGTGCGTCAAACTTTGCATCAGCAGACGCTGTTGTGAAATTGGATTTTGGGCTCCCCCGGTGGCCACTGGTGGAATTGAACTTGTGTGCATCATCCCCTCTGTTCACCTGTTCCCATCAGGATGTGGGAGTCGCTATTTAACCTTGCTCCTCTGTCACTTCCATACCGGTCAACATTGTAATCAGAAGCCTTTCTGTGCATGTTCCTGCTACCAGACAACTTCCAGCTAAGTCGGACTTTTGTCCTTGTTTGTTTTTTGCATTTTGTTCCAGTTCACAGCTGCAGTTTCGTTTCTGTGTCTGGAAAGCTCTTGTGATCTGAAATTGCCACTCTGATGTTATGAGTTAATACTAGAGTCTTAAAGTAATTTCAGGATGGTGTATTGATAGGGTTTTCAGCTGACCATGAAAGTACCCTTTCTGTCTTCCTGCTATCTAGTAAGCGGACCTCGATTTTGCTAAACCTATTTTCATACTACGTTTGTCATTTTCATCTTAAATCACCGCCAATATATGTGGGGGCCTCTGTCTGCCTTTCGGGGAAATTTCTCTAGAGGTGAGCCAGGACTATATTTTCCTCTGCCAGGATTAGTTAGTCCTCCGGCCGGCGCTGGGCGTCTAGGGATAAAACGCAGGCTACGCTACCCGGCTACTGTTAGTTGTGCGGCAGGTTTAGTTCATGGTCAGTTTAAGTTTCCATCCTTCCAAGAGCTAGTTCCTATGTATGCTGGGCTATGTTCTCTTGCCATTGAGAACCATAACAGTTTGACCGGCCCACAAAGGGTTAAATTAATTGGCAGAGAAAGGAGAGAAAAAAGAAGTCTGCTGAAAAATTTTTTATTTTTTTTTTCCTTCAGTTCTGAGTGTGCTTTCAATTGAATCACTTGCAAGTCTGCCTATATTGCAGCCTTCCTCTCTCTCTCTCCTTCTAATCCTGGAATGGCTCTGTGTTCACCTGTTTAAAATGGATATTCAGAGTTTAGCTGCAGGTTTGAATAATCTCACCACGAAAGTTCAAAATTTACAAGATTTTGTTGTTCATGTTCCTATATCTGAACCTAGAATTCCTTTGCCTGAATTTTTCTCAGGGAATAGATCTTGCTTTCAAAATTTCAAAAATAATTGCAAGTTGTTTTTGTCCCTGAAATCTCGCTCTGCTGGAGATCCTGCTCAGCAGGTCAGGATTGTGATTTCCTTGCTCCGGGGCGACCTTCAAGATTGGGCTTTTGCATTGGCTCCAGGGGATCCTGCGTTGCTCAATGTGGATGCGTTTTTTCTGGCCTTGGGGTTGCTTTATGAGGAACCTCATTTAGAGCTTCAGGCGGAAAAGGCCTTGATGTCCCTATCTCAGGGGCAAGATGAAGTTGAAATATACTGCCAAAAATTCCGTAAATGGTCTGTGCTTACTCAGTGGAATGAGTGCGCCCTGGCGGCGAATTTCAGAGAGGGTCTCTCTGATGCCGTTAAGGATGTTATGGTGGGGTTCCCTGTGCCTGCGGGTCTGAATGAGTCCATGACAATGGCTATCCAGATCGATAGACGTCTGCGGGAGCGCAAACCTGTGCACCATTTGGCGGTGTCTACTGAGAAGACGCCAGAGAATATGCAATGTGATAGAATTCTGTCCAGAAGCGAACGGCAGAATTTTAGACGAAAAAATGGGTTGTGCTTTTATTGTGGTGATTCAACTCATGTTATATCAGCATGCTCTAAGCGTACTAAGAAGCTTGATAAGTCAGTTTCAATTGGCACTTTTCAGTCTAAGTTTATTCTATCTGTGACCCTGATTTGTTCTTTATCATCTATTACCGCGGATGCCTATGTCGACTCTGGCGCCGCTTTGAGTCTTATGGATTGGTCCTTTGCCAAACGCTGTGGGTATGATTTAGAGCCTCTTGAAACTCCTATACCTCTGAAGGGGATTGACTCCACCCCATTGGCTAGTAATAAACCACAATACTGGACACAAGTAACTATGCGAATTAATCCGGATCATCAGGAGATTATTCGCTTTCTTGTGCTGTATAATCTACATGATGTGTTGGTGCTTGGATTGCCATGGCTGCAATCTCATAACCCAGTCCTCGACTGGAACGCTATGTCTGTGTTAAGCTGGGGATGTAAGGGGATGCATGGGGACGTACCTTTGGTTTCCATTTCGTCATCTATTCCCTCTGAGATTCCTGAATTCTTGTCTGACTATCGTGACGTTTTTGAAGAACCTAAGCTTGGTTCATTACCTCCGCACCGGGAGTGCGATTGTGCCATAGATTTGATTCCGGGTAGTAAATACCCTAAGGGTCGTTTATTTAATCTGTCTGTGCCTGAACATGCTGCTATGCGAGAATATATAAAGGAGTCCTTGGAAAAGGGACATATTTGTCCTTCGTCATCTCCCTTAGGAGCCGGTTTTTTCTTTGTGTCTAAGAAAGATGGCTCTTTGAGGCCGTGTATTGATTATCGGCTTTTGAATAAAATCACGGTTAAATATCAATATCCGTTGCCACTGCTGACTGATTTGTTTGCTCGCATAAAGGGGGCCAAGTGGTTCTCTAAGATAGATCTCCGTGGGGCGTATAATTTGGTGCGAATTAAGCAGGGGGATGAGTGGAAAACCGCATTTAATACGCCCGAGGGCCACTTTGAGTATTTGGTGATGCCTTTTGGCCTTTCAAATGCCCCTTCAGTCTTTCAGTCCTTTATGCATGACATTTTCCGTGATTATTTGGATAAATTTATGATCGTGTATCTGGATGATATTCTGATTTTTTCGGATGACTGGGACTCTCATGTCCAGCAGGTCAGGAGGGTTTTTCAGGTTTTGCGGTCTAATTCCTTGTGTGTGAAGGGTTCTAAGTGCGTTTTTGGGGTTCAAAAGATTTCCTTCTTGGGATACATTTTTTCCCCCTCTTCCATCGAGATGGATCCTGTCAAGGTTCGGGCTATTTGTGATTGGACGCAACCCTCTTCTCTTAAGAGTCTTCAGAAATTTTTGGGCTTTGCTAACTTTTATCGTCGATTTATTGCTGGTTTTTCTGATGTTGTTAAACCATTGACTGATTTGACTAAGAAGGGTGCTGATGTTGCTGATTGGTCCCCTGCTGCTGTGGAGGCCTTTCGGGAGCTTAAGCGCCGCTTTTCTTCCGCCCCTGTGTTGCGTCAGCCTGATGTTGCTCTTCCTTTTCAGGTTGAGGTCGACGCTTCTGAAATCGGAGCTGGGGCGGTTTTGTCGCAAAGAAGTTCCGACTGCTCCGTGATGAAACCTTGTGCTTTTTTTTCTCGTAAATTTTCGCCCGCCGAGCGGAATTATGATATTGGGAATCGGGAGCTTTTGGCCATGAAGTGGGCTTTTGAGGAGTGGCGTCATTGGCTTGAGGGGGCTAGACATCAGGTGGTGGTATTGACCGACCACAAGAATTTGATTTATCTTGAGTCCGCCAGACGCCTGAATCCTAGACAGGCGCGCTGGTCGTTGTTTTTCTCTCGGTTTAATTTTGTGGTGTCATACCTACCGGGTTCTAAGAATGTTAAGGCGGATGCCCTTTCTAGGAGTTTTGAGCCTGACTCCCCTGGTAATTCTGAACCTACAGGTATCCTTAAGGATGGAGTGATATTGTCTGCCGTTTCTCCAGACCTGCGGCGGGCCTTGCAGGATTTTCAGGCGGATAGACCTGATCGTTGCCCACCTGGTAGACTGTTTGTTCCTGATGATTGGACCAGTAAAGTCATTTCTGAGGTTCATTCTTCTGCGTTGGCAGGTCATCCTGGAATCTTTGGTACCAGGGATTTGGTGGCAAGGTCCTTCTGGTGGCCTTCCCTGTCACGAGATGTACGAGGCTTTGTGCAGTCTTGTGACGTTTGTGCTCGGGCCAAGCCTTGTTGTTCTCGGGCTAGTGGATTGTTGTTGCCCTTGCCTATCCCGAAGAGGCCTTGGACGCACATCTCGATGGATTTTATTTCGGATCTTCCTGTTTCTCAGAAGATGTCTGTCATCTGGGTGGTGTGTGACCGTTTCTCTAAGATGGTCCATTTGGTTCCCCTGCCTAAGTTGCCTTCTTCTTCCGAGTTGGTTCCTCTGTTTTTTCAAAATGTGGTTCGTTTGCATGGTATTCTGGAGAATATCGTTTCTGACAGAGGAACCCAATTCGTGTCTAGATTTTGGCGGGCATTCTGTGCTAGGATGGGCATAGATTTGTCTTTCTCGTCTGCTTTCCATCCTCAGACTAATGGCCAGACCGAGCGGACGAATCAGACTTTGGAGACATATTTGAGGTGTTTTGTGTCTGCAGATCAGGATGATTGGGTTGCTTTTTTGCCTTTAGCGGAGTTTGCCCTCAATAATCGGGCCAGCTCTGCCACCTTGGTGTCTCCTTTTTTCTGTAATTCGGGGTTTCATCCTCGATTTTCCTCCGGTCAGGTGGAATCTTCGGATTGTCCTGGAGTGGATGCTGTGGTGGAGAGGTTGCATCAGATTTGGGGGCAGGTGGTGGACAATTTGAAGTTGTCCCAGGAGAAGACTCAGCTTTTTGCCAACCGCCGGCGTCGGGTTGGTCCTCGGCTTTGTGTCGGGGACTTGGTGTGGTTGTCTTCTCGTTTTGTCCCTATGAGGGTTTCTTCTCCTAAGTTTAAGCCTCGGTTCATCGGCCCGTACAAGATATTGGAGATTCTTAACCCTGTGTCCTTCCGTTTGGACCTCCCTGCATCTTTTTCTATTCATAATGTTTTTCATCGGTCATTGTTGCGCAGGTATGAGGTACCGGTTGTGCCTTCCGTTGAGCCTCCTGCTCCGGTGTTGGTTGAGGGCGAGTTGGAGTACGTTGTGGAAAAAATCTTGGACTCCCGTGTTTCCAGACGGAAACTCCAGTATCTGGTCAAATGGAAGGGATACGGTCAGGAGGATAATTCTTGGGTGACTGCCTCTGATGTTCATGCCTCCGATCTGGTCCGTGCCTTTCATAGGGCTCATCCTGATCGCCCTGGTGGTTCTGGTGAGGGTTCGGTGCCCCCTCCTTGAGGGGGGGGTACTGTTGTGAAATTGGATTTTGGGCTCCCCCGGTGGCCACTGGTGGAATTGAACTTGTGTGCATCATCCCCTCTGTTCACCTGTTCCCATCAGGATGTGGGAGTCGCTATTTAACCTTGCTCCTCTGTTACTTCCATGCCGGTCAACATTGTAATCAGAAGCCTTTCTGTGCATGTTCCTGCTACCAGACAACTTCCAGCTAAGTCGGACTTTTGTCCTTGTTTGTTTTTTGCATTTTGTTCCAGTTCACAGCTGCAGTTTCGTTTCTGTGTCTGGAAAGCTCTTGTGATCTGAAATTGCCACTCTGATGTTATGAGTTAATACTAGAGTCTTAAAGTAATTTCAGGATGGTGTATTGATAGGGTTTTCAGCTGACCATGAAAGTACCCTTTCTGTCTTCCTGCTATCTAGTAAGCGGACCTCGATTTTGCTAAACCTATTTTCATACTACGTTTGTCATTTTCATCTTAAATCACCGCCAATATATGTGGGGGCCTCTGTCTGCCTTTCGGGGAAATTTCTCTAGAGGTGAGCCAGGACTATATTTTCCTCTGCCAGGATTAGTTAGTCCTCCGGCCGGCGCTGGGCGTCTAGGGATAAAACGCAGGCTACGCTACCCGGCTACTGTTAGTTGTGCGGCAGGTTTAGTTCATGGTCAGTTTAAGTTTCCATCCTTCCAAGAGCTAGTTCCTATGTATGCTGGGCTATGTTCTCTTGCCATTGAGAACCATAACAAGACGCATTAGGGGGATGCTCATGCTTATTACGGCGTTGTCTGCACTAACCAGCCGTGTGCATTCCTCAAAACACTGAAGGACTTGACACATGTCTTGTATCTTCGACCACTGCACACCTGACAACTCCATGTCTGCCATCCTACTGCCTGCCCGTGTATGTGTATCCTCCCACAAAAACATAACAGCCCGCCTCTGTTGGCACAGTCTCTGAAGCATGTGCAGTGTTGAGTTCCACCTTGTTGCAACGTCTATGATTAGGCGATGCTGGGGAAGGTTCAAAGACCGCTGATAGGTCTGCATACGGCTGGCGTGTACAGGCGAACGTCGGATATGTGAGCAAAGTCCACGCACTTTGAGGAGCAGGTCGGAGAACCCAGGATAAGTTTTCAATAAGCACTGCACCACCAGGTTTAAGGTGTGAGCCAGGCAAGGAATGTGTTTCAGTTGGGAAAGGGAGATGGCAGCCATGAAATTCCTTCCGTTATCACTAACTACCTTGCCTGCCTCAAGATCTACTGTGCCCAGCCACGACTGCGTTTCTTGTTGCAAGAACTCGGACAGAACTTCTGCGGTGTGTCTGTTGTCGCCCAAACACTTCATAGCCAATACAGCCTGCTGACGCTTGCCAGTAGCTGGCCCATAATGGGACAACTGGTGTGCAACAGTGTCATCTGCCGATGGAGTGGTTGGCCGACTGCGGTCTGTGGAAGAGCTGTAGCTTCTGCAGGAGGACGAGGAGGAGGAGGGGGTGCGAACGCCTACCGCCAACTGTTTCCTAGACCGTGGGCTAGGCACAACTGTCCCGAAATTGATGTCCCCTGAGGACCCTTCATCCACCACATTCACCCAGTGTGCCGTGATGGACACATAACGTCCCTGGCCATGCCTACTGGTCCATGCATCTGTAGTCAGGTGCACCTTTGTACTCACAGATTGCCTGAGTGCATGGACGATGCGCTGTTTAACATGCTGGTGCAGGGCTGGGATGGCTTTTCTGGAAAAAAAGTGTCGACTGGGTAGCTCGTATCGTGGTTCAGCGTACTCCATCAGGGCTTTGAAAGCTTCGCTTTCAACTAACCGGTAGGGCATCATCTCTAACGAGATTAGTCTAGCTATGTGGGCGTTAAAACCCTGTGTACGCGGATGCGAGGATAAGTACTTCCTTTTTCTAACCAGAGTCTCATGTAGTGTGAGCTGAACTGGAGAGATGGAGATCGTGGAACTTGCAGGTGTGCCGGTGGACATGGCAGACTGAGAGACGGTTGGAGACGGTATTGTTTCCGCCGGTGCCCTAGATGCAATATTTCCGCCTACAAAACTGGTGATTCCCTGACCCTGACTGCTTTTGGCTGGCAAAGAAACCTGCACAGATACTGCCGGTGGTGCGGAAAATGGTGGCCTTACAGTGACGGAAGGGATGTTGCGTTGATGACTAGCTTCATTGGCCGAGGGTGCTACAACCTTAAGGGACGTTTGGTAGTTAGTCCAGGCTTGAAAATGCATGGTGGTTAAGTGTCTATGCATGCAACTAGTATTGAGACTTTTCAGATTCTGACCTCTGCTTAAGCTAGTAGAACATTTTTGACAGATGACTTTGCGCTGATCAATTGGATGTTGTTTAAAAAAATGCCAGACTGCACTCTTCCTAGCATCGGATCCCTTTTCAGGGATTGCAGACTGAGCTTTAACCGGATGGCAACGCTGTGCTCCAACAGGTTTTGGCTTTGACACGCGTTTTGGGCCAGATAGGGGCCCGGCAGATGGAACCTGTTGCGATGTTGATGCCTGCTGCGGCCCCTCCTCCACCTCCGCTTCTGAACTACTGCTGCCTGCACCCTGTTCCCCCAATGGCTGCCAATCGGGGTCAACAACCGGGTCATCTATTACCTCCTCTTCGAGCTCGTGTGCAACTTCGTCTGTGTCACTGTGTCGGTCTGTGGTATAGCGTTCGTGGCGGGGCAACATAGTCTCATCAGGGTCTGATTGTGGATCTGTACCCTGAGAGGGCAATGTGGTGGTCTGAGTCAAAGGAGCAGCATAGTACTCTGGCTGTGGCTGTGCATCAGTGCACTCCATGTCAGAATCTACTTGTAATGGGCATGGCCTGTTAAGTGTTTCACTTTCTAAGCCAGGGACGGTATGTGTAAAGAGCTCCATGGAGTGACCCGTTGTGTCGCCTGCTGCATCCTTCTCTCTTGTTGTAGTTTTTGCTGAGGAGGACAAGGAAGTGACTTGTCCCTGACCGTGAACATCCACAAGTGACGCGCTGCTTTTACATTTACCAGTTTCAGAAGAGGAGGCAAAAGAGCTAGAGGCTGAGTCTGCAATGTAAGCCAAAACTTGCTGTTGCTGCTCCGGCTTTAAAAGCGTTTTTCCTACTCCCAGAAAAGAGAGCGTTCGAGGCCTTGTGTAGCCAGACGACGAAACTGGCTCCACAGCTCCAGACTTAGGTGGAATATTTTTATCCCCACGACCACCTGATGCTCCACTACCACTACCATCATTACCAGCTGACAATGAACGCCCACGGCCACGACCTCTTGCACCAGACTTCCTCATTGTTTTAAAAAATTAACCAAAGTAACTTTATTTGTTGCTGTCAAACAACTTACACGGTGAGCTATAACTTCAGTATGATTTCTATATCCCTTAACAGGTTGGTGAGACCACAAGGAAAATCAGGCACAATGTTACACACTCTGTTTTCTGTGGCACAAAATCACAGAGATGACACACACGCAGGACTGTCACTCAAGCACTAATGTCAATATTATTCTCCCACCTAATTTTTTTTTTTTTTTTTTCTCAGGGAGACTTTAGAAACCAAATAAGATAAAATGTTTTTTTCAGGGACAATTTAGAAACCAAATACTAATAAAAAAATAAAAAAAATAAAATAGCCTTTCTATGGCCCACAATTAGAGAGAGAGAGGTGGCACACCCAGGAGTCAAGACTGGCACACAAGCTGAAAGGGCAATATTACTCTCCCACTGTTTTTTTATGTTTTTTTTTTTTTTCAGGGAGACTTTAGAAACCAAATAATATTAAACAAAGCAAAAAAAAAAATAGGCTTTCTATGGCCCACAATTAGAGAGAGAGAGGTGGCACACCCAGGAGTCAAGACTGGCACACAAGCTGAAAGGGCAATATTACTCTCCCACTGTTTTTTATGTATTTTTTTTTTTTCAGGGAGACTTTAGAAACCAAATAATATTAAACAAAGCAAAAAAATAAATAGGCTTTCTATGGCCCACAATTAGAGAGAGAGAGGTGGCACACCCAGGAGTCAAGACTGGCACACAAGCTGAAAGGGCAATATTACTCTCCCACTGTTTTTTTATTACTTTTTTTTTTCAGGGAGACTTTAGAAACCAAATAATATTAAAAAAAGCAAAAAAATAAATAGGCTTTCTATGGCCCACAATTAGAGAGAGAGAGGTGGCACACCCAGGAGTCAAGACTGGCACACAAGCTGAAAGGGCAATATTACTCTCCCACTGTTTTTTATGTATTTTTTTTTTTTCAGGGAGACTTTAGAAACCAAATAATATTAAACAAAGCAAAAAAATAAATAGGCTTTCTATGGCCCACAATTAGAGAGAGAGAGGTGGCACACCCAGGAGTCAAGACTGGCACACAAGCTGAAAGGGCAATATTACTCTCCCACTGTTTTTTTATGTATTTTTTTTTTTTTCAGGGAGACTTTAGAAACCAAATAATATTAAAAAAAGCAAAAAAATAAATAGGCTTTCTATGGCCCACAATTAGAGAGAGAGAGGTGGCACACCCAGGAGTCAAGACTGGCACACAAGCTGAAAGGGCAATATTACTCTCCCACTGTTTTTTTATGTATTTTTTTTTTTTCAGGGAGACTTTAGAAACCAAATAATATTAAACAAAGCAAAAAAATAAATAGGCTTTCTATGGCCCACAATTAGAGAGAGAGAGGTGGCACACCCAGGAGTCAAGACTGGCACACAAGCTGAAAGGGCAATATTACTCTCCCACTGTTTTTTTATGTATTTTTTTTTTTTCAGGGAGACTTTAGAAACCAAATAATATTAAAAAAAGCAAAAAAATAAATAGGCTTTCTATGGCCCACAATTAGAGAGAGAGAGGTGGCACACCCAGGAGTCAAGACTGGCACACAAGCTGAAAGGGCAATATTACTCTCCCACTGTTTTTTTATGTATTTTTTTTTTTCAGGGAGACTTTAGAAACCAAATAATATTAAACAAAGCAAAAAAAATAAATAGGCTTTCTATGGCCCACAATTAGAGAGAGAGAGGTGGCACACCCAGGAGTCAAGACTGGCACACAAGCTGAAAGGGCAATATTACTCTCCCACTGTTTTTTTATGTTTTTTTTTTTTTTCAGGGAGACTTTAGAAACCAAATAATATTAAACAAAGCAAAAAAATAAATAGGCTTTCTATGGCCCACAATTAGAGAGAGAGAGGTGGCACACCCAGGAGTCAAGACTGGCACACAAGCTGAAAGGGCAATATTACTCTCCCACTGTTTTTTTATGTATTTTTTTTTTCAGGGAGACTTTAGAAACCAAATAATATTAAAAAAGCAAAAAAATAAATAGGCTTTCTATGGCCCACAATTAGAGAGAGAGAGGTGGCACACCCAGGAGTCAAGACTGGCACACAAGCTGAAAGGGCAATATTACTCTCCCACTGTTTTTTTATGTTTTTTTTTTTTTTTCACGGAGACTTTAGAAACCCAATAATATTAAAAAAAACAAAAAAATAAATAGGCTTTGTATGGCCCACTGAATGAGAGATGGCACACACAGGAGTGGCACACAAGCCCTGACTGAGGCCAATATTTTTCTCCCACTGATTGATGTAGTGTTTTTGTGTTGAGGTAGATTTTAGAACACAAATCAAGGAAAAAAATAAATAGGCTTTCTATGGCCCACTCAGTGAGAGATGGCACACACAGGGATGGCACTGTAGCAGAAATGCCAATCTTAATCTTCCACAAAAAAAAAAAAAAAACAGGGACTGTCCTACAATTACTATCTCCCTGCAGTAATCTCAGCCAGGTATGGCAGGCAGCAATAGGAGTGGACTGATGCACAAATTAAATAAAAAGTGTGGACAAACAAAAAAGATAGCTGTGCAGAAAGGAAGGAACAAGAGGATATGTGCTTTGAAAAAAGCAGTTGGTTTGCACAGTGGCGTACACACAGCAATACAGCTATCACGGAGCCTTCTAGGGCAGCCCAATGAGCTACAGCGCTGAGGGAAAAAAAAAAAATGTAGCTTCCAGTGTCCCTGCACACCGAAGGTGGTGTTGGACAGTGGAAATCGCTACAGCACAAGCGGTTTGGTGGTTAGTGGACCCTGCCTAACGCTATCCCTGCTTCTGACGAAGCGGCAGCAACCTCTCCCTAAGCTCAGATCAGCAGCAGTAAGATGGCGGTCGGCGGGAACGCCCCTTTATAGCCCCTGTGACGCCGCAGACAGCAAGCCAATCACTGCAATGCCCTTCTCTAAGATGGTGGGGACCAGGACCTATGTCATCACGCTGCCCACACTCTGCATTCACCTTCATTGGCTGAGAAATGGCGCTTTTCGCGTCATTGAAACGCGACTTTGGCGCGAAAGTCGCGTACCGCATGGCCGACAAGCACAGGGGTCGGATCGGGTTTCATGAGACGCCGACTTAGCCAAAAGTCGGCGACTTTTGAAAATGAACGACCCGTTTCGCTCAACCCTATTGGGAATCTTAAACAAAAACCAGAAAATCACATTTTATGAATTTTACATAACTAATTTCCATGTTATTGCCTGAATTAAGTATTTGATACAATAGAAAAACGGGAACTTAATATTTGGCACATAAACCTTTGCTTGCAATTACAGAGGTCAGACGTTTCCAGTAGTTCTTGACCAAGTTTGCACACACTGCAGCAGGGATTTTGGCCCACTCCTCAATACAGATCTTCTACAGAGCTTTCAGCTTTCGGGGCTGTTGCTGGGCAACATTGAGTTTCAGCTCCCTCCAGAGATTTTCTATTGGGTTCAGGTCTGGAGATCATGCTTCACAGTTGGGACAGTGTTCTTGGGGTTGTACTCATTCTTCTTCTTCCTCCAAACATGGCGAGTGGAGTTGTTACCAAAAAGTTCTAGTTTGGTCTCATCTGATCACATGACCTTCTCCCATGCCTCCTCTGGATCATCCAGATGGTCATTGGTGAACATCAAATGGGCCTGGACATGTGCTTGCGTGAGCAGGGAGACTTTGGGTGTCCTGCAGGATTTTAATCCATGATGACTTAGTGTGTTACTAATGGTAATGTTTGAGACTGTGGTCCCAGCTTTCTTCAGGTCATTTGATCAAGTCCCTCCGTGTAGTTCTGGGCTGATTCCTGAACTTTCTCAGAATCATCCTAACCCCATGAGGCGAGATCTTGCATGGAGCCCCAGACTGAGGAAGATTGATAGTCATCTTGTGTTCCTTCCATTTTCTAATAATCGTGCCAACAGTTGTTGCCTTTTCACCAAGCTGCTCGCCTACTGTCCTCTAGCCCATCCCAGCCTTGCGCAGGTCTTTGGTCTCGGCCATGGTGGAGAAGTTGGAGTGTGATTGAGTGTGTGGACAGGTGTCTTTTACACAAGTAAAAAGTTAAAACAGGTGCAATTAATACAGGTAATGAATGCAGAGTAGGAGGCTTCTTAAAGAAAATCTAACAGGTCTGAGAGCCAGAATTATTGCTGGTTGGTCGGTGATCAAATACTTACTTCATGCAATAAAATGCAATTTAATTAGGCTGGTTTCACACTTGCGTTTTGATCTGCAGCGTTTTTAAAAAAAATGGAGGTGGTGAAAAAACGCATGTAAACGCGGCAAAATGCCGCGTTTTATAGACGCATGCGTTTTTGCATGCAGAAAAGTTTTGCCGTGTTTACATGCGTTTTTTCCTGCGTTTGCGTTTTTTAAACGCATGTTGAGAAGTGCGTGACAGCTGCCAATCATCAAAATCAACTAGAAAACCCACTATAAACAGAAATAGCTAGGGTTAGGGTTAGGGTTAGGGTTAGGATCCCTAGTAACCCTAGGGATCCTAACCCTAACCCTAACCCTAACCCTAGGGATCCTAACCCTAACCCTAACCCTAGGGATCCTAACCCTAACCCTAACTCTAACCCTAAGGGTTAGGGTTAGGATCCCTAGTAACCCTAGGGATCCTAACCTTAACCCTAACCCTAACTCTAACCCTAACCCTAACCCTAGGGATACTAACCCTAACCCTAACCCTAAGGGTTAGGATCCTAACCCTAACCCTAAGGGTTAGGGTTAGGATCCCTAGGGTTAGGGTTAGGGTTAGGGTTAGGATCCCTAGGGTTACTAGAGATCCTAACCTTAGGGTTAGGGTTAGGGTTAGGATCCCTAGTAACCCTAGGGTTAGGGTTAGGGTTTTCTTGTTTTTTCTTGTGTTTAGGGTTAGGGTTAGGGTTTTCTTGTTTTTTCTTGTGTTTAGGGTTAGGGTTAGGGTTAGGGTTTTCTTGTTTTTTCTTGTGTTTTCTTGTGTTTTTCTATAAAAACGCATGCGTTTTTAACGCAAGCAAACGCATGTGCTTAAAAACGCATGCGTTTACATAGACAGCAATAAATTTTTTTGCCGTGAATAAACGCATGCATTTTTTTGCGGCAAAAAACGCCGCTAGAAATTACTACAGGTTGCATTTCTGCAACTAAACGCACGCGTCAAAAAACGCATGCGTTGCCGAAAACGCATGCTAAAAAACGCATGCGTTTTTTAATGTTAAGTATAGAAAAAAAACACATGCAGATCAAAACGCAAGTGTGAAACCAGCCTTATGTAAAAATCATACAACATAATTTTTTGTTTTTTATTTTTAGATTCTGTCTCTTACAGGTGAAGTGTACCAACAATAAAAATGACAGACCTCTTCATTCTTTGTAGGTGGGAAAACGTGCAAAATCGGCAAATGTATCAGATACTTCTTTTCCCCACTTTATTTAGTGTCTTCATTGCATTTAATACCATGAATAAAAATTTATGGTGAGTGGTGACTGGTGAGAGATGAGAGAATTTGGTAAGAGAATTTGGTGAGAGAATTTTGTAATAAAGCAAAAAGGCAGAATCACCTTTTCCTGCATTTACAGTTAGGTCCATATATATTTGGACAGAGACAACATTTTTCTAATTTTGGTTATAGACATTACCACAATGAATTTTAAACAAAACAATTCAGATGCAGTTGAAGTTCAGACTTTCAGCTTTCATTTGAGGGTATCCACAATAAAATTGGATGAAGGGTTTAGGAGTTTCAGCTCCTTAACATGTGCGACCCTGTTTTTAAAGGGACCAAAAGTAATTGGACAATTGACTCCAAGGCTATTTCATGAACAGGTGTGGGCAATCCCTTCGTTATGTCATTCTCAATTAAGCAGATAAAAGGCCTGGAGTTGATTTGAGATGTGGTGCTTGCATTTGGAAGATTTTGCTGTGAAGTAAACATGCGGTCAAAGGAGCTCTCCATGCAAGTGAAACAAGCCATCCTTAAGCTGCGAAAACAGAAAAAACCCATCCGAGAAATTGCTACAATATTAGGAGTGGCAAAATCTACAGTTTGGTACATCCTGAGAAAGAAAGAAAGCACTGGTGAACTCATCAATGCAAAAAGACCTGGGCGTCCACGGAAGACAACAGTGGTGGAGGATAGAAGAATAATCTCCATGGTGAAGAGAAACCCCTTCACAACAGCCAACCAAGTGAACAACACTCTCCAGGAGGTAGGCGTATCAATATCCAAATCTACCATAAAGAGAAGACTGCATGAAAGTAACTACAGAGGGTTCACTGCACGGTGCAAGCCACTCATAAGAATCAAGAATAAAAAGGCTAGACTGGACTTTGCTATAAAACATCTAAAAAAGCCAGCACAGTTCTGGAAGAACATTCTTTGGACAGATGAAACCATGATCAACCTCTACCAGAATGATGGAAAGAGAAATGTATGGCGAAGGCGTGGTACAGCTCATGATCCAGAGCATACCACATCATCTGTAAAACACGGCGGAGGCAGTGTGATGGCTTGGGCATGCATGGCTGCCAGTGGCACTGGGTCACTAGTGTTTATTGATGATGTGACACATGGTATTCAGAGCCATGCTGTGTGCTCAGATCCAGCCAAATGCAGCCAAACTGATTGGTCGTCGTTTCATCCTACAGATAGACAATGACCCAAAACATGAAGCCAAAGCAACCCAGGAGTTTATTAAAGCAAAGAAGTGGAATATTCTTGAATGGCCAAGTCAGTCACCTGATCTCAACCAAATTGAGCAGCATTTCACTTGTTAAAGACTAAACTTCAGACAGAAAAGCCCACAAACAAACAGCAACTGAAAACCACCGCAGTGAAGGCCTGGCCGAGCATCAAAAAGGGGGAAACACAGCGTCTGGTGATGTCCATGAGTTCAAGACTTCAGGCAGTCATTGCCAACAAAGGGTTTTCATCCAAGTACTAAAAATGAACATTTTATTTAAAATTATTGAATCTGTCCAATTACTTTTGGTCCTTTTAAAAACAGGGTGGCACATGTTAAGGAGCTGAAACTCTTAAACCCTTCATCTGATTTTAATGTGGATACCCTCAAATGAAAGCTGAAAGTCTGAACTTCAACTGCATCTGAATTGTTTTGTTTAAAATTCATTGTGGTATTGTCTATAACCAAAACTAGAAAAATGTTGTCTCTGTCCAAATATATATGGACCTAACTGTACTCCATATTTTTAATAATAGCAGGCCTAAATTTTATTTTCTATTTTACAAAAACCCAAAACAAGCAAAAATTTATAAATTTGCTGCATATGAATCCAACAGGAATGAAACACCTCTCTTAATAAAACTTGCCTTAAAGGCTATGGACATCTTTGATTTAGTAAAAAAATATTTTGACATAAGTTAGTGATTACGTTTAGGTAAACAAAATTGTCCTCAGTTTCAGTCTGTAATTTTAATTTTGCATATTGATCCAAGTTTCAGATTTTTCTCTTCTGTAAGTCTACTGTGGTCTCCTGAGATAGTCTAGTCACATGTCCCGAGGTTGGGGGGCTTCAAGTCACCTGTATGAATTGAGCTTTCTTTTTTTCAGAAAAAACTTTGGACACATTTTGCCACATGGCCATGGGAATTCCTGTTCAGGAATATTATGTGGTCAGATCAGATCATAAATGATGACACTGTCTGAATTTGATGCGGTGGTGAGCACGTGTGATCGTTATTCCTGTAGACAAAGAAAAAAAGGAGTATGTACTGCTCACCTCGTTGGAAACAGTATTCATTCCGGTTGGAGTTCACTGGTGGATGCCGATCCCGCTGGTGAAAGCAGGAATAATGAGGAGTGGGATGGGGAGAATTCCAATCCAGAACGACCATCCAAGAAATGGATGGTCGTGCTGAATTGTTATCCCCCCACTCCTTATTCCTGTAGACAGGTATTTGAGCAGTGGTCACATATTCTCACAGGACCATCATTCACGATCTGATCTGAACGCTTAACATAAGTGCTCAATTCTAATAATATTTCTGAAAAGATATTCCCATGACCATGTTGCAAATTATGTCCAAAGTTTAATACTGTCCAAAATGCTTGAAAAAAGTTATGTCTACATTTGAAATAATTTTATTTTAAGGGATTCTCCACTGTTTGGGCAGCCCTTTCTCAATTGTTATGTTTCCTTTGGAAAATAATAATACCCATACTCACCTCCGGTGGCTGCACCATTCCAGCGGTGATGGCACTGGCTCTCCTGGGGCTTGCATGACAATGTTATGCAAAGCAATCCCTGTGGCCAAAGTACTGTGAATAGATTTGTGGCTGATACAGAGCACAGATGGATTTGTGCAGATAAAAGCATAATGAGGAAGGTTTTGGCCAGACAAATTCTTTGAATTTAGAGAGCAGGTGCTATATAATAACATTATAAAGCATCAAACAGGTATTTAAAGCTGTTGGTGGCCTCTGAAGTCCCATGAACCTCAAGGTTTAGGATTCTCAAGAGGCTTGCAGTTGTGCATAAACCTAGTATTAAACAATGCTCACAAGCAGAAACAGTTTCATTTGGCCCAGACATACATGAAGATTTTAAAATAGTCTTGCTTAATGATGAGTGATGTGCAACCCAAGATTGTCCAGATGGATGGTTGGTGGATGGCCACATTGTCCCAACAAGGCTACCACACCAGCAAGGAGGTGGCAGAGTCATGTTTTGGGTCAGAATCATGGGGAGAAATCTTGTAGGCCTCTTAGGGTCCTTGAAGGTATGAAAACTACCTCAGCAAAGTTTATAGTTTCTGATTGACCACATCTTTCCATGGTACTAAAAGAAGAACCATGCCATCCGAAGCAAAATCATCTTCTTGCTGACATCTCATGCTGCAAAGACCTCTGAGTCATTGGGCATAAAAAGACAGAAACTCATGGGGTTTCCACCATCCTTGCGCCTTATTGCAAGCTTCATATGTGTGCAATTCTAATAATAGACATTCACCTCCTCCATGGATTGCTAGGCTCAGAATGGTTGTTTCATCACCATTTTGTACCTTTTTTAGTAATAGGGTCTGCTGCATCCTGTTTGTGCATTTTCCGTTGTGACTTTGGCTGGTAAATACCATTTCCCGTTAAAATGTTTTTTACTGAAAAAAACTTTTGATTTCAGTAAATGTGACCTCTTAATGTTACAAAATTAAACAAACTTTCAGTTCTTTATAACCTACAAAATGTTTTGAAACTCTGCTGTGCATAATAATTTGGAACAGTGCATTTTGGGTTTTCTTAGTTTTGATGAATATGCTGTTTTCATTGGGAAGTTTGTCCAATAAAATGTGATTTATCCTCTAACGGTCGATGATTTGAACATTATACTGACTCATTAGCATCGACCGTTTAGGAAAATCAGAGAAAAATTGCATTTGCATAATAATTTGGAACGGGGTGTAACAAAATATTAAAACCCGTTAATTTCTGTTTCCCATGTCAGTATCTTAAACTTCATATAATTCCTCTGTAATACTTGTGCTATTGACTTGCAATTTATGGGACTCATTTTTCCTTACTAGATTCCATCTTCAGAAGAATTTTCGTAAAAGTACATACTGTGTCTAATTTCTTAAATGTTTACCACAATCCTTATTGATTTGAGTAAAAATAAATTGAAAGTGAAAACTCTTGATCCGTTACAAAAAATTTGTCCCTAAAACGTCAGCATAATACCATAAAGCGTAACAAGTTTGGTGACTTGACTAAACTCATAATGATTTTTTTTTAGAAAATTCAATCAAGCGTGGAAGGGCAACAGTTAATTAAGTGGGAAGTTTGGGACCAGAAGACTTTGTAGTGGGCGGAGAGGGTCATGTTGGAGGGTCAGTATTAATCAATGCTGGCTGATAATGGCAGCTGGGTGCTGAAGCATAGACTAATGGAAACCAGCTGTCAGTAACAGCCCGTAAAGTGGATAGAAATTTCCACATATGATTGCTGTCCATGGTGCTCAACATTAGACCTCACGCAGACACAATATTCCAGATCCATACACCGTGTGCCATAGTATGGTGCATCTGTACCCATCATATAATGGAAGTACGTTCCCTTAGAATCAATGCTCGTAGAGAAGACTAATGAGTGAATGTAATCTTCCGCATGCCTCCATATGAAATCAGAGGCCTGCAGAGATAAAGCATGGGTTTACAGAGCCCTAATATGGTTTGTTAAAGATATAGAAATCTCTAGGATCTGGAGGTCACTGCTAGAGAAATATAAAGGTGTCCGTAGATAAAACTCAACAAATTTAGGTGGTATTGACCAAGGTTGTAATTTCTATCAGGTTGACTTTCTCTAGTCGGAAAATATGCTGGAAAAAAAGGATCAGGCTTGTTGGATTTCAGCATGACCCATCCTTTCTTTCCATGATGCATAAGCCGATGCCACTGAGCAGACTTTTTCTTTTATTATGGTTAGAGTTCACATTAATATTCAGTTGCACCTTGTTTAATCTGAACAAGCCATATTGAAGCGGACATTATAGTATTGGGTTCATCACTTCAATCCCCTTCTAATACCAAGAGTTGTCTGCTACTGCAAAGAATGAATTCCATTCTGTTTCGCTGCCTGCAGCATCCTCTGGGGATAACAGCTCCATGGCAAAGATAGTATAGAAAAATCCTATGGGACACTTTGTGACTCCATAACATAACACTTTGAGTAAACTCAAACTGTAAATAATTGTGTTACTAGCAGATTCCATGATTGAATATTGGCTAATTTGACAGTGATGTGTACTGTAGACACTGGTAAAGAAAAGTGGATCATTCAAAACTCTCCAGACCCAAGAGCATAATAAACGTAAGATGTAAAAAAACCCAAATCCTCTTATTCACCTCCCTGTTCACCTCTCAGGTACCTCCGCTCCTCTCTTTCACCTGCCTGGCCCTGCTTGGAGGAAAATACTCGAGCCTCTCACGAAGGGCTGGGATTTTCATCTTTGATGGGACCCGGAAGGGTTCTGCGCGCTCACGCGCAAGGTCAAGGTGCACATCGTGATGTCATGATGCCCTAAACTTTCATATGCTTCCTGAGCCTCCATCAAAGCTGGAAGTTCTAGCCAGTGTGAGAGGACTGGGGATTTGAGAAAGGGCAGAGGTGACCTGAAGATGCGGCAAGAGCTGGATAGTGGGGATCAGAGGGGCCAGAAATATGAGTGGTGAAGTGAGTATAAGGAATTTTTTAAATATTTTGATGGCCATTTATAGTTCAGAAAAATGATGGTCAGCTAACGCGAATTTTGCAGAAGCGAATCGAATTCAAGTAGAATTCAATTCCACTCTGGGGTTTACAGATGAGCAAATCTATTAGACATACAATACTGCAGTGTAACAGTTCAAAAACTTTGTTAAAGTTGCACAAAAGTAGAAATACTGGAAGTGATGCATAAATTTCAATAACTTTTTGCTCAGAGATATATAGTATTAGCAATAATTGATAGAAGTCAATTTTACAAGGCGAAAGTGGACGACGTTTCAACAATTGGTCAATGTTTGGTCTAGGGCAATCTGTAAATACAGTAGAATGGAAAGAGTGAAGTTCCTGTCCCTTGTTGGTTTCATGATCTTTTGGGTAGTGGAACATCCAAAAGATTGAGGTTTACACATGTCAAGAAAATGTGAGGGGAGCACCAAGTATTTATCCACTTTCCTGTGTTGCCCATCCTTTAAGGTCGATGTCGAAATATGATTCTTGGTTCCGGCAGGTAGGGATGACCAGTGGTGAACATGCCTCAAGGAGTCTTATGCTGACTTTCTCAATGTCTAATTGACCATTCACTCAAATGCTGGCCTGGTCGGTTAATCCAAAGGTTTGGTCGTCTGACCAATCAAAGCGACGGGTGCTCCATTTTGAAGCAAAATGTTTTCTAAACGGAGAGTTATATCTAAAGAGGTTGTCAACTACTTGCACAACCACTTCTTGATCCTCATGCTTCCCCTCAGTAAAACAATAACACTTACACCCTTGCTCTGGTGCCAGTGCCGATCCAGCACAGGCTGTCCTGGAGATCGTGTAACATTGTTATGTCATGTGATTCCTGCAGCCAATCAGTGCTGGCTTCACACACTCCTCCTTCAGACGTATCACATACATCTAAAGGGAATAAGATAGCAGCAGAAGCTCTCATTTCCTACGTATGTATGAGATTTGTCCAAAGGCGGGAAGAGTGAAGTCAGCGCTGATTGGCAGCAGGGATTGCGTGACACAACAATGTTATGCAATCCCTGGGAGAGCCAGTGCTGGCAATGCTGGAACTTCGCCGGCACCAGTGATGATTAATATGAGTGTTATAATGTTACCAGAGTGAAATACAAGGATTGAGAAGGGGTTGTCCGAGTAGAGGACAATCTCATAAATATTCCATGTTCACGAGTAGTGTTTGGGAAGCAAATAATGCAACCCACCCAAACTTAGAAAACCTGCAAAAAATGGTCAAAGCACTGCAATTACTGCAATCAAAAATTTATTTAAATATAACACTAAAAACAAAATATTAAACATGAGTGACCTGATAAATCTGGTTGCATCAACCCGAGGGAAGAGAAATGACCTATAAGCAAAAGCACATATAAATAATCACAGTAGGAAAGTATAAGTCTGCATAAATTAATGGCTGATAGGGTACTGAAGAGTATAAATAATTAATAAATACATTGAAAACCACAATAAATTGCTTCGAGTAAAGTGCTGATGCAATATGTAAGGGAAGTTATGCGGCCACAGCGTGAACACAAACTATGTCATAATGGTCAAAAATAGACAGAATAGTAAAAGGTAAATGATACTATAAGACCTGATCCTAATGAGTCGCCAGCACCATTCCACGTTTCAGTGTACTTGTTTGTCAGGGAAGTGGGGCTATTTATGCCATTTTTTGACTACTCTCCCACCTGCCATTCTTTAACTTATTGTTCCTTTCTGGATTTTGGAACCTTGGGTTCCTCCTGACCAGAAACAGCTTCTTCCCTTTCTGCCTGACTTCCTTGTATACCCGACTTTTCCACTGGCCATGATTTGTCAACTAGCTACAAATTGCCAATCGGCAACTAGTCTGGGGTGGTTTGTTACTGACGAACTCCGTAATGTCCAGATCCAAGTATAGTGGCTATAGGGTAAAGACCAAGACTCGGTGCCATGTTTAACCAGCATGAAGTGGACTGCGGTTTTCCTTTATTTGTTGGTAAGTTTGTTAAGACATTAAGGGGCTTGTCCAACTGGGGGAAAATGTATTTTTCTACTAAAATGCAAGTATTTTGGGCTCAAAATTGCTTTTGCAATTCGGCTTCATTAAAAATATTGTGTTCTTTTGTTTTGCTGCACATTCAACCTTGGTCCTATATCTGCTGACAGGAGCTAAAAAGACATTAACAGGGCCAGAAACTCTCATATTGGACTGTCAAAACAAGCTCAATGATTCTCAGTTAACCCATTCTGCAGCCAGCGTTAGGCAGTACAACACAGATACTGTAGAAAGCAAATAATGCAACATTTTTAATGAAACCCAATTACAAAAATGATTTTTAGCTGGAATTGCATGCCTTTAAATTTAAAAAGAAATTGTCCCAAAGGCGGACAGCATGGGCAACACAGTGGCTCAGTGGCCCTGAGTTCAAATCCCAGAAAGGACAACATTTGTAAGCAGTTTGTATGTTCCCCCTGAGTTTGCGTGGGTTTCTTCCAGTTTCTCTGGTTTCTCCCATACCCCAAAGACTGGTAGGGAATTTAGATTGTGAGCCCCAATGAGGACAGTGATAGCAATTAGAGTTTAGAGGACCCGTGGAAGTCCGAGTTCTGGTACCTGACCCAAACTTTATTCCAAAGTTTGGTTCGGGTACCAGAACTTGAACCTGAATCCCATTGAAAACAATTAGTTCCCGAACTTTTGAGCTGGAAAAATTCTCTCTCTAATGGACTTTACCAGAACTCCAAAAATTGTGATGGACTTCTGTGAAGAAACTAGATTATATCTTAATTACCCAGATGACTATTTTAGCAAACCAAGAAGAATATGCTGTTATCTATACTTTTGCTTGTGTATGCCTGTAATAGTGACTTGTAAGCTGATATTTCAATTAACAACTTATGATGACTAGTGATGTTTGCTGATATGTTAATTATTCATTGCATTATGAAGCCAGTTTGTTGACTTCGAAAGCAGAGAGGGAAAAACTATGCAAATAGAAGCTACTTGATTTCATTACCATGGTTCCCCTTATCTTGATGCTGGACTGAAAGAACCTTGTTAAGTCTAAAAATAGGTTACATGCCTAGGTATAAAGAGACCCAGAGATAGACAGAGAGAGACAGCCAGAGATTCTGCCAAGACTTAGACATTCAAAGAACCAGAGACAGGACAGCAGCCATTTTACATCATGGCGCCATCACGAGGGACACGGATCTATCATGCTGCAGGAAACAGTCTAGGGGTTTTCGGCTCTGATGGGAAGTATACAGATCTGCTCCATTGACTGTTATGAACCATGAATACATTTGGAGGAAGCCAGGATTGGGACCTGCTGGTCGCCTGGCTCCATATAGATGGTTGGATAAGCCAGGTTGTGACTCTCATATCAACTGGCCTTTGACCTTGTATGGACTTAATGGGCTGTCATCTTCCTACGCTTGTCGTTACCTCCTCTCTGTGTGTGTGTACTACAGGAGGGGTAGCTGACCCTGGGAGCTCTGACGTAAAATCTGCCATTATCCCGGAGGGTCAGCGGAAAGGTGAGACTGTAATATGCACCATCTTGGGTAAAGTGCTGGGACTGTTCTATGTGTTATCTGCCTGGTATGTGGTTCAATAAAGTATTGACATGCTGTTTTACCCTTACCTTGTGTTGTCTGAGTAGCATTATGCCCATGTTAAAAGGAGAGCGGGCGTTCAGCCGGATGATCCCTAGTACATGCGATACCGGCTAGCAGACCCTGGGTGCCTGCTGACCACCCATGTCTCCACAACTTCCGGTAGAAGTCCAAGTTCGGCATTTAGCACAGGACACTAACTGTCCAGCACGAACCCAGAACTTTTACATTCGGGTTTGCTCATCTCTAATCTGTAGAGCACTGTGGTATATGATGGTGCTATATAAGTAAGCATAATATATAAACCCATTCTTGATGCGGCCTCTTACCGGACTTGTTTTTTCCAGACAAGATGCTTAATTGGATTGAGCTTTGGGAATTTGTAGACATGAAGTCATCAATAGACAGTTCAAAGTAGAAGATATAGAAGGCAAACGGCAGAAAACTTTTAATGAAACCCAATTACAAAAATAAGTTTTAGCCAAAAATGCATGCATTTAAGTTAGTAAAGGAAAATGTCACTGAATGAGGACAACCTCATTTGCTAATCCTCTATCCTCTAGTCCTTATTTACAAATACTGTATAGTGGACCGTTCCACACAAAATTAGAGTAAATCAAATTAGAGTAAATTAATTAGAGCTAATTAGATTAAATTAAAAAAGCAAAATTTGCACAAAAAAAGTTAAATAAAAATTAATCTATAGGTAGCTTTATCCAAGGCAGCCAATCAGCAATTTGCTCTTTAATACCGTCCAATTTGCTCCATGTAGACGGTGTCTGATTGGCTGCTATTGATCACTGCTCTCACAGTCCTTTGTAAATAACCTCCCGCGTTTCCATTGCTTTCTGACATATTGCAGAGGCGCAGATCACTTATTATAAAATAGTGGTTTGATACTTGAAAGAAATTTCGACAAAACAGGTTCAGTTTCGAAATGAAGCGGAGGAGCTTTCACTAAATCAAATCTTTCAATCCATGTGAGGTGACGTCTGGAACAGGGATGGAGAAGGAACGGAGATATGAGAAAATCGATGTCCGGTCCCCCATAAAATAAAGCGAGATTTATTCGCGGGTGGTTGTTTCTGTAGATTTAAAGCAATAGTATGAGAAGGGGACAATGAAAATGAAAAACTTTTTTTGCCGTGAAATTCCTTTTCATGGCTTTTCTGTCAGTCTTAGGTAATCCATTCTGGGGGAAAGAGTTAGAATATTAGTACAAAGAAACTTTTACTTTCCACCGTCCCAATAAATACTACATACCGTAATTGTTTTGTCAAATTTTCTCATTTATCTTGATGCTCGATCTCTGGGGAATTTCTGTCAGTAGCTAAAAAAAACAAGTTCACTGATGAACAAAGATATCTGATAAATTGATGTCCTAAAAGAAGATGGCTGAGTATAGTGGCCTATTAAATTCTGTGTCCTAGAGAAGTAGGGATTTTTTTTCAGTTTTTTTTAATGCTTCAGGATGTTTTTTTGGGGCACAGTGTATATTATAATTAATTGCCGGGGTATAGTGTATTTTATAATTGTTGGGGGGCACAGTGTATAATATAATTAACTGTTGAGGGTCACCGTGTATATTATTGCTGGGGGAATGATTATAATTAATTGATTGGTTCACAGTGTATATATTTAACTGCTAGTGCATATTGTTTATAATTATTTGGGGGCATGATTATAATTAATTGAAGGGGGCACAGCGTATATTTACCATAATTGCTAAGGCACAGTAAATATTATATTTACTTCTGGATGGGAAGTTTATTTTCATTATGTTGGGGGGCACAGTATGTGATGATTCATTTCAGGAGGCTCAGTATGTATTGTAGTTTGGTTTAGGGGTCTCTGTGAATGCAATTAAGTAATTAATGTATTTTAGGCGACTGTGTGTTACACAGAATGCACAGCTTGCACAATTACCATATTCAGGGAGGCACAGTGTATGAACCTTTTACTTACCGGTGGCATAGTGTTATATAGGATGAATGAAAAGATGAAGAAGTCTGGGAAGCAGAGGCGAGACATATCTAGAAGTAGTCACGATGATCAGGACTGGAGAACAAAAGCAAAGACAACTAGTCCAACCAGAGATGTCCTCATCGTGAATTCTGCCTCTGACCAGTTCATCAGAACTTAATCACTGGAAAGGTTTGCAGCTTTCTACCCTGTGAAACAGCAACTCTCAGCATGAGCTTACCACTGTTAGGATCATACTTGGAGTGAAAGTCCAAACACTTCTACGCTCAATAACCAGGCATGTAGATAGCCGCATAATGAAAAGGAACAGTGATAAAAGAATAGTCTGTAATATAGCCAAAAACTAACTAAACCTTTTACTTCTACCCCATGTGACAACTTTGCTGAACACATCTTTACGCTTCACGGAAGGCTGAAGGATACAGGATCCCTTGACAATGTAACGGAGCTCATGGGAGCCCCAAGTTTCTCAAGAGAGTGTTACAAAATACTCAACAGCAAGGAAAATAACCATAAATCACAAGAGTATACATAAAACTAAAGCAGCTTTGAAGAGAAGGAGAGAGAGCAGCTCATGCACTTTTAATCTACTCTGCCTGAATAACAAAGCTGGTTTTATGACCCCTTCGATGCATTCCCAATGAGTATAGAGCCTGTGGCATTTCTTTTAATGTATTAAAATCCCGGAGAAGAGTTAGAACAGCCTTTTAAAGATCGGCCCAACACATTGAGAATCACTGAACTGGATATCTTAAGGAAATCCATTATTCTTGATGTAAAATTAATTGTGAACGTTGGCTTGCATGGATTATACAGATTGCAATTAGGGACCCTGACAGTTTTGGTAATTTGTCTACAATGTCACTTTTGCTCGACGGAAGTTATTTCCTGGCATATGATAGAGTCATTTAAATATAATGTCCGTCACTGTGTATAATTGTGTATTACCATACAACCACTCCATGTTCCTGGTGATTCATGACTATGCTTTATATGTAGGGTTAGGATAGACCTTAATCCAAATAATAAATATCTGTTTACCTTACATTTTTTGTGTATCTATCCTCTATCTATCAATCTACAAAAAATCCCCCCAAAAAACTAATCAGCAGTTCCAAACAGAATAAAACAATTGTGAACAGGTACAAGCTGTTATGACTGCATAACATACAAACAAAAGAATACAACAGCCTCTGTAAGCGCTAAGATGTAGGCAAGCATTAAATATATGGCATTGGGATGCATAACTGCTGTATCAAATATACTTATAACAATGAAGGTGCTTAGCTAACAAATTGGCCAATTTATAAGAGCTCACCAGCCACAACAAGGTGACCTTTCTTTAATGGGACCCTAACAGTAATATTTATCAAACATATCTTTCCAGGGCTAAAAGACTACAAATTTAAAGGGCAGGTAGGATCCAACACTAATTAAAAACAACATTAGGCTGATAGGAGGAGTTCCCAGGAGAGGCATGTTTGATAAATATTGGTTTGGGTCCCATCAAAGAAAGGTCACCTTGTTGTGACTGGTGAACTCTCATAAATTGGCCAATTTGTGTGTTAAGTGCCTTCATGCAATCCAAATTTCATATATTTAATGTTTGCATACATCTTAGAACATAAAGATTGGATAGGGGGAGTATACCTATGACAGGAACAGTGTTGGTCCGAGAGGTCACAGCTCTGATATCGCATGAACGGTGTTGGTACAGGAGGTCACAGCTCTAATATTGCATGAATAGCGGTTGTCTGTGAGGTCGCAGCTCCAATATTGTATGAACAGCATTGGTCTGAGAGGTAAAAGCTCTTATATCGCATGAACAACGTTGGTCCTGGAGGTCACAGCTCCAATATTGTATGAACAGCGTTGGTCTGGGAGGTCACAGCTCTAATATCGCATGAACGACGTTGGTCCAGGAGGTCACAGACATTCTTTTACAAACTTCAAACGAAGAATGTACAATCACTGGGATAAGTAAACCAAGGTCGGGGGTGCAGCAGCTCTGATGGTGGTGAGGCAGCAGCTCTGGTGGTGGTGAGGCGGCAGCTCTGGTGGTGGTGAGGCGGCAGCTCTGGTGGTGGTGAGGCGGCAGCTCTGGTGGTGGTGAGGCGGCAGAATGGTTATTGCAGGCTGTAGGCTTTCCTTAAGAGATGGGTTTTCAGGTTCCATCTGAAGGACCCGAGGGTGGTGGATAATCGGACGTGTTGAGGCGTGGAATTCCATAGGATGGGGGATATTCGGGAGAAATCTTGGAGGCGGTTGGGTGAGGTAAGAATAAGTGTCGAGGAGAGTAGGAGGTCTTGGGAGGATCAAAGATTATGTGAGGGAAGATATTGGGAGATTAGTATTAATGTATTAATCTCTATGTATTATCTATCTATCATCGATCTATCTATATCATCTATCATCTATCTATCATCTATCTATCTAACTATCATTTATCTATTTATCTATATATATCTATCTGTACATTTTAGTTACACTTCATTTCTCATATTGCATAATTACCGTGGTTAGTATTTCATGACGACAACACAACTATTTAGACTGGAACAATTCATGAAGAAGCCTTTAGAGGTGGTGTCGCCTCATTAGTCATTATCTGGCCATTTGCACAGCTAGGGTGATAAATCAAGGTGAGAGATTTTTCTTTTTACCAACCGTTTTTACTTCTTAATAGCTGTTTATAAGTCAAGGTGGATGAGCACCAGTATCAGTCAATAACCACATGCCCCGGAGGCAGTATTAGAAAATATCTTGGTTCTTAATATTATCACTGTGATGTTTTTTTGCTTTTTTTAATTTTAAGGTGATGAATGAGGTCAATAAAACATGGCTTCTTTATTGTTTGTTTTTGTACAAATAAAACGGTCATGTCTATTTGTCATGAATTGAAGCTAAATCATATTATCTTAAACATGACGAAGACAGGCAAGAAAAAAAACTAAAAAAGAGTCCATCTTGCCTGTGTCTGAAAGGTAAATATCGATATGCTGGGATATGTTGGCTACTATATGGTAATATTGCACTACGCTCACTAGTACAAGGAGCCACAAAACTGATGAGAGGCATGGAGGATCTTAGTTATGAGCAAAGATTAAACTAATTACTCTAATTACTGTACATCGATTTAAGGCCCCGTCTCACATAGCGAGATCGCTAGCGAGATCGCTGCTGAGTCACAAGTTTTGTGACGCAACAGCGACCTCAGTAGCGATCTCGCTATGTGTGACACGTACCAGCGACCAGGCCCCTGCTGCGAGATCGCTGGTCGTGTCGGAATGGCCTGGACCTTTTTTTGGTCGTTGAGGTCCCGCTGACATCGCTGAATCGGTGTGTGTGACACCGATCCAGCGATGTCTTCACTGGTAACCAGGGTAAACATCGGGTTACTAAGCGCAGGGCCGCGCTTAGTAACCCGATGTTTACCCTGGTTACCAGCGTAAATGTAAAAAAAACCAAACAGTACATACTTACCATCTGATGTCCGTCAGGTCCCTTGCCGTCCGCTTCCTGCTCTGAGTGCCGCCGTACAGTGAGAGCGCAGCACAGCAGTGACGTCACCGCTGCGCTCTGCTCTCACTGTACGGCGGCTCAGTCAGAGCAGGAAGCAGACGGCAAGGGACCTGACGGACATCAGATGGTGAGTATGTACTGTTTGTTTTTTTTGGTAACCAGGGTAAACATCGGGTTACTAAGCGCGGCCCTGCGCTTAGTAACCCGATGTTTACCCTGGTTACCCGGGTGCTGCAGGGGGACTTCGGCATTGTTGAAGACAGTTTCAACGATGCCGAAGTCGTTCCCCTGATCGTTGGTCGCTGGAGAGAGCTGTCTGTGTGACAGCTCCCCAGCGACCACACAACGACTTACCAACGATCACGGCCAGGTCGTATCGCTGGTCGTGATCGTTGGTAAATCGCTATGTGAGACGGGGCCTTTAGTCTTGAGAACCGACATCTGACAAGGGACATTATTGACTTGTACAAGCGCATAAATGGCCCATACAAAAAGTATGGTCAAAAGTTGTTTCATATAAAACCACCTCAAAAAACAAGGGGGCTCTCCATCCTCCTGGAAAAAGAAAGGTTCAATCTCCAGTGGAGACGAGGCTTGTTTATATTGAGGACTATTAGTTTGAGGAATAGTCGATCTCTGGAGCTGATCACAGTAGGAACCATCAATGGTATAAAGGCTTAGATGGTTTTTTAGAAGAAAAAAATATACAACATATACTTATGTGAATGTGCAGAATTCTTGTTCTGAACGTTTATCCAGTTGACTGACAATAGGGATCAGGAGTAGTGATGAGCGAACACGTGGATGTTCGGGTTCACCGAGTTCAACCACCCTTTTTAAAAAGTCTCATTCAGGACTCGCATTTGACCCCAGACCCTGAAGTCCATAATAAGTCAATAGGGATCCAAACTTCAATGCTGTAAATTGTCTGTATAATGGTCGGAGTAAGGGCTAGGGGGCTGCAAAAGGAAGAAAAATGGGGGTAAGAGCAGGACAATTGCCCTGCAAACAAATGTGAATAGGGAAATGACTTACAGGAGTTCTGTCACCATAGCAATCATGGCAAAATAGGAAGTAAATAAATAACATAAAAATTTTAACAGTGCCCTCACAGAGACTGAGGCTTGCTACCACCAGTTCAGTTATAAATTTCACCCACATAGCCAAGGGCAGAGTACACCCCCCCCCCACGGCTCCAAAACGTCAGCTCCAGTAGTGTATGTTACAAATGCCACAGATGAAAAGCTGTTAGTATGATCTTGGATCAAGCTGGCAGTCCACCATGAGTCTTGCTACTGGTAGTTCTGTTAAAACTTTCACCTACTGAGCATGTTTTCACATTTTCCCACAGAAGCTGATAACATATTTCACCCACAGAGCATGGGGCACAGTAACCCCACAGAAACTGATAACAAATTTCGCTCACAGAGCATGGGGCACTGTACCCCCACAGAAACTGATAACAAATTTCGCTCACAGAGCATGGGGCACTGTACCCCCACAGAAACTGATAACAAATTTCACTCACAGAGCATTGGGCACTGTATCCCCACAGGCGGTTGCAGAGCACACACAGTGGCTTTTGCCACAGTACTCCCACAGGTGGGGTTGAAGAGTACACTCGGGTAACAGAGAATGAGGGTTCTATTCCAGAGCGGCAACCTGATATATGGGTACCACATTCAAAGAAGGCAGCAGTTAAGGAAATTAATCACTTCTCATCTGAGTCAGCAGTTGATGTAGTAAGACAAAATAGTCATACATGACAATTTAGAGGCTCTGTAATTGGAATGAGTAGTTAAATCCTTTAATGAACATTAGGCATGGCCACAAAGGTAGAGTAAAGAGTAGACATGGATGCAGAGCACACCTTGAACACCAAACCTAATCCCCCTTCCACCAGGACCTTGCTTTTTCCCAGTTGCTCAGATAGTGTGGTAGAAGCACAGCATTAGCAACAAAAAATTAAATTTTTTACTCTGCATCAGCTCTGCACACAGCTGAATTTTAGAGGCACCAAATGACATGGTGGAATATGGCGTGCTGAATCGCATTAGTCACAGAAGAAAGAATTATTTCAGCGTGGATGAGGCCTGTATAACAAAGAAGATGTGCTCCAAACAATTATAAAAATGAGATCTCCTCTACTGTATTATGTTAGTCACAGAAGAAATAATTGTTTCAGTGTGGATGAGGTCTGAATGACCAAGAAGATATGCACCAAACAATTTAAAAAACTGAGACCTCCCCAACTGTATTATTATTATTATTATTATTTATTTATTTATATAGCACCATTAATTCCATGGTGCTGTACATGAGAAGGGGTTACATCAAAATACAAATATCACTTACAGTAAACAAACTAACAATGACAGACTGGTACAGAGGGGCGTGGACCCTGCCCTTGCGGGCTTACATTCTACAGGATTATGGGGAAGGAGACAGTAGGTCAAGATCGCAGAATTGTCACAGAATTGTTTCAGTGTGGATGAGGCATGTATAACAAAGAAGGTATGCTCCAAACAATTATAAAAATGAGATCTCCCCTCCTGTAACACATTAGTAACAAAAGAAAGTATTTTTTTAATGTGGATTAGGCTTCTGTAACCTAGAAGATATGCTCCAAACAATTTCAAATTCTGATCTAACCTGCTGTATCACGTTTATCATAGAAAAAAATATTTTCTTTTACTGTGCAACTGCTATGCACACAGAAATATTTCACCACCACTAAATGACAAGGTGAGATATGGCGTTAGCATATCACATATGGCATATCACGTTAGCAACTGCAAAAAATATTTTTTTATTGTCAAACAGCTCTGCAGAAAGAACAATTTCACTACCACTAAATGACGTGCTATATTACATTTAGCAACTGCAAAAATATTTTTTCTTACTGTGCAACAGCTCTGCACAAAGAACAATTTCACCTCCACTAAGTGAGAAGGTGGTATATGGCATGCTATACCTCGTTTAGCAACAGGAAAAAAAAAGTATTTTTTTACTCTGCAAAAGCTGAGCAGAAATATGAATCTCACTGCCACTAAATGACAAGGTGAGATATGGCGTGCTGTATCACATTTAGCAACTGAACAAATAAGATTTTGAAAGGTATACTCATGCATGGAGCACAAAAGAAGCAGAGCATAACACACTTGTATGAAATGTGCCCTGCTGTATTTGTCTGTTGACCTCACTAATGTCACACAAAAAAATCTGCTGGAAGGCCGATTTCCCAGCCACACAGGACACTAGCTACCTACACTATCTGACATAGAAACAACTGCCTAGTGTTAGGAGTCGAGTTCCCGCTGCTGCACAGGGGGAATCTCGAGCCGTGTCTGCTGCAGTCTCCCATTCTGCATTGGCCGCAGTGGAGCCTGCTCAGCGGAGACGGTCCCAGCGCCTCACTGAGTCTGATACTGTGCAAAGGGTTACTGCTGTCTCTCCAGGCTCTGCTATTGTACCCTGCACTGATCTGCGGCGAGCAGGCTTTTCTGGGACTAAGTCCTGCTTTGCACACACTGAGCATGCCCAGGGTAAGATCTCTCAGTGGAGATCAAGGGTCACATGCTCAGGTACTGCAGCAACTTCCATTGGTCCTCCAGGAAGGTCTTGTACCTGATCAAGTTCAGTGGCAGCCTTCCATTGGTTCTTCTTGGAAGGTCCTGTATGTGCTGCAGCTATATAAGGTTCTCATGACCGCACGGCCATGCGCTAGTGTCAAATATGTACGAGCTCAGCGCCAGTGTGCATACCTCCCAACTTTCAAGGAAGGGAAAGAGGGACAAAGTCAGCGGCGTGCGCAGCGCGGCGCGGCAAATTTTAGGCCACACCTCTGACCACACCCATTTCACAACTAGTCACGCCGCAACCACAACCATTTAGCACTTCTGATCACAATGTTTCGTAAACAATAATTATAAACAAAAAAAATATGGCCACACATGACACTCCATACTGTATAATGGCCACACATGACGCTCCATACTGTATAATGGCCACACTTGACGCTCCATACTGTATAATGGCCACACATGACGCTCCATACTGTATAATGGCCCCAAATGATGCTGCGTACAGTGTACTGGCCCCACGTGATGCTCCATACAGTATAATGGGCCCACATGATGCTGCATACTGTATAATGGCCACACATGATGCTCCATACTGTATAATGGCCACATGATGCTCCATACTGTATAATGGCCACACATGACGCTCCATACTGTATAATGGCCACATTATGCTCCATACTGTATAATGGCCACACATGATGCTCCATACTGTATAATGGCCACACATGATGCTCCATACTGTATAATGGCCACACATGATGCCCCATACTGTATAATGGCCACATGATGCTCCATACTGTATAATGGCCACATGATGCTCCATATTGTATAATGGCCACACATGATGCTCCATACTGTATAATGGCTCCACATGATGCTCCATACTGTATAATGGCCACACACAGTTCTCCATACTGTATAATGGCCACACATGATGCTCAATACTGTATAATGGCCACACATGATGCTCCATAGTGTATAATGGCCACACATGATGCTCCATAATGTATAATGGCCACACAGTGCTCCATACTGTATAATGGCCACACATAGTGCTCCATACTGTATAATGGCCACACATAGTGCTCCATACTGTATAATGCTCCCACATGATGCTCAATACTGTATAATGGCCACACATGATGCTCCATACTGTATAATGGCCACACATTATGCTCCATACTGTATAATGGCCATTGGCCACACATGATGCTCCATACTGTATAACGGCCACACATGATGCTCCATACTGTATAATGGCCACACAGTTCTCCATACTGTATAATGATCCCACATGATGCTTAATACTGTATAATGATCCCTCTCCTGTATGCATGGCTCATATTCCCCCCTGTATGCATGGCTCATATTCCCCCTCCCCCTGTATGCATGGCTCATATTCCCTCCGTATGCATGGCTCATATTTCCCCCTCCTGTATGCATGGTTCATATTCCCCCCCTGTATGCATGGCTCATATTCCCCCCTCCTGTATGCATGGCTCATATTCCCCCCTGTATGCATGGCTCATATTTCCCCCTCCTGTATGCATGGCTCATATTCCCCCCCTGTATGCATGGCTCATATTCCCCCCCTCCTGTATGCATGGCTCATATTCCCCCCCTGTATGCATGGCTCATATTCCCCCCCTGTATGCATGGCTCATATTCCCCCCTCCTGTATGCATGGCTCATATTTCCCCTCCCCCTGTATGCATGGCTCATATTTCCCCCTCCTGTATGCATGGCCCATATCCCCCCTGTGTGCATGGCTCATATTCCCCCCCCCTGTATGCATGGCTCATATTCCCCCCCTGTATGCATGGCTCATATTCCCCCCCTCTTGTATGCATGGCTCATATTCCCCCTCCCCCTGTATGCATGGCTCATATTTCCCCCCCTGTATGCATGGCTCATATTCCCCCCCCCTGTATGCATGACGTAATCCCTCTCGCTCTGTCCCGACTCTCGGCGCAGCACCTTCTTCCTGCGTGAGTGGTCATGTGATACCGCTCATTAAGGTCATGAATATGCGCATATTCATGACCTTAATGAGCGGTACAACGCTTCAGGAGCGCTGCAGTAGCCGAGACCAGGCATCGCTGGAGCATGGTGAGTATCATCTTCAAGGAGGGTGGGTGGGGGGCGGCCGGGGGGCGGGGTTGGTCGGGAGGTGACCCAGCTTTTATATAAAAAAAAACAACAACAAACCTTGCTCAGGTGCCGCCCCCTGCATTGTCCCCGCCCTAGGCACGTGATACGGCCCTGCCGGGAGATGTACACACCTCCCAACCAGTGCGGGACAACTAATGTCCCGCCCGGTATCGCGGGGCTGACTGTCAAAATTGGGACTGTCCCGCTGGATCCGGGATGGTTGGGAGGTATGAGTGTGTGGTCAGGGACCCGGCTGAAATAAGCCCCTAGAATGCTGGCACCTCCGGCGAGGAGTTTTGTGTATGCAGTCAGGGACCCGGCTGAAATAAGCCCCTAGAATGCTGGTACCTCCGGCGAGGAGTTTATGTGTGTATTCAGGGCTGGCTAATAGCCGATAGAATTCCAGCTCCACCGGAGAGGAGCTGCGTGTTGGTTGGACTGCATGACCACTGTCGGCTCTACACAATAGCTGTGTCCCCGTGAGCTAAACAGGGCACATCGTTCTCTTTACTACGGGCTCTGTGAAGTAACAGAGTTCGTTTATTCTAATTTGCTTCGCCGCCTTACTTAGCAGCAGGTTCTTTCCTGCACGGTGGATCCCGGGTTGCGAACGCACCTATCCCATCTAATAAATATATTCGGTGCGTTCCGCCAACCCTAACACCTAGCTAACTAGCTAAAATCTGTAAGCAGCCAGGCCCAGCGTTAGGACCAGCCTCTCTGCACTGCTATAGTGACAAAATTATGCTAAAGCAAGATGTCCGCTCTTTATATAGAGAGGGACATGTGATTTCAGCAGCCAATGACACAAACAATTGTGTCTCGACATTGTACCCAAGAAGATGTAACACCTTATGGGCGAGCAATATAATACTGATAAGCATTTTTTACTGTTATATACAAGCATGTAATGTAAAAATGTAATTCTGTAATTCAGACCACATAATACCCTATGGGTGATCAATATAATAACAATAACATTTTGAAAAAGTATTTGGAGGGTTATATACCAACAAAATGTGCCCAAGAACACGTAATACTGTATGGCTGAAAAATGTAACCCAGCAACATTTTTTAACTTTTTTTTTAGTCTTATATATCACAAAAATAGTACACAAGAACACGGAATAGTGTATGAATGAGAAATGTGAAGAAATAAGAACAATTTTGAAGCACTTTTTTCTACTGTTATAGTCCTGTTCATCACTCTGGGCACCCATGAAGTGTAAGTACATAATGTGGAATATCTTCTGAAAAAAATCAATGAAGTGAAACAGTTTTTTTTTGTAGAGAACACTTGTGTTAAATATAAAAGAGCAAATGATAAACAATAATGTAAAACAAAAAACAATGGGAAGGAAAAAGAGAAAAACCTAAATCTTGCTGTGACACTGGTATTGGCCCCTTTACATTACATTAGTATGGAAACACATTGTGACTCGTCTGTGGTAAATCACAAATGAGAATCACCTGCGATTGTCGGTGCCCATGTGACATCAATTAGCCAATGAATGTTGACTTCAGTGTTTTAAAAAGCCACATGGTAGGCCCTGTACTTTTGTAACAATGGTGAAGACAAAAGAGCTGTCTGAGGACATCAGAACTGTTATTATTAGCAAACACAAGACTACCAAATGGTATAAGGCCATCACCAAAGACTTTAGTATCCCAGGTTCAATAGTGTGCAATGTCATTAAACATTGAATATTACAAACACTTTATGTGCTGCTGTCATCTGGTGGTGGGGAAAAGTATGTGATAATCCAGGCTTTGTTCATTTTTAAGAGAGTGAGCCTGCATTCTCTGCTGACAGGCGAAAGCGCCTATCTGTTATGAACCCCCCCGGCGGCACTAAAAACCCGCTCAGACAAGATGCTAGTGGCAGGGCAGCACAACACCTCCAAGGCATCAAATGACAGCTCATGCCAGGTATCCAGCTTTGAAACCCAATAGCTGAAAGTCGCAGCGGAATTAGGGAGTACGCTGGTTTGGTCGGCCAGTTATTACTTGACTATCTTTAAAAACTTTCCCCTCCTTGTCAAAAATACCGGTGATCAGGCCCTTGCCGCTGGGTTGGTGTCAGGAAATTGGCCCCCACCTTCAACAGTGTACTCCTGCTTCTGCTGTATGTCTCCATGGCCTCTCTTCCTTGGTTAGGCAAACAAGCTTGACTCCTGCCGCTAGCGTTGTTTGATGGGAATTTTTTCATCACATTTTCCACAAAGGGCTTCTGGTATAGCATCATTTTAGAAGACCTCTCCACCTCAGGAAGAAGAGGTGCAAAGTTCTCCTTGTAGTGTGGGTCTAGCAGGGTGAACAACCAGTACTCTTTCTTTGCCAAGATGAATATAACGAGAGGGTCACGGGAAAGGCAGAGGTACATAAAGTCGGCCATATGTGTCAAGCTCCATACAGCCAACACTTCCCAGGGGTCTCCACCATGATGATGACTCTCCATCTCCTCCTCCTCCCTCTCTTCCTCCTCATTATCATCCTCATGCCCATTCATGCAGGAGAGATGTGATGAAGGTTGTGTGACTACTAGCCTCTGTTGCACTAGCCTCCAGATCTTGCTTCTTCATTTCCTCCTCCTCAGCGTCCACCTCCTCATTGCTACCCAATCCGCGCTGAGCAGATGAGATGAGGCTGGGCTGGCTACAATCTCTCTGTGTTATGTCTTCCTCCATCCCCACCTGCTCCACATGTAAACCTTCTTGTTTAATTGTGAACGGTGACTGTTTAAGTAGGTACAGAAGGGGGATCATTGCGCTGACTATGGGTTCATCGCTGCTCACCATCTTTGTGCAGTTCTCAAAGTCTTGGCGAAACAAACAAATGTCAGACATCCATACCCACTCTTCAGTTGTTATATGCGGAGGCTGACCAGAATACGGTTATAGGATGTTTCGTCCCAAGCAGTTTGCCCCCAGCAGTTTGCCCCCAGCAGTTCGCCCCGGGTACATTTTGGCCATGCACATTTCGTCCCAAGCATGTGGCCCCCAGGATGATACTTACCTGTCGCAGCTGCAGCTCCTTGGGTCACGGAGTGCAGTCTAGCGGTCTCTAGCCACAAGTGCTTGTCCACGTGTCGGTCAATAAGTGGAAAATGCCAGTAAGTGCATTGGTAAGGGCAAAGGTCATGTTCCTGGACAAGTGCTTTTACAAGCGGGGACACCACCAAAAAATGGTGGCTGGGGCCGAGTACCCAGGGACAGCTGCCGCCATAAGTTTGCAGAAATCCTCTGTGTCTACCAGCCTAAATGGAAACATTTCCATGGCAAACAGCCTGGAAGTGTGCCTATTTAGAATTTGGGCCTGTGAGTTGGTGGCTGGGAACTTTCTTTTTCATTCCAAGGCCTGGGGTAGGGAGAGCTGAATGCTGGGCTGGGACAAAGATTTGGAAGTCCCTGATGATGGTAAATCAGAATGTTCAAGGATAGGTGCAGGGCAGGACGCATCTGTGCCCGTGTTTTGGACGGGGGTTGGGAAGCACTTACCACAGGGAAAAAGGCAGTGGTGTCATCTAATGGCACCAATCATGTACCCAGGTGTTCTGCCAACTGAGTCGGGTGCTTGGATGACATGTACCTCATCATGCTGGTAGTGGTTAAATTCTCAATGGTCAGGCCCTAGCTGATCTTTGCATTGGCACAGATTGCAAATGGCCATTTTGTTTGTCTCAGAATTCTCTTTAAAAAAGTCCCAGACTGGTGAACACCTAACTCTTTGACAGAGAAATTCTGGAGTGTTGGTTCTCTGCTCCACAATTTCTCCCTCTGGTCACCCCACCACCTCATCATCCACCACTGCACCTTGACTTCATGACTTAACAACAAGACTTAGTGGCAACTGTGTCTCATCAACATCTTCCTCCTCCTTGTCCAAAATTTGCCGTTCTCCACCATGATATTCTTGTGGTAATGACTGCTCTAAGTTCCGTGCATCGCTAAACAGCAGGTCATCCTGTCCCTCTTGGAGCATGCAGGTTGAGAGGCCACAATCAAGAAATATTGTGGTAAACAGCTCCTTGGAGTGTCCTAGTGTGGGATGACTAGTCTCCTGGAACTTAATATGGTAGGAGGAAGGAAGATCAGGGTGAGTATTAAGCGATCCAAACTTCAGGCTGGTGAGACTGGACATTGTGGAAGATTGGGTGGTGCTGTCAAGCCTGTTGTAAGCATTATCTGCTATCCAACCGACCACCTGTTTGCACTCCTCTGGCTTCAGAAGTGGTGTACCATGCCTCTCTGCAAAGCGGGACAGGAACCTATGTGTCATGGATGGGCATGATTTTTGTCCTCCAGCAACAGGCGTATTTGCACCTGCCCCACGTCCTCGGCATCTGTGTGCACCATCATTAGCACTTTCACTTCCCCGTCCCTTAATGCATGCCTTATGCAGTTTGTAAATGCTAAGTCTCTTGAAACCAAGCTTATTTTTAGTAAAAGAAAAAAATTGGTCAGCTGCAGCAATCCAATCGTTTTTTTTAGCTTACTTCATCGTAATGTAACAGAAAAACCGCAAACGTGTGTGGATAACAATCAAATTAAATCCAGAAATTTGTTTTAATGCTTTTTGTCAGTTTTAGAGATCACAGACAAAATAACACTATGTCTGAGAAATGGAGCCTTACAATTTTTTTTAGAAGCTTTTTGCAATTTTACAGATCACAAAAGTGTTCACAGACCATGTAACACTACATGGCTAAGAAATAGAGGCATACAACATTTTTAAAAGTTTTTTTTCACTGAGATCACAGAAATTTACTCCACACTACGGAACAGTGTATGGCTGAGAAATGTAGCCCAGGAAAATGTTTCAACGATTTTTGGGTGTGTTATATAACACCAAAAAGGACCTGAAAGGACCTGCCATCGGACTGCACAGGTATAATCCTTGTCTACAGACTGGATTCTGTCACTCCCCCAGCTCCTGCGTTTCTCTCCCTCCCTCCCTAGGCTAAATGCAGATTGTATGGGCTATAAATGATTAGCCCTTAGAAGAGCTGTTATTATGATGGCTTAGCTTCAGCACCAGTATCAACACTACAGGCCTCTGATTTGTTATGCTGTGCACACACAGACCTAGATAAGCACTCTCTTCCTCCAATGCTAAGTGTCACAGAGCTGTGAAATGGCATCTGTGTGCCATGCCGGGCGGCACCTGACCTTTTATAACCTCTGATGATGTCTCATGGCCAGCCAATCACAGTAAGGCCATGTGCACACGTTCAGGATTTCTTGCAGAAATTTCCTGAAGAAAACCGGAAATTTTCTGCAAGAAATCCGCATTTTTTTTTTGCGTTTTTTTCCCGTTTTGTTTGCGTTTTTTTTAGCATTCTGCAAGCGTAATTAGCTTGTAGAATGCTAAAGTTTTCCAAGCGATCTGTAGCATCGCTTGGAAAACTGACTGACAGGTTGGTCACACTTGTCAAACATACTGTTTGACAAGTGTGACCAACTTTTTACTATAGATGCAGCTTATGCAGCATCTATAGTAAAAGATAGAATGTTTAAAAATAATAAAAAAAATAAAAAAAATGGTTATACTCACCCAGACATCTCCTCAGCGGCGTCCGTTCCTCTTCCTATAGCTGCTGTGCGCGCAGGACCTTCCATGACGTCGCGGTCATGTGAGCGGTCACATGAGCGGTCACATGACCGCTCACGACCAATCACAAGACAGTGACGTCATCGGCAGGTCCTTCACCGCACACCAGCTACAGAAACCGAAGCGGCAGCATGCAGCGGTGAGGCGGGAAGACATCGAGGGTGAGTATAGGACTATTTTTTATTTTAATTCTTTTTTTTTTGACCAATTATATGGTGCCCAGTCCGTGGAGGAGAGTCTCCTCTCCTCCACCCTGGGTACCAACCGCACATAATCTGCTTACTTCCCGCATGGTGTGCACAGCCCCGTGCGGGAAGTAAGCAGATCAATGCACTCCTAGGTGTGCGGAATCCCTGCAATTCCGCATTTTTAATGAACATGTTGCTTTTTTTTCCGCGATGCGATTTTTTCGTGGAAAAAATCGCAACATTTGCACAAAAAATGCGGAATACACTGTAAATAATAGGAGGCATATTTTAGCGTTTTTTTCGCGTTTTTATCACGTTTTTATAGCGAAAAAACGCGAAAAAAACGCGAAAAATCCTGAACGTGTGCACATGGCCTAAAGGTACCTTCACACGAAGCGACGCTGCAGCGATAGCGACAACGATGCCGATCGCTGCAGCGTCGCTGTTTGATCGCTGGGGAGCTGTCACACAGACCGCTCTCCAGCGACCAACGATGCCGAGGTCCCCGGGTAACCAGGGTAAACATCGGGTTGCTAAGCGCAGGGCCGCGCTTAGTAACCCGATGTTTACCCTGGTTACCAGCGTAAAAGTAAAAAAAACAAACAGTACATACTCACCTGCGCGTCCCCCAGCGTCTGCTTCCTGACACAGACTGAGCTCCGGCCCTAACAGCACAGCGGTGACGTCACTGTACTGTTTGTTTTTTTTACTTTTACGCTGGTAACCAGGGTAAACATCGGGTTACTAAGCGCGGCCCTGCGCTTGGTAACCCGATGTTTACCCTGGTTACCAGAGTAAAACATCGCTGGTATCGTTGCTTTTGCTTTCAAACACAACGATACACGGCGATCGGACGACCAAATAAAGTTCTGGACTTTATTCAGCAACGACCAGCGACATCACAGCAGGATCCTGATCGCTGCTGCGTGTCAAACTAAACGATATCGCTAGCGAGGACGCTGCAACGTCACGGATCGCTAGCGATATCGTTACAAAGTCGTTTCGTGTGAAGGTACCTTAATGCCACAACCAAGATGGCTCACAGGCAATCCCTGCATGCTTATTGGTGTAACAGGCGCCAAAGATGCGAAGATTCGAGTTTTACATCAAGCACCGCCCATTACTGAGTAACGAGCACATCTGAGCACTGTGAAACTCGAGTGATAACGGAGTATCACCGAGCACATTCACTCATCCCTAATCGTTACCCTTTCTGCTTCTTTACAAAATTCTTATCCTTGGTTTCAGTGATATGATTGTGCCTATATATACTTTCCACAAATGGCCATGTGTCCATTCATAGACCCCGATAACTTGGCTGCGCCCGTCCGAACTTTAAAAAAAATGTCCACTGATGTGTGCATGTGTGGTGTGTTCAAGCTCTGAGATATTTCACTCTGGTTGTCTATCACACATCGCACTTTTGTCACTGACGTCACAAGATCATATTGTACATGCGTGTAAAGTAATGATGGAGACAGGCGGTCTCACCATCACACTGACCATGCGACACCTAATTGGCTCCACATGCAGGGACCTATATATTCTGGCAGGATATTACATTCTGAACACCTCCCCTTGAGAAAGTGAAAGTGAAACACACAATGGGGAAGTGTGGGGACGAAGTTCCCATCATACACACCATGGGTAAGTTCAGCATTGCGCTTTAACTTTCACTGATCCTTAATCGGTATGAGTCTGTTCATTTGTATTTTTTGAGAAATTTACATGTTCCTCTTTCTTTGATTTTTTTTGTCTTTATTGTATATCTGACACCGAGGTGACACACATTCATCTAATAAAGTTTCTATGCATTATTGTGCACTTTTTGATCATGCCATGCATATACAGTATATGTTGTTTGATATATGGTGCTTAACTGTTTATGTTCTCATGGGTAACATTTCATATGGATGGATCCCACCTTTCTTGTTGCTCATGTAAGAGATCTCAATTTTAATTGTTATGTAATTTTTTAATATATTTAAAAAAAATATGAAGTCACGGCACTATTGCAGGATATCCTGGGGTTAGGGGCTTCTTCCCTATCCTTAAAGCTAGGGTTGCCTTAGCTATCTGTGCTCTCTGGATTACTTCTGATGGTAAAGACGCTGGAGCCATGTGCCTTGCTGAGCTCATAAATCAGGCCTTTTCTGTCCCCACCCCCACCCAAGGACGTGGGGAGTTGTAGTATACTGTATAAGAATACACAAACCAGACTAACAAGGGAAGACATACAGGGATAAATGAAAATACTAATCACACAAATATGCACTCTCAAATAACAGACTGGAACGCTGGGAAGCAAAAGAAGAAAAAACAAAATAGGAGAGGAGGAGGATATGCAAACAGACAAATCACCAAGCAACAGTCTTCTGAACAACACTCCAAACGCCTCCACAAACAACCAACACTTCCAACTCCAGAACCAGGCAGTATGAAACTAACACTGGCAATCCCTGATTATATATAGCAGAAGGGAAGGGCCAACACTGAACAGCTGAGGCCATTAAAGCAGGAAAGATCCAGGAGCTCTCAACTGAACAGATTACCCCTGAACTCCTAGCAGAAACCTGCTCTGTTTAATATGATGGCTAAGTGCTTTTAATTAGTGCAGGAGTGCATAAAATCAGGCCACAGTCTTCTGGCTCCTCTCTGTCATGGTAAACCCATGACAAATGGCTTTTATTCTAATTCATGGTTTATGGTTGCTCCATTTTTTGTTTTGGGTTTGCAAAGGTATAAATGAAGCACAGTGAGTCAATCCCCACCTCAGTATTGTGTGTCCTTGGAGGAGTCTGAGGGGTGAGATTAATGAATAAAGAGTTAATCTCATAATTGAAAGTTATCATGTTTCTAAAGACTTTTCCTGATAACTGTGCTCGGATAATGGCTTATTGGAGTGGAATTGTGGCCAAACATGAGCCACCAGTCTAATCATTCTTTATGGGACTGCCCAACATAGACGAGCATTGCCAAGTACTATATACACCTACTGCATATGGCAGTTCCATAGACAAGGAATGAAGTGTGTCCACAGTTTGAATCTGAAGGGTATTTTCAAAGCCCTATTCTAGGGATTGGGAGAGTTATGTTCAACCACAGGATAAAAAATTTCCCCTTTTTTGTTTATATGTAATAACTTTTAATAACTTTGAATAATGTTATTTAATATTTAATAATGGAATAAAATACCTTGTACAGTGGTGATCAGTACCTGGACCATCACAGATCAGTGGTTCCCAGTGAAGCACAGTTTGTACGGCAGAGTCATTTTCCATCTCCAGAGTTACTGGGTAAGCCTCTCTTTCCTATAGAGTGTAAGTTCTTTTGCTCAGTGGGGTCTTCTCTCTCCTGTAGAGTGTAAGCGCTTATGGTCAGCAGAGTCCTATCTCTCTCCTGTAGCGTGTAAACTTTTATGGTCAGCAGGGACCTCTCTCCTGTAGAGTGTAAACTTTTATGATCAGCAGGGTCCTCTCTCTCTCTCTCTCTCACTCCTGTAGAGTGTAAGCTCTTATGGTTAGTGAGATCCTCTCCCTCTCCTGTAGAGTGTTAACTTTTATGGTCACCAGGGTCCTCTCTCTCTCTCCTGTAGAGTGTAAGTTTTATGGTTAGTGGGATCCTATCTCTGTGTCTCCTGTAGAGTATAAGTTTTATCGTTAGTGGGATTCTCTCTCCTGTAGAGTGTAAGCGCTTATGGACAGAGGGGTCCTCTCTGTCTCCTGTAAAGTGTAAACTTTTATGGTCAGCAGTGTCCTCCCTCTCCTGTAGAGTGTAAACTTTTATGGTCAGCAGGGTCCTCTCTCTCTCTCATATCTCTCAAATGTATTTTCAGAATAATTACAAGCTTTCCAGTATTGAGATTCGAGCAAATTTACTTACCGCAAATCAAATTTTTGGCGAAAATAAGCGAAGTCCTAAAAAATGCGAATTTTATAAGATCCCTTCATCTCATTCTCTACCTTTAAGATCGGTATGATTAACAGAACCCAAACAATGGTGACCACTACAGGTATTCAGTCCGGGGAAGCCCAGTAGCCCATGATGTAAGCAAATGTCCAATATCATATAAAATACATAAAACACGTGTTTCCTGTCTCTCTTTTTCAGACTTTTACAAATCAACTCTTTTATATCATCCAAGTATAAAGTTGAAAAGTGATACATTTGCAAACCGAATCAACTTTCCCCATCTGTTATAATTACTTTCTGTGTAATTTACGTTATTCCGTTGCTCATTTCGCTAGTTATGTGGAGTACAGATTGATATTGTGCACACTATTTATCACACTCATTCCATTTAGCCTCGAGCTCCTTCGTTTTATATCCTTCCTACCAGCATTTAGCATAATTTTGTATTATTTATTTTAAACTCATTTGTGTGCGGAGCAACGAATTAGTTTTACTTTTACATGGCACGCAATAAAAATCTTTGTTATATGAGCATACAGTAAATGAAATAAAATGCCGATGGTGCCTTTAAATAAACCAAAATCTCCTTTGTGAATAATTTGTAATTATCAATAAAGATATATACTGTTTGGCTTTCAAAGGGAAAGTTTCTCAGTATACAAATAGAATCATTTTCTATTATTTCCTTCCTTTCTGCTTTTAGCCCATCTATTCCATGGCACATTGCATGGGGGGCAATTGTGATTAGTGGAGCCACTGTGTTGCAATAGATGATTTTCAATCTGAGATCTTGCAAAGGCTGCTTCTCCTGAAATTAAGCATCTGAATCATTTGCGGTGTTTGGGAATGTGCACACGTTAAAGCCATGTCACACACCTTCCTGTAGTGTTCACTTGGCAGTAAAAACTTAGATTTTTCAACATTTTTGCAGTGTTTATTATGTTGTTTTTTTTGGGTGCGAAACACATGTGTGCTTTCTTTACAGTACATGTTTGATAAAGTTAGCATTTTTTGTGCTTGCTCATTGCCTCCTTGTACAAGAATATAACTACTATAATACTGCTCCTATGTACAAGAATATAACTACTATAATACTGCCCCTATGTACAAGAATATAACTACTATAATACTGCCCCTATGTACAGGAATATAACTACTATAATACTGCCCCTATGTCCAAGACTATAACTACTATAATACTGCCTCCTATGTACAAGAATATAACTACTATAATACTGCTCCTATGTACAAGAATATAACTACTATAATACTGCCCCTATGTACAAGAATATAACTACTATAATACTGTTACTATGTACAAGAATATAACTATTATGATACTGCTCCTATGTACAAGAATATAACTACTATAATACTGCCCCTAGGTACAAGAATATAACTGCTATAATACTGCTCCTATGTACAAGAATATAACTACTATAATACTGCCCCTATGTACAGGAATATAACTACTATAATACTGCCCCTATGTCCAAGAATATAACTACTATAATACTGCCTCCTATGTACAAGAATATAACTACTATAATACTGTTACTATGTACAAGAATATAACTATTATGATACTGCTCCTATGTACAAGAATATAACTACTATAATACTGCCCCTATGTACAAGAATATAACTACTATAATGCTGCTTCTATGTACAAGAATATAACTACTATAATACTGCCCCCTATGTACAAGAATACAACTACTATAATGCTGCTATGTATAAGAATATAACTACTATAATACTGCCCCTATATACAAGAATATAACTACTATAATACTGCCCCTATGTACAAGAATATAAATACTATAATACTGCTCCTATGTGCAAGAATATAACTACTATAATACTGCCCCCTATGTACAAGAATATAACTACTATAATACTGCCCCCATGTACAAGAATATAACTACTATAATACTGCTCCCTATGTACAAGAATATAACTACTATAATACTGCTCCTATGTTCAAGAATATAACTACTATGATCCTGATTCTATGTACAAGAATATAACTACTATAATACTGCCCACTATGTATAAGAATATAACTACTATAATACCGCTCCTATGTACAAGAATATATCTACTATAATACTGCTCCTATGTACAAGAATATAACTACTATAATACTGCTCCTATGTACAAGAATATAACTACTATAATACCGCTCCTATGTACAAGAATATAGCTACTATAATACTGCCTCCTATATACAAGACTATAACTACTATAATACTGCCCCTATGTGCAAGAATATAACTACTATGATACTGCTCCTGTGTACAAGAATATAACTACTATAATACTGCCCCTATGTACAAGAATATAACTACTATAATACTGCCCCTATGTACAAGAATATAACTACTATAATACTGCCCCTATGTGCAAGAATATAACTACTATGATCCTGCTTCTATGTACAACTTCTTCCATCCAAATAATAAGAATTTGATCAAAAGAAATACTTACTTTGCAAGTAGGAACCTTTTTTTTAATACTGATTGGCTTTTGAAGTGAAGAGATAGTATTTATAGCAGAACCATTTTATCTTAGTGACTCTTCGACTAAATATTAATGTATTAAACAGTCTCTTGTAATACCTTGTTTTAATGTTCGGCCATAAAAGTGTTTGCGCGATATCATTACCCCTTACAAAATGACTGCACAGAGCCGGAGAGGAGATGGATCTTTTTAGTATCTGACAATTACTTTTCAGGAATTTCTTATTTTATGTCTCAAGTCTTACAATCCAGAATACGCGGAGGGGACGATGTAATTGCTTTTTTTTTTTTCTTCCTCCAAGAATCAAATGTCATTTTCTTCATTCAGATCGGGGGAGAATTTGGGAAGGCAAATTGTTCTATACATTAAATTGAGCAACATCTGATAGCTTTCCCCCAATTAAACTATTTAAATGAATCAGATTGCTCTACAACTCCACCACATCCTGCTGAATACGACTCCGTTTGATGCAAATTGACAGTGGCAGGTACCGAATGCTCAGCCATTAATGAGAACGGGCAAGCTGAGAGGGGTCATTGGTAATTGTGGTTATATACAGTATTAAACTGTCAAAAATGGCATGTGGGCCGTGCTCTGGACAGGAGACACCATTCTGATTATTATTCTCCATTAATTAAAATATTCGCCAATTAATGTCCATGGCTCAACTCACTTTATTTATAGACCAATCATATAATGAAGTAAAAAAACATTTCAAATCAGCAGATATCAGAAGAGTATATATCAAACGTGGTTATCAAGATAAAAATACTTTCCCCATTTAGACATCGAGGGGAAAGGAAGATTCAACCCCTCCGAGTAAAACTAGAGATGAGACAGTGTCCGAGGCTAAAATCCGAACATTGACTTCTCCTGGAAGTCCTTTTTAATGTTCGGGAAAATCTGGGAGGATAGAGAGGGAGAGTTAGAGTGAGAGGGAGAGAGAGAGAAGTTTCCTGCTCCAAAGTTTGGGTCCCCATTTTTTCAATGGGGTTCAGTTTCATATTCAAGTTCGGGTACAGTTCTGGTACCCAAATCTAACTTTGGACTAAAGTTCGGGTTGGGTGCCAGAACCCAAACTTTCAGGTCTTGGAAACTGCAGTTAGGAAGACTAAGTCAGCAAGGCTTTGGTACGCTGAGTAAGGTGACAAGTAGTTGGGCATAGTTACTTGGTTCCTAAGAAATGGGCTGGAGGACAGTGGCCGTAGGAACAAGCAAAACCTAAAGTGGTACTAACCAGGAAAAGAATGGAAGTTCCTGATTTAACCTGCAGTACTGCAATAGTCCTTATTTCAGCAATGGTGACGCTGTTCGTATCCATTGGAAGCATACCACTGTTTTGTGTAAAGGAACATGACAACCTTTATCTCCTGTTACTCTCTAGGCGCAAGCCTGATGGTTAGTTAAAACGACTTGTATTTGACTGGTCTGGTCTCCTTCTCATGGGGTCTTAGAGGGCCAATGCCACGCTCTGCGTCACCGACCAGAGCTGGGAGCTGTCCATTACAGTAACATGGCCACACAAACCCCAAACCAAGACCCCGTTTTTCTGTAGCGGGCCGGGGCATGGGATACAATTACATAACCCGGGGCTACCACTCTTAGCCTCTTACATTTGGCATAGTCAGCAGGATCGTTTAGGTGGGAAGAAGACCTGTGGCGCAAACGACATGATGCCTGAAGTTGAACAGGCCAACATGGAAGCCAGAAGCATGGACTCTAAGATGGCGATGACTGGTGTGCTGAGAGAATGAAGGGCTGCTTGTCTTGGGAGTGGAGGGCACCTAAGCACGCAAAAGTGTGTCCAGCCGACAGGACTGTTCCCTTGAAAGAGGGTGTGTTCTGCAGCCAGCGTCCAGCCCAAGATAGGAGGTGCATACCAGAGGAGGGCGCTAGTCAAAATGAAATGCAGCCCAGTGGGTGGAGTATGGCGACCACAGGAGATGTGCAACAAAGAAAGGACCGGTACCTTTAGTCTGCTAGGAGCCAGAGAGAAATGGTGTGACTTGTACTCGAAGAATGCCCGGGACACAATGATGGGTCATGCGACAGAGACGGAGAACATGAACGGTGAGAGTCAATATGGGGATAAGGGGAACAGCATGCAGTGGTCAAGTACTGGCAGGGATTTGAAGTCTTGCCTGCCCTGGGGACCTGATTTCCACGATGAAGTAGTTCCAGAGATACCACCATTACCAGTTATTGTGCTTCAGTCTGAAGGGAGACACTCAATGTACACAACTCAGGTGACCACTTTTGTACCAAGCAAAGGTGGAGCCCACTACAGAAGGTATGCAAGCCTTAGCTCCATCTTGTCCAGTAAGGTCGGATACAGACTGTGTCCACCCCGACGCGAGTTTCGGTGTAAACCTTCGTCAGGGGTGGGCACCACACATGTTCACTGGACCACAAAGGTATTGTGTATGCCGCGTTTGTCTCTTGTTCAGTCTTTGATGAATCTGCTATCAGTATGTGTTTTAGGCATGCAGCCCTCTACATTTATACACGTCATTCTTGGGAACTTTGGCAATGCTTAGCACTTATAGGTTGTAACTTCCTTCTTTGGGGATCTTCCTAGCATTGCTATATACATAATACTGTGACAGAAAGAAAAAAAAGGGCATGAACCGCACATCCCAAAATCATACGTTGATCTAAAGCCGCTAGGCAAAAATTTATATACTGAACATGAGGTTTTCAGTTTAACATTCTGATCGGACTGTATGAAGCCCACTGCCACTTCACGGCAAACCTCATAGTGGGTCCTAATGCCCTAATGGAGCGGAGCCGTGCGGTGACCACCGCCGCAGCGGCCATGCACCAGCAGGGCGGACGACCTGTTGCCCCACAGCACCCATGCTGCGAGACTGAGCCCCCATGACTCCAGACCGCGCCGCCCCACCAGCACAAAGCCACAGCAACAATGGCCGCCACACAGCGGCGCTCCGTTAGGGCGTTAGGATCCACTACGAGGTTTGCCGTGAAGTGGCAGTGGGCTTCATACAGTCTGATCAGAATGTTAAACTGAAAACCTCATGTTCAGTATATAATTTTTTGCCTAGCGGCTTTAGATCAACGTATGATTTTGGGATGTGCGGTTCATGCTCTTTTTTTCTTTTTACACAAAGCATGTTCTTGTCTCTTTCTTGGACCAGCACTCCTCCCATTTGGCACAGGTGATTTTAATTAGCAGGAGACTGCAAAGTAAGGGGTCTAGCCCATCTTGGCTCTCACTGAAGAGCTGGAGGAAGGTGAGTTTAAATGCTCCTTTCATTTTGGTGCTGGTGCTGTGTGGCGGCCATTGTTGCTGTGGCTTTGTGCTGGTGGGGCGGCGCGGTCTGGAGTCATGGGGGCTCAGTCTCGCAGCATGGGTGCTGTGGGGCAACAGGCCGTCCGCCCTGCTGGTGCATGGCCGCTGCGGCGGTGGTCGCCGCACGGCTCCGCTCCGTTAGGGCGTTAGGACCCACTACGAGGTTTGCCGTGAAGTGGCAGTGGGCTTCATACAGTCTGATCAGAATGTTAAACTGAAAACCTCATGTTCAGTATATAAATTTTTGCCTAGCGGCTTTAGATCAACGTATGATTTTGGGATGTGCGGTTCATGCTCTTTTTTTTCTTTTTTTTTTTTTTCTTTTTACTTAATACTGTGACAGTTTCTTCCCCTATTATCACTTTTTGTGTCCTCCTATAGTGCTGTATTTAGTCATATACACTTTGTCTATTCTTATGTAGTACCCTTTGCCATTGTGAACAGCTAATTTTCAACATGTTGTTGTGTACAGTGATTATCATATTGCATAGGTGCTTTTTAGACATGTGTCATTTTATTGTGATGTGTGTGCACCTGTCTCTACAGTGCCAACATTTTTCTACACCATTTATTAATAAAGGTTTTTATTTGAGTCATTTTATTTATGACTTAACAGTTTGGGCTTTCATTTTTAGTACCTGTCTTTATATAAGGTATATTAGTATATGGTGTTCACCATTCACGTTCATATGTTTCCATTCCCTGTGGATCACTATTGGAATGCAGGAGTCTCAGTACTGATAATGAGATCAGATGAACCTGGAAATCACCTCACTTCTACAATCCATTGTTTAGGTGAACTCATCCTATTTTTAGGGTTGTTTTTGGATCAATTGATAGCTCCAGGATGGACTCAAATATTCAGCTTAATGGCTGTTTATGAATGCAAGTATTGAAGTGCACGTCACACACTGCGCTAATAATAATGATAAGCGGCTTTATATATGGTGACCTGCATTAGAGGCGAGCGATGCTTCTTTATATAACACTAGTTACAGTATGTCAGCAGGTAAAGAAAAATGGATAAAGAAGTTGGTTGTGTCTATCTATTATCTATCATCTATTATCTATCTATTATCTATCTGTCTTCTATTATCTACCTATCTATCTATTATCTATCATCTATCTATTATCTATCTATTATCTATTTATTATCTATCTATTTATTATCTATCATCTATCTATTTTCTATCTATTATCTATGTATTATCTATCTATTTATTATCTATCATCTATCTATTATCTATCTATTATCTATCTATTATCTATCTATTTATTATCTATCATCTATCTATTATCTATCTATTATCTATGTATTATCTATCTATTTATTATCTATCATCTATCTATTTTCTATCTATTATCTATGTATTATCTATCTATTTATTATCTATCATCTATCTATTATCTATCTATTATCTATCTATTATCTATGTATTATCTATCTATTTATTATCTATCATCTATCTATTATCTATCTATTATCTATGTATTATCTATCTATTTATTATCTATCATCTATCTATTATCTATCTATTATCTATCTATGATCTATCTATTATATATCTATCTATCATCTATCTATCTATTTATTATCCATCTATTTATTATCTATCATCTATCTATTATCTATCTATTTATTATCTATCTATTATCTATCTATCTATTATCTATCTATTTATTATCTATCATCTATCTATTATCTATCTATTATCTATCTATTATCTATCTATCATCTACTCTATCTATCTATCTATCTATCTATCTATCTATCTATCTATCTATCTATTATCTATCTATTATCTATCTATCTATCATCTACTCTATCTATCTATCTATCTATCTATTATCTATCTATTTATTATCTATCTATCTATTATCTATCTATTTATTATCTATCATCGATCTATCATCTATCTATTATCTATCTATCTATCTATCTATCTATCTATCTATCTATCTATCTATCTATCTATCTATCTATCTATTATCTATCTATTTATTATCCATCTATCATCTATGTATTATCTATTATATATCTATCATCTATCTATCATATATCTATTATCACCATGTGGGTCTGAATAAATCCACTTATTCACCTGAAGTAAATGGAGTGCTGCGTTCCTCTTTTCTTGTTATGGACTTGGGCAAGTATTGGATGAACTGCTGAGAAGGCCCGTGCACCCACAATTGTAGTGTTGTGCTGTTCCATTTTTTTCTATCTATCTATTGTGAGGCAGTGACCGATGTCATATGTGAGGGCCGATATGTATCCCCCAAGATGTGGATGGAGTCCTATTAGACCCGCTGCAGTGCCTTGTGGTCACAGCCGGACGCCTGTGAGTCACAGGGCAAAATAAAAGTAAGCGTGAACCTGGTCAAGCTATTTGGCATTGTTCAGGAAATGCCGGTATGGTCTTTTATTTTTGAAACGGACTGCAGGAAGGAAGTTGGGTCGGTCCGTTTCCTCCAGGCCAGGTCTTGCAAGCGGCCTATGGCCACAGATTGCAGTTTGAGAGAAAAACCCTGCAAGAAGGATTTGGGTGTGTCAGTGTGGAGTTCGCATGGTGTAGAGCAGTCAGCTCTGCAAAAGTTCTGCCTGTGTGAGGGAACACACTGAGCCTGGCGGAGCGAACTCCTGGCACCCCGCAGCGTAATACGGTTGCCCTCGGCAACCGGACACATTTATGGACTGTTTTGTTGCCCGGCTGCGATCCGTACTGAATAACGAATCCAATGCAAGTCAATGGGAAAACCGAATATTTTTCTGCTGGACCCAACAAACAGGTCTGGAAGCATGAGGAAAAAGCTAAAATTGAAGGGACAGAGCTAAAACTAAATGGGAGCAGCATGGAGGAGATGCCTGCATGCCTTTCTGACTCATATATGGTATCTGGGAATAATGTTGTCAGACTATTATGCCGGTTTTATGGATTTTTAGATTTCTTTAGATTTCTCTTATTATTATTCTGTGTAAGGCTGAAAAATAAAAAATTGTATGGAGCATATTAATGCATTTATGTGCCAAAATCTCCCAGTGCAGACCCGAAAAGCAACATCAGGCAACCAGATAGACGCTTAAAGAGACCGTGAGAAGGGCAACACAATGAAAAAATTATAATAGTAGAATATATAGATATGGAGAGTGGAATTTTGACCATTGCACAATGAACAAAGGTTTCCAAAAATTACCCCAAGGGGTCTGTATCATACACGCTGAAAGAGGCCATCATGGGGACATCACAATACTGTACACTTTGCAGTTATTGCACAATGCGCAAAGGTTTCCAAAAATTAGCCAAGGGGTCTCTCTCAGACCAGCTGAAAGACACCGTGATGGGGATATCACAATACAATTAGCAGTTAGAGAGTACAAGTTTCACCATTGCACAATGCGCAAAGGTTTCAAAAAGTACAAAACTTTACCCACGTGGAGAGGAGGAGGTGGAGTTGATTTCCTGACGCATGGCCTCCTCCTTCTTCTCCTCTTCAGGCCATCCATGCTAGACATGCATGAAGCTCGGATTGGGCATCCCCTTTATAGCCAAAACCAAAAACTCCTGTTCCTCCTCCTCCTCCTGTTCCTTGCCTAGCCTGAGAATACTGTGTGAGGCTGGGCTCTGTGGTATCAGCCACTGTACAATCTTGCTCCATTGCCACCTGCTCGGCATTCAAAGCTTCCTCTTGCAGATTCTGCAGCGAACGTTTTAATAGACAGAGCAGCGGGATGGTTACGCTCATAATAGCGTCATCAGCACTCACCATCTTGGTGCAGAACCTCACATAGATAAGGGATCTACACCCACTTTGCAGTTGTTACGTGTGGGAGCTGAGTGTTACTCTGATGGGCATTCAGAAGCTGGAATTTAGAGACTGTCCTCTGCTGCTCACTAAGCCTTGCCAACATATGGAAGGTCGAATTCCAGCATGTAGGCAGGAGACAAATCAGTTGGTGACGAGGCAAGTTAAAGTGCTACTGCTGCGAAGCTAGACCGACAAAAGCCTGACATGACTTTCGGAAATGTGCGCTGACATGGCGTACCTTGGCAAGAAGGTCAGGCAAGTCAGGGTATGTTTTTAAAAACCGCCGTATAACCAAGTTCAGCATGTGGGGCATGCATGGAACGTGTACCAGCTTGCCGTGCTTTAAAGTCACCACCAAGTTACACCCTTTATCACACACAACCAGACCTGGTTGTAGGTTCAGTGGGGAGAGCCACTGATCGGTCTGTTCTTTTATCCCTTTCAACAGCTCAGCTGCATTGTGAGCTTTATCACCTAAACAGATGAGCTTCAGGAGAGCGTGCTGCAGCTTCGCAAAGGCTGTGCTGCAGATTTCCCAGCTGGGTAGTAATGGGGACAATAGTTCCACTAAGGATGAGGAGGAGGAGAGTGTTACGGATCTGCAACACAGGACTAAGGTAGAAGGGGGAAAACTGACCCTGCACTATGACTAGGCTGAAACCCTATGATGGAGTGGGCGACCCATTCCTTGCGAATATACCCACCGACGATCCTAGGTTAATCTCAAGCGAAGACCTATAGATAAGGGGAAGGGGTTCCCTAAAAGAACTAAGAATTGGGTACAAAAACGGATCACCTCCTTATAGAAAACAAAGAGAAGGCTGCAGAAACCAATAGAAAACAGAAACTAAGGCTAGCAGAACCAGAGTTACCAGCACTACACAAATAACACACACAGAAGACAAAGCAAAGCACCAAGCTAGAGCTCAAGCAGATAAACACTGTTGTCTAGCAAGGACTGGGAGGCAGGTGCTAGTTAATAAAGAGTGAAACAAACACCTGACCCAAGACAAACCCAGCACCAGAGGAAAAAGACCAGCAGCCAGAACTCCACAAGAAAATGGCGGATAGTCACAAACTAAACAGATTCTAACAGAGAGACAGGAAGTGGAATACGAGGAGACTGAAACATTGATGAAAGTTGGGTTCGCTAGTCTTTGTGTAGGTAAGATGTGTGATGTTCCAGCCTCTTACTCTGTCCCAGACTCCACCAGGTTAACCCAGTGTGCCGTCAGGGAAATGTATCGTCCCTGTCCACAAAAACTTGTACACATGTTTGTGGTTAGGTGGACCTTCCCTGTGACTGCGTTGGCTATAGCATGGCTGATTTTGTGTAACACGTGCTTATGTAACGTGGGGACGGCACACCGGGAAAAATAGTGTCGGCTGGGAATTGAGTACCGTGGGCTGCCACTGCGGAAAGACTAAAGTCCCACAAGTCAAAACAACAACATTTCCAGGGTTAGCAATCTGGCAATGTGGGTGTTTAGCATTTGGGGCTGTGGGTGGCTGGCTGGATATTTCTACTTTCTAGTAAATGTCTGAGGTAGGGACAACTGAATGCTGCGCTGGGTCAATGAAGTAGACGTGGTTGCTGACTGTTGTGTGTGTGCAACTGCTGGTTGTGGGCAGGAAACTAGGTTGAGTATTCAGAGACCCAGCCTCTTGGCTACTGAGACTGGACCGTATGGAAGACTTTCTGGTGCTGCTTGTCAACACACTGGAGCCTTTGTCTGCCATCCAACTCATAACATCATCATACTTGTCTGAGTTCGTTAGTGGTGTAGCGCGCTGACCAAATTTTGACAGGAAACTAGAACGAGATACAGTCACCTTCGGATCTGTCACCCGGCCTTGGTGGGCACCACCACATCCACGTCCCATAAAGTCACCCTTTCTCATCTTGAATGCGCTATGCTAATGAAACCAAAAAATACTGGCTATGTTTTTCACAAGTACCCTTACAAAGGTCTTATGTACAAATTCACTGTAGCTAGCAATGTGTGGATATTTTTTTGGAGATCGTCTTGCTGACACACTCTAAATGTGGAGTAATGAAGATTATTGCCCCTGCTAAATTGTTACATACAATTATCTGTACCGTATTGTGCCAGTCGCACAACTGCTAGACAAATATTAGGTATTTTAAGTGGGAAATAGCAGAGAGCTGCAGCATGTAATTGCAATGATCAGAATATTGAGGTGGCTGCTTTTTCCCTACCTCCTATTAAAGGTCTCACTACTAAATCCCCACCTAAAAAACAAAGTCAAGTAATCTTGACAGTCTTCAGCTCTTAAAAGAGCTTTTTGGAATAGATAAACACTCAGTATAAACTCCTATTACTCTCCCTCCACTACTTTCACTCAAATTACGCTCTCCCTATGCTGTTTTTGGCTGCAATGTGTGCAAGATGGCGCTGGCAGCCTTTAAATATCCCCTATGACGGTGGAAGGCCAGCCAATCACAGTAATGCCACACCAAAGATGGCACTGGCATTACTGTGATTGGCAAGTCAGCCCAGCATGTTCATTGGCTGCAAATAAAGTGCTAAACATGCTGTGCGGGTCACTTGACTATACCAAGGCGAATACCTAATTACTCGTCGAGTAACGAATAGCCCGAATACCTTACTATTCGTGTGAGTAATGAATAGTGCCAAATGTATTCGCTCATCACTAGTTAGTATCATTATACTGTATCCCAAGTATCAGTTTATTATTCTGTACCCTAAGTGTCATTTCATTATCCTGTACCCCAAATATCACGGTAATTATCCTGTACCCCAAGTATCAGTGTCATTATCCTGTACCCCAAGTATCAATGTTATTATCCTGTACCCCAAGTGTCAGTGTCATTATCCTGTACCCAAAGTATCAGTGTCATTATCCTGTACCCCAAGTGTCATTATCCTGTACCCCAAGTATCAGTGTCATTATCCTGTACCCCAAGTGTCAGTGTCATTATCCTGTACCCCAAGTATCAATGTCATTATCCTGTACCCAAAGTATCAGTGTCATTATCCTGTACCCCAAGTATCAGTGTCATTATCCTGTACCCCAAGTATCAGTGTCATTATCCTGTACCCCAAGTATCAATGTCATTATCCTGTACCCAAAGTATCAGTGTCATTATCCTGTACCCCAAGTGTCATTATCCTGTACCCCAAGTATCAGTGTCATTATCCTGTACCCCAAGTGTCAGTGTCATTATCCTGTACCCCAAGTGTCAGTGTCATTATCCTGTATACCAAATATCAGTGTCATTATCCTGTACACCAAATATCAGTGTAATTATCCTGTACCCCAAATGTCAGTGTAATTATCCTGTACCCCAAATGTCAGTGTACATATCCTATACCCCAAGTATCAGTGTCATTATCCTATACCCCAAGTGTCAGTGTCATTATCCTGTACCCCAAGTGTCAGTGTCATTATCCTGTATACCAAATATCAGTGTAATTATCCTGTACCCCAAATGTCAGTGTAATTATCCTGTACCCCAAATGTCAGTGTAATTATCCTGTACCCCAAGTATCAGTGTCATTATCCTATACCCCAAGTATCAGTGTCATTATCCTGTACCCCAAGTGTCAGTGTCATTATCCTGTACCCCAAGTATCGGTGTCATTATCCTGTACCCCAAGTGTCAGTGTCATTATCCTGTACACCAAATATCAGTGTAATTATCCTGTACCCCAAATGTCAGTGTAATTATCCTGTACCCCAAATGTCAGTGTACATATCCTGTACCCCAAATGTCAGTGTACATATCCTATACCCCAAGTATCAGTGTCATTATTCTGTACCCCAAGTGTCAGTGTCATTATCCTGTACCCCAAATGTCAGTGTACATATCCTGTACCCCAAGTATCAGTGTCATTATCCTATACCCCAAGTATCAGTGTCATTATCCTGTACCCCAAGTATCAGTGTCATTATCCTGTACCCCAAGTGTCAGTGTCATTATCCTGTATACCAAATATCAGTGTAATTATCCTGTACCCCAAATGTCAGTGTAATTATCCTGTACCCCAAGTATCAGTGTCATTATCCTGTACCCCAAATGTCAGTGTACATATCCTGTACCCCAAGTATCAGTGTCATTATCCTGTACCCTACGTATCAGTGCCATTATCCTCTACTCCAGGTATCAGTGTCATTATCCTGTACCCCAAGTATCAGTGTCATTATCCTATACCCCAAGTATCAGTGTCATTATCCTGTACCCCAAGTGTCAGTGTTATTATCCTATTCCCAACTGAGTTTTAATTCATTCGTAGCAGTTATAGAAGAAGCTGACCCATGCAATACAGCCCTGTTCCCGCCATTGATTTTGCGGTTGGACTGATCATACGAGCCCACCATAGCATCTGCCTGCTGTGCAGTGGTGGTATATACAGGTCCTTCTCAAAAAATTAGCATATAGTGTTAAATTTCATTATTTACCATAATATAATGATTACAATTAAACTTTCATATATTATAGATTCATTATCCACCAACTGAAATTTGTCAGGTCTTTTATTGTTTTAATACTGATGATTTTGGCCTACAACTCCTGATAACCCAAAAAACCTGTCTCAATAAATTAGCATATCAAGAAAAGGTTCTCTAAACGACCTATTACCCTAATCTTCTGAATCAACTAATTAACTTTAAACATATGCAAAAGATACCTGAGGCTTTTAAAAACTCCCTGCCTGGTTCATTACTCAAAACCCCCATCATGGGTAAGACTAGCGACCTGACAGATGTCAAGAAGGCCATCATTGACACCCTCAAGCAAGAGGGTAAGACCCAGAAAGAAATTTCTCAACAAATAGGCTGTTCCCAGAGTGCTGTATCAAGGCACCTCAATGGTAAGTCTGTTGGAAGGAAACAATGTGGCAGAAAACGCTGTACAACGAGAAGAGGTGACCGGACCCTGAGGAAGATTGTGGAGAAGGACCGATTCCAGACCTTGGGGAACCTGAGGAAGCAGTGGACTGAGTCTGGTGTGGAAACATCCAGAGCCACCGTGCACAGGCGGGTGCAGGAAATGGGCTACAGGTGCCGCATTCCCCAGGTAAAGCCACTTTTGAACCAGAAACAGCGGCAGAAGCGCCTGACCTGGGCTACAGAGAAGCAGCACTGGACTGTTGCTAAGTGGTCCCAAGTACTTTTTTCTGATGAAAGCAAATTTTGCATGTCATTCGGAAATCAAGGTGCCAGAGTCTGGAGGAAGACTGGGGAGAAGGAAATGCCAAAATGCCCGAAGTCCAGTGTCAAGTACCCACAGTCAGTGATGGTGTGGGGTGCCATGTCAGCTGCTGGTGTTGGTCCACTGTGTTTCATCAAGGGCAGGGTCAATGCAGCTAGCTATCAGGAGATTTTGGAGCACTTCATGCTTCCATCAGCTGAAATGCTTTATGGAGATGAAGATTTCATTTTTCAGCACGACCTGGCACCTGCTCACAGTGCCAAAACCACTGGTAAATGGTTTACTGACCATGGTATTACTGTGCTCAATTGGCCTGCCAACTCTTCTGACCTGAACCCCATAGAGAATCTGTGGGATATTGTGAAGAGAAAGTTGAGAGACGCAAGACCCAACACTCTGGATGAGCTTAAGGCCGCTATTGAAGCATCCTGGGCCTCCATAACATCTCAGCAGTGTCACAGGCTGATTGCCTCCATGCCACGCCGCATTGAAGCAGTCATTTCTGCCAAAGGATTCCCGACCAAGTATTGAGTGCATAACTGAACATTATTATTTGATGGTTTTTTTGTTTGTTATTAAAAAACACTTTTATTTGATTGGACGGTTGAAATATGCTAATTTATTGAGACAGGTTTTTTGGGTTATCAGGAGTTGTAGGCCAAAATCATCAGTATTAAAACAATAAAAGACCTGACAAATTTCAGTTGGTGGATAATGAATCTATAATATATGAAAGTTTAATTGTAATCATTACATTATGGTAAATAATGAAATTTAACACTATATGCTAATTTTTTGAGAAGGACCTGTAGTATATGCCTATTGCAAGGGGTGAAACATAACATACAGTACATGTATTCATATATACTGTATGCTCTCCCAGGATTGTTCCTTTAAGACCCTTTCCTCCGATACACCAAGCTCGGCTCACATGGCTCTACCTCGTATCTTTGTGCCCGATGAGACGAGTGGTCGGTGACTGAGAGCCTGATACACTTTCTTTCCAAAGCGGCATAAATATAGCATCGTTCTCACTATTCTATCAGGACTTTTGCTGACTTTTCTCCCATTAACCTTTTTGTTATGAAGTTTTGCATTGATTGGGCGTTTGGTGGAGTCTCTGTTTCTATGGATTAATTCCATTATCTTTGACGTACAGACGTTCGTTGTCTGAAAATGTCATGTATTGATTCCCAGGGCTGATATTTCATTTGGAAACCTGGTATGTGTATTACTAATGTAGACTCTTAGTGGTCAGGGGGACTCTGGTGGATAAAGTGGTAAACTATTCAGAGGAACCGGCTTTCATCTTTCATGGCTTTCACGCAATCGGAGACATATTAGATTACATCAACCTTTGTAATATTAGGGCTTCTGCAGTCGTTTTGGATATATACGGGTAATGGATCATCTTAGCCATTCACATTATTGAAAGCGAATAATGGTGCCATCTGATTGGTACAATTATATTTTTCAAGAAAAATAAAAAGTTATTGCAGCTGTAGGAAATGTTTTTTTTTTTTTTTTTTTTTTTTAAAAAAAAGGAAAATTAGGGTGATATTCTAATTTATCTAATTTACTTTCTGCATCAATTTCTCATGGTTTTTCGAGATCTCTGCTTGCTTTTGACATTAGAGTTTGGGCACACGTTAAGTATTTGGTGCTCTGTACCGTTTCTGCATTTCTTGGCAGGAAAAACGCAGCTGCAAAACACTTGTTTTTGCTACATTTTTTACTTGTGCTTTTGGTGAAAATTCCCCCCCCCACTCATTTGTATGGGTAAAATCTGCAGCAAAAATG